>NC_058111.1:19292974-19943688 GCF_914725855.1 Thunnus albacares | reverse complement strand
TCACTCCTGACTAATCATGCACCATCATCTCTGACCACAATATCCTGGGTGCTGGAATGGGAAGCAGAACCGATGCTCTTCAGACAGTGCAGGTCCACATTTCTTGGCCGGTTTTGTAGGAAGACTGGTAAATCCTTATTGTAGCCTTTGTGGCTTGTTGTATATCTATAATTCAACCTCTCATAATCTTTAATTTTTTCAGGAATGAATTCTCTAACAATAGTCTCAACTAAAGATTAAAGTGTCTGAGATTTTCAGGTAAAAAGCCTTGAGATTTTTGTTAGTGGTTTTGACACCATTGTTGGTGATCACTGAAATATTAAATGCCTCAGGAGTGTAAGCTCTGCACCATTTCTGAAAAGGAACCAGAAAAAAAGATTATAATTCTGTCTAATAATTAGATATCCCCAAAGACACCCTCCCATCCCTGAAACATTTAAACACAGCTTACACATTTCTCCAGAAAAATCCACAACCTGGTTTGATAGCAAGGGATAGATACAGTTGCTGTGTATTGTAAAAAGTTGAGTCTTAAAAATGAGAAGAATCTAGGCAACATCCTTTGAAATGTTGTCTCAGCAGTAGGGCCTAAATGTCAGATTTTGGAGTGATAAACCAACAATAAATTTCATCTTTCAAAATGTTTGTCACATCCCAAAATGTTTGTCAAAAATGACAAAATACTTACATCGCACACACAGACATGCTGCTGCAGTTCTGCGAGGCAGCCGTCAAGTAACCGGTGTAAGATGAAGGCTTTGTGCCAAAACGTGTGAGTGTTTATTTTTGTAATGTGTGTCTAAATAAACATGTGATATGTGAGTATCTAGTCATTTTTGACAAACATTTTGGGATGTGCTACCTTTTACTTTTTTTGAATATGCTCATCGGATGGCTTTGGTGCAGCACTTCAGCACTAATTTTCACAGAAAATTATGTTGTTGAAGTGCAACCCTTTCCTCTGCAAAAAATTTCATCCATTAGCCTAGTTAATACTAACATGTTGATAATGTTGCCTCTTTAGTAGAAATCCATCTTTGTTAAACGTATGTCCTCAGTTTTCCGTTGTCTACACTCCCCGAATGTCCCTATTGCTACCAAACAGCTCTCCTCTGTCTGGACCCAAACAGTTCTTTCTGTTTCCTGCCTGCAAGCTTGTGCTTTCCTACAGTCACAATCATTATTTGGTCGTTTAGTCAGTATTCCACTGTTTTCATTACATCTACATAAAGAAAGACATGTTTAACTCAGGATTCCTACACATTTACCACTTAAAAATTTCATACTTTTTCTAGATCTTAAGTTTTTGACGGTATGTGAAGACTTTGGTTAGTGTTCAATAAGACCTGATAATGGCTCTGAAATATCACTATCAGCTGGACCATATCACTTTACAGCTATAGATTATTCTTCACATCAACAATTAACACAGAATGAAAAGGTCCATAATTCTCTCTCTCTCTCTCTATCTATCTCTCTCTTCTGTGTGTGTGTTTGTGTGGATGTGTGGACTTGGTGCCAAAACTCACCATCTTTAGTCCACTTGAGCCAGGCCCGTTCTCTGTGGAATGCACAGATGTGTGTCTCTGCTGTTGGAAACACTTGGGCAAGTGCCTGCATCTCTTGCTCGCTGTAATCCGCCATGAAGTACCTTGGTATCCACTCAGGGTTCCTCGTCTTCAAGAGGTTCAGTGCTTCTGTGATTGACTTGGAGGTTTTGTTCTTACCTATAAGTTCTGAAACGGTTTTGTAGCAGACGTTTGCTCATACCACCAAAAAAAAGAAGCATGGAATATTTAGAAGTAAGTTGCATCCAATAGAACCATGTCTCCATATCTCTGCAGGGGCCTGATCTCTTATGCATGTTGGTGAATGAAGAGAAACTGATGAGAAGTTATGTCATCTTGTACCTTAGTGCACTTCCTAAAGAAGAAGCAATTCCCATCATCTTCCTCCTTCCATTTTGCCACTCTCCTCTCCTTTTCCTGGTCAAGAGCAGAGTAACTACCTGCCAATACCATGTGGATATAGTTCTGATTTGTAGTGTTAGATGGGAAGTGGGACTGGTTTTCTTTATGGTGTTTGCGCAAGTCATGCACACACAGGTCTGTCAACACTTATTGCTTCAAGGCTCTTTTCACAAATGTGACAGACGTTATTCCCAGTCCTACCAACCCCTGGATTTCACTTAAGGGTGGATATGTCTTGAATAGCAACATCGTGAATCATTGGTGTGGTTTTGGTTAACTTCCACCAGTGGAATTTTGACATGGATAAATTTTGAGGTTGGTGGGTTTGTTTGGGCCAATTTTTGTATTAGCCTTCTCATGGCATCTTCTTTTCTGGCTCTGGAGGCATCTCCTTTGACACTAAATGTGTCACACCTAAAATAATTTAAAAACAAAAGTTTTGCAAAACATCCACGTTACCATGCTTACTCTTACAGTGCATTGGAAAGATTAAGCCCTGTGCTCCAATAATTCACAGTAGAAAGATAAGCCTGTTATACAAAAGTAGAGCCTCATCGTTTCAGTTTTGCGGAAATCAAATACGGAATCAGGCTTTAAAAATAAAACTAAAAACTCACCTCTTTAAATGCTGAATAAACAGTTTTGCTGCACAGTCCAATTTCTTCCTTCTCTGGACATGGAACCTCTTTTTGGTATATACATGTTCCAGAGAATGCTCCTGCTAGGCAAGATAGTCAATGATTGGCGCAGCCGTACAAACTTAGATTTGCAAAATTAATCATAAACCTGTAGATTTGAGTCTCTGATCAGATATCAAAGTATTTAAATTCAAAAGATCATTATTCAATAGCTGTACTATATCTATTATATTGTTTGCCAATGTACCTTAGCTGTAGAAGGTCTTCTACAAGGTGCTTTGTCATGTTGGCAGGTCAAAATGACTCTCTTTGTAACACAAAGGTGGGTATCTCTATTCTGGAGTAGTCCTCCACTTACCAAAGCTGTCTCAGTTTGCTGCAGTCTTTCAAGTTGTTAGACCTAGGATTATAAGAAAGGGCCATATGAAGGCACCAAGGATAGATGTATAAAATGTAAACCCAAAGAACAAAGATTTACATTACTGTCCTGTCACGCTGTGATTTTACTTGACTCATTCTCACTCTCACTCACACACACATAACTCAACTCTCATACACTCATTCGCTGATTGTAAATCGAACAGCTAAAAATAAGGTGTGATTCACTTTAAATTTGTTGGCAAACTGGTGATGTTAGGGTTATATAATTTAACATTAGGGTTAACCAATTTAACATTAACAATAGACTAGGGTAACTTAATTTTTTATAGCTCCACAGGGCAAACATTACCAAGTTCTCCACATGTGACACTTGTTTACAAAGGAAACCTGTTCACATAAAGTTAGCTTGTTAATAATTAGCTAACATTAGCTAGCCAGTAAATTTCATCTAATATTTTCATGGCACATGACATGGGACACATATTACGTCATGTTAGCATGACTGGATAGTGCAAATTAAAAGATGTAACCTACATTATTTGTACAAAACTAACATTACTCACCCTCCATCGTGGGAAAACTCATGAGCGTGTACTCAGAACATGGGCTGAGACAGGCACAGAGCTTGCTGAAGTGTGCACTGCTATGTCCTGCAAAACCATGCCCATCCGGGTGAAGTACCAAGCTTTTAGGGAGTTTCCCTAATTTTACTTGCTGGACAGGAAATACCATAGGTAGAGATGGAAGCTAGCATGGCTAGCGGGCTAACGACAGCAGTCCACAAAGTTGTAAATGATCAAATCTTATCACATGTTTTACTGTCATTAATCTTCGTTACTGTACAGATTGCTGCTTGTATTATCTCACCATGCGGATACAAAACAAGAATAGAAAAAAATCATCACTGAGAGTATTCAATCCCACTCTCTCAAACTTGCTGGATATTGAGAACGACTTTGCCTGTCAATCAGATTGAACTCTGCGGGAAGATGTGGGGTCAATTCACAAATAATTGGTGAGCGAAATACAGTCTGCACCCTAATAAGTGCAACAAAACTAACAGGAAAGTGGGGAAGACGTCAATCAATGGTTGCACATATCCACACAGTCCTGAGAGGTCTAATCAGGCAACATAAGTGAAAACACCTGTGTGGGTGGACTTATGGATGTGTATGGGCTTGTCATCTATTGTGACACTCACAATTTAAGTGTTTTTTGATTGTTGATATTGTGCAAAGTTTGGGCAATTTGCCAAATGACACATACTGCAAAAGCTAGTTTCATTGGAATTCATATTTATGCATTAGAAGATTATATGTTGTGTGAGGCTGTTGTGTCTCTTCCCAAAATATATTCATGACTATGTAAATTGAAAATATGTAAAATAGTAATTTTTATTGCAAATGGAGTAAAGATTCACTCATCACCCTAGTTCAGGGGAAACAATGCTGAAACTTTTTTTCTGAGAAGTACTGCATACCCATGTTCATGTTCAGAACTTGCCTGCACCAGTTAAACCAATAAATTATTGCTGAAGGTAAAGTGTTCCTCCAGGCTCAAAAACAACAAAGACACAAACATTGTAACACCTAGTTACAAAATAGTTGAGGTTGAATGTTTGCTGGCAGGTTGATGATTCGAAATAAGGCAAAGTGTAGAAGCATTTTTTTAGTAAGTGCCTTTATTCAGCTCTTTCTCTCTCCTGTCTGTGATTCCCTTGTACTTTCTACTAAAGATTATGGAAATACAAGGAATTAACCCATTCCTCACTGTAACCCCTCTGCCCCTGGTGCCCCTCTCTCTGTCCTCTAGGCCTTGGATGGCAGGATCTACGAGCACGTGAAAGACTACCTGGTAGCGCTGTGCCGTACTGAGCTAGAAGCTTCTCAAGCAACACACAACACCTTCCAGTTCCTATTGGACAAATCCACCAGGGTGAGTCAGATGTGGTGAGAGACACACACCTTCTGTGGTCTGTTAGTTAGAACTTGTAGACACAGTGTTTTTAGGGAATATCCATCAATCTTCTTGACACCATAGCATGATCAAGCTGCTTATTTTGCAAAAGCAATATGCATGTGTTCAGTGAAATGAATGGGATACCTTGACATTTTGAGTTCATTTGTTATTACTAGGCACTACCAGGCTATTTTTCTGACATTACATGGTAGAGGAATTGTGCCGAGGATTGGCATTTAGGAGCATTGTTAGCACTCAGCATTTCAACAAAAACAATTTCAAAATGATTAATGCTGGAATGCTAATAAGACATTTCTAAGAAAACCAAAAGACAAAGGCAGAAACACAGTGTGTTATGAACAATGCAGCACACAGTCAGTAAGACACGATTAAAACAACAGAACAAAAATGTTCACAAAGATAAAATGATAGATTTGCCTCCATATAGTCACACTGCAATTTGTTTTCATCAACAGTGTGTGCTCACTAGCTAGCAGATTTTGTCTCAGGCAAATATACTGTACTTCACTGGAGTTATATTAGCTTTAGTGTGTATTTTTTGTCTTAAAGGTGCCCTGTGGCGTTTTCTTGTCAACAAGCAAAAGTTGTTTATATTCAGTGTTTCTCACCAAAACGCATTGTGTATTCTTTAGGTGTAACAAATGTGTTGAGGGCATTTCCTCTGTCATAAATATGTGCAAAGCCAGTTGAATTGTTTACATTCATATTTACTTGCTAGCAGTCTTCTTCTTCCTTCTCTTTGCTACGTTTGTTTGTGCTTTACCATCACCAAATCTCAATTCAGCGGAATAATGTTAAACCGACGCATAAATTTTGTAATAATGGTAAAAAACTCCATCGAGTATCTTTTAAGGAACTTCTACTGTCCTGACCTGACATGGATGCCATTAATGTGATACCAGAAATCTTAAAACCAAATGAAACACTCACCGCTTGTAGGCTTGAAAGGTGGCTTTAAAAAGTTTGTAGTTTGCTCCTTCACAGGGGAACGGAGGCTGTGATCAGCTTGGATTCACAGAGGTTGCTGTGGATTCTGATATTGTCAAGTTTTCACAGCAGGAAACCTGCATACACTGCATGCGCAGGATTAACTGTCTTCTTCTGTCACTCCCTCAGATAATACAAGAGTTCAACCAGCAGTTGTTCATGCAGGAAAACCCAGTGTTTCATAAAGCACACGACTTCCAGTTCCAGCCCAGCGAGTGTGACACGGTGAGACACTGTATACATATTCGCGAACATATGCAGCATCGTGTTCTTGTGCTCAGAGTAGTTTGTTGTTGAACTTGTGTTGTTTGTATATGAACCTGTTTACACGGCATGCATACATACATGCTTGCACACACACACACACACACACACACACACGCAGGTCAATAGCCTCTTGTGTTGCCACATGTGGGCTTTTTCCTCCTCTTACTTTTTCTGTCCCCAATAATTTTCTATCTGTGTATTAATTCCTTTGCTCATCTCGAACTGTTGGATCACTGAAATGGAATTCACATACTTTTATTCCTATAATTTTGAGAGAATCCCATTAATACATCTTGGACTGAGAGGCTTGCCTCCTTCCTTGCTGGAAAACAGAGAGCCAAAGCTCTGATCATCCTTATTCCCTAGAGAGATCTTTGGTTCTTTTGTTTCCAGCCTTTGGAGATTTTGTTTTAGATTAACAATTGAGGACAAAGTCTTCTAGTTAACTAGAGCCCGGTGAGAGCATGGTAGAAGCATGAATCTACTCTGTGTTCTTATTTTAATAATTTTAACGCCAAATGTCGTGTGCCCACCAGGAACATCTCTTTGTAGCGCTGGCTTCTTTATCATTTACATGAGCTAGACTAGAAGTCTTTTCAAATCAAGTGGTTGTTGAATAGCAAAAATATTTTAAATTTATCAGAGTCTCTGTACAGCAGAGAGTCTCTAATACAGCAGTGGGAATCATGCTGTCTCACCCCTCTGGGGACTTGTTAAGTGCTGGCTAAAGAAGAAATGTCTCCCAGTGGACACTGACCCCTAATTCCTCTATGTGCAGCAGCTATCCTTTTCTCCTGTGTCTGAGTCATTTTGTGCTTTTTGTGTCTTAGCTTTCCAATTTCTCTCTGTACTCTCTTTCACTCTGTGTTCTATTAGTTTTTCTTAAACTCTAATCTCCTTCTTACTTTACATATACTGGTATTCTAACATTTCTCTGTAAAACGATATGCTATTCCTTCCCAGTGTCTTCCTAATCCTGTTTAACCTTTGCTAACACTTTTCCCTGAACTTTTTTCCATTAACCCCTCCTTGTATTTGTGTGTCTGTGTGCTTGCACTGCTGCTCCTTGGGCGCGTGGGCGTACGGGTGCCTCCCTTTGTGTATGTGTGTGTGTGCGCGTGCGTGTGCCAGACTCTGAGCTCGGTGCAGCAGTTGGTGGACATAGAGCCGTCGCCCGTCAGTGCCATGAGAATGACCCTGGCACAGGTAGTCTTAACTGTTGTTAGCATTCCCATCTTCATTCCTGACTCAAACCATGGATCATATACCTCATTCATGTGTGTCTATATCAATCTATCCTGGTGACATTTAATTGAATATGTACTGCAGGAAACTCATGTATTACCAGACATAACTTTGCTCAATCTTTTAATAATGCAGAATAATAATGCCTCAATCCTAACAGCTGAGGTTAATGATCGACTGGTAATACATGAGTCACAATGTTTGTATGCAAACTACAAAGCACCTTAACCTAACTTGGGATTTGGCTTATGCTGTTGCCCTACAAAAATAACTTTTTCCACTATTGGTAGCCACGATGCTATTTGTGTTTAGATGTAGTACCATGCATCTGGTACACTCCATGATCTTTGTGATGCATGCTCAGAAATAAATCAAACTAAGATAAATAGATTGCAAATTTTATAGAAAATTTATGAAAAATTCAGGGTTGTGAATTATTGTGCGCACCCTAATAAAACTTGATAAATGTCAGCGTCAACCATATTCATCTTTCACTACTATAAGTCTGCAACATGAGGCTCACACCTCTCAGCCTGACACTATCGTTACCTTACATAACTCAAAACAGGTTTCACAAGGAGAAGCCCACAAAACACTAATAACCAAATAACTTGCAGGTCACTGACTTGACAATATAATGTTAAGAAGAATAAACAATGTCACCCTGCCTAACTAGACTGCTTGAATTAGAAGTGCAAAGATGGGCAGTGTTCCCATTTCCACTGCCATGACTTAACCCTGATTGACTCCAGGCAGTCATAACACACTAAGTCAACTTGAATAACCTTTAAATCCTAACTATCCTTGCTGCCAAACAGCGTGAGCCTATCCCTCTTCCTAAACAGAAAGTGAAGTAGCGTAAACATATGCTAGCCAATTTCCACATGAAGACTTTATTTATACATTAGGGACTATGAGCATGTAAAATATCAGTGCACAGAAAGACTCAGAAGAAAGAACAAGGCTCAGCTTATATTAGGCAAGTTTGCACTTATATTGATGCAACAAAGGGTTATTTTATTGGGCATGAATATTTTCTTATTTAAAACACATCATTTTGCTCTACAGTTTATTTGTTTTCACAGTGGTTTGGCAGCAAGAGGATGTTGTTCATCTTGGCAAATAGTGGTCAAGATAGATTTTTCCTGTAAACTTAATCTTACTGTAAAAGCTATTGCAAAGAACTTGAGGCCCCCTTACCATGTCTGTTTGTCACAGTAAGCTGAACATGATATCTGCATGCTGAAGCTCAACCACCCAGGCGTGGCTACTATTACACCTATGACATCATGACCATGACTTTTATAAATAAATTCAAGGAAACATGACATACGTGTGTGTACGAATTACTAGTTTAGACTTTACTGTACATTTAGCTGTAATCTTGGGCGTAACTTGAACACGACTTTCTTTCATGCAACAACAGAGCAGTCAGACAAAAGTAAAGGACCTCAACAGTTTTACATGTTTCTCATTTGATATCCAATGATCATACACCCTTCATTTTCTAGTTTCTCTGTGAATAATGAAACATAAATACAGCCTTTCTTGATAGTGGGTTCAAGGCACTGTAACGCTGTCGTACTGTCATGTGTTGGTGAGCAATGCAGTCTCTGCACCAGATGACTCATCAGATGCCGTAACCTTGTTGCATCATCTGTTGAAATATCAGTACGCTATCATTGTCCTCCTGTAGTGAAATGAGTCAAACGTTTGCTGTGTGTGATTTTTATTTGTTCATTTGTAGTGTGTTATGGGTTCAAATTATGGTCATTCAATGCAGAATGACAGCCACTGCACTTCTTTTGTTTTTTTCTTTTTTTGTGTGTCTATGTCTTCTTTGATAGTTTGAAGTAGAGAAATACATGAAAGATGGAAAAGATGGCAAAAGATTTTCAACCAAATATTAAAATTGGAAATATGGTTGAATTTCATGTAGAAACATGTACTGATATTGTGAACACAATCTTCCAATAGTAAATTAAGTGTATTGTGACTGAGTGGCCCTGCCTTGTTCGAAACAACAAAACAAATACTGTCTGAATAAAAAGGATAATAATGTCTGCATCTCCCTAGAAGCAACCAAGAAGACAGAAAATACTGGCACGTTTGCTGGCACAAGTGTTGCACATTAGATAAAACTAAAACCAAATCAGGGCTATGTATTTGTCACATTCAGAAGGCACTGCTGTCTGTTTCACTGCAGGATGTGCAGACACCCTGGAGTCATTGGCTCGCATTGCTTTTAAAAACCTATTAAAAAAAGCTCACATAGAAATACTGCTGCCTTGACTAAACTGTGATACAGGTGCTGTTCAGTGAAGTATTGTATTAGTCAGGACAGCGGTACATCTCTGCAAGCAGTCGAGAGAGATCCTTTTTTTTTTAAACAAGGGGAACCAGTGTGTGAAACGATGCAAACCTGCATAAGAACTGTTGTTTCTGTGACAAATGCCTTAGTAAACATAAAAAAAGAGAAAGTGTTTGTAGTGAAGGATGAGAACACTTTACTACAGCATGTACCCTCCATTTCACACAGATAACTACTACTACTTGGACAGTTCAATGTTACCCCCTCATCCATGTGGTTTCATAATAACACAGTTGTTCTACACACTATTCTAAATGACTGTTATGGTTGTTATTGAACCATGATCATACCATACTGGGTTCACTGCTCTGCACTTCACGTTTCCCTTAGCTGACAGGCTGACTTGCCATAATTTTGCCTGTAATCACATTATAGAAGTTACTAATGGTTTATCATTGTGACCTTGCTTTAATAAATGCGCATTTCACATTGGTACATTAACACTTTTAGAATGTAATGACTGTAATATAGATTATTAGTGTTAAAGGTCCCCATTACATGGTGATGAATAAGAATAAAAAGTGAATTATGCTGTACTGTACTGCACCGTCACTTAATGTCCTGTATGAGCTCACACTTAACCAGCCTATCAGCTGTTTCATACAGACCAGCAGAATGTTTCAAGGTGCTCCCTAACTTTATTTAGAGGCTTACCAGCATGCATTTAGGAGTAGAGCTGTAACAATTAGTTGATAAATTGATTAGTTAATCGACAGAAAACTAATCTGAAACAATTTAGATTATCAGTTTATCGTTACAGTCAATTTTCAAGCATGTCTTACGATTGTAGTGTCTGATGCTTCAGAGACCAAGCGATTAATCAATTAATAAAGAAAATAATCCGCAGATTAATTGACAATGAAAATAATCGTAAGTTGCAGCTTCATTTAGCAGTAAACATAAAGATAATTTACCTAATGTGGAAAACAAACAACATCACAGAAAGTCACTTAAAGGTCACGTACAAGGTAAAGATTTTACATGCCAGCGTTCACATTTTCCCTACAACAGTGGTAGGCAACCTGAAAGAAACTCTGTTTGCTCAATTATACCAATAATTTTTAGCAAACTATCAAGTCACAGATTAGCTTAGCTCTCTCCATGACATGTCAGTTTTGGAGCCACTGTTCAAATCTCGTTTTCTGCCTCCCTGCCTTAACTCCCTGCGAAGCTCCCTGGGCTGAATGTAATTAAGCCGTAAATCACATGTGTAATACTCTTCGTTTCACACCTATACTTAGCCAGATTTATGCCCTCTTGTTACTGAAGCAGCGCATAATTAATAGATATGATGTGCATGGAAACTCGCAATTAAAATACCGTGTACTTTAGTCTGGCTAACACACTTTCATTATCAGATTATGGGAATCCCAGACTCAGGTCTGTGAACACATCAGTGACATTGAATGGATTTACATCCTGAGGCTTAGCGAGTTTCTTTTTTTGGTTGTATTTTTGTTTGTCTCTAGCCAGAATAGATGTCATACTTTACATTTTGCTCATTTTTGAAGCAAATATGTAAAACACATGCTAAGATGCCATATAATTTGGATTATTGGCATGGAAATGAGCCTTTTGTTTTTGTGTTTATTCCTGGCAGTCAGAAAATTAGCAAATTAAACCAGTGCCTTTTTTTGTCCTAATAACACACATCTCATGTCAGAATCAAAAGCATGCTGATTCTGTGGTTGGTAAGACGTGGAGTAATGAAAAATTGTGTAAAATTAGAACTTAGAGAGACTGATTTCCTGTAACACGATAGTCTCTGAAGAAAAAATGCCACATGTTTATAATTGATGTTGAATGTTTAATTGGAAAGCCATGCAGATTCTTTGACAGGCTCACATATGTGCTTTTGTATGTAAAGAAAAAAAAAATCACTCACATTGCCACGGACCTCCTGCTCTCTCACATGTGGTTTTAATAGCAGAAATTTCATTCCAAGAGAATAACGATACAGCTTTGCAACACACACACGCTGTATTAATTATGTGAGAAGGAAACATTCATTCTCTCACACTTTCTTTTGCTTAATTAACAGCTTCTGCATATAACACACCTTGTACCATTATCGCTGACAGTGTACTTACGTGTGCACTTGTGTATGTGTGTGTTTGTCTGCCATGGCGGTGTGTGTGTGTGTGTGTGGGGCTGGGTATAAATGTGTGTTTACCCATGCCTGCGTGGTTGTGTGTGTGTATATGTATGCTTGTTTGTCTATATTAGAGTCGTCAACTTGAGTCGGAGACGGGGACGACGGAGGAGCACAGTTTGAACAAGGAGGCCAGGAAATGGGCAACCAGAGTGGCCAGAGAACACAAGAATATCATTCATTACAAGAGAGTAAGATGGACACACATACTCAAATACATCTACCTGCTTACATGTTTACAATTTCACATTATTAGCTTTACAATGATACTTGTTATAGGAAGACAATATGTGAATACGTGTATATGTTTTTATTTTTAAGACATATACAATTTCTAGTTGACCTCGTGTTTGTGTGTGTGTTTCGGTCAGTCTCTGGAGGAGTGTGAGAGCCATGGCTTGCCCCCCACAGAGCAGGGCAGAGCAGATCTGGAGATGAAGATAGAAGACACCAAAGAAAACATACGCAAAGCTGAGGTTTGTGACTTCCCCCCCCCCCTTTTTTCTGTTCAGACCAACATTAGAACTGTGTGAAAGAACACAGCCCCGTCATTCATTTCAATGAGACTACTGCATTGGTGCTGTGGGAATAACAACACAGAGGGGTCTGACAAAAAAAAAACAAACAGGTTCATACAGCAAAAAAGGTGAACTTGACTCAACTTTTACAGCAGATGCAATTGTCGATTGCAGCGGATAATCAAATAGAGACAATCACACATATTGCGGTACATTACTAAATGTAAATGGGGTAAGTCTATTGTTTACCCGATTGTCCCAAAGGAAGGTAAAAGGAATGTTGCTATCGAAATCCTTCCTCATAGTATTATGAGTTGCTGTACAGTGTGCCGTATAGTGTTTTTGTGCTTGATAAGTCTCTGCTGCTCAAACCGGCCTCTTGGATTGCACTTATTATTTTTTTACTGGTATCTGAAAATACACACCAACTCCAACATAGCACCTTTGTCTTTATTTTGAGCACCTGGTCCGCTCTGTGGTAGACCTGTCTAGGGCCTAATCTGCCTCTCACCCAGTGCATGCTTGGATAAGCTCCATCCCTAAAGACCCTACACAGGAACAGATGGATGCATGTTTCCTCTCTCCTTTTGTTACTGCTTTTTCTGATCCAAGTTTACAAGTAGTTCTTTAAGATACAGTACAGTATGTGAGTTGTGCACACTTCACTTTTGTCCTGTCTGTGTAAAGTCAGCTCAATTTAAAAAGATGAACTATTCAACACCCCTTCAGTATAGAGCTGCAGTGATTCGTCAATAGAAAATTAAACAGCAACTATTTTGATAATCGATTCATTGTTTAAGTCATTTTTCAAACAAGAGTCCCAAACATTCTCTGCTTCCAAATTCTCAAATTTTAGGATTTGCTGCATTCATGTGTCATATATGACAGTAAACCAAATATCTCTGGATTTTGGACTATTGGTCTGACGTGTTATACATCTCCTTGAGCTGTGGGAAATAAACAACACACATTTTCCCCTATTTTCTGACAACTCATAGACTAAACAAAAAAATAATCTGCAGGTTAATCGATAATGAAAATAATCATTGGATGTAACCCTACTTCATTAAACACAATCAAATAGTTAGTGCGGAGTGGCCAGTCACTGCGAACAGAATTGTGTTTTCACAGCTCCAGAAGTTCTCAATGTTGAACACTGTCTTAGACTCACTTCCTGATGTAACATCAATACAACATTAGCCCTCCAAGCAAGCCCACTGCTACACTGACAACATGAAATTTAGCCCATCATATTTCCTCTACCCGGTGTTTGGGCTGACTGACTAATTATTTGGTAAATATTATGAATGCAAACGGAGCCAGTTGGTGTTCAGTCTGCTCATCAGCAAGACTGACGTAGCAGGGTGGAATTAACTAACAGGGCCCCAGGATTTATCAAGTTATTCAACCGTTCTTATTCACCAAGCCCAGGAATCCCTTGCCGTACACTGATTTATTGCATTCTGTTCACTCTTAGAGGCTTTTGCAGTGTTATGTCTGCGCACACAATACACAAGTGTGACAGCAGTACAGCTATTAAAATCCGAGTTATCAAATGTCATACTATCTGTTTTTCGTGGATTTCCGACTTTTTTGGCTCTCTCTCCCACTCCCCTGTCTTTCCTTCTTCCCCTGCTTCTTTCTTTACATCCTCTTTCCAGGCTCCCTCTCTCTCCCTCTCGGCCTTTCCACTCGCAGAGATATCTATCATTTATGTATTGATTCTGGCAGATTCAACCTGTCACACTATAAATGAGATCACTACATCATCTTTACCCTCCTCTGTTCCCTGTTATAAGCATCTGTTTTTGTGTTGTCTTTTAGTTTTCCAAATCTATGCTTTTTCTGTTTCAACGTATTTTATTCTTTCACTCTGCTGAACTCATTCTCTACCTCTACTGTAATATCTGTCTTTGCCTCCTTAGTACCTCTCAGGCTTTCATATATGTGGCACCTTTCGCTGTCAGGTTTGATTAAAGAAAAATCATTTAACTCCTGATGTTAGTCTCTGTGTAAACACTATTTTCCTATATTTACTTTTTTCATCCTCTTAAGTATTTTTACATGTTTGTGTTAAGTGTATCTAATGTAATTTTACCGCCTTAAATGAAAGATATACTAGCTTTTGGTAGTTATTTCATTCCTCCTTACACTAAAAGAATACACCATCAGTCATGTATGATCTCACTTTCTACAAATACTTAAAGAAAGTGAGTCTTTTCAGAGCAAAGTGCAAGCATGTGACCACTTCACTGTTTTCCTACCAAACCCTCTCTCTCACTCTCACCCTCCCTTTTTTAGTGCTTTTTGCTCACACTGTCTCTCTGCTATTCTTTGATTCTTCAGGCCAGCATTACCTTGAGTAAGATGATGAATATTTTATGAGCTCATTTGGTACAAATGGCTTCATCACAGAGCTCTTATCACAGGATATACAGGGAGTGAAAGCAACACAAAATACATTATCCAGGTTTGATTACAGCATTATCAGGATAGTGATGGTTTCATTCTTTCCTTTTACACAAAGTCCCATCCTCCCAAAACGAGCCTCTTGTAGTTCCCATTTCAAGACCTTGTCAGCAAGGAAATGAAGCCTGGCTATATTTAGGATGGAGAAATAATAGGGGAGACAACATACAGTATATACAATGAATGTCAATTTATGGATCAGAAAGTTTTGATTTGCTGCATAATTATCCAACTTTTTCTTTGGTAAAAAAAAGAAACAGAAGCAGTGAAAACATGATAATATTTTTAACAGCTGTGTAGAATTGCGTGAACACATTTTTGCTTATTATTTCTGCTGATTTTCTACACGCAAATGTCTCCAGTAGTGACAAGAGAAACAAATTAAATACCTGTGTACTTTGCTTCCAAATATTTGTGTTCCAAGTATTTTTGTGATGTTCGATCGATGACAAATGTGCGGTGAATCTAAGGTAAGATTTCAGATATATGTAGACACGGTGAGGCAGTACACTTGATGATGAAAAAAGAAATTCAAGTACACTCTTTTACTCTGCTCCATCAACTTAGTGCTCATTGGTGTGTCAAAAATAAAGCTGTTTGTCAGAAATGCCAGCTTAAGCACTGAGGGCTGTTGCCAGCTATTGAAAAAGATTGATAGCATAGTTGGCCTCCCAACCTTTCCTCATTTACTGATTTTTCATAAAATGCCTACTTTGCTTGTCACAACATCCTAAACGCTTCGACAGGCAAACTGAATTCCAAAAATCGATGTTTAGAGTTGATGCACTGCCTGAGCTGAAGATCGGAAACACCATCTGTTATTTTATGTCATGCTACAGGGCATCTGTTAGAAGCTTTACGTTTTTAGTTCTTAGATACAATTTTATCTAGCCTAACTTCTTTTTTTTCATTTTCACATACAGTACATTGTGATAATGTGTCAGTGGGTTTCCTCTCTTGCCACACAACCTTCAATCTGCATATTTTTATATATATATTATATATAGTTAGTAGAGTTAAGTCCAAAATACCCAGCCCACACCGGAAGTTCAGATGTCTCTCCTGTCCTACTAAATTTGTTGCTTTGTTGGCACAGATTAATACAAATGAGCCACAAAACTAGAAGCAATAAAACAGCATAGATAGTGTAGTATGTAATGCCTTTGAATCTGTAGCCAGTTAGCAGTATACACCATAATGTTCAGAAGGATACTATTTCTTTCTCTTCTGTTTGAATGAAATCAATAAACCCTGACTCAGAGAAAGAGTAGAGTTATGTACAGTATTCTGTTCTGTCTACAGATTGTTGATGTTTGGATTTTATGGCCTTTGCCTGAAACTGGAGACTGTGTGTGTCTTTCTATGAAAAGACTTGAATACTACCTTTCCAAAATTACACAGCAGTGATACACAAGATTAAATGTATTATTTATCCAAACTATCACAGAAATATTGTTTTGATTGAAACTAAACCAAACATGTTATCTTGAGAAAGAAGAAGTTCTAACTCAACTAGGTGATTTTTGTCGCAGAGAGGTGTTTTATATTTTTGAGGGTACGTGGCACTCTTTGTTGCATTTTCTACAGATGTCCTACAGATTCATGTACAAATGTAAGAGCATGACAATCAGTGACTGTCTAGAATTAATTCAGATTAGTGCAAAATAACCCCCAAACTACATATGTCCTCCTCACAGACAAACCCTCACATCAAAGCTCTTTACCTGGTGGCAAAAGCAAAGAGACCTCCCTCTCCCTCTCTCTTGTATATACAGTATCTTGCATATATATTTATCTTTTTCTCTTTTGTACACATACTTTTAAATACAGCAGAAATCCCACCTGAAATTCCCTATATTGATATTAGATGGTTATTGCGATCTTTGCTGTTTTCCTTTTGCTGTAGAAGTTTTTAGAGGATGATAGAGTGAAAACATTTGAGTCAGGAGGCTCCACACTAATAAGCTGTTGAAGGCTGTTCTCAAACAGGCTCCACCAGACAATCTGGCCTCATTAACATGTTGCAGTAAAAACCCCTCAGACAGGAGATGAAGCATTCCAGAAAATAAAACTAAGAAGGATTGGAAGATTGATTAGAATCTGGACAAAATTGTATCTGCTTTGCCAAATTATTAAAACCTGCCTCTTTGATCCCACTCGTCCTCTTTATGTTTGACTCTGCAATACCTCACATACTGTATGTAGTTTCTTATTTTCAATTTCACATTGTTCTCTCTTATAAGTCTCATATACTGTATATCTTATGGCTTTTCTGAACAAGTTCAGCTGTCATTTTAAATCTGCTTTAGTCTTTTATGAAAAGTTCTTCTCATAATTCTAAATGATTAATAATTAGTTATAGCCAGACATTCTGTGTATCTGCCTGCCTGTCCACCTTTCTTTCTGTTTTACTGATTTTCCAGTCAAACTATCTGTCTTTCCAAGAGTTAGCTGTACTCACACCAGTGGCTACTTATCCCATTGACTTTATCTGAAGAATGCACTGCTAGACATCCTTGAAAGCACAATATTTCAATATTTCAACTTGTCTCCTCTTTAGTCCAGTATGTTTCAGCTCCAACAACAACAGCGGGAGCCCTGGCTTGTGCTTCTCTCTAGCATTTGTTTGGTGCTGCTAACGGAAAAGGGAAAAAAAAAAACTAAACAACTAAGGCACTTAAGGGGCTCAGGTCTTTATTGATCAAAGCTGGGGAGTCTGTCTTGAGGTGTCTGTCTGTCTGGCTGCACATCTCTGTGGGAGAGAAGTATCAGCTATCAATCTGCTCTGTCAGCATGAGAAAGGAAGGGAAAGGAGCGGGTAACAAAAGAGGAAATTGATGAAAACGGAGAGGCAAGAATAAAATAGAAAGGATTAGAGATGAAAGAAAGTTGAGGAGGCGAGACCGATTGATTGTAAATCTCAGGGGTTTCCCTGCTGTTGGTTGTAGCCTCATCATATCGTCTCGTTAGTAAAGAACACAGCACATGTCCAGTGTTCACAGTGCTCACAGCTCATTACACGAAAGTACAGCAAGTTTTTAAAAAAAGTCACAACAAAAGAACAGTTTGGAGTGAACCGAAAAACTTAATGTGTTGATGGTGATGTTTAAATTTTAAATGGTTGTTTATTAGAGATTAATATTGTGTGAATTGAGAGAGATGTATCATGACCAGAGTCAGTTGTGTGTGTGCTCCACAACTCACTTGAGGTCCTTCTCCCTGCATCAGTTCTAAACCCATTATAAATGAGAAATGACTCCCACCTTGCTGTTTATAGAGATGTTTGCCAGTTGTGTATTACATTGATATTGCCTTGTGTTTGTTTTGTTTCTGCATTATAGCCCAAAAAATAACATAGTTTGTCTTTTCTTTTCCATCACTGGGAAAGAGGTTGCCACAACTCAAATAATGGAAAGCAGAGACTTTCGGTTACAACCTTACCTTACAACCTGGAGACCAAAATGACTGCAGCCAGTGTAATCCCAGTAATCAGGCTGGTTAATAGCTGCTGGCACTCTTAACCCACAGTGAGACATTTTAGGCTTTCACTTTTGATTGAATTTTTTTTTTTTTTTTTTTTACAACCTCTTACCCTGATAGTTTTGGCCATTGTTCCTATCAGTCATAATAACATTTTACTCACAAGGTTGATTGTAGTCCCTAATTTGGTCAATCAAACAGGTTTTAAAAGTCCACATTTTAAATAAAATAATCCAAGTAGAAAAAAAAACCTTGTAATGTTCCTTTTAAGACTAGTACAAAAACTAATGTGTGTATGCCAGTAATATAGTTGGTTTTCCTAACATTACTAAACTTTTCTTTCTCCAAAGACGATAAAGTTGAAAGCCGAGGCTCGGTTGGACCTTCTGCGGCAAGTGGGGGTTGCTGTGGATACCTGGCTGAAGAGCGCCATGAACCAGGTATGTTTTGTCTGTGAGTGCTGGAGAATGTGTGTACCTGTATTATAAATATATATATATATGTATGTGTTTGTGTGTGTAAGCCTCTCTTTCTCTCTGCATGACTTATTTCATGCCAGCAAGTGTGAAGCAGTGTGTGATACACGTTTCTGAATGCATTCATACACGCATCTTTTGGAGTGTATGTGTGTGTGTGTGTGTTTATTCATATGCTACCATGCATGAATGCCAGTTTTTACTGTACTGTATACTGCAGTATGTGTGTGTGTGTGTGAGTGTGCTTGTTTGTAATATGTGTATAAACCCCCCACTCTCTCTGTGCATGCTGTAGGTGATGGAGGAGCTAGAGAATGAACGTTGGGCCAGCTACACTTCCCACGATCCCTCACTGTCGGTGAGATACCTCCCCTCACTATGCCTGCGTTGCTGCTTTTCTGCCAAGCCATCAGTACTTGTCTTGTTTTCCCCAAAACAGAAAGTTTATTAATGAAATTTGAAAACATAGAGTGGGAGGAATTAATAAACAGCTATCTTGCAAACATAATTTAAATCATAATGTTACTTTCTCCAATTCTTAAGACTAATGCCAAAGCATAAATGCATACAGTACATGCATAAATTATGTTTGTCAGCAATTTTCAGAGTTAAAGCAGTTTTTGACTTGGCTGGAAAGTGCAAATCTGACACCTGCAGGCCAGAAGTAGGACATTTATTACCGAAGAACATAAATCATGCTTGAGTTGTGTTGTATGCATGGTGGCCTGTTTTACTCACTTCAAATGAAAACCACCAGACCACTGACAGTGTCACTGTATGTTAGTCATATGACTGCTATTTGTTTTTCACCACAGTTTTTTTTTCCTTTGGCACCAAACAATCACTCTCCATTCAGTTCATCACATTCAAAAAATGTAATTTTAAGTTCTTGAAATTATAGACTTTTCATTTTTTACGACTTTATTATAAAACCACCCAGCCAGAATAGTTCTCCTGACAAATCACTTCCTGAATGATGTAAATTGCAAGATAATTGACCTGGAGCCCTGCTGCCTAATCGTCTGTCACGCCAGTTACAGCCTCTTAAAACGCCCCACTTCCCCCACTGGAATACTGATGTAGTCCTCGTGCAAGTTTTTATTTCATGACCCCCAGCTTTAATCGCAAGCTAGACTGAGTACAGATCTGAAGCCTGAAGGGATCTTCTTTATCATCTCATCATGTTTGTGAGTGTGTGTGCATGTACTGTATGCATGTCAGGGGGAGAGAGTTGAGACCAGGTAATTCCACATCCCCCTTTCTGTCTGAAAGTGGTAGATGCCTAATTTTTCTTACCTTGTATACTGTAAAACAGTATTCCACCTTAAATTAAATTAAAAGTGACTGCTTATCCCACATGGGGGAGCGCTAGATCGATAACTTTTGATTGAATATTTAAATAACAAGTTTACTATTTTTGTTAAAATTTGATTTAACTCACATCAGCCAGCCTAATTATGCATAATTAATAATTCTGCCTTAAATGCTGTCTCCTTGTGTGTGAGAGTGTGCAAAAAGGTAAATGACAGGATATGTAGGACCTACTTGAGTTATGGATATTTATGTACATTTTTTTTGTGAGCGTTTCTTATTCTATTGGGTACACAGGGAGGAGAGTGTACATCCATGACTAGGAGTGCAATCCCACACAGGACTTTGTCGGGAGATGTGTGTGTTTGTCTGTCAACAGGACTAAACAGAGTCAGTCCACTCCATTGGAATCACTTGTCATTCTGCTCACATGATATTGCAGCTCGCAGTGAACACCAGAGAGGGAGAGAGCGATACCAACTGTGAGAAAGAGAGAGAAAGTCTGGAGAGTGAGGGAGTGAGTAATCTAGGAAGAGACACATTGGGGGGGGGGGATAGGAGGAGTTGCAGTGAAAGAGACAATTGCAGAAGGAGAGAGAGAAAGAGGGGGTGGTGTGATGCGGAGGAGACTGGGGGGGGGGTAGTGTCAGAGTGATAATGCTGAAGTAAAATTGGATGCAGAGGTGAGAGAGATGGGGGGGATTGTGAAAAACTGCGGAGAACATAGAAGAACATACTGTAAGTCTAACAGCACAATCTAAAAATATCAACATTTGCATGTTCCTACAGAAAAATATGGTGACTCAAACAAAGACCTGCATCAGGGTGCACAGGCCTGCAAGCCAAACCCTTCAAACATCTGACACAATATTTCCAATTGCACTGTTAACTGCCAGTAGTCAGTCATGTAATTTCCTTAAAAGTGTTGAAGTTTTCATGTTGTTTACATCTACAACCATTTATCTTTCCTTACCTAATTTATAAGACAAATCAGCTTGAGGTTAGACTTGCTGAAACTCCTCCATCTGGTGTGGTTGTCATTAAAGGAACAGACCAGGAGGCGCACTGAGTATTCAAGCATTTGACAGCAGTTCAACAGCCTTTGATTTTATTTGGAGTGAACAGGGGCCTTAAGAGACTGCTGAGGCAAACAAGAGGGATTGTAATAACAAGGTGCAACAAAGGAAATGAATGGATGGATTGTGAATAATAATACAGAGGAGGGAAGTTCCCTCAGTCCTTTCTTCATTCCACTCAACTTTATTAAAATGACAATGAAATACTGTAAACCATGAACCCTCAAGTCCCTCAGGCCGGCACTGCCTTCATTACAATATCACTTTCACGGTTATTACCTCCAGGACCAATAAAATCTGTGATTGGTCTGTATCTCAGCTGTATTGGTACACACAGAGAGAGAGAGAGAGAGATGTATTTTTGGTGATGTTTTATTGGGTTATTACTGAAATACATGCTGGTCATTTCACTTCAGGGATGGAATGAATTGGCCCTGAGGCGGTGCAGTGTTCTTTTAAATCATTCCAGTAAAGTGGATAAAAGTGACAAAGCACAGTAAACATGCAGCCAACAGAAATGTGGCCAAATCTCAAGATACAGAACTGGAAAGCAGGTTGTTCTGGATTTATCTCTCCACCCAGTAACACATTCCAAGGCTGTATCTGAAATCATTCTCTATTTACTGTATAGTTATCCTTCACCATTTTATTTGAGCATCCGAATTCTGACTGTGAAACTTACCCGCTATAAAGTAGTGTCAAGGTAGCCTGCTGGTTAAGTCCAGTGAATAATCTTAAATAGTACAAATGAACAGTGGCCTGCAGTTTCAATAACAGTTACCACACCGATGAATTAATGACCCAAAACATACAGAAGGGTGACAAATTAAAGGAAAAACTGGCACAGGCCTGAATACTTGACCCCTACAGCGAGGGGATCTGGTGGCTCTGTTATGCTGTGGGAGGCAGTTTGCTGGCATGGTTTGGGTCCACTTGTCCCCTTAGAGGGAAGAGTCACTGCAAATCAATACAAAGTTGTTCTGAGTCATCACCTTTATCTTATGATGAAACATTTCTATCCTGATGGGAGTGGTCTCTTCCAGGATGACAATGCCCCAATTCATAGGACACGAGGGGTCACTGAATAGTTTGATGAGTGTGAAAATGATGTGAATCATATGCTATGGCCTTCGCTGTCACCAGATCTCAAGGATGGTGTTCCTCAGCCTTGGCATTGATTCTAAAAGTCTCTGGAACTCTTCTGGAGGGATGAACATCATTCTTCAAAAAGATATTTGCTCATTTGGTGTTTTGATGATGGTGGTGGGGAGCGCTGTCAAACACGTCTATCTCCCATAGATGTTCAATTGGGTTGAGATCATCATCGGATAAAGGTGATGACTCAGAACAACTTTGTATTGATTTGAAGTGACCCTTCCCTCTAAAGGGACAAGTGGACCCAAACCATGCCAGCAAAATGCCACCCAAGGCATAACAGAGCCACCAGATCCCCTCACTGTAGGGGTCAAGTATTCAGACCTGTACTGGTTTCTCCTTTAATTTGTCAAGCTATGTCAGTTCTACCTTAGAAGAAAAGAACAAGACAGTAGGCTTCAAATCATGGAACATCCAGCACAGTCATCCAGCTGGTTTGGGATGAACCGGACAGAAGGATGAAAACAAAGCAACCTGCAAGTGCAGCGCATTTGTGGGAACTTTTGCAACAGTGTTGAGAAAAACTTATATTTGATTTCCATTGTAGAGAGCATGTATGTTCGGCTGTTATATCTGCAAAAGGTGGTCACTTTGATGCGTTGAAAATTTAGATTAAATTTTGTCATACAAAAAGATTCCATGATATATTTTTTTAATCTCCAATTGTTTATTCTTTCAATACTTAAATTTCAGAGTACACTGAGACATTAAACTATGTCAATAAAGTAGTGTCCATGGCATGTATAATACTTTCTGTTAACAATCCCACAATATAATTTGTTACATTCTTCAGCTATAAAAATAGCTGTTTTGTCTCTATACTTGTCAGAGATGACAAAATGACGATGATCAGTAAGTATCTGAAATTTAAATTTACTGCTCACTATAGAGTCAACCACTGAGCGTCTGTTAAAATGGGGAAATGATTTCAGACACAGCCCAAATGTTCAAGGTGTAACCTTCAGATCTGCAGGGCTTTGCATTTAGGGTGTAACAGAACAAACAGCTCAGAGGATGCATCCTAATGACTTTGGTTATCCCCTGACTTTTCCTTCAGTACCACCAGGAGGTCGACATTTTCAATACTTTGTTGTATGACCAAACAATGACATTCCTAACATCCTCAGCTGCACTTTGTGTTTAGTGCTAATAGCAGATGTTACCTGTAGCATGTTAACACACTAAACTAAGATGCTGAAGTTGGCAAACATTAAACCTGCTCATCATTAGCATTTTAGCATTGTCATTGTCACAAATTAGTGAGAGAGGTTTTTGAAGAAAGACAAGTAAGCATTCCCAGTGGAGAGCTCTGATAAAAGTGTTTATCTTTATTAGGTAACACTTTCAGACCACACCTGAAGGTTATTATTATAGAGCAGAATCTTCTGTATAGGAGACCAAAATAGTGAGAACTCCTCATATACTAATCTCACACACACACACCCACACACACACACCCTAACACACACACACACACCCACCCACACACACACACACACCCTAACACACACATACACACACACACACACACACACACACACACACACACACACACACACATCTGTTTTGTTCTGCGCTGGTGTAGAGTTTACTGTGTCAACAGAAATCTGATGACTGAACACAATGACTTAGGAATGGATAAACACACACATGCACATACACACACACCCACAGTATTGTTATGGCCAGGTCAGCTTACTGTGTGTGATGGATCTTTCTACCAGCCTGGTCACATGACCTTCATATAAGCCAGTGAAATTCTCATAGAACAAAAGAGGGAGGGGCTGGATCATATGATACATCAGCCCCTCTACACCTGTCTCTAAAAGCTGTAGTACCAACTCTGAGCAAGGCAGAGAAACTCAGGCAGGAGAAAAGGTAAGCAAGCATTCGTATAGATTCAGCTGTGACGCTAGCACACAGAGAGGATGCAAGAAGTAGCAAGTCAAAGTCAGTCTCCGTTAAATGGACAGACCTTGTAGCTGGTGAGCAAGAGCAAAGAATGCAGTGGGAGTAGATGTTTAGAAAACATGTAAAGAGCAGAGAGGGTGAACAACAAAGGTTAATGGAAGAGAACAAGAAGGAGCAGTTCAAACAAGCAGAAATAGACAAACAGCATAACAAGTGACCTAGTTTGAGACATTAGAACCAAAAAAAAGTGATCCTGAGAGGCTGATTATCCTGCATCAAATGCTACTAGACTAAGCTGAATTTAACAAGAAAATGTGAAAATTTGCTATCTTGTGAAGTTAGTGAGAAACTGCAGTATCTATGTGTTTTTTTTCTCTGAAGCTGAGGTGAATGGAACCTTTGTTACGCGACCCTTTAGTTATCAGATGTTTTGACTTTATCTTGCTGTGTGTGTGTTTGTATGTTAAAGGGCACAGTGGACTTGGAGCGCGAGGAGGGTGAGGAGTGTGAAGAGAACATGGAGGTTTTTGACGACAGCAGCTCCAGTCCTTCAGGAACCCTGCGCAACTACCCGCTAACCTGCAAGGTCCTCTACTCATACAAGGTGTGTTTTTATTATACAATATGAATGCATATAAATGTCTTATCTTATCATTTCTCACTCTCACTTCAACTTTTGCTCTCTCTATATCACAATGGTCTCTCTCTCTTTCTCAGGCTTCTCAACCGGATGAATTAACTATTGATGAACAGGAGATGTTGGAGGTCATTGAGGATGGAGACATGGAGGACTGGGTCAAGGTACACAAATAAACACATACCCACACACACACACATACAGTTACAAGAAAAGGAGCATAATCTCATCAGTGCTATGTATAGTGTACTGCACATCATGCTTGTATGGTTTCTCTGTGTTCATTTTTCTCCTAGGCTCGCAACAAGACAGGCCAAGTGGGCTATGTCCCGGAGAAATACCTGCAGTTTCCCACCTCCAACAGTCTCCTGAGCATGCTCCAGTCTCTGGCTACACTCGACGCTCGATCACACACCTCGTCCAATTCAACTGAGCCGGAACTGCACTCTGGCTGCATCAATGGAGACACAAACAGTATGGATTGTAACCTAATTAAACTTACTTATAGCCTAAAATAAGCTGGTTCCAGTTGTACCAATGTAATTAAGTTTGTTTCTTCCCATTATGAGGTTATTATGTGCAACTGAGTGAGACATTTTTCTCTTTTCTGCTCCACTGGAGTTGCTCAGAATCCAGCTGTAGATAATGCTGATTTTGCTGAGCAGGGGGCTATTACAAAGAGCTAATGTGGGTCTTCTACTGTACCTTAATGGGTAACTTGATGCAAAATGATTGTCATTTGGTTAAAACAATCAATAGAAGAGTAAAAACTACAAAATTACAGAGAATAATGAGCCACGGCACAGTAAAAAAGTAAATTTTTAGTCCTTATGTCAGGTTTCATGAGCTTTGTTTCTCCTAATTGTAGTGAAGAAAGAGATAAGGAATTTCAGTTGTTCCAGTGTCTCACTGAAACAGAAAACGAAGTTAAGCAGTGGTTAGAGATTAAAACATATCAGTGGCTGCAGGCAAGTTTAAAATAGGCAAGAGCTGAGCTTTATCTCAAACCGAGGCTTTCTTTTTGCCCTTTCTCTTATTTCTGCAACACTATTGGTTGTATCTAAAATTGCATTTTGAAGGGCTAAATACTGCCAGGATAGATAGAGGAAATTCATCAGATCCAGTGCTGCATTTGAAGGCAAATTCTGTTAGACTGAAGACCAGCGTAGAGCTGAAATCCATAACATTTTATATGAAGAATGTTTGATTATGTAAAAAAGGTGTATAAGTTGCCTCAGCTGGAGACACTCTTACTTTGCTTTGAGAAATGTTGACCAGGATTGTTGGGTCGCAGCTAACTGGTTGACAGTGTAAATGACATTTCATTAAATTACTTTAGATGCTTATGTTCATGGTAGCTGATTGGTCAAGCATATTCCCACTGCATACCTCAACAAAGAGGTGAAAAGACCTCAGGAATACAACACTAGATTGTCATCTTGTCATCTCTGTTTTAGTTTAAATGTGGGAAAATGTAGAATAGTTTGCAGCTTTAAGAATTTCAAATCTATTCGTTTTCATTCTTCACTCTTCCCTCCCTACATGCGTTCTTTGTACCCTGACCCTTTTTTCTCTTGCTCCCTCTTCTCTTCCCCTATCCTTTTTTTTTTTTTTTGCTGTGTGTCTGCTCTACTCGTACAATTGGACCCGACGCATGAGGAAATTCTGTCACCTAATTATCATTACAGTTACGTACGTCTTTCCGTCTCTGTCTGTATCTCCCCCTCTCCAGCAGCGTGTACCATTCTCTTTATAACAAGGTACTACATTTCCCCAAGAATAATTATTCCTTCTGTGTATCTCATTACTTTCTCTGCCTCCCTCTTTGTCTCCTCTCTCTCTCTCTCTCTCTCTCTCTCTTCAGTGGTGTATGTGCGTGCACTTTATGATTATGAAGGCCAGGCGGATGAGGAACTCTCCTTCTCCGAGGGAGCGGTGATTCGCCTTCTGAGCCGTGACACTCAGACAGATGACGGCTTCTGGGAGGGGGAGCTAAATGGACGGGTGGGCGTCTTCCCCTCCGTGCTGGTAGAAGACCTCACAGAGAATGGAGAGACCAGCGGAGGAGGGGCGGGTGACATACAGGTACAGGAACACCACCAGGTAACGCCATCAATACCAAACCAAAAAGCTAGAGCCAGGTGACACATTCAGGCAACTTCACAAACATTAACTGACTTAAAGAGGATTTGAAATGGCTACACGCACGTTCTGCTGTTTAGCGCCTCTCTCGAATTGAGCTGGAAATGTTCTCTTATCAGTCTTTCCTCGGGGCAGAAATACCAAGGATAAAGTGTAGTCTACTGCGCCACTTTCTTCCCACCAACTCTCCTCCCCTCCTGCCTGTTGTTCAGTTTATCTATCAGCAGGGCAGAGTTCACAAACAGTAGATCAGAACCGCTGTGTTCCTGCAGCCCCCTGATAACAACCCTGTGCTGCAATCACAGAGAGAGGTCTTATCTGTGGCACTGAGTGCTGGCCTATTAGAGGTTTAGTAACAGGAAGGATACAGCCTCTCCCTTCCTATAAGCCTGTAGACATAACACAACAACTCTTAACAGCTTTTAAGTCATATGTGGGGAAGATTAGTTGAACATTTGAATCCTCCTTTTGCAGCAGAAGCTTCTTAACTAGTAAACTGGCAATATTGCTGTAAGTTGTAGCTCAAAATAACAGTTTGCAATGCGTCTGAGTGAACTTAATTACCTGTTAATACATTTCTCAATCCTTATGAAACTTTTAATTAGTGCATTATAGTGTAGTAGTAGTGGCTGTAGTGTTATACCTATAGTGTATATATATTAAGTTCCTCCTTTACTTACTACATACTGTTTATGTAGACTTTTCCTCTTTATATCTTTCTTACATTCTTTCTTGGTTTCATTTTTGTAGTAAGGTAAGGTTTTTGGCCAGTTTTTAGATTCAATGGACATTTAGACCTGTAGCTCTTTTATTTCTCATAGCTTATTAAGTATAAACAACCAACTTTTTTTTCAGAGTCCTTTTGATTGAGTTGAGTCCAGTTATAGCTTATTTTACCATTTTAATTAATTCAAAAACACAATTTTGCAGACAGTAGATCTGATCTTCACTGTATGTGAAAGGTTACAGGAAATGATGTATTTCTTTATTCCGGTCCCTTTCTGTAGATCTCTCCATCTTTGAAGCTGCCATCTTCTCTCCCGCCTCTTCCGCTGTATGACCAACCTCCCATCAGCCCTTTCACCAGCCCTGAAACCTCCACCCCGCCTCCTCTCCCACGCTCACCCTCCGCCGCACTAAACGGGGAGCACAAGCATCCATTGCCCACCTCGTCACACAAGGGACCGAAAGCCACCCACAGTAAGATACAAACACAATAAACCTAATTTAATTAATTGGTCATTAATGGTCACTGCGTATTTACAGCAGGTTTTCTCTATTGCAAACACCTCTCTCTCTCTCTCTCTCTCTCTCTCTCTCTCTCTCTCTCTCTCTCTCTCTCTCTCTCTCTCTCTCTCTCTCTCTCTCTCTCACTCTCTCTCTCTCTCTCTCTCTCTGTAGATCAAAGTTCTGGCAGGAGTCCAGTGTCTCCAGGATTTCCTCAAACTCAGCCACTCCGATTCACTCCTGAAGGAGGCCCGGGCAAACTACGACCTGTTAGTATTAAGTAGTGTTTTTACGGCTGTGCTGTCAAGAGTTAATGATCTACAGTAGGATGATGTGTGATGTCTTCAACCATGTTTTCCTTACAGTTTAATGTGATACACGATTCCACTGTTACAAGGCAAATACCATAATATCTGTCATAAAGTTAGAGGCAGTTAGTTGTCTGACTTAAATCTTAGACAAGCATCATTTTCAGAGACAAGATGTTAAATTAGATACTAAAAACTGATCCATGCCATTTTTACAGTTTTGTTATAGTGTGTGAAATGTATGATGTGTTTATTGCAAGGTTATCTGGATCATTATTTTGAGTCTTGCCACCCTGCCACGAAGGTAGGTTTTGGTTTTTAGGGAAACATTGCAATAGTAAGAAGACACTGTTATTGTGTATTGTATGTTATGTATTTCAGTGTAACGAAGTGAGTTAAAATGGAGTGTTATTATAAAAAAAGACTAAACTAAATGTAGACTAAATGTAGAAAATAAATATTTCTAACTTTTTGAGGTACACTTTTTGGAGATAAAAGGTTTGTGTCCCACAGCAGGAATATGATGGTATGCGGTTTGTCAAATTAAGAAAAGTAGGCCATCTTTGTTTTTGCCTTGGCAATAGTTTTCCTCACTTTGCTCTTATTCTCAAACTCAAATGTAATATCTGTGTTCTTTCACTGCTGCAGGTGCGCGCTGCTCCTCCTCCACCCAAACAGCACCCCCGCCGACAGCAGGAGAAGAGCGACAAGACGGAGGAGGTGGAGATCACACTGGTGTGACAGCCAGACGAGCTGGCAGGCGGTTATAGACACACAAAAAATAAACAGATGACAGACAGACGTATCCTACAGGCTGGGGAACTAACCTGCTCTGAACTGAACTGAGCTTAAATAAAGTGATGTGAAGCAAACTGAACTGAACCACGTCAACCCCCACCCCACCCCCCCCACCCCCAACCTGCCCCCAGCCACTCCGCATCGTCTGTTATCCTCAAGTTGAGAAGGAGGGCAGAGAAAGGGGGGAAAAAGGCAGAATATCCAATTAAATAATCTCCGTATTAGCTTCCTAACGAAGTGCAGCAGTAGCCGCCCCCACGTTCTTCTCCGCCCTCCCCCATCCTTCCATTCTTGCCTTAAAACCCCCTCACCTCATCGGGCAGCAGACCAGAGCACACTGAAGAGGAGGAAGAGGAGGAGGAAGAATGCTTGCGGAGGGGAGGAGTGTGAGGGAAAAATAGTGATGAGTTTGGCCAGTTTTCATTTATCTTGTTAACTTTACTTCCAAGATATTTTAAGGCGGATTATCTCACTGCACAGGCAGAGCATTCTGTTACGTTTGAGAAATGTCCGTGTTTTCACTCACTTGCTAACAAACAATCATGAAACATGAAAAAAGTTATCAAGCCGCAAAACTGACAAAATATAGTGAAAGCTGTAAAAATAAATATTACATTTTATACTTTATCAGTTGGCAAAAAAAATTTTTTTTTTTCTAGTTTATTTATCTTTTACTATTTCATTTTTATTTTTCAGGTCCTTCATTTTCCTATTTTTCAGTTCTGGCACACATTTATCTATTCCCTATTTTTCCCATGTAGATGTAGTACAAGCATAAGGAAAATTGCTTGTATGTGTAGTAATGAACAGGATTGTGTGGCTAACTAGCTTAACTGAAAACACTGATAGCTTAGCGCACAGACCATCAGCTGTTCAGCTAATGTTAGCTACCTAGCAGAAGCTAACTTTTACATAAAACTACAGAGGTTTTGAGTTTTTGACATTATGATAAAAGAGACATTTAATCCAAAAGATGACACAGTAAAGTCCGAGACTTGTTTCTATTGTGATCCTTTGAAGAAGAAAAGAGAAGCACTTTACTACATTTTGTCAGTGTTGGGGCTCCATAAAAAGTGAGCTTAATGAGTAAAAATAAATTGCCAAACTTGTCATGTTTTGGAGTGCAGTTGGGGTTGAAGTAAATGGACAGAGAAACTGGGTGGTGTGTGGGTGCAGCGTCCCTCCCCTCCCCACCCTTTCCCTCGCCATATATAGTCCTTATCATCATACGTATTCAATGTGTATTAGTACAGTACATTACTGTTGTCATAGGAATGTTATGCACAGCGTTTCATATAGACTAACTCAGCTGAATGGAATACCATGTCTGATATGTAGTGGAAGTTTTATCCTCATCGTATACTGAAAGGGCATTGTAAATACAGTATGGAGGAGAGATAAAAGGAGAGACGGGAGGAGAGGACGACAGAAAAAGACAGAAAGGAGAGGCTGGATCCTCCCCTCTGCTCCTATCTCCACTTCTCTTCCCATCCCTCCTTTCTTCCTCTCCCTCTTTTCTCTAATGTCTGTCCTGTCCATTGGCAGTCAGTGTGAATCGGTGGCTGTCATCATATACACTCATACAGTTATATAATATTACACACACATTGTTATATCTTCTTTGAGCGCCTGTGTCACTGATTGGTTCAGGAAGAGGCCAGAGGTGCTTTCAAAGGCACTGAAATTGCAAGTATTCACTATGTGGTGACAAAGAGAAGTTTTATTTCAGATGATATAGGCACTGAACATACAGTATTTTGGAGGAGTTTTGGTGTTTTCATGGATACACAGCTTTTATCCCTGCAGATCTCCTTTCACATTGATTTTGTTCATTTATAGCATCGATCATTTCATCTCCATCACATTGCAACAGAGAAAACTTCATCCATAAAAACACATCAACCTTTAACATTTATCAATCTGATATCTTTTCCTTGTGTTTTCCATTTCCATTTTCTTTGATCAATGGTGGCTGATATGGAAGAGATATATAAAGAAATACATCCTGCTAAATGGACAGAATTAGCAAATGACATTCAAGTGGAGCTAAGTACAATTCTCTTGTGTTTTTTTACTGACAATAATTAAATCTTCCCCCTTAAATACCCTTCAAGCCTTTAAACTCCTTGCCAAAAAGGGCAGCGTAGCACTTTTATTTATTTGTACCTTGTTCCCTGGAAAGTAGCAGTACCTTCACATAGCATCAGAATGGATAGAAAGGACAGACGTCAGAGCTGCTCTGCTCATTCTGAATCTATGGTGGATCCTCTTTGTTTCAGTGTGACTGATATTTTTTTTATTTTTTATTCTCCACTCTTCTAAAGAGATGGAGCGATAATTGTGGACAATGTAATTTGGTGTTTTTCTTAACTTATAAAAACAAAAAGATGATTACAAAATAAGGGAGGTTTTGAATGGAGACATGGAGAAAATGTAGTTTTTGGTCTTGAGATAGGCCTGGTTGTTTGCGTGTGTGATTGTTTATAGGAGAGAGGAGGAATTTTGATCAGATCAGTTTTTTTTACTCTGAAGATGTGGCCCAGTTCCTTACTACATATTTATTCTCGCCAGGTTTTGAGCTCTTTGAGTATTCAAGCTGAATAAATTACAAAGATTTCAGTATCGATACTAAAGTCGCTCAATTTTTGAGGGTGCTGGAGACAATTAAAACTAATTGTTCACAGTGGTGAGACGGCTCCAGACACACAAGATTAAATCTGTGTTGCTTTATCTTTGAGTTTAAAGGTGTTTGTAGCTGCACATTTTGTTTCACTACCCCTCAGTATAAAAGTGCACATTACATTTAATTCATTGCATACTAACTGCAAAAAGTACATTCTGTAGTAGTATGGAGTTGGGACACAGCTTTACAGTAAACCCTCTAAAGTCCTCATCTGGGATCAAACTGATTTGTTTCCTCTGTGCAAGGTGGAGGTAAATTATGTTAGACAGAAAAGTGATGCAAGAAATGAAGAAAATACAAAATAATCACTTTTTTTTTTTTTTTGCATCAGCTTTTAGAAACATAACAGTTTGTGTAGCATCCACACATAACAACGTTAAGCATGCTGGACTGGAATTAGTTACAGTTTCAGATCCAAACCTCTGCTCCTCTGCTGCTGTTGGAAGTGGCGTTGACTTGTGATAGTGTGGTAAAAAGGCAACTTGAACAGCAGCCTCTCCTTGATCTCTCTGAGATCTTCATTTTTAATGGCTTTCAAACTTGTTTTGAAGTTTATGGTTTACAACAGAACTTCCCATCATAAGTGCTCAATCAGTCTATCAAATATAAAATTTGTGACAGGATTATTTTCCCTTTTTTAACAGTCCTTTTGGTCCGCTACAGTGTTTAATTGTTTGGTATGAGCCTGTTTTTGGTTTTTATGTATTATATAATTCTATTTTTTTTTTTTTTTGATTCATCCTTCGATTTGGAGCAGCTGCACAGCTGCTATTATTAACGATGTGATGGAGCAACTGGCCTTCTCTCTCTTCACAGACTGTTGCCATGGTGACAATAATGAGAACAGGTGCAAAAGTCTTTCTGCATATTATTATTGGCTGTACAAAAAAAAACAAAGTTTGTATTTATTGTGTACAAATGTTAATTAATAAAAAAATATGGGAAATTGTCTCTGTGCTGTGGGTCTGTTAATGTGTATGTGTGTGTGTGTGTGTGTGTGTGTGTGTGTGTGTGTGTGTGTGAGTGTGTTTGATGGTGCCTTCTTGTAACTTAATCATGTGTTTATTTGTGTGAGTGTGCACCTGTCCTACAAACTTGAGTATTATGTACACAAGTGAGAATTTATGTGATTGACTAATGCATGTGTGTGTGTGTGTGTGTGTTATGTAGATGTTCCAGTCACTAGTAGTGGGTGTGATCATGATAACACACTCTATAAACACCCGGGGCCAGAATTTCCTGAGTGCAGCGAGAGGGAAAAGGAGAAACACAAGCCGGAGGAGAGACAGCAACTGTGAACCTTTAATTTGGCCCATGAAAACTTCCTTTTAAACTTATTTTTTAAACGATACCTACTGATCAGGCATGTGCTCCAGAGGAAAAAAAACGGACCGATCTTCTAATTCCAGCCGCAGGTCGTCCTGTGTGAAACTTTATCTGTGCTCCAACCCAGAGGGTATGTTCATGAAACTTAAGTATCAGCAGAATGTTCAGGTTTTTTAAAGGCAGATAATGTTTGTGCTTTGTGTTTGTGAATAGATGAGTATCTTGTGTGTTTATGCTCTGTATAGATAGCGTGATGGAGCGCAGAGCTCTGAGAGAGAGTGTATTCCCTGAACTTAGAGAGCGATGCAGACACACACTGGGAGTGGACATCAGGGTGAGTAAACATAAAATTTACTAAATACTGCTCCCTGCATAGAAAAAAAAGTCAATTATAGCTTCCATCATCTTGCAATTGTGTGCATGATTGGATGTTGCACTTAGGAAAGTACTATTTTTTAATGTCATCCTAACTCCTGGTGCTATTAATGACTGTCAGAGAGGTGGAGGTGATGTTTAACTAAGGTCCAATGGAGAAAACTTTGTTACTGTATCTTCCTCGATGGGGAAACGAAAGATTACAACTTCACATCAAATCTATGGCAGAAAGTCAAGTTACAGGCATTAAGTTGCATTCTATTAACAGTGATATGTTCCTGAAAAAGGGTACTGGTAGCACCACTCACCTTTTCACTTGATCTAGTGGCTGAAAAGTCTGCTGCTTTTTAAAGTCAATTTTGTGCTTGTGTGTGTTTTTTTGCTTCTATGAATACAGAGTCTGAATCAAAAGCAGATATTTGCATGATCTCAATTTATGTCTGCAACTAACAATTATTGCCATTCTGAATGAATCTGTCAATTATCCCAGACATTAAATTGATTAAAAAAAATATTTTGTCCATCAAAAAACAACTATTCAATTTACAAAGAAATAAAATTGAGTGACTACCCGATGCATGGAAGTTATTTCATCCATAATGTCCGTGTGTGTGTGTGTGTGTGTGTGTGTGTGTGTGTGTGTGTGTGTGTGTGTGTGTGTGTGTGTTTTACTCTTTCACACCATCCCCCCAAGGCCATTACTGTAGAGATAGTCAATTCTCATCAACTTTTCCAATTTGACAAAATAAAGAGGAAGAAAAAAAGATGAGCAGATGTAAAGCGACTCTGTGTGTTGTGTGTCCATTTGTGTCCTTTTGTGTGTGTGTATGTTTGTGTATTTAATCACCTCAGGGGCAGTTCAACCAGCACATTGTGCCATCTCTATTCAGCAGCATGTGTATTTAGAAAGATGGAAGAGAATGATACTGAGCCATGACTTGTTATTACATCTCACTGTGTGTGTGTTTGTGCGTGTCTGTCTGCAGGTGATAGACCCGTATGAATCCAGTGATCCCAGTCGTTGGCCAGATGAAAACACCAGACAGCAGCTGATAAAAGAATGCAGAGAGAGCTCTGCTGGACCTTTTTTACTGGTAAATAAATCTCTAAGATTAAAGGACAGGTTCACAATTTTTCAAGTCTGTCCTAAAACAACAGTCGGGTGCCCAAATAAACACTGATACATTTTTTTTCTTGCTACAATCATTCCTCTTGTTCATACTCACCATTAAAAGATCCCTTCATAATGCACTTTTCCTCTGTGCAAAAATGTATTTAAAAGTTTATTTGAAGTTAATATGAGGCTTCAGCTGTCTAAATTAGTCAAATCAAGTCAATATTTCAAAGTTACATTCTTTGTAGAACTAAATTCCCTCTTTTTGTTAGGATCCTTCCGCTGCAGCTCAACAGGAAAACACTGTCCGTTAAGACACAAAGTGAGAATTGTACACTGGAAAGGCTGTAACTGTGAAAGATATGTGACTAACTCAGATTGTTGAAGCCTCGTTTTATCTTCAGATACAATTTTTAATACATTTTTGCTCAAAATAAGGCCTTTAGATTTTGTCTTCCATCACTAACATTGAAAGCACATTTGGAGATCTTCTAATGATCAGTATGAACGAGAGGAATGATTACAGAGGCCAAAACCTCTTTCAGTGTTCATTTGGGCATCTGACTGTTGTTTTAAGACAGACTTGAAAAATTGTGAACCTGTCCTTTAATGTAATGATGAGAACAACATATATCAGGCTCTACAGGAGAATCGTAGTGGTTAAAATCATAACTATAAAGTTACATTTACTAACAGCTGCTGTTAAATCAATTCAATCTTGAGGTTTTTAGTATTATCTGTACAGATTTATCTGTAGAATCTGGGGGTCGGACAGACTATGTTGTAACTGGAAAGTCACAGGTTTCATCACCACAACAACAATGTAGCTATTTGAGCTTGTGGCCTCAATCAAGACTTTGTGTTTCTCCTGGTGTTTCTTAAATTTGACCAGCTCTCAGAAGGTAGACACTCAGATACCTATTTGTCAGTTTACTCATTGAATCGCTATCTTGATTAAAAGAAAAAGACACATGTGACCAGACTGAATTCCTAATTCTAATGTTTAAAAGTCAAACAATTAAATTCAAAGGACATTACAAAGTATGACTTAAAAATTCAATCCACATCTCTCTGGCACAGTCTACAGTTGAAGATAAGACTCCATTGGACTACACAGGTGTTCCTGTTTTGCATCCAGCCCCTGCACTTCATCAGTCATGTATTAATTTGTAATGTCACATTCATTTCCATCAAAGAAGAACAATGAGTTGCTGCCAAGCTTCATTCATCCATAAACGCAGTACAAATGCATCCTGTGCTGCTGTTCCCTCTGTGTCCACATGGCGGTGCTGCAGGCTCTGATCGGACATCAGTATGGCAAAGCCAGCCTGCCTGCCCAGGTGGAGGTGTCAGAGTACCAGCTGCTGCTGCAGGAGAGCCAGCAGGCGGGCATCAGCACTCAGGAGCTGGAGAGAGTTTACAAAAGGGACGAGAACAGCATCCCTGCGTCCTACTGCCTGACACCTCCACACAGACACACCTGCTGTCCTCAGGTAATTACTCTGAACCTCAGAAATACACCATTGATCTATTCATTCAGTTACGGTATTTACTGTCAGACTAAATCATAATTAAGATCTGCTTGTTAAGGAAACAGGAGTAGGTTTGTCCAAGTACAGCTGCTAATTAAATGTGAGTAAAAAAGACTGATGGGTTGGTTTTTATGAATAATTGTCTTAAAATATGTTATAAAATAAACATTTCTACACAAATAATGCTCTCTTTAAGTATTTATTTCCATATGAGACCATATAATATTAAAATATATCATTTAATATTCTAAATATTTAATAATCCTGGATGTCATCATGTGTTTATATCCTGTATATCAATATTTCCATAGAGTATGTTAAATAATAATTATCCCTCTTCTCCTTATTTTTGATCATACTTATGAAACTGTGGTGCTATTTTCTAAAATATATCTGACTGTTTTTCTGTTCAGCAGGCAGATGTTAAAGAGGAAGAGGAGAACAAGATGGAGGATAAAGAAGAAGAGTTGAGGAAGGTGTTGCAGACCACTGTGACTCTGTGTGTCCACAGTGGTGTTCTGACTGCAGAGAAAGCTCACAGATATTACAGATCAGGTGAGCTAATATGTTTTAATGTCTGTGTGAGCTATAATATGTCTGTGTGTTGATATGTGTGTTTGCTCTGTGTTCAAGTATAATGAATAAAGTGTGTTTTGCTGCCTCTCTCCAGCCCTGGATGCAGATCTGCGATTTGCTCTGGAGGGTCATCCTCGTAGTGACATCATCAGACGCTGCGTGGTTTACATTCACAAGGTTGTCAACGCCAAAGGCGAGCAAGTGAAGGGACAGATGAGTTCAAAACTGCAGCCGCAGTCAGAGGCAGAGGTGAGACTCCATCATTTAGTCATGAGCTACTGAACACATGTTATATCCTACAACAGAAGAAGTATCATAATACACTTTCATTCACATACAGAGTGGTGTGAGTCATAGAGAAAAATACGTTTACTGCGTCCAAAGCAAGACAAACTTTAATCTTTAAGTTTTGAAAATGATTCCTGAATTAAGTGATACAACACCAATATTCTTATATTCTCCATTTTGGAAAAAAAAAAATACAGCTGAATATTTGGGTACTTTTGCATGTCAGAAACCCAGTTTTCGTTACAGAAGGAGCAAGTGCACACATGTTTATAACGAGACAGGTCAAAATCATAATGAGATGCATGACATTTTTGTTAACTGTAGTTTATGAATCACCTCTATAAACATCTATGAACAGACATCAAGAATAAGATTCATGTAAATATGACAAAAGAAGCATAACATCATCATCATGCTTCCATTAATAAAGAGTATGTGCAAAATAAGTGCTCTTTGACTTTTATTTAAGTTCATTTTTATGATGAGTTTCTGACAAAAACATGATTTTGTGGACTATCTGAAATGTCTCTCTCATATATCTGCATCTTATAGACTTTGCTCGCATAAAACCAGTCGTTTCATGTTTTATAGATGTGATTGTTCGCTTTTGTAGAATATCAGAGGTAGCAGAATATAAAATACTATCTTGAGATGTAGGATGTATCAAACGTGCCACAGAAAGTGTCCTCTCTGTATTTTCAGGCAGACCCTGGAAGTACAAAACCCTCTGAGGAAGAATTACTATCAGAGATGTGTGATAGCTTCCTTCGTGGCCTCATCACCTCCTGCCGGCTTCTGGTCTACACCATCACCACAGAGTGTGACCGTCGCCACGGTTACACCACAGCCAGGAGGCGGGGCTTCACTGAGTCTCTCTGCCAGCAGGTGTTTTCTGACATGGTGCAGTTGATTGGCAGCTCAAACGTCTCAGAGACCAGTGGAGACTCTCACCTGGGTGACGCTTTGGCTCGAGAGAAGGCCGAGCAGGAGGAACTTTGTACCATCCTGTCAAGATTTTATGACGTCATACGCCCAGAAGAGGAAGAGGTCAGGATGAAGGGGTTTTTTTTGAAGGGTTTCCAATGACAAAAGATTAAATCTGTAGATATGATCTCTTTTGTCCCTTAATAAATCAGATCTGCTGTTTGTGCGTACTTTGTAACACACATTATAGATATTTTCTCATTTTCTCTGTGTTGTGAAATTCTGATGAACCTCAATGCCAAAAAGTTGAGCTGCAATATAACATCACTGGAGTTTACTTTTCATTGGTTGTAGATTAAACCGTATGTGGAGCAGAGCGACCAACAGCGCCCGCTAGTGGTCACGGGAGGACCATGTGCAGGGAAGACAGTACTACTGGCACACTGTGCTCAACAGGTAGCTGGAATGACAAGTGAATTATGAAACTCAATATATTGACAGATGTTTCAAGGTGTATTAAAATGCCAATATGCATTAACTCCCCTCAACTCCCCCTTTTCAGGAGACAATAAAAGAAATACCAGAAATAAGTATTCACAACTAAGTATGATGGGAACTCATAAATGTTTTTTTTGTTGCAATTTTCATTTTATTAAATCGATCGAGCAGCAGTCTACTTAAAAAGAAGAATGTTTCTCAGTGCTCACTCTACTCATTTGTGAATTCAATTGATTTTTTTCTGCCTGGAAGCACTTTAAAGGACTTAAAGAGATTTAATATAGAGGCAACAAGAGGAGTTTGGTTCTAGTGTCTAGTAGCTTTATCAAGAGAAATGACCCATATGACTAAATCATATATTCCAAATGTAAAAGGGTTCAAAAATAAGACAAGTTCATCAACAAATAAACAGTTAAAAACAAACCTAAGGGCAAAACAATGCTAACGAGACATTTGCACTGTAATATGGTGCTACAGAGTCTGTACTACATGGTCCTGACTATATGTGTGTTTTTTTTCTCTCTCTACAGATAAAGTCTTGGCTACAAGAAAACAACCCTGTGGTGATCGCTTATTTTACCAACTTGTCAATCAACCCTTCTCCAAATCACCTGTTGTCCAGCCTTTATTATCAAATCACCACTCACTACTTTTCCTCTACGCGGGGTACAAACTTCTACATTGGCACCGATCCTGACGATCCTAACTATATTAGTAACCAAAGAGACAAAAATTCCAACTGCACTCCTACAGCTAACCAGGATCCTCACCATGAATCCAGCACCGAGGTTTCTGACAATAACCTAAACCTTAATACTATGCCCTGCCCAGACCTTGCAGACCCCAAACATGTCGTCTTAAAACCTGATGTTAGTCTATCTGAGCTTAAAAAACATCTCTCCCTCTCCCTCTCCCTCCTGCCTTCTGCTAAGCAGCCTTTAGTTCTGATCCTTGATGGCTTGGATCAGATCGGAAATAACTTTGCAGCGCAAATCATTGACAGCCTACCCTCCCCCCTTCCTCCCGCAGTCAAACTCATCCTGACAGTCTCCTCCAACCGAACTCCTGTCCTGCAGGCCATCGAAGCACATTACCCACAGTGCAGTCCACCTCCCTGTGTTTCAGAGGGCAGTGAGAAGAAGTCAGGATATGTGTGTGTCCGGCTGGGGTTGGCCGACAGGAAACAGTGTGTGAAGATGTTGGAATCGCTGCTGAGCAGTTCAGGGAGGAAGGTCACATCAGGACAGCAGGCGCTGGTGAACCAGGCGCTTGCTTCCTGTTGTCTGACTCTCTATGCTCGCCTCCTGCACATGCACACATCTCTCTGGCTCTCTGGTATAACTGATTAGAGTTAAATAACACTTTTTGGAGATATAATCACCTTGCTTTTCTCTTATTCTGCTTCTTTTCTTTTTCCATCCATCAGATTCAGAGCTTACTGAGTCGTCTCTCCACGATGGCGTCCATTCATCCATTTCTGCACTGCTGGATCACCTTGAGCAGAAACATAGTCCTGGTCTCGTGGCTCGTGCCGTTTCTTACCTCACCCTCTCCAGGGCTGGACTCACAGAGGCCGAGCTCACCGATCTCTTGTCCAGCAATGACAACATACTGGCTGAGCATGTTCAGCGGGATCAGAAGGTCACACAAGTAGACGTAGAGAAACTTCTTTTAGATTTGAAGAGCTTTCTCATCCGGAGGACAGTTTCAGGGTCACAGGTTTTGTCATGGGTGAGCAGGCATTTTGGGCTAGTTGTGGCTAAGCGGTATTTAGGCACTCATGAGGCGAGGAGTGAAATTCATTCAGAGATGGCGGATTATTTTAGTGGCCGATGGGCCTGTGGAAGTGCTAAACCACTTCTTACTGCCCCAATGAAAATGTACACAGACAGGCAGCCATCCAGCCAACCATTTGTCTTCACTTCTTCCTCCAAAGAGGTTGGCCGAGTGAACTTGAGGAAGGTCGTAGAATTGCCGCATCATTTGCAAGAAAGTGACAGGTGGGAAGAGTTGGAGCATGGGCTGCTAATGTCACTGGGGTTTCACCAGGTTATGGTTCGAGCTGGACTCCTCGGGGATCTAGTAGCCATGTTGAAGAGGGAGAGGAGATCATCCACATTCACCTTTTCAAGAGAAAGAGCACTCCTAGCGAGCATACTGACGTCTTCGGCTTGCGTCTTGCAGAGCTCACCCCTGGAGCTGCTCACAGTGATGGAGACGAGCCTCCTCCCTTGTCTGGAGGTGTTTCCTGCACTCAAAGGGTATGTCAGAGAGATCAGAGAGGAGAGGAGGAACAGAGGTAGTGGTTTAGGTGTGGCACTTTCTCCTGCTCCCTCCACTGTCGCCTCCATTCAGTGTTTGCAGTTTGATGCTGGAGCCAGGGAGGTTTCTGTTACCGAAGTAGCTGCGACTGAGTGCGGGATTGTCACAGAGATCATTGATGATTGTTCAGCATGGATATGGAAAGGCTCTCGGGGTGATGTAGCTAAACTATCGCTAACATGTGAGCAGGAGGAAGTGAAGTTTGCAGGGGTGAAAAGTAGCGGACGTTTTATGCTGCTCTCCACTCAATGCAACAAGCTTTTCTTGTGGGATGTGATGGGCCCAGAAATGTTCCTGGAGGTTAAGGACCCTTTAAAAACAGAATTTGCTGAATCAAGCAAACAAAAAAAAATCAAGGGGTTTGTTGCATGTCAGAAAAAGTTGTGTGTGTGGTGGAAAGGTGCGAGCTCTGTGAGTGTGTTTGAGGCCTCTGGTGAGACCGTGACTCATTTCCAGTGTCAGAGCTGTGTGACCTGTGTGGTTTGCTCTGTTAATGGCTCTTACATGTACTGCGGGCAGGAGGAAGGCACCATTTCTATATTTGACACAGACAGTGGCAGTTTCCTTGGCATCTGTTCAAACTCAAACCACAGTTCTGTTGTATCAATAATCCTGTGTGAAGATAAGCAGGAAATGGCATGTGTTGACAGCACGGGGGATGTAACCCTGTGGGATGTGGCAGCCAAAACACAATCGCCCAGACCAGTCAAAGAACGCTTTACTGGGGGTAAACCTAATATCGTGCTCAACACAGATTACTCAGATGAAATCAACACTTTATTGGTGTGTCAATATAACCAGGTTACAATATGGGATACATGTGACTGGGAGGTGTGGGACCAGTTCTTAGCTCCACAGGGTAGGGCCTTCATTCAAGCTGTGCTCTCCCAGGATGGCCACCTTTTTCTGGCTTTGCTAGACACCTGTCCCCTGGTTTTGGTGTGGTGGGTCAGCACAGGGGAGTGTGTTCTCTCCTTAGAGACAAACAAGCAACCTCTTACACTCCTCAAAATAGCCTCAGATGTCACATGTGTCACCCATGACGGCTGCCTCTTAGTGTGGGACTCTGAGATGATATACACTGCGGGTGCAGCTCCAAAAATGCAGCGTGGAGTGAAAGAAGTGGTGGTGGAACAAACAGGGGAGTGGTTCTACACCACTGATGGGTCAGAGACAGTGTGGGGATGGAGCTTAGAGACAGGCTTTCCACATGCTAACTTCCAGCATGATGGTCCTGTGGAAAAGCTGCGGGTTTCTCCGGATACCATTCACCTTGTGACGCTCTCAGCGGGAGAAATTTACGTTTGGGTGACAGAAACAGGGCAGAATATCCTGCGGATCAGTGGCAGCAGAGCTACAGACATCCTGATAACGCCTAATAGTAACTTTGGGGTGAGCATCTCTGACAGAGGGCTGTCTCGGGTTTGGAAACTGGCAAATGGGGGCATTGTGTGCAACATTCACGTGCACCTATCTGACGCACAGGTGTCGCCTGAGAGCACTTTCCTTATTGGGTGTCGCCGTGGAGACCTGCTGGCTGCCAGTCTGTGGTCGGGCACAATCAGCAAGCGTTTCTCCTGTGTGGAAAGCTCAGAGCACGTTGTTGCTTTTCACACGCTTTCAGAGCACCCAGACTTTGTGGTGGTTATGGTGGCCTCAGGGGGATTATACACCTGGAAAGTATCAGAGGAGACAATGTGCAGGCACTTTGAGCTGCCTGAAACATTTCAATGTCAGCCACAGGTCTTCCAGATGTCCTCTGATGGGAACTACGCACTGCTGTCCACTGATAATGGAGCCATCACCCTGCTGGACCTGTCTCAGGTCAGACTGTGCTCTTTTAAAGTAGAGGGTCCTATAATAAAAGCCTGCCTGGATAAAAGTGGATGCTTTGCTGCCTATATATCCCATCCTACCAGCCTGGAGAAAAGCTGTGTCTGTCACCTGCATGCGAGGCCTGTCCTCACAGTGGTACGACTCTCAGACGGGGAAAGAATAGGGACCGTGTTTCTGTCTAAGAATCCCTCGACTCTGGTTATGTGTGAGCAACAGTGTGTGTTTGTGGGTTTTGAGGACGGGTCTGTGGGTGTGTATTCTATCTTAGATGTAATGATCAGTGGGGAGGGGTTGGTCGGGTGCAGGGATGATTTGAATGGTCAGGTGAGAGAATGCAACTTTGACAAGGAACCAGTCAGATGGTTACCTCTAGCCATCCCAAATATGATGTGGCCTTAGCTACTGTATATAATACACTTTTGAACAAGGAGTGCATACTGTATGTATATATTTACTTTAGTTTGATACCACACAAAGGTGAAGCACATGTCTCAGAGATGTTTAATTTGTAGATATATATACTGTATAGACTGATATAAACATACTGTATGTGTCTATATGTCCAACAGATCTGGGGGACACATGATGGTCTGTTTTTTAACCAGAAAACTCATCTGTCTGAAAACTGCATCATCATTTGTTTAAGTTTCAGCTTGCTGAGTCATGATGATGATGATTCACCTGTGCAGAAAGTCAAACACAACATTTATCTGACTTTCATTTCTGTGAAAACAAAACCAGTATCTGATCCTTATGTACTGTATTGTTGACACACCAATCATCTTGTCACATTTATTTGAAATGAAATAAAGTTGTTGTAAATACCAGATTCATTTCTTATTTTGAATTAAAAGGCGATGTCACTTTTTACATTTTGTATTAGTAAGATTAAAAATTACTCTTTTTTTTAATTTTTTTTTTTTTTTTTTTAGAAATGTCAGAAGATACTTAAAAAAAAAGAAAAGAAACTGGCCTTTTGTTGACCACGAAAATGATCACATAAATGTGTTCTCAAGGCATCGAAATAACAGATATCATCTCCTCTCATGATAATTACGGTTGTTGTTATGGTGCCTTTCGAGTCACTCTTAAGCTCGTAAATTTGAATACTCCAGCCATACCGGTATCCAACTAGTGGTAAATTGCTTACTCTTGCTCGGAGGCAATTTTACCCTGTAACACAAGTATTTACTATGTTACTTATTTAAAGCTCCGACCGCATAGCTTCCACACGCAGCAGCAGCAGCAGCAGAATGACTTGGTTCTCATAGATTTTTCTGATGATGACACTGGCATCTCCGATAGCTCTTGAAGGCAGCACCAGCTGACAAAAAGAGTTTTTGAACTCGTCAGTGCAGTTCAGATGGAGATCATGGCGCAGCTGTACTGCTGGGGGGACAGCTCCAGTGGACAGTTCGGTCCAAAGGCAGCCCACAGTCCCGTGTCCTGGTCTGTCCGCGGTGTCATCACCGACATCTGCTGTGGGGAGCGACACAGTTTATTCCTCACAAGAGATGGGGACGTTTTATCCTGTGGACACAACTCACAGGGACAACTTGGACGAAATAGTGATAGAGATGGAAGGACGCCAGGTAAGTAATGATGATAAGTTTGTTATGATGATAATAAGGCAACAGCGTAGCTCACATAACAAGAAATATCCATGTAAGCTAATATAATAATAATTATGTTTTATATTTTTGTTAAGTTGAATAGTCAATATAACTAAAATACCCTAACTAAACTAACTTAAATAACGTTATATAACGTTTAATGTAACTTTTTTTTTCTTTTTTCCTCATAACATGTAAATTTAGCTTTAACTTATAGCATCATCGAACTTGTTTGGTATCTTTTCATAAGTCTTATCAATAATTTACTCCTAGGGTGTTGTTTCCCCTTAGCTGTGCGCCTAATGAGTTTACAGCTGCTATCCAAAGTTATGAATCATCACTACACACACAAACAAACACATAACGCAGGCTCATCAAGTGAGATTTGTTTCAGTTTCGTTTCCCTCTCGTCAGTCCAGACAATGAAAGTTAACTAGAAGCTGCATTTTAAAGTGCGTTTCGTTCAAGTGCAGTTGGGAAAATTCGACATTTTGAAGTTTGCTGTTGATTACCGAATATCAACTGGTCAAATAGTGTTGCATTCAATATTTGGGAATGCTGGTTAGCTTTGGTGTTTAGTTCGGTAAATTGAAGAATAAAGCGAGCATATAAATTCAGATCCTTTGCATTAAAAGTAAAATTTGGTAAAAAGTATTGTCAGTAAAAATGTACTGAAAGAACTCATTGTGCAGAATGGTGTAGCCTACGTCTTGTTTTCTTGTCTTGTATTATTATATAGCTACTGTACAGTTGTGTATTATTGGAATTATGATTATTAATGCAATAAAAAGCAGTTTAGTGCTGTAGCTGCAGCTAATTTCACATGGCACCAACCTGTCATGCTAAAGGTTACATTTGTATTTGTCTGTCAGATATTATATAACTTATAACACATCTTTACCCAGTTGATAACTACAGTATTGCATTGAATGTATTGTCTAGATGTGTGTTTTTGACATTTGTGTGTTTGTGTGCTGTCATCTGGTGTAAGGTCGTGTGCAGGGACTGGGTGAGGTGGTGAAGATTGCTTGTGGTCAGGACCACTCTCTGGCTGTGTGTGCATCTGGACACATGTACTCCTGGGGGGCTGGAGAGGATGGCCAGCTAGGGACAGATCCAATGTGCAACAGTCACAGACCAAGGCAAGATCTCATTCTATAGATATGTTCTTGAAAGCAACATGGAGAAACATTTTGACTAAAACACAATAAATGTATGAGAGAAAAGTAATCTTAAGGTACTCTGTTCTCTTTTCCATTGTTTAACCTATTATCATCTCATGTATTGTATATAGCCTAGGTATTGTATAATGTAATATAATGTATATTGATTGAATTCCATTTACTTGACTTTTTATTTTGTTTGCATTTATTACTCCTAGTTATTATCTGTTGTCTTGTCCTGTCCTGTCTTGTCTGAACATACAGTCAGGTGCCTGTGCCACTAGCAGTGCCGGTGATTCAGGTTGCTTGTGGAAACTCACACTCCCTGGCTTTGACTAGAGGTAAGACACTGAACACCCTGATGACATCTCAGTGTGTTTACGTGAAACAGTGTAAACTCTTTAGTTTTACAGCTTGATGTTTAATGTAGTAGTGTTTTTATTCTCATATGTCACCATATCACTGTGCCAAATCCAGTTTTCCCTTCAGGCACATAGTAATTAATTAAATGTTAATAACAATTTCAGCTTCAACAATTCTTGCTGCACTAGACAGCTGAGAGATATTTCAATCCCATGAGACTGTCCTGGTTAAATATTTAAAAAAAAAACTGTATTCAAAAAACTCAGAGCATATAACACATTACACTTGGCACCTGTGATCATGTTTTGCTCACACATTTTTGTGAGCATAATCTCAAGATAAGTGCAAGATTAAAAAAAACTTGCACCACAGGTTTCGTTGTAGAGTGGATGACTAATAGAGTAGATGGTCTGATTAGATTTATATAATGATCATAAATGTGTCTGCTGAGGAGAAACACATTTTCTTGAGGCTACTGCAACTCCTCCATATGCTTCATAATTTACAAGCTTACGATTAACACCACTTGTATTGTACTGTGTGTGCAAATTAGTTTGCTGAATATGACAAATTAGCAGATTATTCCATCAATTAACTTAAGTAATGACTTCTGTAGCATAGAATGATTTTTCTGCATTGTTTCCTCCTGTCCAGGAGGAGATGTCTTCTCATGGGGTTTAAACAGTCACGGCCAGCTGGGTCTGGGGAAGGCAGTGTCACTGCAGTACACACCTCTCCTGGTGCGCGCTCTGATGGGCGTAGCAGTAACCCAGATATCGGCCGGAGCGGCCCACACTCTGGTCCTCACACTCTCAGGCCAGGTGTACTGCTGCGGGGCAAATAAAGACGGCCAGCTGGGGCTCAACAGGGTTGATGAGAAAGGTACAAATAATTCACTCACAAACTCAGGCAACACAGGCAAAGAAAGTCATGACTGCTGCACACTTGACAAAAACAGTTAAATTAATTATTAAAAATATAATTAATATTAAATATGGAACATCATTGTGTCACACAATGTACTATGTACTTATGTAGAACTTTAAGGAGACGATAGGTATCTAAAATATCAAAAAACTCATTATCATTTTGAACTAAACATACTGTCCCTTGTTTTTTCATTTCTTATCATCTTGAACAGGCAGGTTCAACATCTGTATGGTACCTGCTCTCAGACCTCTTGGTGTCTCCTTCATAAGCTGTGGAGAGGCTCACTCTGCAGTGTTAACAAAGGTACCAGTTTCCAAACAAATGACTACGGTGCTACAACCTATGGTGTCGCTGTTTAGTTCATGTTATTGTGTGATGCTGTAATTCCTAGGAGGGCAAAGTTTTCACTTTTGGAGAGGGAGCCCACGGTCAGCTTGGTCACAACTCCTCTGCGAATGAAGTGAGACCCAGACTGGTTGATGGTCTGGATGGACCGGCCTCACAGGTTGCATGTGGCAGGTAAACAAAAGGATTGTGCTTACTGTACTATACATGAACACCAAAACTGATATTTTCCCTTAATTTGGCCATTTTTGAAGTGACACAATCATGATATATTGTTTACAATAACTTCAAGAATCTTTAACTTGAGAAACTTGACTAAATACTTGTAATATTTCATTAATTCGTAGAATAGTTTTACATCATTTTAAGTTTCTTTTTAAAATAAGTGCTTTGGTTAATTGGTTCATGTCTTACAGGCATCACACTCTGATTTTGGGCTCTTCAGGCCAGCTGTGGGCTTTTGGCAATGGGGTCAAAGGTCAAATTGGGACTGGACTTGCAGAGGGCAGCCTGACCCCTACTCTAGTACAACTTCCATGGACCACTGACAGTGCAGCAGCTGTACCCACAGGTATGTATGAATGAATGAATGTGCAATGTGTTGATTAGCTGATTTTAATAAGGCAGGTTGGGGTTGATCTGTCTTCAATGTTGTTCACATTTCTCCCAAAATCTGTAATTATCTCAGGAGATGCAGGGTGCCTCCTCAGTAGCAGTAACATGGTGGTCATTGGATGAATTTTTTAAGTTAAAGGTGTTTTATTCTTAGATAGTGACTGTCAGGAGTAGAATTTTCAATTTAATGAATATTTGAGTATCTCGAAATTTGAAAAACAACTCCTTTATCATTTATGTTTTCTGTAGAAGTAGACATTCTATCACATATTGGTTTATGCTAAACGTTATAAGACAAGCAGATCCGAATGACACGTTTGATTTTTTTTCCATTTCTTTGACTTAACAGGCTTGAAAATAGCTGCTGGGTGGAATACAAATTTCACTTACACCTCACCTACACAGGTAATATGTTAAACCATTAGACGTCCATTGTTTTTATTGATTTCCACAGAAAAACACTAATACCTAAACTGATATTCACTTGGATCGTCCCCATGCCTCAAAAGTTAATTTCTGTCTTTTAAGAACTTGGAGCAACATCAGACAACTGGGCGTCTTGATGAGACAAAACTGAAAAAATGTCTGTCAATGAAACAAGGCACCACAGAGGCAAAGAGGTCCTTTTTCATCACTGTTTGTTATTGTACATATGCACATATGAAATATCAGTCTTATATACAGTAACTGCAGGGTTTAGAGGGCTCTCCCAATGCATTTCTCTCTTTATCCGACAGAGAAATCTCCTCGATGTTTCTCACAAGTTCAAGTCTTGTTGCGAGTTTCACAAAAGCAGAGTGAGTCCTTTTCCTTTTAGCTTGCTGCTTTTTGTGATGTTCTAGTAGTTTATGTCATTATTTTAATGCTCTGCTTTATTTTTGTTGTCAGTGGGCTTCCATCAGAAGCAGGTGCCTTAACTGTGGACCTCGAGGCTGCAAGCCAAGCTTTCGACCAGCTCCTGGCAATACCATGGATCAAACAAACAGTTGAGAACATCCTTTAAATGATCTTTACATGTCATTCAGATCATGTTTTTCAAAAAATGATTCATAAACATTGCCATGTTATCTGATGAATCTGTTTTCCATGCAGGTGAACCTAAACTTCCTGATCGATTTGCTTGCGACTTCGATGAATGAGCTAAAATCACCAGAAGTCATCCTGATTCTGCTGACATGCCCCCTTCTTCAAGAGGACTCTAACGTCATGAAAGGGGTGCTGCCTTTGGCTGTCATTATAGGAGAACTGAGCGAGAAGACTCAGAAAACACTAAGTAAACAACAACTCCATCAAACTTTATTTTGGTCCAAAGTTTACTGTACAGGATTGACCAACATCATAAATTTAGACATTTTATATAGAATATAGCAATGACAGAATTGTTCAGTATATGCAGATATTTATTATTTTATTCCAAATTTTCACTTTAATGTAAAGATTCTATTTCCTTTTGGATACAACCTATCCAATATAAAACTATATAAATCAGACTCTACTTTGCTCTTTAATATCTTGTGTTCCTTCACCTGATGTGTGAATATACCGTATGTTTTCTTTTTTCTGCAGGGTCCTTTTGGTCTTCCCTGACATCCTCCATGTTGATGAAGCACATCTTGGTGTTCAAAAAAGCTCTGGGTTTCATGCTGAAAAACGGTCTCTTGGAAACTCACAACCCAGGAGTCAGATATCTGCTGGAGGCCCTCAAACTACTCTACAAAGTCAGCACTATGTTTTTATTTCAGGCTCAAATCTATGAAACGTTTGCCAGTTTGTAATCAAATATGAAATCAAAAATTTCACCATGGGACTCCTAAACACAGAATTTGACCCCTAATGTATTTTTGAAAAAAAACAAAAAACCCCCCCAAAAGGTTCAGAGAGAGTTGATTGTATTGAACCTTTCAGAAAGCGAAGAAGAAATGCTGGTATTTTCTTGAGCATAGGTCTGTCATTTTCTAAAGTATATACATTCAATTATGTCACATGGTGACTTAAAATACATCCGTCTATTTTATTAATTGGCTAATTGTTTAGCCTATAAATACTGACTAATGCCTGTCACAAGTTATCAGAGCTCAAGGTGATAAAACTGCATGTTGTCCATTGACGGCCTGGCAAAGGGGTCTTGATGGGCTATTAAGTAATAAATGCATTTATCTCTTACTGAATGAAAAAATTATGTCTATGTACTTGTGTAACTATTTTTATATAATATATATATATGTTTTTTTACAGGCAAACAAAACTGGAAAGTCCTACAAAGTCCCACTGAGCACCTTTTACGTAGAGGAAATCATTGGAAATGTGCAGCCGGTGGTGGACATCACTCTTTGGTGGGAACGCTCTAAAGTGGAGGTGAAAACATACAGTACAATAGACATGATGCTGCAGTGTTTCAGGCAAACTATACTGTATGTCTGAGGTACTTTTAATTTCTTTTTTCTTAAACTATTGATATTTTCTTTAAGGATGACATCAACACACCCGCCATCTTCTGTCGCTACCCGTTCCTGTTCAATCTGGTTTGCAAGGTGGCGGTCTTTAACGTCTTTGCGTTCATAATGAAGGTATAGTATGCATTGACAAATAAATTGTTCATAAACATGAAGGTCTGCATCCATAAATGTAAACATCCATTTCACCGTCTAATTATATTGAAATTGCATTTACATCTAGTTGCAGCTTTCTTGATTAAAAAAGGGGTTTTGTAATTACAGAAAGCACACAGTATCGTTCATGATCTGGCTTTAGAGTGGCCTGATGAATTGTTGGCACAGTCTCTACACTCTGCTACAGCCCCCGTCTTCCAGCTAACTCTGAGACGAACTCACCTGCTGGAAGACACCTTCAGACAGCTCGGTGCAGCAGACCACTGCGCCTTCAAAAAGGAGCTTTTGGTAAGTGTTCAGAGGCCAAATGTGGTAGCTAGTGTTTCATTCATTCATTCACTTCATAAGAGAGAAATTAAATCATTTTCTTCCTGTAAAGTTGTAAAGCCAAATTGCCAAATACAGTGAAAATTAAAGCTAAAATTGGAGGTAACTAGACAGCAGGAATATGCAGAAGTAACTGCCAGGAAGTATACAAATACCAATTAGAAAATAAGTTTGTTTTATTGTAATGAGAACTAAAATAATGTGAAATTTTATTAACTAAAGAAGAAAAATTGTCAATTTTTCTTGTCAATTATAGCAACTAGAGGATTGTGTGACAATGAGCTGCCAGAGTAAGTCATTATGAATTTGTAAGAGTTTGCTTGATCAACTAGTTCATACAAAAATGTGGTTTCACATCCCATTTATTTAAAGAAGTCAAAGATTTTTTTGGCCATTGCCATATAATTCCTTTTAAGTGGAAAATTTACAAAATTGCCAACTAAAAGATTTTTAGTTGGCAGGTGAGAAGTAATGTATTGGCACATTTGCACTCAGCTGATATTTATTTAGTATGTGCTACTTTGAAAACAGAGCCAAACACAAAATGGCTACAACTTTTGAGCATTGCATCATTACATAAAGGACATTTACAATCTGAGCGGATTCTAATGCAGTTTGTGCTTAAGGATGCTTCAGCAGGATATTGAAAAAAAATGTATTTTTCTCTTGGTCCTAGGTGCAATTTGTGGATGACAGAAAGGTGATGATGGTCAACAGAAAGGACCTCTTCCTCCACCTGTTTGATGAGCTGATGGATCCAAAGTCTGACCTGATCATGTACAACGAGAAGGAGACTGTGGCCTGGTTCCCTCCCAGGGTAAGACTCGCTATTTAAAGAGAAAAACATGGACCTGTAAACAGCTTTCTTCCATTTTATCCCCATTAAAGGTTTTTTTTTAGGGACTTTTTCCTTATTCGAATCAATGGCCTAAGGAAAGAGGAAGTTGTACAGATTATAAAGCCCCCTGAGGCAAATTTGTGATTTGTGATATTGGGCTATACAAATAAAATCCCTCAAGACACAGTAAACCTCAAACTGTTACCTCTATATATATCCTGACACTATTGAATTAGCTTATTTGTGGCTACAAAATGCTTTTAATATATATGAATATGATGTACAAGTGTGATGATTGCTGTAAAACTGCAATCAGATGTTAAGAAAATTTCGTTTTATCACACATTAATGAATGTTCTTACATCATTTAACAGTTTTTACTCTTTTATTCAAAACAGCTGGAGATGTGGTTAAAGTTAAAGCAACACATGCTGTATATATTTGACCTCATCCTCCTACGAAAAACTAGAGGGTTATTAACTGATACTAAATCTTTATTATTTTTTTCTCTCCAAGCCAAAAATGGAGGAGAAGAGTTACTTCCTGTTTGGAGTCCTGTGTGGCCTGGCTCTCTACAACCACAACATTGTCCGCCTGCCCTTCCCGCTGGTTCTCTTCAAGAAGCTACGCAATATCAAACCCTCACTGGACGACATGATGGAGTTTGATCCTGTAACGGGAGAGTAAGATGGGTTTAAAAATGCACCACAGACCTGCTTTGCAGTTTGCTTTTGCACATACTGTATCTTTATGTGGCTATATTTTAGCCTCTTTTCATATAAAATAGGGAAATTATTGGTTTGGTTGATGTTTGAGTCTACAATTATTCTTCTGTCACCAAATGTTATATCTAATGCCTCAAGTAGACTGGAAATAATGATAAATTGTGGCACTTACCTTACAGTTTTGAATCAAAACACTTTAAATGTGGCATGTGCAAGTTGTGCTTAATATAATTAATCATGCAAAACTGTGTTTCCCAACATTTTTGGCTCCTTGAAACAAAGCCTATGTCCCACTGTGTCGAGAGGTTTGACATGAATACCTTTGAGAGGCCTTTTAATAATCCACAACAAAAAAAACCCTGAACCTATGTCAGATCAGAGAGGCAGATGTCTGATAAATTCTGATAAAAAGTCTGTTTTCAAATGTTTACTGTCTTCTGTCTTCAGGTGTTTGCGGTGCATATTGGAGGACTACTCTCCTGATGTGCTTGCAGACATGGACACTTCTTTCACTGTAGGTGTAGCTCAGTTGGGACCATCGCCAGTGTTGTTTCATACTACTCTAATGCATATGTGTGTTGCTGCAGTATTCCAGTCTACATATAGTTATTATTCTTTACAGGTGCCTTGGGCTGGTGAAAAAGTTGAGCTTGATCCGAAAGAACCTGGAAAAATTCTCACGGATTCAAACAAGTACGTTTATGAAGAGTAACTGTATGTAACAATCTGCACAGCACTCACAAAAGCATGGATTTTATCCATCTGTGTAATGGTGTCAAATGCAAAATTACCAATACTCATGTTGGCTTAATCTTGCTTTTGCTGCCATCTAGCTGTCAAAAGTTGTTCATGCTTTATGACTACTTCAAAACTATAACATTACATCACTCTGGGGAGGATATTGCATGTTTTTTCTCATTAAAGACTTCCTGTAGTTTGGGGTTACTCTTGGATTACATGATTTAAGAGAAATGATATACTGTGATACTGTTCATTGCAGTGTTATAGGTGATGGACTTGGTTGAAGCAACTTGTATAACACACAGTTCTTTTTCTTAATAGGAAAGAGTTTGTAGAGGCTTATGTCAACTATGCCTTCAACAAATCAGTGGAGCGAGTGTTCGAAGAGTTCAAGAGAGGCTTCTTCAAGGTGTGTGACATCGACGTGGTGGAGTTCTTCCAGCCGGAGGAGCTGCAAGCAGTGATGGTGGGACAAGAAAACTACGACTGGGAGGTTTTCAAGCAGGTTTGTTGAAAACTGCAACAGGTTTTGACCTCTGAACTTTGAAGAGAGTGAAGAATTTAATGAGAATAAAAGAGTAAAGTCTGCAACTAAATAGAGTTCTGCACAAATCACATAGACACTGAACTCTGTTGTTACATACATGGATGCTCAGAATGGGGATAGTTAGACAAACAAGACATAAAAAGAACATCTTCATGCCAAACAAGATTCAATATAAGCACATAAAACCCCATTAACTATAAAATGTGTATATGTTACATTACTCCTGACAGTTTTCTTACACATACCATAAGTTTTAAGATTTACAGAGAGGTGAAACTTGAGAGAAGTTAAGTTATGTTCTGAGATGTGAGCAGGAACAATTTTAAAACTTGGTGTTTGTGTGTTTAAGTGCTTGTAGGTGAGTCATCCAAGACTTGTAAGTCAGCTGCCAAACAGCACATCATCAGTTTCAGTGTCCATACTTTCTTTCTTGTATGTTTTCTTGTTTGACCTTCTGATGGCACAGCTCAAGAATGAATTGCTTTTTGGTGGTTTCATATATTTTTACAATCACAAGAAGACACAAATCACAATTTAACTCTACCAAACAATAAAACTGATGACTTCATGCTAGGTGAATGATCGTCTGTCCATAGACAATTAAAAGTCTATATATACTGATTATTTTACTGCACAAATATGAACTGAAATCAAATGTAAAACTTGGTTTGCTTTGGAAATTGTTCTGCTGCAATTGTAAATGATATACTTTAGTTTGAAGTCACTGGGAAAACCACAAGCATGAACCTATAACTCAGAAACCTCATTAGATTTCTGTTTATATTTGTTTCTTTTTATTTTTCCAATTAGAACACAGTTTATGAAGGCGAGTACCACGCTGCTCATCAGAACATCCTGACCTTCTGGGAGGTGTTTGAGAAACTGACAGCAGAGGAAAAGAAAAAATTCCTGTGTAAGTATTAGGTGTCAGTTTATGAGATTTTCTAGCAGTTTCAGATTTAATTAAGGGAGAGAAAAAATATCTTTATCTTTAATTAATCAAAGATGCTTCCATTTATAACCTTATCAGATCATTTACCATTATCTTTTCCTTGCTTCTGTCGTCAGTGTTCCTCACAGGCTCCGATCGTGTCCCCTTCCTGGGTATGGAGAGCATCAAGATGAGAGTTGCTGTCTTAAACGATGCCACTGAAATCCACCTCCCAGAATCCCTCACCTGCCATTGCCTTTTATTTCTGCCCATCTACAAGAGATACCCAGTTGAGAGAACAATGCGTGAGAAGCTTCTTCGGGCTATTTATAACAACAGAGGCTTCTTAAAGAAATGAGACACCACAGGCTGAGGAAGTGAGGGCTATTTTAAAAACAGTCCTTATTTTCTGTTAGTTTGGACATTTTTATCGCTACAATCTGCCAAGTGTAATGTTTACTTTCCCTTCTAAATATAGACTCTTCAAAAGTTTAATGTCGTAAATTAAGTTCTAACTAGGAACTGGGCGTGTGGGGTGTGTTCATAATAACTGCCTTCATTTGAATTCTTGTTGGTTTATAGTTTTTACATTGAGTGCAGTTTAGAGGAATTTAACTGTTATGAACTATTACAAGTAGAAAGTATGAGAAAAGATACAACAAGAAAAGAAATAATAATAGTCTGAAATCCTGCATTTGAAAATTAGTTATTAAGTATTCAGATGATTTCTGTAGCACTGAGATGATAATTTCACTCACTGACACTTTGTATCATGACATTTCTAGCATTAAGTACAGTTATAAAGTTATATACAAGCTTAAATCTTCATATGTTTGTCATTTAAGAAGGATAGCAATACAAAAATGTGTATTATTCAGGAAATTCACTATTTTACTGCCATTTGTAGCTTAATATCATGTTAATCCTGTTCAATGTTCTTCTCTGTAATATTGTAGTTTATTATCAAGTTGGAAATAAAATTATTTTAAATCATGTTTTGATGTACAGGATGAAATATGTTGTTCTTACCACCTATCAACACAATCCTCTGGTTAATTCCTGGTTTATTTCACTCCTTAGTGGACAGAACTTAATAAACTTTATGTGAACTTTATAAAATACTATTCTTGATTTTGTAGCCAACAGCAGGTCTAATATCCAAATCAAATTTAAAACACATTTCACTTAAAAACTAGAACAAATCAGGGCTCGTACAGAAATGATAACAAGATTAAATCGTAGTTGTCGGTGCTCAAGGGTTCGTTCCTCCTTTTCCTCCATAACTGGTTAATTATGATTCTGTTATGCAAATTCAGCTTGAGGAGTTTTCAGAGATTAAAAAAAAGAAATCACATTTTAGAAAAGCGATGGACGCATAAAACACAGCTCACACCCGAGTAGCTCCATCTGTCAGACTTTATTTACCTGAACAATATCAGTCAACATTTCAGTGATTTGACAGGTTGTTTGCTTTCAACGTACTTTGACAGTCAAGGCTGTGGTCCATTCATGTTTAATCATGAAAAAAATTTTAAATTACCTGCAACATAGAATGAATCCTTCTTAATGCGATGCTGCAGCTGCACTGTTTCTATTTAAATGAGAACTTGTCACAACATTTGGAAAAAACGTATTTATTGGCACCTCAGTTAACTGACATAAGCATTTTAGCGTTCATCAATAAAAACAAAGTTTCATCTGAGGACAATGCAAAGATCCTGAATTTTGAATAAGTTCCTGAATTAATTTAAGTCAAAGTGAAACCTGCCCTGGTTTGACTGAGAGTTAAGACTGGCGACATAAAACGAGAATAGACAGTATGATTTATAGTGACATTAGAAGATCCACAAGCACATTATCAAAAGCACAATGAAAGCATTTCTGATATATTTCAAGTATCTCAATTTTCACAGAACAGACCATCTCATCTTTTTCCCTTTCTTTATTCCATCTGACTTTCAATATGAAAAGCAGTAAATAATTTACTTGAATTTTAAAAGGATATCAAAATCACAGACATGTCATCGTGGCTTACACAGTTGATATTTCTATTCGAAAGTTGTCAGGCAGCAAAGCTCGTACATGTAACGAAGCACATACGAAAAAATTAAACAGATAAAAATGGAGGTGGTAGTGCACCCACACTTACAGACCATAGTCCAGATGACAGAACAGGTATTTTCTCACCCACGAACCAAACATTCGGACTAGAAAATAAGTCGTTCTAGTCAAACACCAAAGCAGCTGATCTCTTGCAGGTCCAGTTGATCACTTTCAAACTCTGCTTTGACTTTTTTTTTTTTCATTCAATGGACGGTTTGTGTGAGGTTAGTGTGCTTTTCTTCTGTTGGCTCAAAAAAAAAACCCATGAGATTTCAGACTTCTGCAATAATATTACTACAAACAAACATACATACTTAAATATTCCTAAAAAACATAATTAACAAATAATTACACAGTATAGAAAAAAAACAACTTAAAGCCACTTGCTCTCGCTACAAATGTTTTGAAGACATTACATAAAAATGACAAAAAAAAGGCAACACCAATAACATGGGGCTGTGCTCTGAGAGAAAAGACGTTAAAGCCTCTAAATCGTCTTGTAGCATGTTGATCTGCTCCATGCATAGATGGAGTGAGTCTTGTCAATGTGTACTTCTGTCGTTAAGTCTGGGAGTGATGAAATATTACCAAGACGACTGTGGCTGGTGTGTGTTTCATCCAGGTCCAGCTTCTTTGATGTATGTGTTTGTGTTTTTAGGGGGATGAGAAGGCATTTTGACAGCCAAGATCATCTTCTACACTAGTGAGTATATGTGTGTATATGTGTGTAGGGGTGTGTGTGTGTGTGTGTGTTCCTGGTTTTATCTGATGAGGTGGTAAGTGAGCCAGTACATGAAGATGGGTTGTGCCGCTGCTATAGACATGGTGAGGTACATCCTCAGCTGGTTTCTGGTTCCTCTCACCAGCCTCCCCTCCGCCGCCGCCTCAGATAAAAGTTTCAAGCGCAGAGTGCGGATCTGAGGAGAGAGAGACAAACATGTCTACGTGTCAGCTGAGTCATCCCCCTACCAGATGACTTGAGACGGGTTAACAATATATTTGCTTGGGTGATTTCAATTCAAGGCTCTTTTTTGTATAATTACATTTATCAAATTTCATATTTTCCACCAGGGACCTTTGCTTACATTCTTCTACTGCAAAAACAAAGACATTAAATAGCCATAAAGACTATGTCTGAAAACTCAAAACATAAAAAGGGAATTCAATAAGTGTTAGAAAACAGTTAATTAATCCTATGATAAAAGGACTTGGCAAAGCTAATGAAGGGGGGGGATCAGAGAAACAAAGTAAGAATGTATAGATGCATGTATGTGTGAACACAGGAGTGTATGAATAAGCTGAATTTGTTGAAGGAATTTGAGGTTAATTTACAAAAAACTGGTTGTACATTTACATCTGTAACTGTATTTGTGTCTTTGTATGCTTTGACTTCTCTGTCTGCATGTCATTTTTGGGTGTGTGTGCAAACAGAGGACCAATAACAGCACTGCTTAGAGGTAAGGTGCCAGTGAATTGCAAAACATTTATTGCATAATGTTCAATTTCCATCATTATTTCCAGCACAAAGTACATAATTGTTTGCAGCGTCCAGGCATCTAATATTATACGTTTCTGCACCAGACATCTGGCGTATGTTTAGTTTCTGGCAGGTTCTCCTGGCAGACCGCAGGAATTTGATACTGGCACTCGGTACTGAGACTGAGGGCGTTTCTGTAGACATTTGTGGAAAAAAACAAACATACTGGTGCAGTCCAGGTTAGCATTATTACAGCTGCTAGCTGCATTTTCTCACTGTCTTTGTGCCATCTTAGCTGAACAGCCAGTTAGGGTTAGGGTTTATCAACATGTGATGTCACACTGAAGAATTCAAAATGTAAAATCTAAATGATGAAGATATCCAGAGGTGAGTTATCATGACCATCACTTTCCTCTGTACCAGTGTGTTTTCTGCCCCCTGGTGAGCATGCGTCCACTATTGTTTTGTAAATTAAATTATTAAGTTAAATAATTAAAACTCAACAGTACATGCTGCTACTCACCATAAAGACAAAGATGGCAGCACAGCACCACAGTAAAGAGAGATAATATGCTGGCCTCCCGAACAACAGTCCAGCAACTACACCTACAATCATCCTAAAGAAATAAGGAGAAGATAGAGACACAATGTCATAATTCAAAAACAGTTGAGTTGTTACACTAAGAAAAGGAAAGATAAGTCAAGAAATGCTTTGTCATTGGCATGGATTAAATGAGAATTGGCTATTAGAAGTGTTATCATATGATAAAAAGACAGGAAAAGAGACATAAAAAGTAAAAACTAGGAATTACAGTAAGACAGAATTATCAAAATAAGGTATGGGGCAGCCGAGGGTGAGGTGGGTGTGAATGAAGGTAAAAATTTGAACAATAACACAAAAAAGATAAATACCCGACATATTTATAGCCAGAGAAGGCTAGCAGGTCTATGGTCGTGAGGTCGGTGTTAACAGTGACAAGGTAGAGCGACAGGAGGACTGCCAGGACTTCCATGATGAGCCACACAAATGCTGAACTGGCCTGAACCCCCAGCAGCTCTGGAGAAAATCTGAGGAGTATACAAAATGATTCAGTCCTCTATAGATGAATATACTGGAGATAGTAAAAATGGAAATACTTCTGGGATTGATTGTTTTGGTTTTGGAGAAACCCCCGCCCAAAAGCTGCTACCTAGCTGTTAATGACCATAAGTTTCATCAATTTAATTGTTCATAAAGCAATAAATAAGAGTGCATTTGCCACTTCTGCAGGCACCTGTATCACCTTGACAAAAACATGGAGGTATTTGTACCTGTCCTGTGTGCCGAGGGCCAGTCCAGCCACCAGCACATACGTGATGAAGCCCATGGCGGGAATGTAAAGATCAGGAGCGTTCACATCAAAGCGTGGAGCCACAGGAGTGTCCTGCTGGTAGCTCACCTCCCAGTTCTACAACACACAAACAACACACTTTAATCCTGCTTAATCCTTGATGACTAAACTTGGGCAAAAGCATAGAGCAATATCTAGGCAGAGGGGAATATGTGTAGGCCAATAAGAAATAACTATTATATGGTCTCCAAGATTACTGTGTACACGTAGAGAAGGAAATTTGGACTACAGCAATTTCACGCATTTAGGAATTAGAAGCAGATCTTTCTTCAAAAGGCTCAGAGGCCCATGGAAAAGAATCTGTATATTCCCACATGCACAGAGTTACCTCCTCATGGGGAAAACTGTCAGATCTAACAGGGCACATTCAGCAGGTGTGAGCAGACCTACCTCGTGCATGTAAGGGAAAACGAGAAGACCCAGCTTCTTTCCCACATACACTGTGTCCACGGCAAAGTAGTATTTCAGCTTAGAAATTGGGATGAACCTGTCCAGCTGAAACAAGAGAGAGCACACACACACATATACACATGCATTACTCTTAGGGTCAGAAGGGGAAACTATTTAATTTCTGTTTCTGTCTGTTTTAAGGCCATTTTGTATCCGGCAGGCAATGAATGATAACATTCATTATCAGGGGACATTAGGTAGTAGATGTAAAAATGATTCTTTGTCATTTTTTGCAGGATTCATTCAAGAGAAACATCTGTCAGTAAGTCTTACATTCTTGTCCACCATTTCCCTCCCCTGTGATGCCAGTGAGCTGCCATACGCCATTGCCAGGTTGGACATGGGGTCTGACAGGAGGGACTGGCCAGTAAGACCTGCTGCTTGAGGCCCGGCCATCTGGTTCCTGTCAACAGAACATAAGGTAATGTATCAGCTGAGAGAAGATTATGATCTATCAGCTAAATTAAAACGAACATACATTCACATCTGTTGCGAGGAGATGATGCAAAAGACTGAGAAGCTGAATTAACAAAGAAAATTAGGATGTTTATTCACAGAGTCAAAATTTCCTTCTGTAGGACACGACCTGATTAATTGACAAATGTTTCAGACTTGTCTTTTGGACAAAACATTTAAACATTGAGCTGCTGCTGTGAAATCACACAGTATCAGCAGTTCCGCAAAGTTTGATTCAACAGTTAAATATCCAGCCGAGCTTCAGCCTTGCTGGCAGGGCTCGCACCTGTATCCTGTCTGTGCTCCCAGTCCAACTCCACTCGTATCCTCAAACAGCTGGCTACCATCTGAACCGTCCATGGTGCTATTTCTCTGACGCATGTTCGGCTCTGGGTGACAGGAAAGGAAAAGGGAGGTGGTTATGAAAAAAAGATACGTCAAACAAATGAGTAGATCTGAATCTCTTGAATTACTTCTTGAATTTTTGGGCATTTGTTAGTGGACGGAATTAATAAAGCTGCAAATACAAGACAGCCGCACTTACAGGACAAGTAGAGAAACCAGCATGCACCATGAACGAAACAATTTCTTGGTAAAGTTTCTTATCTGTGTTTCATCCTTTCCTGCATACACATATACACACTAGCCATGAGGTAAGGCAACTTTGCATTATTTTAAAATTACATTCGCCTCTGCTTTTTCCCCCCGTTTTAAGTTTACTGAGCTAGTTTTTAAAGTCTAACAGCATATCATAGACATAAACCACTCAAAAATGTGACATATAGCCCTGTTTGTGCTTCGTCTGTTAGTGGTTAACATACACCATAATAGTTCATGAATCACCAGGGACACTTGTCTAACAAAAGTGATTGTTGGAGACAGTGGGTGTCCAGAGGAGTGAATATCTGTAGTAGACAAATGGGGTTTTCAGGTTTTATAACAGTTAGACATTGCAAGCATTGTGTAACCTCAAAATACACATTTTGTAAACACTCAAATACTCTGTGCTGTGCCAGACATAGTTCTTTTTATTTCCATTCCCTGAGGCATGAGAGATCATATTACCACACACTTGTCACAAGAGCAAATCACTTCATGCTATAGAGTCGCAAACAGTTTTGGTTTCAAACTTCCCCTTAGATCCCATGCTAGGTCCAAACACACCCTAACACATCTTTAAAGCTACTGTAAGTGACATACTGACATACATGAGCTCAGTGATTTCTATGTTTTATAAAACATCTTGGTGTGCCTTGTCTCTAGTACGTTACGTAGCTGTGGAAATCATAAATGCTAATTAAATATTCCAGTGTGTACTACGGGAAAACTTGTTAACGTTTAGGTGATGCACAGATATCTGTCAAGAAATTCTTGTTTAGGGAACCTTAAGTAAAAATACTAAAATACAAAGCTCATGCCCCAAACCATAATCCAGATTAGTGATAGTTTGGAAACAGGAGCTTTAACGTTAGCTAACATGCGTTAGTTTATGTCAACGTACAAACACGTTAGCTGGCTATATTACAGCACCGGAGTTTAATTTTTAAATGTCTGTGAAGACAAAGTGTCCCACAGTCACGTCGCTCAAACCTCCATACAGAGGACACATAACGGAAAATGAGATGTAATGTGTGCCGGTGAGTGAACTAGCTGACTAGCCGGAGCTCATTTTTAGCTCGAGTGTGTGCAAGTCTTTAGCATGAGTGTAGCTAGACGCTGGTGAGCTCATTTTACATTTTAATGTGTCTTTGTTAACGTTTTTTTAGCCTCAAACGGCTGAAACAACGAGCTAACGTCACCATTCAGTTTCGATTACGTTGAATTCAGGAGAAGCTAGCAAGCACAAAATGTAACGTTAGCACGCAGCCAGTAATTTCGTTAAAAGACTGATTTGATCGATTAAATCACGTACGTAACTTACGCTGTCTGAACCCACTTTGAGATGCAGTGTAATCCATGTTTTACTGACTTGATGGTAGCGCTTGCTGTCAACTAACTGGTGAGACTAGTTAGCAGGCTACAGAGGGAAGTTGGGGCTCATTCATAACATTTACACGGAAGTGAACCCGCTCTTCTTCTTCTTCTGTTGTAGTTTTAATGACGGGTTACAAAGCAACGTGAAAGATTAATGCTGCCACCTGCTGTATCAAAGTGGCCTCATGTCCATCCTGTCATGAGGATACCCAGGTTAAAGGAAAGGTTCACAATTTTACAAGTCTGTCTTTAAACAACAGTCAGGTGCCCACATGAACACTGAAATAGGTTTTCCTCGCTGTAATCATCCCCACTGTTCATGCAGGCTATTAAAAGATACCCTTCAAATGAACTTTCAATATAAGTGGTGGGGGCCAAAATTCACAGTGTGTCCACAAAATCATTTTGTGCAAAAAATGTATTTAAAGGTTTATGCAAAGCTTATATGAGGCTTCAGCAGTCTGATATCAAGTGGATATCTGCCACATTTACAGTTTTTATAGAATCAAATCCCCTCTTTTTGTTCCCTCGGACAATGTTTCCCTGTTGAGCTGAAGTGGAGATAGCAGACTCTGTTTATTGTCAACCCATTACTACATGCAGCATGCAGAATACTGTAGATAGTAGTGCAGAGGTTTTTTTTTTTTTATCAACTCTATGTGTAAGTTTAGACCTTGAAACAATGAGAAGAGAGGCAAGGGAAGGGACATAAGGCAATAAGAGGTCAGATATATAACTTAAGGTGAAGCCTCTTTGGGCTTTAAGTAATCAATAAACTTTTGTAATCAATTCATACAGCAAAAGTTAGCCAGTGTAAGGAAGCCAGAATTGGTGAAATGTGATCATGTTTCTTTATGATCAGTTTATAGAGACAGAGTGCAATTCAGTCCCACTCAACCCGGAGGAGAAAAGAATTCATCACTGTCCACTGATTTTGTATTGCGTGAAGGAAAGGAAAGAGGATACAGGAAATAAAATGTGAGGCATCAGCAGAGAGAATGGGCAAACTGTGATCCTGACACTGAGTATGCCAACGTGTGCAGCAAGCATTTTGTCACTGGTAAATCAAATATCCAAATGTCAGTTTTAGGATAACTGTATTTCTGTAAGTTAAGTTAAAGTATTTTGGCAGTATGCAACTCATGTTATGATGTGGATAAATCAGAAGGCTATGCAGTATTATGTTTGCAAACAAGCAAGGTGAGGAGAAGGGATGCTGAGATAGACTGACAACATTGAGTCAGTCAATATACCTTTTCCTCTCTGGTAGACATAAGGTGCTAAAATAATCCTTTGACATGCTGAATTCTAATGTTTTTAGCTAGCTACAGGCATTTTGTTAGCATTTCAGCCCTTGGTTGCATATTATGGTGCCAACTATTTTCCCCTTCAGTGGGCGTGGTTTTCATAGTATGATGTGTTGTTCTCTGTCTCTATGGTAACGCCCATCTGGCTCTTGTTGCTTTGATGTCACTTTCATGTCACTTTCGTGCTTTGTGACATCACAGAATTCCATTCTCCAACATTCAAGTTGCTTAGGATCTTTGTACAGGCCAGTTACTCCAGTTTATACCAATTAGCATTCATTACTGAGGACGGAAACCAGTTGTTCTGTACAATCTATACAATTCCTTTGGGAGAATAGATTGTGTTTCTTTTTCTTAACTTGAACAAACCCCCTCTGATAGACATGCCCATCTTGTTACTTGGTTACCTTTTGGGTACTTTTGTCACGAAGACAGTGCGGGCTTTTGTGGACCCTCATCCCTCGGCACCCTCTTGTTGCAACCGCCCACAACCCACCAGAGATAGATATGAGTCGGAAGAGCCTTTGCCAATACGACAGGCTGAGGCTAGTTTTAGACACTGTCACTGTCCATCCACAACAGAGACTCCTCCCAGCCCTGCCATTGTCCCCCCCGTTATAAGTGTGGAAACACAGGAGCAGCAAAGAATGGAGTTCAGGCTCCCTCGGAGGCCTCAGAGACACCAGTCCCCAAACAGATGTGAACAGCCTTTCCTTGCGCGTCTTAAACAGCTGAGAACATGGTTTAACAGAAATATTATGGAAAATCGATATGTTTTAGTAGTAGCCACTGCTTTTGGACTTTTAGGTCTCCCTTTTATCCGAGCAACAATTTCTGGTGGTAGTTTTTTGAAGGAAGCAGCAATTACCACTATTTATCAATTGACACAAGCAGCAATTATAACTGCTGCTCCCACCGCATGCGCAAAAATTTCGTCTGCATATTCCATTGTACAGAGAAGGATTGTCACTGCTGCTCCCAAGGCACGAACAGCTGCATGCTCCATGGCAAGAGCCGGGACTGCAGCTATTAATTCTATGCAGCCACTTGTTGCTAAGGGCATTGAACAGACATTTCATATGAGCTGGATATTGTTGATACGGATCTTCCTTGTGTGCTGGCTCTTTTTCCTATTCACTCTCCATGCAATCTTTGAAGGACTCACTGTACTGACTACCAGGGGCGATGCTATACTCATAACTGCGGACATCGTCAGACATCACAATCTTGGCAGCACACAGGAAGATGTTGAGCGCAGAAAACGACTGTTAAATGGGCCTTCCAACTGAGGTCAGGTCCCACAATTCACTCATGGTCCCAGGCAACCACGTCTGTAAGTTAAGCTAAATTTTGACATTATGGAATTTGTGTTATAGTGGAATGCGGATAAATCAGAAAGCTATGCAGTATTATGTTTGAATGCAGTTTAAAGAGAAAGGACACTGAGATAGACCGACAATATTGAGTTTGTCAATATAGCTTTCCTCTCTGGTAGACATAGGGTGTTAAAATAATCCTTTGACATGATGAAATCTAATGAGTTTTAGATAGCTACAGGCATTTTGTTTGTGTTTCTGCCCTTAGTTGTATATTATGGCACCGATTGTTTTCAGCTCTAGTGGGTGTGGTTTTCGGAGTATGACGCGTTGCGCTTTGTCTCTGTGAAATATGATGCATTGTTATAGACACAACAGTATATCAAGCAGTTAAAATGAACCAACCTCAACCAACTACAACATTTAAAAGTATTGCTCACATAATAATACGCCAATAAAATAATAAAACATTACAATTACAAAGGGGTCATTCTGCATAATGAATACTTTACTTTTAATACTTGAAGTACATTTTACTAGTAAATACATACTGTATGTACTTTTACTTAAGTACAAATTTGAAAGCAGGACTTTTACTTGTAATTGAGGTATAACATTGTCATTGTGGTATAACTACTACTACTATTACTACTACTTTTAAGTGAAGTAAGTGAAGTAAATGGTCTGAATACACATCACTGCTTTTTCATACCATATTTTGCATTAAACTTAAAATTGAAAAAAAAAAATCTTTGTGATGCCTTCCTCTATAAATACTCAAAAGTGCAACACAGTCTTGTATTATATATACATTTCTACCTTTATTGTCTTTATCCCATCTTTGCCAAGATTTCATTCATGACGTATTTTTGATTTTGCTTTTCTGAAATCTCTTAAATGCTCCTTTTGCCAAATTATTAGTTATTATTAGTAACCTTGTTCCTTTCTTTTCTCACACAAAGTAAACCCTTGTGTTAAATGTGACATGAAGTGGTACATATCATCTGCTCAATTAATTTTGAATATGGTCACCATACCATACAATATCAATCAAATTTTATATGTGTAGCAACTTTCATACAGGTAAGCACAATTCAAAGTGTTTCACAGATGACTGACAAGCTGATAATAAGACAGAACAAGTGTAAACAGTAAACAGCAAAATAATTTGAGACTAATGCACATAAGAAATGAAAATTATGAAAATATAATAAAAAACAATAAAATAGATTTGTAGAGTAAAACAGAAACTAGATAAAATAGTATATAATAAATAAAAAACAACAACAAATAAATTCAACAAGAGGGAAAAAATATCAACACACTAAACACACAAACACTAATACAATAAAATAAATAAATAATTATAAATAATCGCTATGAAGAATTCTAATCAAAAGCCCTGAAGAGATGTATGTAAAATAATTTTTATATCAATGTGGAAACTGACAACTGGCAACCAATATAAGTACCTTGAAACAGGTGTAAGTCAAACAAGGTAAGTCACACATGATTATGATCTTTGGAAAATGAAACTGTGACTGAATGATACCATCTGTCATCACCTGCCAGTATCAGACAATTATATCACAAAATGACATCTGTCAATGAAACAGGAGAATCCACATTCCAGTAGGCAGCAATGACGGTAAATGATGGGAAGTGTTGTCTGCCAGTAAAACACAAGTGATATAAGGGGGGGGGGGCGGGGGGGGGGGTAGCCTCTTGTCTGCCTAGTTGTAAAGGGATTGTAGAGCAATAATATGATGTTCCTCTTTTATGGTAAATACTAGTAAAATAACAGCAAACAAGCACCTGGTGAGAAGAGTTTCAACCTTTTTTCTGTCTCAACTCTGCACTTTAAATTGTATGAAACATGACTGGATTTCCTGGGAAATTTTCTGTGTAGGTTAAGAGAATTTGTTTGAGATAACAGGGAAAACTGGCATGTGCATGAAACTGAAATACTCTCTAAACTGCATTTAGAGCTATTCGCAAGGCAATATAATTGTGATCTGAAAACTGTATCTTAGAGGACACAGAGGTAAAAGAAAAGGGCAAGGTGTAGGGGACTGACACTTCAGATTATGGTAAATTTACCGTATAATATACCCTCTAACATGCAAGCCTAGATACTTTAGTGGACCAATAAAAGTACATAAAGTTAAGAAAAATCCAAGCCTTTATTTCATTCAATTTTGAATGTGTAATCGTTAAATCACTTGAAAACATATTAAGGCACAAAATTGGAACAGGTATGTGAATGAATCAGTGCTGTCATTTTTTAGAAACATTGATTGCCATTAAAGAGACATTTATTTAAAATATTTTAACATATTTTTTCTTTGAAAGGCTTGGAGTTTCCAGAATCATTATCATGTCAATCACATGTAATTTTCCAGTACCACTGAAATTTGTTCCTGGCAACAGAGTCACACAATATTCCCACATGTCCGCTTTCTCTAACCCTCAATGACTATCAAAAGGCCACCTTTGATGGAATGTGACAGAACTTGATTCAACTCCAAAACAATTAGGGAGAGGTGCCAATTTAAGAACAGAGAAGGAAATAGAAATATACTCTTTGTATCTCCGAAAGCATCAGTTCTCGTAAGTCAGCTGGAGAAGGTAGTCGTGTTTTCATGATTTACACATCTGTGCGAACTCCAAATCTGTAAAACATAGACCAAGGCGTTCAGAGGCAAATGCAGACAGGAGCTGCGAGCATGGCAACTGCAATGAATAAGCACAGAGGTAATCTGCTCTCTCTTACCCGTTTTCTTATGACATGTTCATTCAAAACAATATTTCTATTTCCATCAAATTTCTTTGTTTCTGAAACCCACTGTATGATACAGTTGACTTAATTAACACCATTTAAGCTACATTTTATCAATATTATATCATATTTTGTTCGCTCTATTATCACTCTCCCTGCTGCCATGTCCTAATCTTGCTTTTGCATCTAATTTATTGCTTTTACTTATTTGGATAGAGAAACTCAGCTACCTGTATATGCATCTAATTAGATATTTTCTTTGCTTTTGTAGTGTGACATCTTAGTCAGTTTATGTTGTTTGTATTGTATTTATTGTTGTAATAGTTTTATGCTGCGTTCTTGGCTAGGTCTTCCTTGAAAAGTAGTTTTTTTTTCTCAATAGCACTGAGACTTTAACTGGTTCAATAAAGGAAAAAAAGAGAAATTCTCTCACACAGATGAGTAAATTTATTTTATCTAAACGTACTCCTTTACATGTTTCCATTTTACATCCCTTGGTCTATTTGTTACAGACGCTACACTTTTATTTGTATTCACTTAAATGTGAAATGTTGACATTGCCAATACTATACTATATGTCTGCTTTTAATATAAGGATTGATCCATTTTAATTTAATCCTTTTTCCCTGATGTGCAATTTATGGAGCCCTTAAAATCCCAAAAGGTGGTATTTTTTTTAATCTTGTGCACAAAAGTTTTTATCTTGTGTGCACAATATATTATCTTGTGCGTAGAAGATAATTATCTTGAGGGAACAAGTTAATATCTGTACAGTAAAGGCATGATAAAAAAAATACCACCTGTTGGGACTTTAGGGGCTCTGTACCAATTAATACATTTGTATAGAATTAAAGGAAAACAAATATACCTCATCTACATGAAAATCTGAATACAAAATAAATTAAAGTTAATACTGTTGTTACACTATTGTTATTACAAAACATGATACGTTTGAGCAACTGAAAGCATTTAAATTACATTTTTATCAATATTTCATGTATTTTTCTTAATAGGCAAACACACCTACAAAGCAAAGTTGTTATTCTACAATAGCACATTAGTGAGAGAGTATAATTGTGAAAAAAAAAAAAAATCCTACACACTGCAAATCACATGTACTTGTTTTATTTTAATGACATTTTGGCCTTCAGACCATCATCAGGTCAAATAAAGTTTGGGATTTTTTGCTTTTCTCACTGTCAGATATTTTCATCTGACGCACCTGTCAATGAGACTCTCTAGTGTGCAAGAGCTTTGTAGTGCTGTTACCTAACAGTTTTACATATGTATAAGCGATACAGTGTCTAATGGCATATTAAATATCTCACTCATCCAGCCAGCTACTAAAGACCCACATTCTTTTGTAGATGTGAATCCAAATGAGATGATTCGAATCATACTGGTTGGAAAGACAGGAAATGGGAAGAGTGCATCAGGAAACACCATCCTGAACCGACAGGCTTTTTCATCAGTCTTTTCACCATGCTCTGTGACATCAGAGTGTGAAAAGGCAAGAGGAACGGTGGCTAGACGCAGGGTTGCGGTGATTGACACACCAGGGATTTATGACACAAAGTACAAACAAGATGAGGTGATCAGAAAGCTGAAAATGTGCATCTCTCTCTCAGCTCCTGGTCCCCATGTGTTCTTGATTGTGATCAAGTTGGACAGATTCACTGAGGAGGAACATAAAACAGTTGAACTTCTGCAGACGGTGTTTGGTGACAAAGCTGCAGACTACTCCATGGTTCTCTTCACTTATGGTGACCAACTGGGATGCACAAGAATTGAAGATTTTATTAGTCACTGTCCCAAACTTAGCCATTTGATTGCAAAATGTAATGGGCGGTATCATGTCTTTAACAACAAAGTGTCCAATGATAGCCAGGTACCACATCTACTTGACAAGATAAAAAGAATGATCAGTGATAATGGAGGAAGATTTTACACAAATGAAATGTTCCAGGAGGCCGAGAGAGCAATCCAAGAAAAAGCGGCGATGATTTTGAAGGCCAGTGCCATGCAAAAACTCAGAGAAGAAGAAAAACTGAGGGCCAAACTCAGAGGAGAACAGCTGCAGGCTGAACTAAAGAGGCTGGGCGAAGAGTATCAGAGACGATCGCGAGAAAAGGCTGAGAAGAAAAACAAATTTACTGAAACTGGTATGATTGTACCAGCTACTGAAGCCGGCATGGCAATTGGGATAGCTGCAGCAGCTGCTGGAGGTCCACTTTGCATTGGTCTTGGAGCAGTGGTGGGTGGAGCTGCTGGGGCTTTAGTGGGAGTCATTGCACCACCTGTAGTAAGAGCTTTGAAAAATAAATGCTCTGTACAATAAAACATACAGTTACAGCAATTGCTTCATATTGTCAGTTCTGCTAATATACTTGTTTGAATCTTTTCATTAGCGGACTGTATGAGTCATCCTAATTTCCTTGTTGCATGTCATTGCATGTTTGTTACATACAATGACAGATGTTGATAAGTTTGTGGAGCCAGCTACTGCAGAACTATGCTGAACTTTAGGTTCGGGTGAAGCAACCAGTGAGTCATTGATTCTGCTCAGCATTACTATCAAGAGCCACCAGATATATTACAATTACTTATTTATGAGCTATGAGATAGGAAAGTAACTTAAAGCTGCACTAATCAATCAACTAATTAATAATTTTATATTATTATTGGAAAAAGTGACTACAGTATGCATATGTGAAAGGCTGGTTTGATAACCCATATAGAATTACGACCAGACTCTGCCCTCAGCCTTACACAGCTTGGTCTTTCAGCTCATTGCTTTGGTTTTCAGGCCCACAACTTTACTGTTTTGCTTCACTCTCACAGCTCTCATCAGTGTCTTTAACCAGCAGCAACCAAAAAATTCAGATACACCCACCATACCCTACCTGTCTGACAGACGAAATTAGCGACAAGCAGGTGATCATGGTGGAGCATTTAGCAGGTAAAATGCTGATATTTCCCTCAGCAGTTGGTGAGGAGAACAAGGCAGAGCTAAAGAGAAAGTGAATATTGGACTTAAATTTGTCAGATTGGCAGAAACAAATCTCCAGATGAATGCAAATGTCTGTCCATGTATACTTAATGAGTCAGTAGGCAACTATTTGCTCAATGTTTTATTTAGCTGGTTGTGCAGACCTCAAGTGGCCCAAAAAAAGTTAATGCAGGTTTAAAGATGCATTAAACCTGCATTGACTGATTTTTGGCCACTTGGGGGCAGAAGAAACAACACAATGACTGACGGTAAAATTGCAGCCAGACAGGTAAACAATGACTTACTATACAGCTCCGTAATGCCAAGGTGAGTTGCAGAGTCAGGTGATAATTCTCTGTAGGGTCATCACTCTGACACCACACACTGTCATTTTATACATTGTTATTGTAAAAATATTGATTGTAACCACTTTAATACTTAATTCTTTGAGCAGTATACTACAGTTACTGAATCATTTCCCTGGTGTTTTGTAGTAAAGATTTTTTGTTGTAATTATTTGTAGTATATGTGTGTGTGCTCTCAACAGCAAACCACAGCTGTTTTGTACAATTGAAAACATGTAGTGCTTATTTTAAAAACAGAGGCATTTTAATATTTTCTTTTACATTCCTCAATTTACAGGACACTCAAGAAAAAGTGCACAGTGAAAGCAGATAAAGAATAACTTTTGAAAGTTAGTCAACCTTGTGTGTGTGTATTTGTGCATGTCTCTGTGCGAAGCCTAAGGGGGACAAGTAACAGTCATACTTAAAAGAAAAAATGTGTCACTGTGGCTATGATGGCATCAACGTGTTTTTTTTTCTTCATGCATACAGACACACGCACACAAAACATAACAAACAAATTCATCTTCGACAGTCAGTACTCCTGTATAGTGTAACACACCATTAAACATCCAATTGTTCATGTCTCTCTATCATCTAACATTTCTTTTGTTTAAAATGACTTTGTGTCTCACTCTCTCTGCTGACAGCTGGACTCACTGGCCCTCAGGGAAAATGACCATCTCTCATTAAACGGACTGTACTATGCATAAAACAGCCACACATTGCCTCACATGTACATGCCCACATACTCACATGTGCACGTAGGACACACATGTATAGTCATTTTCTTGATCTTTCTTGTAACACACACAAAAGCCAGAACAGGAACTATTTTAAGGGTTTTTTTCATGCGGTAGTAATTGTTGTAAAGGCCACAGAGTAGAATAGAGGTCTACAGTTAACAGCTTGGTGTGCTGTGACACTGGAAACACGTAAGTGGCTCGAGGTGAATCTGTCTTTGGGAATTAAATTCAACAACTCAGACAAGCTCATTTCAAACACTGACAAGCAAAATGGTGTGCGCATGTGTTCCTGACTGTATTCTGCATTCAAATCTTGAGAGAGACCAATTGTACAATCAGGAGAATGGAAACTGGATAAAGTGACATAGTTATAGTTGTACATGTTCTGTTATCTCACAGTGTTTTGCTCCAGCAGTGGTTGAATTTTTAAGAATATATGTACATGTTTTTCTTAAGCCCCGTTAGATGACAAAAAAAGTCAATACTTAATAAATGTTTTATTTTTGCAAAGGTTTTTATGCACAAAGCTTAAGTATTTGATTTATTTAGCTGCTCAGCACTGAGACACTGTTACACCTTGTAATGTTTTGTAATTCTACCATGTAATTATTTTTAATGACTAAAGATTTGTTGATATGTGAAGAGATTTTTCCATTTGATGATTTGTACAGTGCCTAGTGAAAGTTCAGTCTTCTTTACATCTTCTCTTGACCTCATGATGTTTTCCATCAACATCATGAAAAACTTGTTAGGGAAGCAACGTATTTAATTTCTTTTGACTATTTGAATCCATCTCTCAGCTTCTGGTCCACTCCAGGTCAGACAGTTCACATGCATATCCCAAATTTCTGCCACACCATACAGAAGTGAGTGACTCTAACACCCCATAATTTACATCATCCTTTGGTAAAGACAGACTGCTTTGAAATACGTATAAGATATGCACAACTGTACACAAAAATAGCAAAGTCATGATTTATCTAGGAGAGCAAAATGACCCTCTATTCATTTAATCTGAACTCTCCTCTCTTTAAAAAACTGATGACAGTGCATCTACTGTTGACTGTGAAGTTATTTCACCTTTGTTGTTGGTAAGGTGAAAATGCCATTGATTGACCAGGTAACGTGAGTGCAAATTAGGTAATATTATAATATAATGATAAAATAATGGTGTTTACTACAGTGACAAAGTCAGCATGGACGTTTCTCACAGCCGACATTCTGACTTGTCAAAAACACAGAGACGAAACAAAGCATGTGAGTTCAATACCAGACAAGTTAAGTTTCTTTTAACTGTGAAAGTAACCTTTCCATAACCTTTATCCAGTAGTTGTTGTAGTCTAATCATAACTAAACCTTAATCATAAGGTGGCAGATCAGAAAGTTCTGATATGGCTCATATCAACATATACCCACATGTATGTTTAATTTTCAAACAGTCAGAGGCAGTTAATTTGTCAGAGTAAGGAAGCAGGAGTGGACCCAAATAAATTTTTTTTTACACAAGAAGCAGGGCAGGGCTGACGAGACTGATACAGGGCAGGTGAGGAGGAGTACATGAACACACAAAGGAAACACAGTAACAAAACCAAAACCCAGAAAACACAATACTCTAAATACAACCCACACCAACCTGTCCAAGAACCATCATGAACCTAAACTAAAGTATACAATACACCAGGCTAAACAACAAAAGGCAGTCCAAACCCACCGCCCAAATATAACAAGACCCAGAGTCCAGGCAGGGTGTGACATAATTGAACATTGTGGATTTCTCACTTTTCAATAAGCCAAAAGCAACTGCTAGTGAGTCATCTGCAATTATAAAAGTTAAAAAAGTAATTAATAATGAAAATGCTAGAAGGTATTCAGTCATAAGATACATTGCAGAGTTCTTCCTGCTGCTAAAAAGTCAAAGTAAAAACAGTTTTTGGAGTTTTAACCGAAATGTTCTTGTACTGATCCATAAAACATTAGGAAATATTTATAATACATTAATGAAGCCAATAGTTACATCATATAAACACTTTGTTATTCAAGATGTGTGCAGGGAAAAAGAAAAATGGAAAAACATGCATACCCAAAGATATGTTTTATGTAGATTTTCATAAGGAGGTAAATAATTAAAGGATCCATCTTTGGGATTATTGTATGCTTCAAAGTTCATCCAAAAGAAAGTGGCTGCAGGAAGATGTTGGGGGTAGCAGTGTCGAAAGAGCTTACGTGCAAAAACCAAACCAACAGCATCAATAATTCTGCCCGGTTTGCCTGGCATGCTTCAAGAGCCCCCCCCCAACATACACATCCATACAGAGCAAGAGGGAGAGAGAGAGAGAGAGAGGGAGAGAGAGAGAGAGAGAGAGAGAGATGTGCTGAGTGAGTAAACTCTTCCATGAACCATGAAAAGCACTCATTCATTATGTCATTATGTAGCACATCCTCAACTGCACTCATCCAGCGAAACATAGCAGTACAGTTTTAGAGACCTTGCTCATACTCGTCAGTGCTCTTTCTTCCCCAACAAAACGTGTTCCTCTCTCTGCACACTCAGGCTGGCCACCATCGATCCAGGGATCATGGAGTTATCACTGATGGCAGCACAGGTAAGGAAGTGGAACTAAGTTTGTCCATTACTTTGTGTGGCTGAGACTTTTAGGCAATGAAATCCAAAAGTGAGCTGAGATGATTTGACTGAGGAGGTGCAATGTAATGGTTTACAAAACAGATTACAGCTTTTGGAGGGCAGTGTTAGTGTCACATTAACCAAGAACAGTGGAGGAAAGTGGAGCTAATATGTGTTTTATACTGTATCAAATACAATTTGTGTGTTTCAGTTTTCTTGTATGTTAAATGCTTTGGCTTGATTTAAAAGTTACAGTAGCCGCTTTCCGATGTTTTTGTAGCCTACTGACAAAGTTTTATAATGATCAGGATAATAATCACAGATCACTCAGGTCATGTCAGATAAATATTAAAAGGTACAGAAAAGATGCAGAATAAGATGCATCTTACTCTTTTTTATCAGAAAATTGCAAAGAAAATTTCTTGAGAATAAAAACATACTGAGTAACTGGAGCCTTAGAAAAGTTTCTCCAAAACATTTGTAAAATGCATTTTTTTGCAGTTTTGCAGTGATGACTCATGAAGAGACAGTGAAGGAGTTTCTTCAAAAGGAGACATGCAAGCAAAGGCTCACATTTTATTTAAAAAACGAGTCGCTGTAGGTCAGTTTGGACTTCTGGGCTTAACAGACAGACTTGGATTATTTGCTCCACTATGTTACACGGGCTAAAGCTCATATTATATTTATTCTTCATGAAAATTAGGGAAATACAGTACATCTTTATGAAATTGCAATTGCAAACAAAACATCTTTCTGGTGTGTTTGTTTCCTCCTATCACAGTTACTGCAGTGGTCTCATCCATTCTGTTGTTCTGGATCATGCTATACTTGTCCCATTTTCTGCCTGTATCTTTTCCCTCTCTGTCTCCTCTGACCTGTAAAGCTGAGCCTCAAGTAGCCTAAGGGGAAAGCTTTGCTTTATGTTACAGTCCAGCTCCCTTTGTAAGGTACATGTATAGAGCTATGTAGTCTACATGTTTTTAAAGTAATTACTGTAGCTTTTAAGTGCAAGCACAACTCAAGTCCTACTTTTACTGTGTGCTCTCTTTTGCAGCATTGAATCAGCGCTACAGTACATTAATGCTCTGTTTGCAAGAGGAAGCATTAAATGTCTTTTCTTGTCATAATATGGTTTTGGTGAGTCCTACATATTTAATGTGAAAAGGTTAAGTTGTTCCTGACATTTGTAAATGAAAAAGAAGCAGACTTTAAATTAGTTCATAAAGTGAACATGACAAATTCTAGTGTCAGATTATTTTAATGGCACAATTATCTTGAAAATTGCCATTGAAAGAAACACAATAAATAAAGTTAGCTTCTGCCACAAAGACACAAATAAAGTGAACATGCTTGTGTTGTGGTCCGCTTGTCTTGATTGGCTTTTTGAAAGGTTTCAAGTTGGTCTGGAGCTGAACACTAGATGGCAGGATTTTGGACAGGACAGAAGATTAAGTTGATGTTGTGACAGTATTCTAGTGTGGTCAAGAGTATATTTTGACTGCTCCTGATGACATTTAAATTTATCACATCAAACCCTCTGCTGTCAGGCAGATAGCCACCTGAGTTGCCTGGTTAAGTGTGAAATTACTCCATCTGCTGGTTGCATCTAAAGAAAGCAAATCATTTTTCCTGTTGGGGAATTTTCACTTCTTGTGTGAAAATTAGTAACTTGAACTCTTATATATTAAACAAGACACAAGGGCACATCAGCAATGATGTTAATTAACTTAAGACCCTAGAAGATGTCGAATAGCAATGCAATCTGTTTGTGCACGTTACCTATTTCCTGCAGTGTACCCTGTCCAGCTGTGCAGATTTGATGGAAAATCTCTTATGATAGCCATCTACCCAAAGCTATTAAATCAACTAACCCTCTGTGCAAGGACATGCTAAAGTAATGACAACAGTTTACAATCTTCTCAAGGCTTTTTCCCACAAAATTTCAACTTATGGGTCCAGAAAATTGTAGGACAGCATTCAGTGTCCCATTTTCTAGTTTCTGGATCGGGCGATATTCCCCTTTAATTTCCTGAATGTTGCCACTGAGCCTGTCTGCACCAGACGTGAACCCTGTCCAGCTGAAGGAGTTTGATGGAAAGCCTCATCTGATAGCCATCTGTTCTCAGATAGTTAATCAGGTGGGCTCAATATGCGGTCCTTAATCACCCTACACTAACTGTCTCTGAGCACTCTGATGCCTTAATGTTCTTGCTTCCCAAAAGACATCTCCAAAACTTTGTTTCATGAAAACTGAAAAAAGACGGCAGTTTTTGCAGGGTTACAGAAACTCATAATGGACCTGATGATAGGTGTAAATTAACCCATATACTACATATTAAACTCCACTACATTTAAATGTCACTTTTTAAGATTTGGAATATCAGTACATCTCCAAGGTTTTATGACAGGTTCATCTGATGTTGACGTATGCTGTGGTGCTTCTATCACTGATGAAGTGGCCTTGAGCAAGACACAGAGCGCAAACAGGGACTTTGCCAGTGGGTGACCTTGTGATGATGACGTGTTCTCTCTCTCACTCTCTCTCTCTTTATCCTAAACCTCCTTTTTTTCTATGAGTGAACGTAATTGGTCTTAATTAAGTTATGTCTATCAAAGTATGTGTGATAGAGAGTTAGGTCAGATTACCATCTGCCTAAGAGTTTATCAGGTACTTCATGGGGGCATCTCGTTGACACTGATGGCAGATCTCATCCATAATGAGCTGCTCATCCTTTTAAGTGTTGTTGAGAAAGTGTATCAAGAACGTAGACTGTGTTTTCTTCTAAGCAACAAGAATTCCAACACTGTAGGCATGATTCAGAATTAGTATGACTCTATCTACCAGCACATGGAAATTAAAAACATGCACCTAGAAACTGGGACGCTACATGAATGTACTTTCTTCTATTCTATCTCTTCTTGAGATTAAAGTGAGCGGACAGCTTATTTTCTTTATTCATATGCCCTCACCATGTGTGAGATGCACAGTGAATGAATGAACGAACAAATGAATGAAATTTTTATTATTGTGTCATGCATACAATTGTATGCTCAGCCCACATGGGCTTACAAGACACCATAAATTCAGACAAGCCAGGACCAGAATACAGAGTATAAATTGTCAAACAGTAAAGAAAGAAAATAAAGAAATAACTAAAGCATCTTTCACCTTCAGATCTTCAGACCATCATTAAGTAGTGCAGAACTTCTAATTTACTGTCAGAAGCTTACTATGTATTACTGAAAATTCTTGATAAATACTAATTAAACATCAAAATATATTTTAACTTCCTATCCAGGCTTTTGAAATAAAGTTAGCAAACTTAAATACCACAGTATTGATATTAATGAAACAAGCATAAAATTTTAAATTCAAGGCCCTTTGCCTCGTGGGTACTGGAGTGATGTTGAGGTCTAGAAACAGCTGGACTATCCAGGTCATGTATTCCCTCAATAATTTTTGATTTATCAAATCCTGAGGTGTCAATATGGAATTATGGGGATATAAATGTGCAGTAGAGCTTTTTCTGACCTCTGTTTCTGTCTCCCTTTGATTGCAAAGTACAAAGTGATCGTCATTGATAATAGTGATGTTCATAATGCTTGACAAATATTCTGGTTCACTTTAAAGATGATCAAACTGTTTGGATAATCTTACAGCACATGGATGAGGAGGTAGGATGTCTGCATTGGCTTTAACTATGCATAAAGCACCTTTGTGTGGAAAAATGAGAAAGCATCTTTGCAATGTTACCTCCAGTGATAACCAGAGGATATGACTCTTCTGAACACATTAAGCTTACAAGCGGATGAGTCATGACTCATGGCACGCATAATATAAGCTCTGTAATGCTTTATTTATTCAGGATGGGTGGGATGACAGATTAGACACATACAAACACGCCAGACACGCATGTGGACAAAACCACAGTTGCACTTCTGTTATGTAAGTGAGTCATTTGTCAACACACACCTGACCTCAGTTTTTAGGATGGGGTCGGAAACTTTAATGTCTGGGTTCTTAGATGCCACGACTATACTTATTATTAAATGGGAAGCACTTTGGATCAACTTTGTTGTTTGTAAAGTGCTATATAAATAAAGTTGATTTGAATAAATAAAATTGATTTAAATTATAGCCTCATGCATTCATATTTTAATCATATTTAATCATTCTTTAATGACAGTGTGTGCTTTGACATGTCAGGTTAAGAGTTGAGAAGGAATTTATCAACTAGTTAAAGAATATAAAGACAATTCTGACTTTAAAGCACATGAATGTAAAATGTGATATAATTTTGTTGTCTAGAATCGATAAAAAAGATCAAACCTGAGGTTTAGAAAGTTAGAAATATAATAAATGAATGTCTCATGTCATGAGCCTGATTGACCCGTAAAATCATTACATAAAAGTGTATTGTTTGAATGAAACCTTATCTGTGTAGTGCATTTAATCACGTAGCTTAAGCTTGGAATTTGAAATGCAGCAAACATTTTCTGGGACACCTTGGCAGTTTAGTATTATCTGTGTTGCAATGTCCAAATGTTTTGTTTTCTTTATATTAGAGGATTAGGATAATCTGTCTCACACAGCATATATCACTTACATTACATTATGTTAGAATGTGGCTTGACACAGAACTCAGAAACATCCCTGATATGGATGTAAACCAGTCTGTATGCTTAATATACCAATACTAAGTATTACAAATGATGGGATCCTACATAAACACACTATTCTTTTATATCAAAGATTGCTGCATTGTATAATTCAAATGTGATCAGACTCACAGATGACGAAACATGTTTATAGCACTCTTATTAATTCATAACTGTGATGATGATGATTATTTCAGACTTTACCTTTGATTGCTGTTTATTCTGTTAAAGATATAGCATAGAGAAACAAAACTTACAAGTGCGGTAAAAGTAAAGCTATTAAAAAAGTGGTCTCAGTGATTTCACTCAGATCATGGAGTATTCAATGCTATAACGTGACTCACTCTTTTCTGATTTGTAAAGTGGGGAAATCTGGGACTTGCTCTTTAGGTGAGAACAAGAGGCCAGGTTTCATGAAACGCACTTCACATCTCAGCGCGTGTAGCAGTAACAGGGCTGGTATCTGTTCAGCAGAGCACAGAGTTAATTAAATGGAGCTTAACAGAGCGTAATCATGAAACGTACTGTATGGATAGAGTGATTGGAAGTGCAGCGTATACAGTATATAGGGATGCATTGTGTCGGTGTGCAGTCTCTGCACGCATATCTTTGTGTGCCTTTTGTGTGAGTGTTTGCTTGCACACTAAGAGACTTGCGTTAGGTTGACTGCTTATGTGCTTTAGCTGCTTCAGGTTTATGCTTATACACTAAAACCTTCTTTTGATACCATAATATGTTGCTTACATGCGGAAATATATAAAAAAGTTCTATATGGAGCTAGTTTTCACTGATTAAAGATACTTTATCTATTTCAAAAGGTAGTACAAATTTTATGGTTATTATACTTGACGATTAAACACATTTTTTCACACTGCTGCAAGTTATGAGTTGATCATATCTTCAAAGCGGCCTTGAAATGATGGTGTCTTTGTAATTTGCAGACTAATTTTTGTATTTTAATGTTTTGTATTTATGTGTCTTTGACTGGCGTCATGGTTTTATATATGTGTTTGAGGAACACACCATTGAGCCTGATGATTATATGTACTCTTGTGCAGAGTTAGTATATTCTTTGTGTTTTTGCCTTTATTCAATAGCTGAGAGTAGAGACAGACAGGAAACAAGAGGAGAGCAAGCAGACCTAACCAAATTAATTAATTCATTCATATTTTACCTGTGTAGGTTGTCCCAGTGTGAGTGATTTTACTGTATGTCAATGTATGCGTACATGAATGAATATTTATTTTCGTGTCATACCATTAAAGTAGTCCATCCCACGTGGGATTACATGTCACGCAATAGTACAATGTATAAATAACAACTTCCAGCGATTGACATTCATGTTTGAAAGGGAAACAAGTCACTGTTGCAAATTACACAGTGTATCGAAAAAAAAACAAACATGGTTTACATAGATAAACAATATAAAAGCAACCTATATCTTGATTACCAGGCATTGTCCAAATACTCAAGCATTTACATAATTTCTTCCATAAGAAAGTAATCATTTGAATAATCTCTTTCTGTATATCATCATACTGTATATATGGACACCTGTACATGAATGCTTACAAACGTCCCCACAAATGCACCTTACAGTATGTGCATGTATATGACTGTGTGCGATTGTGTGTGTGTGTATGCATATGAAGCGTGAAGGGTCTTATGAAAGCTGGATAACATCACTTAATGATGTCAGTGAATGCTTTTCTTTGCTCGTCTGTCAGGCTCTGAAGCCCCGGAGAGACTAAATGCCCTTGCATGCTTACCCATTATGCCTTCTGTGAAGACCCGCCCCCTACTCTGCCTCTGACTGGCTCTGACCCTGATATTTTTACCTTAACCCTAACCATCTCACTCCCTATGCCTAAACCTAACCAATCGGACCCTTGGGTATCTTCATCGGACCACAAGGCATACTGGGTAAGCATGCCTGACAAGGGCATTTAGGCTCTCCCTCTGAGGGAAGCCCCCAGCGAAACTAAGCAAAGATTCAACTAGCCATGCAGTGTAAGCCTCTCTCTCTCTCATCCTCCCCCATCTTCTGTTGCTCACCATAACCTACAGACCGGACACTTCTCTCTTCTCTCACTCATCTTCTCGGTTATTCTCCTTCTTTCTCTCTTTCTTACGTTATTCTTACTCCCTCCATTCTTGTCATGAGTTCAGTGAGCCCAGGTTCCCTCCGGACATACTCTAGCAGCAGTATTTTCTTTTCATCTCACGGCTCAATAACTTGGAAAGTATGGAAATCATTTTCAGCTGCTTTCTTGATTTGGTTTGCTCTGTGTCCATTATTTCAGGGCAAAATCATCATCTCATGAGAGTCATTTGAAATGAACTCAATCAAATTTGCTTTTATTCAAAAGCAAGACCCACTGGCAGCAGGAGACAGTATCTGCAGGTCCTTAAAAGGTCTTACAATTGAGTTATTTAAATTTATTGCCTTATTAAAATACTTAAAGTTCCTTTATGGCATTTTTTTGATGTAGTGACAGATTTTAAACTAAAGTTCATTTTGATGTAAATTTGAAAGAAGATAGAGGCTCTAGCTGATAATTTAAATTCAGTGATTTAAAGTGAAGTTTTAAAGTGTAAATGAGATAAAGAAAATACACTTCACCAGTGCTCTTTGTCCTCTTTGTCCTACTTGAGTTTGTCTTACTTTGCTGAATTTTATTTTATTTTTAAAAAAATTTGATTTAGTCTATGTTGAAAACTGCTGCTTATTCCATCTCAACAAACCAGAAAATGACTCATTTTCAATGTTTATTGCTTTTTTTTCTGTCTCATTGGCAACTTTTAAGATTAGTACTTCAGTTTTGTCCTGGGCTGGGGGTTCTGGACCGGTGCTGCTGAAGCAGCATCAAAATACTCAAACTCAATCTCAAATATCACAACAAATGTTGGCTGGATTGCCATGAAATTTAATACAGACATTCGTGGTCTCCAGAGGATGAAGCCCTCTGACTTTGGTGATCCCCTGACTTCTCCCCTTGCAGGAGGTCAAAATGTTTCAGTGAATTATCTACGCTTCCAGGTGATGAATCTTAGTGACCCTTACTGACCCTTCCTCTGGCACCACCACAAGGTTGACTAAGATGGTAAACATTGTCATTGTGAACCGCTGTGTCTAAGTACAGCCTCACAGAGCTGCTAGTGTGGCTGTAGACTTTGTGTTGTAACAATGCAAATGTCCTGAGAAGAGAATAAACTAGCAATAATTAGAGATTTCTATAAGATTCATACATTATAAATGAATATAATCCATCTCATATACATCACTTCAAATTCTGCCACCAAAAACTTTATCTGCTGGCTGGACAATAAAGTACAAAGGTCAACTGAAAAGGAGAGAAAAGAGTGGTTCATAGTATATTCAGTATCTCCAGTTTATACAGTATTGTCTCTCTTCCTTGACCCTTTGTAATCTTTGTTTCTGTTCATCTCTTTTCTTCTCTGTCTCTTTCTGTGTTTTTCTTTCTACGACAGATGTTTCAGAAGGAAGAGTAACATCTGGCTGCTGTAGGGCTGTTTATTCACCCTTTCATTTCTTTCTCTTCTGACCTCCCCCTCTTTTCTTTCAACCTCGTTTTTTCTGTTAAAGCCATCACAGATGGAGAACCAGATTTTTCAGCCCTGAAAATATATATTTTTGGAATTTAAAAACTTCACATGTAAAATGCAATTATGATCCTTCTCTTCCTCTTCTTGGCAAAAACGCACAAGGCTGAAATATTCCTCTCGCCAGGAGCAAACTTCACGTCAAGAGCTACATTAATAGCTTGTGAAACAAATAGCTTGTGAGACAAATGTCTCATAAATGATAAGTGAGTTCTGGCCCTTTTCGCTCTCTCCCCATCCTTGGCTAATTATAGGAGAGTTATTTTTTTCTTCACCCAAAATTCCCTTATTCCGCTCAAATTCCTCTCATTTTAAATAACCCCAAGCCTCCAGTGTGTTGTAGTTTGTGTGTTTGCGCTTCCAGTGATTGATGAATGTGTGTTCCTGCTGCATATGTGTGCGCATTCATTTGTGTCTTGTGTGTTTTCATGTGTGCATGTATGTGTGTGTGTGTGTGAGATCACCAGAGGCATTTGCTGGATCTCTTCTCAACTTAGAAGAACATTATATAACTTAATAAACCACCACTTTCCTGGACACACACACACGCACACACACGCACACACACGCACACACACTCATACACACACGCACATACACACACAGAATGGAGGCTTATACACAAGCAATGCATGCACCTGTTTATATACAGCAGACGCAGACAAATACATGCAAACACATACACATGAACATGCAGACAAAGACTACACACTTGTTCTAAGCCTCTATAGGACACACACTCGTACACACTCAAAAATTATGTTGTTGTGCATTTGATACGTCATGCAGCAAAGATTCCTCATTTTCAGAGATTTGGAAGATTGAAGCTGTATGTATGTTTTTGTCTTTAATCCCACGAGGCCTGCAGCAGTGCAGTGCATACTATACAGAGATGTCCTGTCTGTGTCCTATCAGTGATTGCATCAGGATGATACAATGGACAGATGGACAGATGGTAGGATGCATGCGGCAAGCAGGGAGGAATGGGACGATCTATAGAGGGAGGAAAAAACAGAACTACAGATTTAAAGAGGGAATAATTAGCTTTTAGCAGTGGAGTTTTGTCAGGTATGCTACGATATAGAGTGTGTTACTGCCTAGTGAAATGCATTTGATGATGCAATTGATCAGCTTAGAAAAAAAGTGAATGAACCACAGAATCATTAACTATGAATCTTTGAACTGAACTGAATGAAAAAAACTAGAATCAGCAAAGTGATTTGTAATTTCCATCTTTAGGTGAGACCACTGGAAAGAAAGTGCAAGAGTAATATCAATAATTTACAGGTGGCGACGGTGAGAGTAAATGGGAAGGAGTGAGGAGTTTGCAGAACAAGAGGGAAGGTGAAAGAAGGAAAAGAACTGTGGAGGTAGACAGGGTAAAAAAAAGTTTGGATCTTACTCGATGTCATGTAGATGGGACTAAAAGGTGGTGGAGTCGCTGTGTGGCAAAGACAAAGGTGAGAGACTAAGCAGAAGGTTAAAGTGAGAGATTGACAACACAGAAATACAATAAAGAGGGAAGGAGAGAGAGAGAGAAGGGATAAAGACACAGAGGAAGAATGGCTAAGAGGAGGAAAGACATGATGTGAGTAAGAGAACACATCATGGGGTCACTGGAGTGTTTTTATGCTTATCCTCTGATAACCCCTTCTCTTTTCCTACTGTATATTCTTTCTTTTACACTTTTTAAATTTAGTAATTTAGAGTTGTGGACAGAGACAGAGAAAGAGAAAAAAAAGATTTAGGGTGGATTAATGGTAAATGGCATGTTTTTTTGTTTTTTTGTGATAACAAATGTGCTGAGATTAAGTGGAATTATTCAGATGATTTTTTTCTTGTTTTAACAGAAATTAGTCTTGAAAGATGACTATGAGACAAATTACGTGCTAATGTAATGATGATGTTTTCTGCAGTGATACACACGGAAAATGATGCACATGAGCAGAGAGACACATGTTCCCTAACCTGTGCCTAATATGCATTCATCCATACGCACAGATGCATGCTATTAATATTTGCACATCACACACACGGACGCACACAAATATGCATTCATACAAGGTCCCAACATACAGCTGCATGTCATATGTACATCTATGCATGCATGTAAAAAAACACAATTACACACAGAAAGCTTCATGTTTTAATTTTAATTTTTTTTTGATTATGTTAATTGCTGATACCTGTGTGTCCTCACGGTCCCAGATGTAGAAGCAGAAAAGCCGATCAGCCTGGTGACTCAGCAGCATGTCATGTGCTCTCGATGCTTTAAGTTCAAATCTGATTTAGGATGTTTGTCACGTCATATGTATCCAGTCACCTCATTGTTCCTGCTGTTTGCCATTATTGTTTACAGTAAAGCTGAAGCTCGGAAACACTATCTTTCAGTTTTTGTCCAATGTGATATTGATAATTTTAAAAAAAAAATTTCAACTACTCTATAATAGATGTTTGACAGGTTTCTCCTTCACTGACATAAACTTGAACCTTTCATACGCCTGACTGGATGTAAATACCAAATCCTGGCACATCTTTGGTCTTTGATTCTGACTGTCTCTATATTGATAAAAGAAGGTTTCACAGGACAGGTTTCAATAAAAGTTTCAGGTGATACCATGCAAATATCACACCTCACAAGTTTTAACAGTTGTTAACAAGGTTTTGGAATTCGGCAGGTATTGTATGACAGGGATCAAATCAGTTTTCAAGGGGTTGTTTCTACAGTATGTCATGATGAAAGCTGGGCTAGAGAGATGCAGTTTGGCTGTGTGAGGCTACAAACACACAAACAAGCTCAGCTGTTTGATAGATGAAAGTGTCTCCTGGAGAACTCTCCTCTGTCACCAACACACACTTTTTTATACACCTACACATGTCCGCGATGTGCTTTGTGTCTCTCTTACTCTTTATCACGCAAACAAACACACACACACACTTCCCACCACATATATTGTACACCCACATTCACAGCAGGATCTCTAAATCTGTCTCACATACACACACATGCTCTCACAGTGTACGCTCATCGCTCTCACTCTCACTGGGAGGGATCTCTCTCTGTCTCTCTCATACACTCCCACTATCTCTCTCTCACCCAGGGAGTGAGGTCTCTCTCTCATGAAGTGATCTTTCTCTCTCTGTGGATGCACTCAGTCTCAGTCAGAGTGTAGGACGGGACAGACAGGAACACCAGACCTGAGCTCTAACTTCATAGACAGCCAGCAGTAGGTACAACTCTCTTTCTCCTTGTGTTCTCTCTATGTTCTATATATATTTTATGATGCTCTCCCATCTGTTTTAACCCAACACAAACTATTTGTCTGAGCTTATATTCTAACTGCAAAAAATAATTATAAATCTATTGTAATAAAAACAACCAGTTAATGACCTTGAATAGTAGAGTGATATGTAATTTTTGCATTGAAATTTCGTATATTAGATTCAATCAAAACCACCTGCAGCAGATGACGTCTTCCTCTCCACCTGCAGAGAATCAATAATACATAAGGATGTGGATGAGGAGCAGTTGACATGATACCAGCCAGTCTAGCACTACCACTTTAGCACTCTTGTAACATTTTTGTGATGCTTGGAAGCATTTTTGGAACAAACTACAGGAGTAAAATCTCTAGTTTCACCAGGCTTGTCATGCAGGCCTGGTGCTTGTCTTGTTTTTTTGCAGGTAAAATTTGTGTGTTTTAGATTTTTTTTCTCCTCAAAGAATTTCTTCTGTATTCAATTTAAATGTGCCTATGTTACCTATGCTGCTTTTTGGTCTACTCTTGTTTGTATGTTGACTGACTGTATGGTTTGATTGATGTGTGGCTGTCCTGAGCTGACTGGCTGTTTTATCAGCTGTGTGTGGGCTACAGCACTGCTGTAGCAGCTGGTATCAGTTTTCTGTAACTCTGCCTGGCTGGTATGCTGCTGAAATAGGATGGAGGAGCCACCTTACTTCAGGTTTTGATTTTATTAATTAAAATCCTTATTATCATCTTTTTGCCCTATCATGTCAATGTATGTATCAAACTTATGTTATATAACTTTACAAGAACATGATTTAAGAGTAACACAAATAAAATAAATAATATCTATAAATAATCTTTTCAGTGATTTTCAAATAAACACACTTAACCTTTCTTTGAAAGTATTTGAAACTCTTCATGGACCATAGGTAGTAAAGTGAGCCTAAAATGACAAAATCTGAAGCAATTTAGTGTACTTGGGAATTAATCAATCAACAGAAAATTAATCATAAACTATTTTCATAATCAATTAATCATTTTAAAATATTGTTTTAGTCTTCTATGATAGTAAATGGAATATCTGCAGGTTCCAGATGTTGGTCAATGAGGATTTTTTGCTATATTCTGACCTTTTATAGACCAGAAGAGTAATTGAGAAAATAATGAGGGGATTAATAAATTAATATATTTGTTAGTTGGAGCCCTAAAACTATCATGTCAACTTTTCAATCAAGTATATATTGTTGAAGTAATAAATTATTTCTTTTTATCAATAAACAGTAGATGCATTGAAACTGTGAAGCTGCTGTAGCACCAAAAGAGGTCAGTTGCTTATATAACTGTAACTTTACTCTGAATGAACAGATTGCCGCTTTCCTACACAGCTCAGTGTTGATACTGAGCACAGTGACTGTGTGTGTGTGTGTGTGTGTGTGTGTGTGTGTGTGTGTGTGTGTGTGTGTGTGTGTGTGTGTGTGTGTGTGTGTATGAGTCTGGGAGCGCTCCTGTTCCCACCAATCATTTGATGTGCTTCTTTATCTCCAAAGCAGACGCTTGCGGAGGAAAACAGACAATGGACAGAAGTGAATGTTACATCCAGCTGTAGTGTCTACTGGCAATGCAATCCTTGCAGCTGGCTTATAATACGAGTCTATCTGAGTCCTTTAATCTTATATTTTTAACCTATTTTTAACCTTATAAACCATTAATGCCATCCATCCTAGATGTTTAGTCAGTGGGAGAAAATTATGTGTAAATCCAGTAAAGTGTCAGAATCTAATGGGAACGTGCAGAATTTTTGAAATGTAGATGACAAGTGACAGCTCAGCTTGATACAAAGTGGATCAACAAGTCATCCGAATCAAACAACAAAACATGTTGTTCCATGTTCTCTAGAAGACACAGGCGCTCTCTGACCTGAAGCCGCTAGCAGCATGATGACATCATTTATTTACCAGTACCCTCCAAAACGGTTACAAATCAACTCTATCCTGTGGTTAAACTTCAGGCACAAAAACAACTTCTTTAGATTTAGGGAAAGGTCATGGTTCGGGTTAAAATGACTGCGTCATCGAGGTTAGCGGATTTTTGTCGTCATGGTTACAGTAAGGAACACTTTAAGGTTAGGGAACGATTGCGGTTAAAAGAAACCAACATTGTCCGATCCACCCACCCCGACCTTCTCTCTCTATGATGACATCACACCACTTTCTCCTTTGCTCTGGAAAGAAAGAGTCATAATTCCTACAGACTTGAATGTAAACAAATGTCGTTTTTGGCCATTTGCTGAAAGGAATGATGCTGTCGTTTCTCTTGAGAAGACAGTCTTAAGTGGATATTGGGCATTAGGAGCAGCAGCAGATTTAGTTAGTAAATTTCCTGTTTCCTGTGTGTTAATGACAAAGTCACTTTTTAATTAGCAACAGCAAACACACACATCTTGAAATATGGTCACAAGCATTTGAATACCTTATTTTGAATCCATTCTGTGTAGTTAGTGGTAACCTACAGATTGATTTCTTTCACTCATGACATATAGTAGCTTATGGTCATGTCAGTTCAGCAGGAAAGACATATTTTAAGTTATTGAATGTGTGCCAAACATTATCAGTGCATATAATCCACCTAATTACCACTAAAGTAAACGGAAGGTGAGATTACAGATTGTTTCTCGTCATACTAGGATCCATTGCTTTTAGTTGACCATGCAGAGTTGCAGCACACAGTAGGTATCCAGCCTTTTGATTTTAGACCATACGATTCTAAAAACAAACTCATTATTTCTCTGGATAGTTTGTCTTCTAGGCATATGGTGTAACAACGCTTGCACATGCTTGTGCTCACTGCTGTTTTAGTTGATGACCTTTCTCTGCTGTTTTACTTGTAGAACGAGACACAGCTCCTAGGCAGAGACTTTTTAATCAGAAGGTGAAGAAGTTCAGTGTTCCCTTTAACAGAAAATGTTTTTGTTTACAGGTTGGGGGTTGTGGAATCTAATATTTGTGTGCTTGGTGTTCCTGATATGTTATGTTATATTCTTACAAAACCAGCACAAGAACAGCAAAATTTACCCCAGTCCCTCCCTCCAGTCAAGATAAACCCTTTGAGGCAGTTTTAATTAAATATACATATTAAGTGGCTGATGTGGGAGCTCTTAAAGTTTTCTCATAAATTATGCTGCCGTATCTTAACGGTTGCAACATTTTAGACTCTTTTTTTTTTTCATTTCTGGGAAGGAAGGAACACACGCACAGACACACACAAACGATGGTTGTGTGTGGTACAGGATGAGATGAGACAGATGTGCATGAATAATGATGCATAATGGAAATCATCATTGTACTATACATCAGTGGGATTTAATATATACCATGTGAGGCCTGGAATCCATACCTATTGGCTGGGACATGTATACAGGTCATAGATTATAATTTCGGATCAGCCTCCATGTGATGTGTGAAGGTTTTGACCTTTGATCGGAGGAAATGTATTAATTTTGTATACATGTGACCCAGATTTCTTTGTGGCAGTATATCTGTTTTCAAGTTGTTTAAGTTTTAAATTGATGACTCCTGATTCTCAACCATGCTTTTTTCTATTTCCCAGTACAAGTTGCCATATTTACATTTATTTCTTAGGCTGTATGTTCTGGTCTTTAAGGGAATGAGGTTTTATAGTGCTGGGTTAATTGTATCTTAGTGCCTCTATATCTTGTCCACAAACAGTTTTGAAACTTGACAGGAAATTGTGTGTACCTTGGCTGGGTTTAGGACAGACTGAAGAAGCTGATTTGGCCAAACCGAACAGGTATTAGTGCCCCACACCTCCACTCAGACAAGGCAATGTTTCAACCCAGTCTTCATCAAGCAAATTACCAACATGACAAAGAGCAAGGCATATATAGACACCAGAGTAGTTATGCCAACATCATCACAAACACAGTTTCTGGCAACAACCAACACCTGATCAGGATGAGCTCATTATCAATGCCTGAAGAAAGTCACAAAAAACAGTCATAGTTCTCACAACAGTATATATCCAAAGAATGTCCCAATAATTAATGAATATTTGTTATATTTGTTAAAATATATACAATGAGAGAGATAAATGCAACATATTAAAACAAGACTTTGCAGATTTTTTTGTTTTCACAAAACCTTTTAATCAATATTTAAAGGAACAAATAGCCCATGGTTAAAAAGGACACAATTTAAACACCAATTCCAAGAGAAGGAAAAAAAAGAGAAAAGAGGAAAAAAGTGGGGCAACTTTGATTACCCAGTCACATTATACTGTTCAAAAGCACTCCAATAAATAATCCTAGTCTCCTAAATCTAACTATGTTAGTGTCACTCGACACCTATAATCCAATGTACAGACACTCTGTTTTTTCTTTCATTTCATTTATTGCCATGCACCTGACCTAAAAATATCTCTAGCAAAGAGAGATATTTTTAATCTCTTTGATATTCCTCTCTGTTCATGTCTGCTTTGCAATGTATTTTGTAATTGCCTTCAAGAAGTCATTCATTTTCTGCTCTTTTTATAACATTAAAGGGTTTGGTCACTCAAACCACACACACACACACACACACACACACACACACACACACACACACACACACACACACACACACACATACACAAACCCCACTATATTTTCTCACTTGCGTCATGTGCTATTGATCCATACAGATACTTAAGATTTAATATGCTGACATTTTAACTATAACATTTGCATCCCAATACATTGGGGGTGAATTAAATTTGAAGGCTGTTCAGAACTAAGTCTGTGAAACGTAAATGAAAATATTTGTGATTTGGCTGAACTGGCCTCTTAATTGTTGAATTACTCATAAAGAAATCTCAGCTTCCCCATTCAATGGACCCTGAAAAAGCTATACATCTATGCTTATTTGTGTCATATATTTCAGAATTTTTTCTGAGGCTCTCTCTTAACCCGAACTTAACTTGAGCAATATCAGATTTGACTTTTATTTCTCAACAGTCAAAGCACAAAGTGTGGCTTTAACATGCTGAAACACCCCCAAGTTAAAGGGTCAAATGCGGTTAAACCAGTCAGAGTGAAAACTGGAATTATTAATGGCCACTGAGCTGTCTGTTTGTGTCACAGACTGTGCAGCTTGTATGTGTTTGAGATGGAGACAGTCAATGTGCTTGTGTTGCTGTCTTTTTTGCAGTTAGCGCATGTAAAAAAACAAACAAACAAACAAACAAAAAAAACAGTACAGTCAGTTCATACACCTGAGTTCACCAACCTCGTGTCTTTGTGTGTGTAACGCAGGTGTCACACCTCCAGAGTAAAGAGCTGGCAACAACACAAGCAACTAAAGGTGGAGGTGGTTTATTCGACGTGTGTGTGTGTGTGTGTGTGTGTGTGTGTGTGTGAGAGAGAAATCAAAGCAAAAAGTGGAGCATGTACATGTATGTTTTCCTCTACTGAGTACATGGATGTTTTACGTTATTAATCCCACTCCTCTGGGTGCTATGGAGGCCCCCAAGGGACAGACACATCCAACATAGACAAAAATTGTGATTCATTATCTGCTTCACTTGTTTTTTTTCTTTTTCCCTGCTATCCTTTGTGTCTTTGTGTGTGTAAGTAAAGGATAACTTCTCTTTTCCCTATGAATGTGTGGCATGTGTCAGACTTTGTTAATCTATTGAGAATTAATCCCTTTGAGATGCTGATTTCTCTTCACACAGTACAGTAAAGCTGTCCTGAGACCAGGCACAGCTGTGAGGTTAACGTCCTAAACAGGACATGTTATTGTTCAGCCATGCCATCCTTATCATTGTACAATTTGTTGAAGGCCAGAAAGATCTCATTTTTAGCCTTTTAGAGACAAGAGAGGGTCATACATGCTTTTATCACATCTCGGCTTGACTACCGTAATGCCCTTTACGTTGGTGTTAGCCAGGCTTCCCTCTCTCGCTTACAGCTGGTCCAGAATGCTGCAGCTCGTCTTTTAACAGGGACACGCAAGCGAGAGCACATTTCCCCTGTACCGGCTTCCTTTCACTGGCTACCAGTACGTAGCTCCAACCTACCTCTCTGACCTCTTACAACCACACATCCCATCAAAGTCAATCAGGTCTGCTGACCAGTCGCTTTTGGTTGTGCCATGCTCAAGGTTGAAGCACAGGGGTGATCGTGCCTTTGCTGTTATAGCCCCCAAACAAGTTGCCTCTGCATATTAGACTGACTCCCACACTGCCTGTTTTTAAATCCTATCTTAAAACTAATTTTTATTCCTCCGCTTTTAACTTGGTGTGTTAAAACCAAGAAATGTCTCTTTGTCTGTTAAACCGGTCTTTGCGTCTTAATTGTGTTTCCATGGCCTTTGTTATCATGATTGTACAGCACTTTGGTCAACTGTTGTTGTTTTTAAATGTGCTTTATAAATAAATTTGATTTGTGTTATGGTTTGTAAATATCTGGACACATAATGAAGATTAACTGACATAAAAAGCAAATGTCCAAAAAAATTTAGTTTAGCTCAGCAAATAACTTGGAAAACATGATTTCTAAAACTATTCTGTTAAAGAAAAATGTAACTGTTGTCATGTGTCATTTTGTGGTTCATTTGTATTGATTCTGTGTGTTTATAGCTGTGTTGTATTTGTTTCTAATAAAAATACAAAATACATCTTACAAAGACACACCTGCTAGTCTGTATTGTAATATTCTGCATTTATTCTGGTTGATTCTTTCCCGAGTTAAAGTTAAATTTCGTCTTTCTGTCTCTTTCTCCGTGAAGTCTTGAGAAAGTTAGTCTGAATCACTGAACTGGAGTTTTCAGTCCTATCCATGGATTTACATTCAATTTATTCCAGACTTCTTACAACCAGAATGATTGAGATCAATCTTAAAGGGGACAATGACATGCCTTTTGCTTTTCATTTATATATTGTTATAATGTCGGATAAGTATGTAAAACATGGTCAAAGGTCCAAAACTTGAGCTGAACATATGTAAAAATGCTCCTTGCAAATCAAAAGGTCAGACTTCAACCTGCTCTAAATGCTTCGTTTGAAAAATAACCTCTACTTCCTCTTTGAACTGACGTCAGAATGTTGGCTAACACTCACAAACGGCCTTTGTTGCTAAGGTTGTTCACATTGTCCACTTGCATATTTTAGATCAGATTCAGGCTCAAACATGTACAGATGTATTTGAGAAGTTGACATTTTGAGTGAAGAACGATAAAAATAAGGGAAATCCAACTACTATATTATTATTGTTTGTTTACACAGCTTCCTGAACTTCAGACTTCCGAAAGCTGGCTAAGCAGAACAGAGTGGGCTCATCAGGAGCTAAAACGGCCTGTTTCAGACAGAGCCAGAACTGAGAGGCTGAGGGAAGGTTTTTGAACTGCAACTCATGCAAAGATATTCCAGCAGAGCCCCAGAATAAAAATACAGAGCTGGAAATGTGGATGATACACGCCCTTTAACAAACTTTAATCTGAATTCCTCTGTCTTCCCTCTCTCCTGGTAGCATTTCCCGGCTGTGAGTGGGGCCTTCATGGATTCCCCATATAATGGCAACACGTCCTTGCAGACGTCCACCTCCAACCTCAACGCCAGCTACTCTCGACCCTCAGAAACAGAGGACGATGGTAAAGTGTCCAGTGACACCATCTGGCTGTGGATTGCTGTGCTGGCAACCATCGGCAACATAGTGGTGGTGGCTGTGGTTTGTGCCTGTGCCTTCTAACAAGATGGAAGAGTGGAGCAAAAACACTGATGATAATGAGAAATATTGTATATCCTGAAAATATATTTTTCTTCAGAAATTATAAAAAATAGCCTTACTTTTAGATTACTGAGCATGGATTTTTTAAGCTCTAGTTTGAGGTATGAAGGGGAATTGCATGGGATTCTTTTGGACACTTTTGACATTTTTTTCGACAAAGAGACAAAAGGAAAAATATTTAACTCAAATTCAAATAGGGAACACAAAAAAAATGAAATTATGAGGTTTTAGGTACAGTATTTACCTATTTATTTAAAGTGGTAAACAGGTTGATATAATGATCTGATAAAGAACTTTTTCTGTTCAGTTCTAAAGTGTAATATTACATATAATATATAAGAAAACCCAAAAAAATAAGGTTGAATATTTATTAAGTAGATGCATCAAAAGGGACATCAACAATCAGACAAAGAATACTGGAAAAGCCCAAACTCAGACCACACACAAACCAAAACGATACCCAGCACCACACACCCACCAATTCAGATAAACCAAATTAAGCCTATAGATCTTTTTATGTTACCCAAAAAGCTTTATTGACAATCCACTTTAAATTCAACCTCGTCATCCTATAAGAGCTCAGTTTCAGCTACAGTAAATGCCTTGCTCAAGGAGAGTTTCACTCTTTCACTTAACACACTCAGATTTTGTCAGCCTGATAAGCGATTTCAACCAGCACACTTTGAATAACAAGCCTTACATAAACACTTTCACCTGAAACTGTTAGATGCCACCATAGTTTATTGTAAATTTTACCCCAATGTTACAGTGAAAAGTTTCCTTATTTAGCCATTTTTCATTTCCAATATAATGCATGACCTGGACAAAACCACGTCAAATAGTTTAAAAACTCATGACAATTACTATTTTATTTAGGGCTTGTCCTTTTATGTAAGCTATATTCATCAGGCTTCCAGTTAAAATTAAGACCAGTAAAACTACTTGTCCTCAGACTTGCCTTCACGACTCTAAATGGGTCACAGTGATATTTATTTTAGCCTCCATGTGAACAGATTATTAACATTTTTTAATGAGCATCGGCCCCAGAGCAAAATACTAAATTTATTCATTTTGGATTCCAGGCTGAAAAAAGCTGTGGCCTTAACAGTGGTGGTACGATGCTTGCCAATGGTCAATTGGTTATGCAAGCCAAGCTGGTGTTATATAAACCCCTCCAGTTCTGTTTACACCGCAGGCAGAGGTCAGCGTCAGATCTACAAGGATTAGACAAGATCATAGCTTGATCTCTTAGTGGGATCAGAAGCCAGAAAGAGATCCACTGTTGAAACTGCACATGATTTAGATTGTGTGCGATTTAGTGGTTAGTGAAGTCAGAGCCCTGACCTGTGACAGACAGTGTGCTAAATGATGACCCTTGATCAAAGCGCTGAACTTCAACCTGTTCACTCAGATAACTGTCTAAAAAGTTATTACTTATTACTCTTCTTTTTTATTTTAGTCTTCTATTCTTACATTTTCCAGCACCTAGTTTATTTACCTGACTAATTCAAAGTATTCTGGCCAATGAGAGCAACTGACCATTCTCTAAATCCCACCCCCTGGTTACTGTTGCTATGCCTGTCAATCTGTCCATTTCTGCTCCCCAGATTTTCAGTTTACAATGATGACACTGGCAAATTTACCACTTGAAATTCTTAGCAATTTTTGAAACAATGGGTCTTTGATTTCATAGTAGACAAAAGCAGTTCCTCATTTTAAATGGCAATGGTCAATTTTGCCGGCTGAAATTACAGAGTGACAGCTGTCACTAGCTTTTGTCAGCTGTAGCTAACTAGTTAAGCTAATGTTAGCTCCATGAGTTGGTCAGACATGCTGTCTTTACCTCTCTAGCTGACTTCTTAATGTTTCAATGTTTTCATTTTAAAATAAGAACCCTGTAAAAGGGTCTATATTATGCTAAAGGACTGAGGCTATTTCATGTCATGTTGGAGTTACCGTAATTACAAGTTTCCGACTTGACTTGGAGGTTGACGTGAATGCTCGTTCACGTCAACATCCTAATTACAACTGGGAAAATGGGATTTTTCTGAAAGCTCTGATATATCTGACTTGGCACTTAATAATATACCAAACAAACCAAACAAATATGAAAGCCTCATGCCTGCCAAAGTCCTTTTCAATGTCAATGTATGGTATTTTAATCCCTCATATGACCAATTGTTATCATAGAACCTTCCTAAATTGTCAGATGACGTGAACGCTAGCAAGTCCTTAACATGGGAATCTTTCCACTCTTTTACATCCATCTGACATAGTGTGAACACGGCTTAAAGCTGCATGTCTAGTTATGGTTGCTAAGCAATGATTGGACAATCATTGTTTGGGAGAGGGGTTTAGTGAACGGTCAGTTATGACGATCCCATACTGGGACAGCAGTTCCCATTTATATTTACATTAGTTGATGCCTCAGCAAATTGTAGTCTTACTGTCCACAAATATTTACACTAATAGGTCATTTAAAACATCAAATTCAACTAGCACGCATGCCTTCCACTGGAAGAAAATGTAGCACCCTTAAAAAATCCAGAGGACACAAACGGCTGGGCAGTGATTGACCAGTGATTTGTTGAAATTTAACAAGCAAGGAAAGTCACGCAGGGATATTTCTCTCTGTCAGGGTTACTTTTGTGGCATTATAAGGAAAAATACATCATTAAAAAAGGCAATGCCATTCGCTTTCAGCTCCCCTCAAATCAATCTGAGATTGTTAGTGAAGAGATGAAATTTCATAAAGCTGATCCGGAAGAGGCAAATGAGTAAAAACAGTGAGGGTAGAAGAAGAAAAGGAAGAGAACATGGTGATTCAATATGACAAAGATGGGGCTAGACCAGGTCAGATGCAACCCAGTCTCACGTCAAAATGTGTAATAGCTATGTTGGTCCACAGCGCAAAATCTATTAGTTTCACAATAATGGCTCTAAAATTGTGAGAATCACATCATGTGACTGTCAAGTTTCTGTCTGTGAAAACAAACAAACAAATAAAAAAATGGCTGACATAACTTTTAGTCTCTTTAGTCTTTTAGTAGTGGAAAATCCATTTCAAGTTAGTTTTCAGCATTAAAATGCATTTTGATAACATTTCTAGTGAGAAATGTGCATTTTATTTTAATTATCTTTGTTCAGTGAATGTATATGATGTTTAGTTTGTCAGTTATTACGAAGATTTTTTCAGGCTTTCTATCGTTGCTATGGTGGTTGCTATGGACGCTGCTATTGCTGAAACCACATAGTTGCTTGTTATTTGAAGTTTTGTCTTTGTGTTGTGTAGTTACTTTAGCTGTTATGTTTTTGTGCCTAAAACTAAACAAATCTTAGCATAAAGCATCTCACCATAGAGGTGTCAGGTCTGGAAATTGTTTTATTTTTACACTGGTGAGGCACTGACAAATGATGTTGTGTCACATCAGAAAATGCTACAAGTTAAAATTGAAATGTTTTGTTGTTTAATTTTGAGTTAACATTGTAGTTAATATGGTAGGCTATGTGAAAATTGAGCTTCTTTTGATTATACCCTGTACATTAAAACACTTCATCACTAGTAGCAGGTATATATGTTCTAATGTTATTTGTCATGCCGCACAGTCTCAGATGACTTACCAACATACTTTCGTGCACCAAGTGCACATGTATGTGTTTCTACATACTGTATGCATTTGTATCTCTTGAGCTCCAGCCTGTGTGAGCTGCGTCGTCGTCCTGTCAGTCCTCTGCAGAGTAATGAACTGTAATGTGCTTCTTGTTCTTCCGGCCTGAGCTTCCTATCCGTTTTCCCTTTTTCCCTCACTTGCTCGATATCCCAGAGGGAAGCATCTCCCTGGTGACTATTAGAGCAGTCAGAGAGGATTTGATCTGTGTGGTTGACTTTATAATAAGATGATACTGCTGACAGAATAGAACTAACTTTGGCCGTCAAAGACAAAGATAGATCTTAAAGGAGCAGACAGAAGGAGAAATGAGCTGAGAAGAATATGTAACATTAGTCACCAGAAATAAAAAGTGATGATGAGTGACACATGAGAGGAAAAAGGAGGAAGAGGAGGGGGAGGAGGAGGATACGGGAAAGATAATGAGGAAGGAAATGCTCATTCTCATTCTTGCCATTAGTGCACTTAACCCAACTGACAAAGAAAGAGACATTAGATAAGAATATTTTTGAGGAAATGAGAGAAGAGACGACAGGTTTAGAGGGGTCAGAGGAAGAGAGGGGAGGAAAGCGGTGGCATAAGGACGGAGATGTTTGATGGAAAGAATAGTATTAATAGTAATTATCATCATCCTCTCATGTCAGAATGAGTTAGTTAAGTACTGTAGATGTGAGAAGGACCTTAAAAGAGTGGAAATGAGAAGAAAGGACACATAAAAAGAGAAAAAAAATCAATGAAGAAGGAAAAGTAAAGGGTGCAGGAGTGAAGCAGTGGAAAGAGAGTGAGAGTAATTAATGTCAACTAATTTTAATTGCTTTATGTAAATGGAAGATTTTTTTTAAAGTCAGAAAAAAAAAATCTCCTTTTCCCCACTTTTTCTGCCCAATGAAGTGTTATCACTCCTTAAATCAATACAAGGAAATGCTTGAAACTACTTGGATCTGGAAATTTAAAAAAAATAAAAAATTCTACCAAGGTATTTCTTTAAACGACATCTGAGAACACCAAACTATACCAATCCATATACCAGCTTTCTTACATTTGTTGCAGTCACAGTGCTTACATATTGGGATTAAAAACACAAATTAGAAAAAAAATACACTGAAAACCAGATATTTGATAGAAAATATGCACTGCGTCATCTCTGATTCATTATATGCAAACTGTTAAATAATTTCACATGGATTATTCACAGAAAATGAACTAATCTCATACCCATAATTGTGATTACAGGACATTTGCTGTAGCCCTCTGAGCCACCAGACAGAAATCTACACACTCTAACTAAAGCCCATGACAGAATTTAATCTTAGTCCTCCTCACCTACAAATACATACAATGTATATTCACAATAATTATGCTCCAGGGTGTGTTTGTGGTCTTTGTTTGGTCAGTCCAGGCTCAGGTGTCACTGTTCACCACCACCTACGGTTTGTGTCTCATTCAACTCCCTCACTGTCCAATCAGCAGCCAGTTTCTGTGGAAGCATGGACCTATCAGCCAATTAGATATCCTCAGCGTGTTTATACACCCCAAACCCAATGGACTGCACAAAGGAGAAAGCAGAAATTCTATCATGTGTTACTGTGGACAAGACAATCTACAGCACCTGTCTTTAAGGCAGTCAGGGGTTTCTTTAAATCCCTCCATCATCTCTACTGCTGAAAAGACCTGTACAGTCACACGGAGTGATGAATAACATCTCCGAACAGTCCTGCTCTCCGACTCCAGACACTTGCAGCAACACAACCACCCAGGCAGAAGGTGAGAAATAATGTGAGTTAAACCATTTTCTAAACCAAGCTGTTGATGGTAATAAAGATTTCTCACACTTGTTTTGTCATTGAGTAGGGTCTCAACAAAATATGCAATTACTGCAAAAATATAGCATATTGGAGTAATTGCATACTTTGGGTTTTGAACTTTACAGCATACTTTCAGGAAGAGTATCTACTGTGCATTATCCTTATTCACTTTTCTTTTTTGTCTGTCTTTTCTTCTTTCCAAAACCCCCCCAAAACTGCTTACTAGCAGTACTGTAACATCACTCATTGAGAAGGATGAGCCAGGCTGCAGCAAGCATTAGTCACCTAGGGCCTCTCTACTCAAAGACCTAATTTTAGTTCATCTAAGAGATCATCGTCCCCTGCAGAAGTTTTCTTTTCTTTTTTTTTTTTTTGTTGCATGAAATGCATGAGACAATTATTCTTAAATTTTGTGGCAGAAATGTCAAAATACACTTTTCCCCATGTTTTATTTTCATGATGTGTATATATAGTTTAGCATATAAATAAATGAACAATGTACTGTAAATGCAATACGTGTTGAAAATGTGCTTCAATTTGGGAATTGCATGATGAATCTTTTAGGGAGTTTTAAAAAAAAAGTTAAACAAAGAGATTGCATGCCTAGGCTCCCACGCAGCACTTTAAATCCAGACTGGATATGAACCCAAGATGGCAGTATAACAAGACAAATGAACTGACAGAGGATCTGAGCAACGGAGAGTTCATCTCTGCTCCTCTCACAGCCTGACCCCAAACACATCAATTCTGCGTTTGTCTAACAGCTTATCGGTTTGCTGGGTCACCACAAGTCAAGTTTTCCACACTAAGCAGTTTATCTAAGTCTCCTTTGAGGAATATATCCATCATTAGCTCTTTTTTATCATGTGCAGGATAAATCTAATCCAATTATTATTATTTAAAAAGTTCAGTTTGCAGCGCATAATCCAATATATGCAGTGGTCTATCAGTCTTTTCTGTCATGTTTTGCCTTCTGCTATTTTCCTTTCATCTCTTCCTCTGTTGTCTCCTACATCCATCCTTTCATGCATGTGAGTGAGGCACCAGACCGTGAAGTCCACATTGTAAAACCCCTCTGTACACACACACACACACACACACACACACACACACACACACACACGATTAAAGCAAGTGAAACCTCTTTCACAAATGGTTAACCTATCCTTGAATTTTTTTGCTGAATGTGCAACAATGTACTGAATCTCTTTTTTTTTTCCTGCATGTTTTCTGCCTCCATACAGATCCTCGTCATCACTCTCCGTAAAATAGAAGCACTGGTTACAGCAGCTTGGAGAAGTTACAGTAAAACTGGCCTGTCCTCCACAAAATAAACTGAGGGACTACACTGGGACACTGGACTGGTTCCGATCCACTTATCTGGATTATAATTTTTAAAAAGTGTACATGAAGACGCACGTGTCGAGTTGACCACGTTCTACAGAACACAGAATAGGTTGGCATCAAGAATGACTCTCACCTGTTGAGACCAAACTGTGTGATGACATGACTGGAGGATCTTTGCAGGATGAGAAGACAGATAAATGGGGAAAAGTAACAACATCCTATGATGGAAAATGTCCTACAAAGGTTATGTTTGGTTGCATCACACTCTCATTCAACAACCCTAATGATAATGAACAGTTTAAAGACCCCCTCCCTTTCCGTATGATATCCAGGGTGGCACTGAGTTAGATATCTGCTGAGCTACTTTGATCACTTTGAAGAGAATAACAGGAGTTTCACCACTTAAGAGAGATTAATCTATAAACATATCTCTATCTGGCAAAGTAACATAGTAAAACAAAGTGTTGGATAGCTGAATCCAGCATATGAGTTATTAATCATTCTTATATGGACAGTGAGGGACTGACTGAAACACAAGCTGTAAGGCAATATTTGTTTTTTTTTCAACCATTAAATTAACTATTTTGTTTATTCATGAGACCATGTTTCAAATGTCATGACATGTTGAGGACTGGATGATGCATGTACTTATATGAAAGTAAGCTGTGGTTAATCAGAGGCAACACTGTGACATCTAAAGCCAAAATGTACACACACTTAGAGACCATTAAACGGACACACACAGACATCAGACAAAATTTGGTTGTCTGCAACAGAGAAATAAAAGAAAAAAAAGAAAAATGGTTCTGTGTGCAAACTTTGGATTGACTGTAAAGGTCTACAGCACCGAGCAGATGAACTACAAGGACACCAGGAACACAACTTAATGTTATGTGTTAACGTGCTGCCACTGTAGCATTATAGAGTCTCAGCAGTATGTGTACCTCACTTGACATGCATGGCTACCAACAGATTTCTCTCTTTACCCTCAACTGGGGTAAACTGTATGCCTCGTCACAAATACTGTACAGCTCGGTCATTTGCACTCAAATAACACAAAATACTGTACATGCTTATATTTATTAGTTAATAAAAGTGTCGGGGTTTAGCTTTAGATTTGATTTTAGACTTAAGTAATATGTTTTTTTTCCTTCTATATCTTTTATTTTAGGTATACCTTTCTTTGTACAATTTAAATCCTGTCATGAATCAAATTTATTTGCCTTTAAAGGGAATTTTGTAAAGTTGGACCTTTCTACTGACTATGACTCAAACAGTACATTGAATCCTCTGTAATATAACTTCATTAAAATAATAAGAATGTGAGATTGTTGTCTGCCCCCTCAGGTTTGCTTATGGGTGCTCGCCACCTTCCATGTTTGAGTGAAATTGTGTCAATGCTATAATACTTCTGAATGTCACCAAGGTCAATATACTTAACTTACCTTTAAAGATATGCTCTTACAAGCACAAGGGATTTAAATGTTAATGTCATTTATGTGTTTGCAATGTTACAGCCACTGAAAATGATGTTTTCTTACTTTCAGACACTTCATTGGTGCTCATTTTAGTTAATGTTTATGAACAGATATTCTAGCCTTATTGAGTCTACTTGTCAAAAGATCATTACAAAAAAAAGATTATTTGACCGTCTCAATTCAATGGATTCAACACTGTACAGTATTAACGATTCAGAATGGTGGATGCTTAATGATAATAATTGTAACACTATTAGGGATACATTTATATAATTGGTCTGAAGGCTTTTACTATAAATTAATGAATGATGAATGAAGAGTTGGTTTTCATATCTACCAGTGAATGTGAGATGACAAGACTTCATCCTGACCCCAACTTAATGTGAATTAATGATAATGTGGCTTCATCTTCATTCAGCTTATTCTGACTGAATAATGATCCCAGGCTGTTTTATTCAGAGGTTAGAGGAATGATGATAATAATGTAATACTCTTTAACATCAGTATTACATCTTAATCCAACATTAAAATACATTTACAGCTCCAAAACCGATTTTCTGATAAAGAAATTGTGTACTTTGAATTTTGTTATAACCAAGCACCAGCTACATCGTCATTGCTTGAGGGTGAAGCCAATGCAGAGTCCCTTAAAGTGCAATGCCACCAACGGCCGCTAGATGCTGACTCAAAAACATCCCTGGCTCCACTTGACTTCAATTCAAAAAGTGTCAACTTCTTTTTAGAAATAGAAAGCCAATCCTTTTTTCAACAAGTCATTACAGTGTCAATCACTAAATTCTGGCCCCTTGTCTGCCATGTGGGTATTGATCGACAGCTGTGATTGACAGTAAACTGGTGAACATGCCCTGAAAGCATAATATTCTCTAAGACTTGTCAGTGATTTTGGAAAATGAGCTAATGATGTTGATGATTGGAAGATTTGACAACACACTTTGCTTTAGCCTTTTGCCAATAATTAGCATGTTCATCATCTGGTGTATGATTTCAGGTCAGTGACGTTCAAACTAACATGTAATAAAATGACACTGAATGTACTTCAGGGTCTCTGCAGCTGGAAAGATGAGATCTTCATATGATGGATCATGAAAGTTTCATTTTATCTTAATGGACTGTTGCCTCTCTTTAAAAATAACACTACTGTAGATATTAATCTAATAACTTTAGAGGATGCACTGAATTAATTATTTGTACTAATTCATGACATTGAATTCTTCAGACTGCAGTTGTGGTGGAGAATAAATCTTTGCTTGCTTTCTTTCTTTGCTTATCAATGTCAAAAGGAATCTACTGATACTGATCAGACACTCCTCCCTCTCTCACTTTCTTCCTTTTGCCTATTTCTTTGTCAGAATGGCAAAAACTAATGACAATAAACAGTTCTGGCTGTGTTTAATAGACTAAACATGCATTTGTGTACCCTTAATTTGAGTTTCTCTCTCTTTTTTCTCCATATGAGCTTTACAAAGCATTGTATAAGCAAGTGATACATAGTCTGTGTGTGTGTGTGTGTGTTTTGGGTGTAAGCACTTCAGGCTATCCCAGACACTCCATCTGTAGTCCTGCCAGGCACGGCTGTCTTTCGGGAGATGAGGGATCCTCAAACACACACAGATGAATGCATGCGGGCAAACACATGTAGAGCTAACAGTGCCAAAGACACATACAAGGAATATCCCAACATCTTATATAACACATTATTCTTCATGTGATTCAGGTTTTTTTTTTTTTTTTAATATTTTAAATAATCATAATCACTGCTTCCAAAAGACAAATCTTTTGCTTTTACTCTAATTTTTTTTTTAACTTTTGTTACATTTAATTGTCACATTAGTTAATGAAATTATTACAATTTACATTAATATATGACAATTAATTCATATTTTGTAATTTTTTTTTTTTTTTTACTGAAATGTATTATTTACTGGGAGAGGTGACACCAGTAAGAAATTAAAGGAAAAAGTAGTTGAGCATTTAACATGACCAATGTCAGAAAGGAGAAGAACAAGAACTTTTTATATCTTGTTACTGTTGACCCTGACCAGAGGATCACAATCTTCACATTACCCAAATATGGCAACATCCAAGATATCTCTTGGCATTAAAGTACAACAATGTGATGGCCTACATTCAAGGTTGCAAAGGCACAGATATCCAAGAAAAACCAGGGCACTTCATCTGCTACAAGGAAAAAAACACAAAGCACTTTCTTCTTCCCATTTTTCCTCTGTAGAGAGCCCCCTCCAATAAGCAGCGATCACTCCAGCCAAGCACAGTCCAGTCCAGATACCTCTTTAGTGATTCCAGTAATGCTGAGGATGGCCGTAGAAAGAAGAAATCCTGATCTGAAGAGTGCAAGTAAAACAAAACTACAAACTCTTTTGATCCAGACTCTTTTTGACCACCTCAGTAAGAAAACAACGTAAGTTGCTACTACTTACACCCTGCTGGCTTGATTAATTGTCATGGCACTGCACCCATCATTTTACCCATTTTTCGAGTAACACTCCCCCCTACTCATTTTACCCATTTTTCAACTAACATCCAATCTTAGTAATTTTACCCATTACACAATTAACACCCATCCCATGTTCATTTTATCAAGTTCTCGGGAAAATCGAACACACTTTTCATTTAGCCATTTCTCGAGTAACACCCCCCCTAACTCACTTTACTCATTTTTCAAGTAACACTCCCCCTTTACTCATTTTACCCATTTTTGACAAAGACCCAATCTTACCAGTTTTACCCATTTCTTGATTAACACCCACCCCATGTTCATTTTATCAAGTTTTCGGGAAAATCGGAAGCTCTTTTCATTTGACCCATTTTTCAAGTAACACCCCACCTTACTCGTTTTACCCATTTAACACCAAATCTCACTAATTTTACCCATGGCTTGATTAACACATACCCCATATTCATTTTATTCAGTTTTCAGGAAAATCGGACACTCTTATCATTTTACCCATTTTTTCGAGTAACATCCCCCCCTTACTCACTTTACCCATTTTTTGACTAACACCCCCCTTTACTCATTTTACCCATTTTTCGAGTAATACCCCATAATATATTATGTATTAACAATACTGACTAGGTATTAGTGCCTCGCAAAGTGCAGATAGGAGATTTTTCCCCACTTTTCCTGGATCATTTTGCAGATAGGAGCTTTTGCAATTGGTGCAAGTTGGAAGAGGTTCTACAAAACGATGCTCTAAAATAAGTTAATGATTAAAACTAAATTAAAAATAAAATTAAATTTGTTTGGTAAAAAGATGGGCCAGTGTAGTAAATGTAATTGTTACTATATTGTAGTGTACTAGGGTCAGAATTCAGCTCAGTCTGGTGCTGATGCAGATAGGAGGTTTTGTGCCTTAACATGTTCCCAGCGAACCTGATAGGAGGTTTTCGCCAGGTGACTTTTCTGTCACAACGAAGGGCGGGATTATTTTGCAGACAGACTGAATATGAGCAGCTTTCCTTGTTCTCATCGTCCAAAGTGAAATCCACCAATCAGAAAATTCTGCAGATAGGAGGTTTTGCGCTTTGGCCATTGATATGGTACCTCTAATAGTTCTTTGTAGCACCATTTGACAAAGGTGCTATGTAGCACCAAAAAAGGTTCCCCTATGATTACAAGACATAGAACCACTTTTGGGTACTATTTTATCATTTTTTTTAGTGTGTACCACATATCAGCGATAGCACATACTGTATCAATCCAGGTCATTTGCCTCTTTGGCAGTACATTTAAAGGAAAAGTATATCCAGTATTTTTCAACCTGGACCCTATTTTCTCATCTTTTTGGGTCTACCTGGCTAATGGCAACAAACATTTTTGGAATTGTTTCAGTATTGAGCGAAAGTGCTTTGGCTGGCAGCTGTGAAACGGGGTCCTCTTTCATAATGCTGCAACAGGCGGCTAGTTCCTGTTTTTACTTTTGTTGTCAGACACCTATAATAATAATCTGAGCCTGTCAGTAGCAAAAACAACCACTTTTAATGGACGTATTTTGATGGGTGTAGTTGCCCCAAAAGATTACATTGTGGCCCGTTTAATGACTGCCGGCTGAGGTGCTCTTGCTCAATACTGGACCAATTCCAAAAAATTTTGTCCCCATAAGTCACTTAAACACAAAAAATGGGAAAATAGATTCCAGGTTGAGAAATACCGGAATTTCCCTTTAAGCGAGCATTTGGGGTCAGGCCAGGAAAGAAAAGGACAAAGGGATCAACGAATGATAAACACAGACAATGAAGGATGATACAAACAATTTCCACAATCAGATTGTTGCAGTAAAATGTTTTTTTCACGATCTGAGAGCAGTCTGACCTGACACACTAATCTGTTAGATAAACAAGATGTTACCCAAGAGTCCTTGTACAGAATTAAGACACATATTATAATTTACTTCTCTGTCTGCCAGATTTTTTGGAAAATATCACAGGAGAAACTTCCAGCTGAAAAGCTTTCTGTACTTTGAAGCCAAAACAATAAGCAGAGGACTTAAACTGTTACATAAATTCTTGTCAAGTAATGTGTGCAGTGAAAAAAAAAAAAAAAAAAAAAAAAAAATATATATATATATATATATATATATATTTAAAAATATGTAGGACTTTTCTTGACTCCTCCACTGAAATATGGCTATTTTTAGAGTACAAGAGGTCTGGTGCAAGAATTCTGTGCACCAGAATGACATCCGTATGATGTCTTTGCCTTTCTTTCTGTTGGTCTCTGACACATAAACACACACATGAAAATGTTTTTAGTGAATAGCTGCACCACTCAGGCAAAAAGATGTCTATATATGGTGTGAGAAGGGCAGAGGAAAACAATGATGTAAACTTGGCTCTCTGGGTCTTAATTTTTCTTGGCAAACTGGCACTTCACTTTTACCTTCACAGGTCACTGTCACTCTAACAGAGAAGTAAGTTGCAGTCAGTAAGTCTGTGCACTTAGTTTTCACAATTAGAACATGATGTACAGTTAGGTGCATCTACACACACAATGTGCAAGCAAAGGAGTTGAGATGATCAGACTTGTTGGTAAAACAGAAGTCATAACATGGTCAGATTCACAATTTATTATTCGAATTTACTGCCAACTTCAGCTGCATGTTGCAGCAATAGTGTCTGTGTTGTTCAGTTAGTCATCTTAAGAATTATGTTCTCAACGATCCTGCAGCATGTAATTTATGATCAGTGCCAGCACAGGATGTAGTCTGTGGTCACTCATGTAGTGAGGCACATCATGAGTTTGTAATTCGTCTGACTTCCTTGCTAGAAACCAGAGCTAGCATCTTTTCTCAGATTGACAATTATGCCTTTTATTTAAAAAACACAATCATTAAAGTCATTTTTGTTGCCTAATCTTAACAATTCTTTAACCTTACTGTAGCTGCCATGTGTAGATATTTTACATGGAAACATTTGGTTAAATGCTCAAAATTAGGGCTAGGGTTTTGCAAAATTGTCCAATATCAACATTTTATCTGGTGATGTTTCACCATGTCATCTATTAAAATGCAATGAAAAGCTTTTCCTTCGTTTAAAATAGTTAAAATAGTTCAAATTTACCACAATATCAAGCACTGAGTAAATTGCTTTGTATCTGATAGGGCTATGTTAGTGGAATAGCTCCTAATTCTGCAACATACTGGTTTTTGGTTAGATTTTTAACTTGAGAAAAAAAATTACAATTGAATACAGATTTGATAGTTTTTATATGATTTACTCTTGAGAGGTTATGAAAGACTGCAGACAAATTACTGAACTACAACAAGAATAATGTAACAATTGAGTGTGTGTGTGTGTGTGTGTGTGTGTGCGTGTATGTGTTTGTACTCCACTGTCCTTAAGGTGAACCCAGTGTCAGAGAATGACCACAAGATTTACAGCAATGACTACTCACTGAAAGTGTGTGTGTGCATATTTGTTAGAGAATAGAACAAAGATAGAGACACACAGTCTGAGAGTCAATGTGCTTGGTTGCTTTTGATAGGACAGCTGTGTTTGTGTATGTGTGTGTGCATGAGTGTGTATGTGTGTGTGTGTGTGTGTGTGTGTGTGTGTGTATCTTTTCCATTGCAAAATGACTCACCGGTTCAGTCATTCTAAAGATTAGGACATTTTACAAGCTGAGTAAACACCGTCTGCAGAAAATGTTTTTTAGTTGTTACGTGGCACAAGTCTGATCTTGTCTTTGCAGCTTTAATCTTCTCATGCTGGCTGTAGAACTGTATACTTTCATTTTCCAATGTAATCAGCAAAAAAAAAGAAAAGAAAAGAAAGAGCCTGAAAAGATTTCTGGCATCAGGTGTTACAAATTTTGATTCGTCTACAGTCACACAATTTTCTTCCTGATTAACCAAGATGCCACTGAAGACGTCATTAATTGAACATTTCCTGTCACAATTATTTGAGAAAATCCCACATAAAGTGGATTTATCAACAATAAAAAACATTAATCTGAAGAGATCATGACAAAAGTTTTAATAAAGAAAACTGCTGACTTGATGTTTTTGGTGCATTTATTTACCATCCTATTAGATTGCCCAGACCAAATCTAATTAATTTAGTAATATATATTTATCTCTAGTTAGGTTGGTGAGTGTTTAGGCAGAGAAAGTTGGTAACATACAGTACTATTTGTAGTTGTAGTATACATCTGATTTATACATATTCGTTTGTCTACAGCTCAGTTAGACTTTTTAATCTATAAGAATAGTTGTGTTTGTGTGTGTGTGTGTGTGAAGTTACATAACATGATAAAATGCACATCTATCCATTGAATTCAGTGAGCGTCTGGCTGTAGATTATGTTTCTATATGTGATAAAGTGTCTGACAGTCAGCAAGCCAGATGGGAGTCACTCTTTGATTTGAAAGGTGGCTAGGCAATAATGAGACACAGATGGCAGCGGTATGTCTATACACACACTCTCATAACACAAACCACATGCACATACACACACTGTTTGTCCTATGGTCTGCTCAATAGACTGCAACATTTCATCAGCATTTTGAAAAAGAAATACTGACGATACATAGAAATACCTGTTGTTACAAGGGCATGAATACAACTTCATTGCATTCATATATCATATCCAAATCAGTCGAAATAAAGCACAAATCACATTATCAGTAACATATCAAGTGAACCAGAGAAATAAATGGCCATTTGATTGTGTCTGTTGATATTATCTTTTAAAAGTATTTTCTTATTAAAATGTACAATAACAGATTTTTTGGCCACTTGGGGGCAGCAGAAAAAATCTGTAAACACAATTTAAACCTATTACCATGCTTTAAGTTGATATGGCAAACAATATTGACTCTTTTTTTAGCTCTGTTTTAGTCTCTATCAACTCCTAAATCAAATATCTTGTCGCTAACTTGGTCTGGGCTGGGCTAGTAGTATGCAGTTTGTTTTAAGAGCTTCTCTGCTCAACATGGCTGCCTGCTGCCGCAGAAAATGATGATGAGAGCGATGAGAGTCAATCAAAACAGTAAAGTTGTGGAGCTGCAAAACCAAAACAACAAGCTGAAAGACACTAAAATGAAATTAGCAAAACTGCAGAGTTGAGAGATAATTCTCTGTGGGTTCATCACTACAACCAACTACTTTCACATAAAAGTAGCCATTTGATCCGTTGTAAAAATATTGTTTATAGCCGCTTTAATGATAATATCTAATAATTCAGCTTAACAAAAACTGCAGAACAGCACATCATCATGTACAATATTTTAAGTTATTTGGTAGACTGGTTTCTGTGCTGGTTCAAGAGGAAAATAATGCAGCCGCAAATACTTTAAGCAGTGTAATAAGATGCAAATGTTGGTTAGCTCTATTCTTTAATGTAAGGTTTGAAATTGTGCCTGGAGAATCCATTGGTCTCTACTTCCAGCACACGTCCGGATCCATCCGACCACACAAACCCACACACACACACACACACACACACACAAACAGAGTGTGAGTGAGTCCGTCTGGAAACGGTAGAGACGGAGAGGAGGTCTGGGAATGCCGAAGGGGGGAGAGACGGGGAGGAGAGGTGGAAAGTTGCAACTTCAAGGCAATATAGACCACATGCTATGGAAAGGAATGCATGCGTCTTTGTAGGAGAGTGGAAGAGCAAATGAAAAAGAAGAGAGGAGGAGAGAGTAGGAGGTGGAGGAGGGAGGGATCTAAGCGAAGGTTGCAGCGTGGCTCTGTGTCTGAATGAAAGAAGCTCTCTCTCTCTCTCTCCACTACTGTCTGTATGTATGGCTTCTGTCCGCTGCACTAAATGAGCACATGTCCAGAGCAAACACAGCGAGACTCTCCAAGTGACTTCAAGCTGGAAGTAAACATTAGGAGAAACTTCGGCTAAAGCTGCAACTCTCATTCTTTCATCTTTTTTTTTTTTTTTTTGAGGGTTTGTACTGCTTTCTAAGAAGCTGGATCACTTCTTAGAAATGTGGCTGCTTTTGTGAGGATTGCTCAGCATCCCAGCAAAGAATGTATTTTTCAGAAATTGTCATGTGATGGACATTGAGCTCCATTATTTGGAAGATTTTTGGAAACGTTAAAGAACTCATATTGTGATCTACAGGTGATTCTCTGTAAACCTGAGTAACATAGACTGAAACTCTTCACCTCAACAGGAATTTGGGACACTGATTCTGCCAACTTCCACACACCTCTTGGACATCAGCACTGCACCACCAGAAGAATTCACTGGACCTGGATCAGTTTAAACTTATTTTACCTTATTTACACACATCACAAGAGCAGCTTGTCATATAAGTGTGATGTGTGGGTTGGTAATTTAACCAGAGCAACCCTGAGTGCACCGTAGGCCAACTTGCAGGCAGGTGTGATTCTGGCTCAGTGTGTTTGATACACACATTCACATAAATACACACACATATATATGATTGCCTGAAACAGCAGAGATCAAATGGGGACATTCAAATCTCATCGGATCTAACTTTGTGTCTCATGCCTGAGCTGGACAGATGCTTGTAGAGGTGTAACATGTACATTTATCTCTTCTCATACATTTGTAGTTTTTATTACCACCTACCTTGACATATCACATACATTGATTTATTGCATTACAAGGAGTGGTGCCAAACTACCCTGAACTCAAAGATAAAAGCTTTAACCTAAAACATGACCCTACAAACCTGCACTTTGGTCCCCCGTCACATCTTGGAGCACACCTTCCCCCCTCACTTCCTCCTCCCTGTCCTGCTCTTGCTCCTCCAAGCCTGGCGGGGGAGCTGTCACCCCCAGTGTTTGGACTACAAGCCTCCATTTGAGCCCCGACAGCCACTGGTCTTCTGTAAGGAGTACAATAAGTTTGGATGCTGTGATTTGGAAAAAGATGAAGAGATATCAGCAAGGTTTTACACCATCATGGAAAACTTTGACCATTCAGGGTATGTGACCTGTGGCAAGTTCATACGCAGCATCCTTTGCCAGGTAAGAGAAACACTTAACTAACAGTGGGAATATTGAAGGGACTCTTTGTTATTAATTGCATTTATTTAAGTGACCCTCCCAGGCTTAATAAAGCAAAACGGAAATCAAATCAGCATTGCCAGCTGGAAACAGTCCCAGATTTCTTGAGACTAAATCTGTCTCCCACATAAACTGTAAACTTGGCTGACTGCAGATGTTTGCTGACTCAACTCGGAAACCTGGCTTTGTTATTCACTGTTAGTACATCAACACATTTACAGTGTGCCCATTTCCAGCAATTTGTATGGATTCCACAGCATTTATTCCATGTCTTTATTTTGTCAGGTAATATCAATGCCTTTTATATATCACTGGGCACAAAATAACCACCGTTTCTGTCTAATTCCAAATTAAACTCTGTTGTGGTAAAAAAACCTAACCTGAACAAATTACAGCAACCAACAAAACATGTGGTTTAATGGAAGACATCTGCTAGACAGCAGTTACTCCTGCTTGCTTATGTGTTTTTGATGAGCTGAACATGTAATTGGGCTGTGTTAACCTAACAAGGCAAATGATACGTGGTAGTTAAGTAAAGTATGTTTGGAATAAAGAACATGAACTGACAATTTCATAAGAACATTGAGACCAAATCCAGAAGAAACCTTTTGGGCCAAAACTCTTGCAATGAATTTTTGACACAAAATGTCACAGAATACTAAATTATTGACTTGAAAAGGTCAAACAAAGACTTGACTTGGCTCATGCATGAAACATTAACAGTAAATTCACACAGAGTAAACTATGCTTCATCCCTCCCAGATTCCCTTGAAGCTTTTGTTCTGTGTCATGTCTCAAATGAGACAGACATGAGTTAGCTGAACACTACTACTTTTACCACTACATGGCAAAAGATTGCAGCACAATTTATTAACACATTTTCTCCTTCATTTTTGGTGACCCCACAGAATACACCATATGAAGATTAGAAAGAATTTGAATGTTTTGGACATTTGCTATTAAGTGTATTGACCTTAATCCTAATTTGTGGATGGGAAAACTCAATGACTGCAGACATATGGTGAGTAGATAACACAAAATTGTGCAAGGAATTATCCCTGAGTTCATGAAAAAGTAAGAGCTTCTCAAAGACACAAGAAGATAATAAAACTTAATTTAGATTTATAATGCTTGTATTTCTTTTAAAAATGACTCATACTGCATTGGTCTGACAAAACATTTTAAAATTTAATGCATTCTCCTAATTTTATCAGTGATAAGATACAATAGATTCACAAGTGCTGCAATTTCCTTAAAGTGGGATTGTGAATTTAAATGTTGAGGAATAACAATTCTGTTTATTTTAGTGTTGCTGCATTTTAGTTTCTTTCCTGAGCTCTCTAATCTTAGACAGATCCCAAAGCTGAACTCCCTTTACTGGCAGAGTGAGCCCTAAAGCCAGCCCACTCTCTTGAACCCTTGAGTGATTGCATAATTAAGTGCTGACTTTGCAACTCAGTCACTGACTACGTGCTGAACTTCAGTGAAAATTGAATGATGCAGTAGATGCCACACAAATTTAGCCTGGCCCGTATCCTTCAGATAAAATCTCAATTCTACACAAACCAAAATAACTTGTTCTTATAAAAAACACTTTCATCTTCGAGATAAACGCCAGAACAGTGAAGAAAACAAACTGCAGACAGTTTAATATGTCTTAAACTGTTAAGAGAGTGACAAATCCACTGACTCCAAAAATATAGGTTTCCATAATTACAGTTCTACAGCCGCTCTTTCCAAACAGGGCAGGCTGTGTCACGTACAATTTAAAACAGTTGGTCTAGCTTGAGTAAGATGAGCCTGAGCTCAGAAGAATGTGAATATGTAAAAGTAAGAGAAAGGTTTATTTTTTATCTTACATACAGAGCTATTTAGAGTTAACAAGATCCTTTAGAGAAACAGTGTAAAATAAAGAGCTATTTTTCCACACATATACTTTGATTAATTTCTTGAAGATTCATGTCTGAAGCCCTTTGTTCAGATTTTTTTTTTTAAATCTAATTCCTTTTTAGAGCTATTAAAGAAAACCCACTCTGTGGTTGTTAGCTCCCATGTTGATGGTTTGAGATAAAAGAGGCTTTGGAGGTGGTCAAGTTACCCCACTGCCAAGGTACTTATCCTAGGTAAACCCATCACACTGAGGCCCTCTGTTCCAGCACTGCTGGAGCTTCCTGGCACTGATATCAGTGAGACATGGAAGAGAGAGACAGAGAGACAGACACATAGATAGATAGAGAGATAGAGAGAGTGTGTGAGTGTGAGTGTGAGTGTGAGTGTGAGTGTGAGTGTGTGTGTGTGTGTGTGTGTGTTAGAGAGAGAGGAGAGAGATTGCCATCATCCCCGAACTTAACTGACAAAACAAACAATCATTTCCTCCACTGGCCGGGGGACAGGATATATCAAGTTCCTGCTGGAGAGGGACAGAGAGAGGTAGAGAGAAGGAAAAGTAAGAGATTGTGAAAAAATGAGGCGCATAAAAGCAGTGAAAAAAATAAATATATTGTCAAGCAGTGATGAAAAATGTATGTAAAGAGTGAGAAAATCAGGAAGAGAAACCAATGTAAACTTAAAAAAGTCAGACAAAGAGACAGACAGGAGGTTTAAGGGCCTTAAGTTGATAAATTGAATTGTCTTTTTCATCTACATAAAGTATGACAATGTGTGTGTCATAGTTATGACCATAGACTGTAAAAAATATCAACATAGTCACCGTACGTCACCCACTGATTTGTGAACTGCTGTTTCAAAGCCTCAAGTTTAGTGATTTGACCATTGCCATCTTGGATTTGACCGCTGCCATGTTTGATTTTTGGAGCCAGAAGTTACCATATTTGGACGAGAGGGTGGAACTGACCATAGAGCTAGCTGCATTCACAATCCATGGTTAACAGTGATAAAGCTATTGCTAATGCTAATTTCCGCTAGCTCAAAACAGGCTTAAAACAATTAAAAACAAAATATACTCACCGAAAAACCTGAACATCCGTCTCCTTAGAGGATATTTTATCACAACCAAGTGAACAAGACTTTTTTAAGTGACAAAAATGTTACAGTTAACTTTTATGAACTGAAAACACGTGAACGACAAGTGAAATAGCAGCAGCTACGCTTATACTCTGTGAATCTGGGGTTATGCCATGGTTACGTTACATAATTAATGTTGTTGCCATGGTTCCGACTTGTCAATCACAACATAGCCACACGCCAGAGCATACGCTGCTTTATCATTATTTACAAAATGAACATCATGATGCATTGAAGAAGACTTGATACTAGCGATTGAGACCAGGAAAGTGTTTACTGGGATCCTAAATCAAGTGAGAAGTAGGGTCATTTTCTCATAGACTTCCATACAATCGGACTTCTTTTTGCAGCCAGTGGAGTTTCCCCCTGCTGGCCATTAGAAAGAATGCAGGTTTAAGGCACATCCGCATTGGCTTCACTTTTAAAACCAGGAGCTACCTACTTGGTTATGACTAAAGTTGTCTGCTTTTTTAAGAGTACATTCAATAATTAAAATAAAAAACAACAAAACCTACTTGAGGCTCTTTAAAAAACACTGAGTGAGCACTTAACAGAACTGCAGAACTGAAATCGAATGAATTGTTTCCCCTGTTGGGTTTTTATAGGCACTTTTAAGCACTGTACCCGTGTTTCTACATGTGTGACAGTTGCAAAAAATTGCAGATGTTCAAGTTTCCCAGCAGCATAAGGATGCACCACATTACAGCAAATCTCAAACACACAGATTATATAACAATCTGCGTTTTCCCCCTTTTAATCTCTAACCACAATTACAACCTGGCATCCACATAAATGACTCCAGCTATGATATAGTAGCTGGACGAGGCCTAATTGTAGCACTCCTCCCTCCCTCTCTATTTTCCTCTTCTCTCATTCTCTGTCTCCCTCTCTTGGGGTCCAGTCCAGGTCCAGTTTCACACATTTAGTGGCCATCTGTTTGCAATGACTCTCCTCTCTCTCAGCTTCAATAAAACAAACCACGTCGACCAGTCAGCGCAGCAGAGAGAGTCAAGAAGACAGATGACAGCGAGAAGGACTGAAAATAAAAAATCTTTTATTATCTAGTCAGGTTTGAGTCTTAGTCTATTCTGAACTGTCAAGTAAACACCAAATTATAGTAGTTTGAAGTGGTTGCCTTGTTAGGGAACAGATGTTAACAGTTACATGCATTTATCCTACAGGAGCCAAAATAAGACTGTCTCACAACAATGACTAGTTTACCAGTTTCAGTGAATCAAACAGGAGTGCTGAGCAGGCATCAACTGACTCGAATGAAGCTCTCTATATTTTACACTTTTATTGTACCTTTCCCCAGTAATCAAATCCTACCAGGCACTTTGAGGTAAACATCTAGTTGACTCCTGACTGAAATACAGCATCCGATCATATAAAAGAAAAATCAAACAGCAGGAAAAGCTATAATTCAATCATTCATCTGCTCCACATCACTAATTTTCTCCAGAAACTTCATCAACAGTTCCAGCAGCTGAAGCTGAACACAGCTTTTGTTTTGTCCTGCTGAGCAAAAAGGCTGTTTCCAAGGCAGACTCTGATGTCTGCCCAGCAATGTACTTTCATGTCTTTAAACAAAGATTCTCTGTTACAGTAAGCTTTTTTTTTGGTCAGTTATGATTTATTTATAATTTAGAGTATTGGTTCATTTTGGCGTCCACTGAGGTGGAACAGAAACAGAGGTCACATGAGGATAAGTCAACTCAAGATATTCATACTCAATCAATTTGAATAATTTCATGAGCCCCCAAGAAAAGGGAAGCCCTTTAAAGAATCAAAGTGACACTGTGCCATGTTGGACACATTGGGCCTCATGTAGGAACATTTTCGTATTCCTATCGTAAAACTCTCTTACATTTTTTTCTGTGAGGTTTGCACATACGAGTGTTCCAAGTCAGATTCACCATACTCTCTTAACTGCCTGAATTTTTCGTATATTGCTCATTTCAGCTTGACATGATACCAGCAGTCATGATGATGATAAAACTGTGAGTAGAATATTAATTTTAATTAATAATTAATTAAATAATTTAATCAATTTTTATTTTAGCTGATTTTGGTATCATATTTAAACTCCAAATTCCATCAGATTAAGACATTTATTCTAAGTCAAACAAGTGTTTTCTTCTTGTGAAGAAAGTCTCTGTTCAGGACAAGTATAACAGGTCTGGACCACTCATAAATTCTGTTCGTAATTAAGAGAAAATTCTAAATATGAGAAAATTGATAAAAGAATGTTCTTAAATCACTCTTAAAAACTAATTTGTTCATACGAGCGGTTCTTGCATGGCCCATTGTATTGAATTGAAAACTCTCTCATCAGTTCAGGGGCTCACTAGAGAGACTGTAACCCTACAGGTCCTGGTGGTCCTGCAGGATTCCCTCTAAGAATCGTATTGTTTTGGCGGGACTGAAAGATCAAACCTCTCGGGCTAACAGGAATTAGAAAAAGTTGTCTGTGATACAGTATATTTTCTGACAGAGATTTTGTATGCAATTGATTCAAAAATACACAGATAAAGCATACACACGTATTGCTGTAACCATGATTAAAAAAGAAAAAAATGCTCAGTTTCTGACTGCAACAAGAAAACTTTCTTATTATAAGAAGAAAATATCTCAAATATCTTATTTAAACAAGAAAAAGATTCTCATTATAATTATAAAATTGTATTGCCTTATTCCAAAATTTGTTACAATTATTTTCTAGATTGAGGAAGTGATCTGCATAAGCTGTATATAAAACAATGGCAACACACATGCCAATCAGCAAGTAACAGATTTTCCCAAAACAATCAGAAAGTGAAAAGCACTTTCATTAGCACTGGACCATTAGCGCAGAAGATCAGAAACACTTGAGAGGTGGAACAGGTTGTTGTGAACAAGACGTCATAAACTGACTTTATATGCTGATGATTAATTATTATTTCTTGACAATGTGCCACAATCCTCACCAGCAGTGCTAAATATCATTCATAAGTTTAACACTGTCACAGGTTACAAGATCAATTTGAACAAATCCTCCCTAATCTCTCTGAACTTGGTAGTGGATGATGTTGATGATGGAACACCAATAGTAGTGCATTTTCATTACTCGGGTATAGATATGTATTCATCAGTTGACAAAATTTAAACAAAAAACCAGAAGCAGCAGTTCTCCTCGGTACACTTTAACACAGTTTTTCATGGTAACTTGCAGGGAGGTTGTTGAACCCATCCTGGAGAAAGAATGTTCTTCTGTGGATTTATTATTTTGGCCATCTCAGGTGCTTCTTCATGTAGTCCCAGATTGACTCCATGATGTTGAGATCAGGGCTCTGTGGGGGCCATACCATACCATCTGTTGCAGGACTCATTATTCTTCTTGTTGCTGAAAATAGTTCTTTATGACTCTAGCCGTATGCTTGGGGTCATTGTCATGTCATGAATAAATTCGGGACCGATCAGACACCTCCCTGATTGTATTGCTTAATGGATAAGAATCTAAACATCTAGGGTGCCTAAAACTTTTGCACAGTACTGTATATATATTTTTTAAACATGATCCACCTACCACAGCCAGTAGGTTTTTTGGGAGAGACTGCAAGAACAAATTTCCAAGTTTACCTGGTGTGACAAACAACCAACAATTAGTAATTCTACAATCATAAATAGCAGACAGGCAGTCTTATCTTTTCCTAACTTTGAAATGTATTATCTTTCATTCATGCTTAAGCCTTTGCTGAAATGGCTTGGAAATGATACCATGGCTTGAGTTGGAGAAACAAATAGTACCATATATTCTTAAGGATTTTTTTTTATAGGTCAATGGGACATAAAATGGAATTTAGACACACTCATATTAGAAACAATTATTTACTTATTGGTGGCAAACCAGTTATATATCAACAATGGCAAAAACAAAAACTGCATACTTTTTCAGATATTTTTAATATGGACCTAGCAGCTCCTTCTTCATGTACCTACAGCTATGTAAAGCAATGCATAACTATGGTGTCCTCTGGCATCAATCCTTGGCACATCATTCTTTCCATTTAATGACTGTGGTAAACTCAAAATTTGGTTTTGGTTTTATATGTGTAAAAAATACAAAACAAATTGAAAAGACCTGTAGGCTGTTGCTGCTGTATGGAATATTGATCTAAAAGAGTATGATTTCAATGTAAATTGGCAGAGTAGGGAACAACGTGACTCTTTCCTCTTGCAATTATAATGACCAATTATAATATTTTATAAGTTAATTCAAAGATTGTACTTAACACCAAGAAAAAGATGCCAATTAAGAATTACTCAAAACCCTTTATGCATCTTATGCACTCCAAAATCAATTGGTACTTACACCCATATAACGTGGGATTGCCCAAAAGTGTACTTGTTTTGGATGAAGGTTGCCTCCATCCTCTCTGCCATACTGGATAGTTCTGTTCCCTGTCCTGTACAAATCATGCTACTGAATGATGATTCAACCATAACCCTACCTGTGTTTGCAGGATTAACAGCAGCAAAACAAATCCTGGCTATGAGATGGAAACCTCCCCACAAATTTAGCATATTTCAATGTTATTTTACAAAATATTATGATTTGAAGCTTCTTGTGCATGGGCACGAGGAGCTAAAATAAAATCTATTCAAGCATTGATGAAGGCTGCTCAAGACCTCAAACTCCTTTAATTTTGTTTTTGTTAGTTTGTTTCTATTTTTTTTCCAAGGTTTTTTTTCTATTTATTTCTTTTCTTTTTCTCTTTGCAGCCATGGGGTATAGGGTAAAGTAAAGACCCTGGACAGAGATGTTGATACATCTTGAATGAGTTTTTGATTCACATGGAGTGTATATTCTTTGCATGACAATTCATTTTGTACTGTGGGCCCTGTACCCTTACCAATCTACATGGTGGAAAAAAACAATAAAAAGTTGGTCACAAAAAAAAAAGAAAGTGAAAAGCAGTTGAATAAAAAGTAATAATAAAGAGCAGCAATGGGCTGCATAGCTTGCATAATATAACGAGTTGTTTGCAGCAACAACTACAGCACATGCATACACACACACACACTCATGCAAACATAGCTTTCTTCCTTTTGAGTTTCTGTACTGTATCAATAATTAATATTATGTCACCGTTAATGGGGCTTTTTGAACTCGACACGCACAAAGAAATGAACATGGAAATTATTTATATGCAGTTGATCCAGGCACAAGCACACACACATACACTGTTACACTCACACAGTTTGCCTGTGTCGGTGCAAAACTAAAGTTGATGTCCAGTGTTTGTGCATTTGTGTTTGCAGGTGTGCATGTTTTATATCACTCAGTGTTGACTCTGCTTGATACAGTTAGACACAATGAGTCACTTTGTCACACATGTCAGCATTTATACATACAAGAAATACAACTTGTGTCCATAATCTCCATTTGTAAAACTACTGAGTTTAAGTGTAAGACTGTGACGCACTACAACAGAAAGCTTCCTATTATTTATTATGCTTTTATCTGTCCTTTGGCAAAATGAGACAACAGCACTATTTGGTTTTAAGACCTTCAACTGCAATGCTGACTATTAAGAGGCAGTCTACAGTAAGTTGTTTTTATGTGTGCTGAATTATTCAAACCTTTTCACCCCGATTACTAGATTTTTTTAAATAGTATCCTTATCTCAACAATTATCCTTTAGAAATGAAATTTAGTATGTGTCATCATTCTACAAGCTGCAGTATAATAAAATCTGGCATTTACCATCACTATTGTTCTTTCTGATCAATACTGTAGGCACACAGTAAACATGACTGACACCGCACCTAATCACAAGCCTCCGATCGGTTAACCATCTAGCTAAGAGTAAATAAGTGACCATGCAGTTTGTGTTTTGGGCTCTGTTTCCTGCTGATGGTTGGTTAGGCTGATCTGGCACTGAGTGAAAAAGCACCAGTCGACCACATGATGGTTTTGGATGTTGTGCTTCCTTGTGCCTGCAGCTCACCATTCTGGGTGTGGACAGTGTGGTTGTGACTTAATAACTGACTGGACCTTCCTATGATCCATTTATACCAGGCTACACTCTGACACAGACAGGCTGTATATAACCCAGTCCTGACCAGTCATAGTGAGGTGGTCAGAAGTTGTGGTGGAATAAATACACATATCCTCTATTTGTGTAATCCATACATGTCCTTAAAGGTGTAGTGTGTAGAATGTAGTGGCATCTAACAAAACGGACTTGGCAGAAATGGAATCTAATATTCGTAAGTATGTTTTTAATTAGTGTTTAATCACCTGAAAATAAGAATTGTTGTGTTTTTGTTACCCTTTATATCTACGTAGGGAGCGGGTCCTCTTCCATGGACACTGCCATGTTGCATTGCCATGTTTCTACAGTAGCCCAGAGCGGACAAACCAAACACTGGCTCTAGAGAGGGCCTTTTGCGTTTTTCGTGAGTTTCGTGGCCACCGTAGGTTCTCCTACATGTTTGTGAGGGGAGGGGTATTCATTTGATTGCGATCTGCAACCTCACCACTAGATGCCACTAAATATTACACACCGGTCCTTTAACGCTACTTCTGAAATAAACATATTTGCTTAAAAGTGGTCTAATAAGTATGGACACTTTAAATTCTCCACCCCTGGTGAAGATCTATACATAAGGAAGCAGAAATATCCTTCTGCACAGATTTTAAGCTGCACTTGTTGTTTGTTGTGACAAACTCAGTGGCAATTATTGCCAGAATCTGCAGTTTTCTTTAGCTTTAAACAGCATTTTAGCTTCTTTAAGCTCATTGTTTTGGTTTAATGGCATTTAACTTTACTGTTAAGTTCACTCTCACTGCTCTCATGGTGTCGTTTCCAGATGCAGCAGGCAGCTGTTTCCACAGAAAAAGCTCTGATAAACTCACAAGTTACCTGCTTGGCACCAAACAGCAGACAGACAAACTTTGTGACTAGCTGGTGAACATAGTGGAGCTTTTAGCCTGATATTTAGCTGGCTGGTTATGGTTGGATCATTTTTAGAGGCCAAAACAGAGCTAAAAGATTGACTTAATGATTTTGGCGTCCAGTTTCCCCCCCAAAAAACAGCATTATGCCCCAAAGCAACAAGTGTTTACGTTCAAGTGACAAAGACCTCTAGTGGCCGAAGAAATTATGACCCTTGTCTGTTGGCAGAACCACAAAGCTGTTCGTTTCCCATTTCCTACGCAAGCCAACATTGCTGTCTTTTAACCCTGACCACGGTCATTCCCAAAGTAGTCATTTTAATCCGAACCATGATCTTTCTCTTAACCTCACTAAGTTGTTTTTGTTCCTAAACCTAATGAAACCCTAAATTAAGTTTTGTCACATCACAAAAGAATCTTATTTTTGAAATGGAGAGTTGTAGCGGCTTTGGACAGCACAGATAAATGATGTTGTCTTGCCGATGCTTTATATGGAGGGCAGACTGGAGGGCATGGACAAATGGCGTATTCTGTAGTTTAATTTGGAGGATTTACCAGTATCCATGGAGGCCATGTAAAATCAAACTTCATATTCCTACAAAAAACAGTTATATCTGTTATACCGTAACAATTTAGTTGCTAAATCAGTGTTTCTTTTCCTGTGCAGGAGTGTTCTCCATATGCTGCCCACCTGTACGATGCTGAAGATGCAAACACACCTATGCGGATGCTGCCTGGGCTGTGCGGTGATTACTGCTCTGACTACTGGATGCAGTGCCGATACACTCTCAGCCTCCTCCTAGAGGACCTGGGGAGCCCACAGCAGTTTGCAAACCTGACTGCCACGATAGAGGAAGATCAAAGAAAATTTTGTAACTTCCTGGAGCTGAAGGACAAACAGTACTGCTATCCTAATGTACTGACAAATACAGGTATGGTGTGTTGTGGCACGCTTGCCAATTAAAACTCACACATGTCTGATCTGTGCCTGCAGACAAGAGGCAGAGTGAGGATGAGCCAGGATATAAAACTGACAGATGTGCTCCCACTTGTATAAACAACCAACACGAACAAGAGCATTGTTAACTAAACTATAATTTAATCATAATTTGACACCTTACAATTATATGGTTCCCTCTGCATTCAGAGTGGTTTTGAGTTATTGAAGTTCAAAGGTTTGACATCCTAGTTAGCAAAACTGATATATAGTGCAGTTCTCTTTTGTCGAACAGACACTCTTAATGTATTCTAAATATATGATATCAAAATCCTATCACATTTTTAAATGGGGTTTTCATGTTCAGGTGATTTTCAGATAGTGCCAAATCACAACAGAAGTTGTCTCAGGGCACTTTTCACATAGAGCAGGTCTAGTCCGTACTCATTAATTTACAGAGACCCAACATTCCCCCATGAGCAAGCACTTGGCGATGATGGCAAGGAAAAACTTGAGAAACCTCGAGCAGAACCAGGCTCTAGGTGGGCAGCCATCTGCCTTGACCGGTTGGGTTGAGAGAGAAAGAGGGAGGGGGAGAGGGTAGAGCAAAAGTAATGTTTCTTTTTTGTTTAGTTTTTTTTGCCACTGTCTCTGTCTGTGTCTCTTCATTTCAGAACCTTTCTTGTCTTTTTCTGCTCTCAAGTTTACTTTTTTCTTTTTTTTGAAAAACTGATGTCTCTGTCAATGTCTGAGCTCTGAATGTTTCCGTTATCACTGTGTCTGCTGCAGGACTCAAGTTATAACGTTAACACACACAAACACAGCTTAGTTAGCAGCAGGTAGTTAGCATAAGCATCAGCAACTAGCAACCTGAATGTATCTCATATTATGTATATATATGTGTGTATATATATATATATATATATATATATATATATATATATATATATATATATATATATATATATGTGTGTGTGTGTGTGTGTGTATGTATGTACATATTAACAATTTGGAACCTTATAGCAGCAGTTCTCAAAGTGGGGTCAGGGGACCCCCAGGGGTCCTTAATGGGGTTCCCCAGCAGAAAGAGGAATGACTTATTTTCACTATAATTCTATCCATAAGCTACACAATGACAGAATGTATGACTATTTTGGTCGAAGGTTTCATAGACTTTCTGTATTAAAACATATAACAGCAAAAATCTTATCAGATGGGGAACCCTGGGACAAAATCTTATCAAATGGGGGTCCATTTGTGTCAGTTTAGGGGTCCTTGATGTGAAAAAGTATAATAACCACTGCCTTATAGCATCAAGTTTGAGATTGATTTTTGAGATGGAACCTTTTCTTTTCTCAAATTTTAGGGCCAATAATGCAGAAGTCAAAAAATACACCTATACAAAAAGAATTTGTCAAAGAATAGTTTCATGTGAATAACTACTTTTTCCCAGAAATGTCAGATAGAACCTTATAATTCCTCTTCTCCATCTGCAGACCTAAATGCTAACCTGGGCTCGGTACGTGAGGATTCCGAAGGCTGTCTGGAGTTATGCTTGCAGGAGGTTGCCAACGGGCTCCGTAACCCTGTGGCGATGATCCACGCAGATGACGGAAGTCACCGTTTCTTTGTTGCGGAGCAGCTGGGCTATGTGTGGGTGTATTTGGCCAACGGCTCCAGGATTGACCGCCCTTTTCTCAACCTCACAAAGGCTGTCCTCACATCACCGTGGGCTGGAGATGAGAGGGGGTTCCTCTGCATAGCTCTGCACCCAAGGTTCATACAATCAAAATAGTAGTACCAATCCATTTGGTATGATTATTTTCCATAGTTCTCAGTGGAAAAGGTCACAGTACTTATGTGTGAAGTATGACTTGGACATTTACATGTAGCTACTCTTTTGTACATAGGTTTACCACAGTCAGAAAAGCCTACGTGTACTACTCTGTGTCTGTCAAGAAGGAGGAGAGGATACGTATCAGCGAGTTCACACTGTCAACACATGATGATAACCAGCTAGACCACTCCTCTGAGAGGTGAGGGGAGAGGGTCAGCATCAGAAGACAACAACTGAACACAAAAGACTGATAGTATTTACTGAAATAAAAGTTTGTTTACCTTTGGTTGTTTTCAGAGTTGTGGTATTGCTACTACTTTACATTAGTTAAAGATCTGAATACTTGTTCTTCCTCTGTTCAAGCGTGTTTGCATGTTCTGCATCTTGTGTGTGTCTGATTCATCCTCCTGTTATCTCTCTTGCTTTAGAACCATCCTAGAGGTGGTAGAGCCGGCGTCCAATCATAACGGAGGTCAGCTTCTGTTTGGTCATGACGGGTATCTGTACATCTTTATTGGCGATGGCGGCCGAGCTGGGGACCCTTTTGGGAAGTTTGGCAACTCACAGAACAAGTGAGTATAATTAAACAATTATAACTGAATTATGCCAATTATGTTGACTCCAGTGTTTCTTAAAACCACACGTCATATTCCGAAGTTAGTCAAGAGTGTTGTTGTAACAAAACACATTCATGCTGCTACAGCCGACCTGAATATACATGCATATCATTGCATAAGACCAGAGAAGGTTTCCCTCGTAATTGTTTAAAGATTATACTTCTTTGACAGCCTCACCCTTATATATAATCAAAAATGATATACCTAATCAAGATAAACACCTCCTTTTGATTGTTCTATTGAAAAAGAGGGTGGTCATCACTTTAAACTTTAGCAACCTACTTGATGTTGAGATTTTGGCTACATAAACATATATTAACAAAATACCAAAGTCTAATTAGAACAGACAAAAAAAACACCAAGTTCACACCAAGAATGACTTTCAGTTCCAGTAAAGTAATTAAAAGAATCAAAATTATGGAGAAGATAAACTTCAAAATTGTGTAGACTCATGATGATGATTATCATAGTGTTTTAAATAGTCATCTTCCACTTATGAAAATTCACGTAAACTGTGGATGTTCCTGGGCTGGAAACCTCCACATATTTCCAAATTATTACTTCGAAGATACAAATTAGTCATTTGCGCGTAGAAATGATCACAAACATTTATCCTTGGTACCTGCCAGGCTCTGTAGAACTCTCATTTGATGAAGTTTTTGGTATTTAATTTTCAATACATTCTCAAAAATGCCCTAAAACACACTTGAGAGTTTATTATGAAGATCTTGATTGGGTCTACTTTAAACAAGAGTGACGTACCATCATATAATTATATAATTACATATAATTATTCCAGCAGCAGACTGTTAGTATGTCCAATGATTAGGAGAGAGAGAGGTTTCCCTTTGTGAACTAAAAATTTGAATTAAGTCAATGCAGGTCATTTCACTTCATAGATCATTTCTGCAAAGACAAATTTGTACTGTTTTTGCTCTTATGGTTTAAAAATGAAAAATAAAAGTCAACCACATTAGGGTTAGGTGTCAGGCAACAGATGCCAGTGAGAGATGTAACATCGTTTAAAAGTCAAGGAGGGGGCATGTGTGTTTATGCCAAGAGCAGTCCACACACAGTTTATGAAAGGAGCTTTCATTAAAGCAACTGTAGGGCATTATTTGTCCTTTACTGTGTTGGTAAACATTATTACTCACCTCTCAAACCACGACTGTTACGTTATAATTTCCGTTATAATTCAGCAGAGCTGTATCTTAAGGCAGTGTGTGTGTATTTCTGTATGTTTACTTAAAAGCATAATGTATGAGTGCTGCACAGTGTATGGATGCTATTATGTGTTTCCATTTATACAAAAAGTTTCCCCTTCATTACACCCTACAAACGTTCAGCTATAAACTGTCATTCTTCATTCTGATCAACCCACAGTGTTTTAAATGTTAATTACTGCCAAAGGAGAAGATGGTAGGAAGTGTAAATATAACTTGCATTATACACATTGCACAATACTCTTACAATGTCACACACAAAGGTTACATCATAAATTGTGGGGATGACATTAATATTGCACCCTCATGCTGAAAATAAATGATGACCTTCTCATATATTAAGTTTTTGAAGTCCTGTCAGCAGCAGATTAATCACAGATATTTTACGAAAGTGTGGTTTACCTGAGATGGTACCCTGACACCTCTTCTCCAGACAGCTGTAGTTCAGCTGTTTCTGAGGGGTTTTGTTGACATGCAGTATTAGCTGTTCTGGGAATGAGGGAGCATACACCCTGCCAAGTCTAATATTTGCACTACACGTTGTGGCCGCCACACATTGGTATGTGGAGGAGTGAGAGAGTGGAGGGTGGGACAGGAAAGAGAGGGAAAAACAGGGAGTTTAGGGAGCAGTGGTGGCTCTAGCGTATTTAAACCACAGGGGGCAGACTAGGACCAGCTGTTCTTTTAGAGGGGTCTTGAAAAGAAAAGAAGTAAGAAAAGAGCACCAAAAAAAAAAAAAGAAAAAAAACGCACATGAAGTCAGAATGGATAGTAAGTTAAGTCAGGATGTTGGATGGGGAGGAGGAAATGAGAATGAGGGAGCAGACATTTTAAAAACAAGATTTGAGTGAAGCAAGAAAGGCGCAACGCAGAGGAAGATGAGGGAGTTTGGGCAAGGAAAAAAAGATGAAATGGGGCTTTAGGAACAGACATTGAAGAGAAGAGTTACACACAAGTTGAAAAAAGAATGTGCAGATTTCAAAGCCATTATGTTCCTACTTCAAAAAAACATCACTTACTGCTCTTGAAGCCTCGTTGCATATTTTCCCCACTCTCCCACGCTCTTTCTATTGTTTAAAGATCAACCCTTCTTGGTAAGGCACTGCGAGTTGATGTCAACAACAATGACGATGGCACTCCGTACAGCATTCCCTCAGACAACCCGTTTCTGGGAGAGAAGGAGGCACGGCCAGGTAAGTCCCTTACAGTGTTCCTTTATTCACAACCACTGTAACTTTATTACAATACAGTATTCCTGTTGGCATTTAACATGAACTGAATGTTTAATATGGGTGGCATAATTGTAATTTAGACCTTATAGTAGCTTTTCTGAAGAGTTGATTTGTGACCACAGTGGAAATGTCACTATGTTTTACTTAATGCTGCTGTTTTTAAATTGGAAAAAAAACATACCTTGAGGCAATAATAGATGTGAAGACACATGTTTACCCCTGAAAAAATATGCCATTGGTTTCTGTAAAGTGGAAACATATAAATGTATTTCTTTCTTTCATTCTTTCTTTTGTCTCTGTGATTGTTTCCTTGCAGAAATCTATGCTTATGGAGTGCGCAACATGTGGCGTTGCTCTATTGACCGTGGTGATGCGATTACAGGCCAAGGCAGAGGCCGGATGTTCTGTGGTGATGTTGGCCAGAACAAATTCGAGGAGGTGGATCTCATTGTTAAAGGTATATTGACTTTTATTATGAAGCAAAATTTCAGATTTGAGAAAGATTTGACCTGTTAGCATGAATACCTCTATAACGACAGCATTCAAGATTTTTTCACATCGTCCAAAAGAAATTGTTTATTCTTAAATGAAATGACTGTCATTATCTACTCATTCCCAAGTCATATAAAACTGTTTTCTCAAAAACGTCACAGATACTGAGACATTAGAGTTAAATATTAGTTTTCTTTAAAATGAATGGAGTTTAGTTATGTACAGTTCCAAAAAGGGCAAACATCAAATTATTGCTCGTGGAGTTTAAGCCATGCTTCTTTCTTCTGTGAGTCCAAAAGGTAATACAAAACAATACTGAAGCTTCGTCCTTAAAAAAGTTCCACTAACTATGTCAACACTTGTTTAAAGGAGGCAACTATGGATGGAGGGCCAAAGAAGGCTTCAGCTGCTACGATCGCAAACTCTGTCAGAACTCATCTCTAGGTGAGTCGACTCTCTGGGTTGGTTTCAGTCTCTCTCAAGTCTCTCAGAGTTTATAAAGTAATAAATATATATATATATATATATATATATATATATATATATATATATTTACACAGAGGAGCACAAAGTAGCTGCTGGTTACAGATGTGAGCTGTGACATGTTTTTTGACTGACACTTTTATGATCTACACAGCTGTAGATTAAATTGCTATTCTGTGAAAGCGTCTTACAGTATAGCTAAGTTTTATTTTGATTGTCATTTATGAACTTATGTGACTTTCCATCTGCATTTAAATCTGATGCGTACTGTATTTCTTATCCAGTGTACAGTAGGTTTCTGTAGAGAAGTATAAATATATTTCAATCAGGAGAGACAAGTGAATGAAGCAAAGATAATTGTTTATTATACAGATACTGATGTCTTATCAAACATCTTTGGCACTTAGACTCTACAGGGAGATTTTGAATCGAAGAACATCAGTTCTGAGCAGCAGCAGCAAGATAAATCCCACCATGGAGTCCAGACACTGGTGCTGGTGGTGGCTGATGACTTCTGCTGAGACTGATAAGGCTGATGAGGCCGATGAAATGATGCACTGATGAATCTGTAAAGACTGGGTGGTGATGGGGAAGTGGTGGGGCATGCATAACGCAGCATGAAAGCACTAAAGGCAGAAACATATTTAAAAAGACAGCCACAATATGATTACAATGAAGGTTTGTCACCGTGCTATTGAACAGATGTGACCAGCTGACGTCTCACTTGACACCCGGGCAATGACAGCCAGGAAATGATGAGTGAGCATGTGTGAGGGATGGGAATGACAGATGGTTTCAGAACTAAAACTACAGACCTGAGCATGCAAAAGATCATCTTCCTGACTGAACTGTTGCTTCAGTTCAATAAGTAATGTGTTGTTCTGTGTCTGTACCTTTGTAGACGACATCTTGCCTATCTTCGCCTACCCCCATAAGTTGGGTAAGTCAGTGACGGGAGGATACATCTATAGAGGCTGCCAGATGCCCAACCTCAACGGCCTCTACATCTTTGGGGATTTCATGAGTGGGTGTGTGTTTCTGCTTTATTCTAAAATCTAAAATTTGAAGATGAATACTTTCAATAACAATAAGTACAATAAGCTTCACTGATTGTATATTGAGCATATTTCACATTTATACTGAAAATACATGTGGATGTGTTTTATAGGGGACTCTTCGTGCTTATGTGCATGTGTGTGTATCTTTGTCTTTTTACTCAGGCGTCTGATGTCTTTGAAGGAGAATGTCACCACAGGTGAATGGCAGTACAATGAGGTCTGTATGGGAAGAGACCAGACCTGCAGATTCCCCAAACTCATCAACAGTTACTATAAATACATCATCTCTTTTGCTGAGGATGAAGCAGGTAATGACCTTGTGTGAGTGTGTAAAATCCAACACAGCTACTGCATTAATTCAGAGTAAAATCAGCCAGAACGTTGATGTGTTGGAAAGCTAATTTTTGGTTAAATGAAGACTATGTGAAATTCAGTGATATGATAAAGCAGTATGTGTTTGACTCTGAAAAATAACACATTCAGTATTTTACCAGCAAGTATCAACATATGATGGTATTGCAAAGTGGATGGTGCTGCAGTGAGCCTGCATGGATGCTGACAAAACAATCAAAATCTTGCATTTTGAACTAACCAGTCTACATAAAGCCACAGTGACAGATAATTGTGCTAATTGTGTCCTACAATTCTTAACTTTTGAAACTTGTGTAACATTGTTGATTAAATTATTTATACTGATTCTGAAATCAAAACTATCTATATTGAACAAATTTCTGCAAACAGATTTCATTCATTAATGTGGACATGTCAGATTTACTTAACTGCCTCATTTTATGAGGAGTTAAGAGGTCCCAGTGGAGTGTTAGGTTTAACTTTAAAGTTGGTTTGAATTAAAGAGAGTGTGATGTTGATTTACAAGTGAGATTGTTGCACACAAGCCGCTGCTCTTAAATAATCTCTTCCCTTCCTCACTGGAGGAGATTAAAGTTGAGAAGTTCAGGCAAAGTCCAAAATCTTTCTTGCCCCATTTTTACCACAACGTACATTCAGTAACTTTTGTTTTTTCTTCTCTCCCCTTCTTCCCTTTTTTTTTCCTTTTCTCCTCTTTTTTCTTGCTCTTTCTCCACCCATACCCACTGTAATAATATCCCTTCTTCCATCTTCTTTCCTTTATTCCTCCTCCCTCTCTGTCTTTCTTGACAAATTTCTTCTCTCCGTCTCATCAATGACTCTTTCTTTTTGTCTCTTACTCCTGTTTTCTCTTTGCCTGCCTCACTCTCTCCCTCTGCCCTCCTCTCTTATAGGTGAACTATATTTCTTAGCCACCGGTGCCCCAAGTGCAACAGTCAGAGCAGGGGTCATCTATAAGATAGTGGATCCCTCCAGGTAATCACTGTAACACACCTTTCATCGCACCTGTTGGGATGCGTGGTGTAGAAGTTTAGATATTACTGGAAAAAATGCTTTCTTAAATGACACATTTTTCTGGTCTTGTCAAAAGCTCAGCAAGTTCATCACAAAGGAAACTAACTTTAAACTAACTAGGACTATGATTGGAAGTGAGCATGCTATGATGGACCCAAGTGATAGAGACATGAGCTCTGGCGAGTTATGTCACTCAACTTGACTAAACTTAATATTACATATGTATTACTCAAGTAGAAATAGAGTCAATTGTGTTGAAATCTCCTCTACCAGCCAATCTTCTCTGTAATTTCTTTCTCTAAACTCGGATAACATCTCCTCTTTACTTTTATCATATTGTTCTGGAACATCACATACTCTTTTCAGTCTAGTGATCCAAGCCCCTTACGAAAAGTCTACCTGTAAGTCAACTCACCAGACTGAAAAGAATATGCGATGTTCCAGAACAGGATGAGATTGGCTTGTATGTGCAGAAAACAAAGTGTATTCAAAGAGCAGGGACGCTTATCTGCAAGCTAAGAAATCCTCCAAATCAAATCCACACCTTATTTACTGCATTACATTTACCCCTAAAACTAAGAACATCAAGGACATAATTTTAAAACATTGGCATGTTCCTCAAAATGACCCATCCTTCCATTAAAGATCCACCTCTGCCAGTCTGGGACAACAGCCCCATTGGCGGATATGTGTCTGGATGTATATGATTGGTTGTCTTTTATGTTTTCTTTACCTTTTTGATTTTTATTCTGCTTCATACCTCCCCTATTTAATTTTTTTTTTCATGATCATGTTTTTCATGATGACCCTGATGAAGGCCACAAGCCTAAACACATTGGTCTAACAATAAGGTTGTTCTACATACTACAAGTGTTGCTGGAGTTTTGGGCTCAATATATTAAAATTCAAAAGTACATAAAAAGCTACAGAACTCAAGAAATATGTGGTAGGTTACATGAGTGTGCTAAATTTTTCTCTCCTGACCACACAGGCGAGCGCCACCAGGAAAATGCAGCATCAAGCCTTCCCCAGTCAAGATAAAGGGAAAGCTGATTCACTTCCACCCCAAAGAAGGTTAGAGAAGTCTTTAAAGTAATGTTTCTTAGTCTCTTACTCCACTTCCTAGTTACCTCTCATTTCACTTTTCTTCATTTCATGTTTCTACTTTTCTCAATGTGTTTTCCCATCATATTTCATTGCTTTTTTTTAGTAGAACTATTTATTAATATTTCCATCAAGCCAAAAGTTATCCATCGGTCAGTGCTTTTTATGAAAAGACTTACTCTACAGCAACAAGTACCCTATCAAAGCCTCATCTAGGCTTTAGCTGATAAATGCTAACAAAAACATGTTTTTTCATCTCTGTTTAAATGACAATGCTCCACTTTTCTCTCAAGTACCCTAGTAGATATTCATTGATTTTTAGAGATTTTATGGAAAGAAGAATCTTCTATGGTTGTGGCTATTGAAGAGGATGCTTGAAAAGATGAAAGGATGTCAGCTTTTTATTAGAATTTCAGTGCTTTTTAATACCCATTCTCCTGTTGATGTGCACTGTAGCCTATACTAACTCATCTCCAATATGTAGCTAAATATTAGACATATATATTGTATATATCAAAGTCTGGATTGTGAAGGTAGGTTGCTTTGTCACTTTATTACTTTCTTTCATTTTCATTTCAGAGTTTGTAATCAACAAGAAACCGACTACCACGCCTGTCCCCACAACAACCACAAGAAGAACAACAACAACAACAGTGAGAACAACAACAACGAGGAAAACTACACCACACCCACCAACAAGAAAAACATCAAGAAAAACAGCACTACCACCAACAACAGCAGCAGCAGCAACAACAACAACAACAAGAAAAACATTACAGACAACAAGAAAAACAACAAGAAAGACACCATCACCAACAATAAAAGCGACAACAGTAAAAACAACAGCAACAACAATAAAACCATCAACCTCACCAACAACTGTCCAGACGACCATGGCAACAACTCCTGCCACAACCACACCCACTGGTAGGCTTACTGGTGCACCTGTTAACCAAACCAGGTCCACTGTTAGGACTAACATTAAACCCACCAGTAGGCCAGTGCACACCTTTACACGAGGACAGGCCGACAGTGTCAGACCAGGTTGCCTCTTCTTCTGCGCTCTACATTTGCTCTATTTTTTAACATGCTAATAGCTAAGTTAACATTCTCCAACTCTTGAGACTTATTTTCAAATGTTATATTCTTTACAATTTACTTTCCTGTGATGATTACTATAATATAAATGACCTTTTTTGGTAAAATCACATCACTTTTAAATTGAGAAAAAAATCTAATCATTTGCACAGAAATGTCATAAGGGTTTAATTTGCTGCAAACATTAGTTGCAGGCTGCATAATGACTCAAATTATGAATAATTATGTCAATAAAACCATGTAGAATATGAAATAATTCAGTAGTTTGGCAGCTAAGTCTAAGTAGGTTGACTTTAAATAATGTGTGGGCTTTAATTTTCCACTTTTTGGTCTCTATATCAGTTTGATGTATATCAGGGTTAAATCTGGCTATTATAGCGTTAAAGCCCCATAAAAGGTTTTTGTAAAAAGGCAAGAACCTGAGTAGTGGAAATACAAAAACTCTCTTTTAATGCAACTTGTAAAGCACTTTAGAGATAAGTTACTTTGTTCTCAGGTATTTTAGACATACTGTTCTTGCATGGTGAAAACAAACAAACTAGCATCCTCACATACTAATGTTAGCTGGTAAATTTCTTTTAGAATTATTCAATGGGTTTTGTGGCAGTGTAAATAATAAATAGCTTTTAAAAACTGCTTTTCAATCATTTAAAATGTCTGAAACATTATCATTTTTAATGTATTAAATCATAATTAAATAGCCTATAAACATTTTTATGCATTCATTTTAAATAGGCTATTACTTATATTAACCACTTCTGAGACTACATATTAACCTGCATCCAAACAGGTACTTCTTTGATGTCTATTTGTTATTTTATTGTATGCTTCTCATCAGTCTTTGCACTTAATTTACAATATCTCTGCACCAGAAGAGTAACAGAAAACAAAACAAAAAAACAATAAAAAAAAAACAACAACCAAGCACTGCAGTACAGATTAAAGTAGTACTAACCACATAAATGTTGAAAGTTATTAGAATTTTAATATAAGTTACACATGTTTTCAGTGTCTGCTGATTATGTTCTGCTGATAGCAAAGGTCAGGTTTGCCTGTATGGGTGTAGATGGTAGGGGAAAGCCATTTGAACAAACTTGTGTCAAACTCAGGTAGAGGAGGAATTAATTAAAGTGGCAGTCATTTCCACACTTGAAATCCTGATGATGTGCTATTCTTTGGCTGGTTCAAGAGTCTAAAGCATGCAGGATAAACGGTGCTTATTTATGTGTCGGGTATTTGCTTTACTTTAATTTAAATCAGGTACATTTGGCATTATTTATTTTGAATAAATGTTTCTGCATCAGCCTCAGTTTGGACATTCGTCTTTGTGTGTCTGTGTTTATGTATTTCCTTGTCTTCAATGAAAACACTGCTTTGAATGGCTTTAATGAGTTGTGTGGTCATAAAATAAAACATACACAGACTTTTTTTTTACTAACTACATATGTTTAAATAAAGAGGGTGATTCTGTCTCTCCCTCAGGTTATCGCTCAACCATCATGACTGCAGCCTCCTCTAGGATTGCTCAAACCCCAATCCTCACCACACCTTCAACAAGGAGACACGAGAGACCGCTTCACTACCTCCCTAGTACCACCACCCAACCTTTAACCTCACCACAGCCCCCTACATCTCCATCCATATCGGTGAAAAGACCCCAGCCGACCTCAGCACATTATCCTGAACGTCCTGCGGCACTGACCACACCACGGATGCCGTATTGGAGCCAGAGGACCACAGGATCACCCTATAAACCCCAGAGACCCCCAATGAACACAGCACTGCCTAAAACACAAGAAGAGATTCTGAGGCTTGGAGAGAAGTTGGACAACACTGGGGAGGGTAACCAAGTGTATAAAAGGCCCAGAGGAAGAGGTAGAGGTTACGGTTACAAGAGAGGAAGAGGGAGAAGGTTACGTGTTGGCTCAGTGCGACTGGTAAACGCTGATGGTTTATCAGATCGAGGTAGAGTTGAGATCTTTATCCGTGGGGAGTGGGGGACGGTGTGCGATGACCTTTTCACCAGCAAGGCGGGTACGGTGGTGTGTCGACAGCTAGGCTTCACGACGGCCCTGGCGGTGATGAAGAGGGCTGCGCTGGGGGAGGCGGACAGCAGCGTTAGGATCCTGTTGGATGACGTGGAGTGCCAGGGTTGGGAGAGGTCGCTGCTGTGGTGCAAGAGATCCATTGTCGGGAAGCACAACTGCTCACATGAGGAGGATGTAGGGGTGATCTGTGGTTAGTGCAGAGGGGTGAAGTGAGGGGAAAAAGGGAAATGTAGGAAAGAAAGGAGGAGATGTGTGGTTATTAAATAAATGAAGCGACAGGATGAGGAAGGAGCAAGAAGAAGAGAGTGTGTGGAGAAGTTTGTGAATTTCCTTCAAGGTTATGAAGTGTATTTTTTTTATGTTTTCCTGTTTTACATTCTGATAATCAGTATTTCAACCCCCTAACCACTGCAAAATACAGTTGTCCTTAAAACACTTTACATGCACTTTTCACACAGAAGAGAGGAGTGCAGATAAAGGAAAAAAGGCACATTGATACTTCAGGCCCTGTGTTGACTTAGTCTGATCCTATTTGAAGAGAATTTCTTCTAAACTCACTCAGTCCACTTTTGGTAAAAACAGAGCAAACAAAACATAAATGATACTAGTGAATATTAATGCATTAATGAGAACCATTGTAAAATTTCAGTTACAGTAGTTACACGTATTGCCAGTCAATCTGGTGACTCACTTTAATCTTAACTTGTGTAAGGGTCTGGTCACATGAGCATTTATCAGGTTAAATCAAGTCAGTTCAAAGGAAATGCAGCCATCAGTGGAGTCTCTCACACAGAGACATGAGCTCTGACACGCAAATTCACACTGTTGACCACTTTATATAACCGTACTGCCAGAGCGTGAACTGCTCCACAAAAGAGAGGCAGCATCACTTCCATCTACTCCTGTCAGTCAAGAGACAGGAGTGGATAGCGCGTTCCCTTGAATACAGTAACTGTGTTAACTTATTGTACAGTTAGTGACCGAGAATCCAGGAAGTCACTATGTCACCGAGCATTAAGCACCACTTATTTCAGGAAGACACACAAATGAATTTCGTCATGCCACTTTCTGGCACTTATTGCAAAACTCTTAAGTATTGTTAGTAAAGATATCAACAGTTGAAGAGTGCAACTGATAATGTGGACAAACAGTTTGATGTTTTTGGGTTTAGCTGTTCATTTTTTGGAGATTCAAGCATCAACAAATTTTCTGGTCAAAATGTACTAAGTGAGTTTCAGAGAAATCTTTATCACATTCTGTTTCTTGTGTTTACATATTCACTAGATAAAAGCCACCATATCCTGTTAAAATAGTCAAATGTTCTGAGAAGATTTGTATTTTTGTATTGTATGATTACAGCAGGTCTATTTTCTGAAGCCATTTTTTTTTAATATAATATTTTCAGTCTTGAATGTAGTATTAAAATTAAGAGTTTTGACAAGGAAATGCTGGACATTATGTACTTTGAATGTAAGAAAATGTTTCCAGTTTTATATGAAAAAAATATATTGTGGACACAGAGTGCTTGTGATATTGTGATTTGAATAAAGTTTACAGCAAAATAATTTTCTTATTCTCTATTATTCTCTGCTAATGTGTTCTAATTCGCTGAAGAACAATGGCTCACGACGGCACACACTCCCAAATTTGTTTTGACACTTTCTCTAAGAAACTCAAACAGTTTTTCTCATTATGTAGCTCTGCGAGTGGGATGGTGTCCTTGATCCTGCAGATTTTCAAAAATCCTCTGTGTTTACAACATATCCAGGGACACCGTGTGGCACTATACTTTAAAGTGTCCCACTTTTCTCATCTTGTAACTGCGATCAAACAGAAAAGAGCAAAAAGAAACAGCAACACTACTCCTCAACATTATCAGATTGGCCATCAGTCACCATGTGTTAGCATGCTATTCTAAACACATTTTGTGGCCAGACAGAAAGAATAAAGAAAGTATTCTGACAAATGTGTAACACACTGTTTTAGACCAGATGTCTTATGGGCATTTAAAATATTCAGTAACATATTGCTATCTGAAACAGAATTTGTTTTGGGGGTGAGGAGGTCCTGCTGTCCGCCCTTCTTATGTATAATACTGTCCACATTAGACAGAAGGAAAACAGACTTGAACAGATTTTCATGCTGTCGGGTTAGAATCACAGTTCAGTGAGGTGGAAGGCAGCAAACAGCAACATATTCTTATATCATATCATTTCTAAACTATCACTTGATAAAAAAAAAAAAAAGTTCATATATACAGTTTTTGTGCTGGAATTAATTTTTGTGCAGGAGTAAAAATTACCCTCATTTTTACTCCTGCCTTAATCTGCTTACTGAAATCAGTTATATCATCATAATAGTAAATGCAGAGGCCAAAGAGTATATACAGTAGGCAACAAAGGCAGATAGCAATACACTGTCTTGAATGACTATTTGTAGAGTAGAAATAATCAACATCATAAAAGAGTGTATTAATTTATGAACAGGGTGGCTGAATGAACAGATAGAACAACTGCTTGTGCTTATAAAAGAAAAATGAGCCTAGAAGAAAAAAAAAGATGATATTAAATATTTCATCTTATGTTGCACTGACCTCTGTGGGTAGTTTCAAGCCAACTGAACATGAAAAAACATCCAACAGTGATACAATTTTGCACCACTGTGTAACCTTTGTTATATTTTAAGTGTAAAAATGATGGCCACAAATAATAAAAATCCAGTTCCCCCAAATGTTTAGGTTTGGATTCATAACTACAGTTTATGAAGACTGGATTTACCACATTTACTACATTGCTATATCTGGAAGACAACTGACCAAAGGGCCCCTTAATAACTATGCTGTAAAACATCAGAAACGTCCTTTGAGTTACACACACTCTTTCCTGATGTAACACAGAAAGAAAAGGAAAAATGGGAGGCAATGTGTGCATGTATCAGACAAATCTTCTGACAAACAAATGTGTCTGTTTTGTCCCATGTAATGCTTAACAGTACATTACACATCAATAAACCTAAAAAGGTGTGACACAATGCTCAGTCAGAGAGGTACAGTAGGCATGAGTGAATGAATGAAGAGATGCTTCAGGCACATGTGTGTATGCAAATATCACATGTGTGTCTGTCGGTGTACAGTAATATGTCTTTCCTATGTGTTTGTATGCATGCATATTGCTATATACAGTATGTGTGATATGAACATGAGTGCACTGCTGCTGTGAAGCCTAAAAAAAATTGTGTATTTGTGTTTCAATATGAGTCTTATTTTAAGTCGAAGTGTCTCAGATCGATACAGAGGCATTATAAGGGAGTAAATGAATTGTAACAGATGATAGCAATGTACTATAGCTCAATGTTTCCAATGAATAATCATAATATTTGAGTATCTACGGCAGAATCATGGGCCATTTCAAAGATAAACCCCTGAGAAACATTAAAATTGGCTAAAAAATGAAAATGATCCTCAGTAACACACAGGGAGCCTATCCATGCTACATTTTTGCTCTCAGACCAGAGGGAGGCAGTCATGCATCATGTTTTATCACCAGTTAAAAAGCAGTTAAGAGAACAGTGCATAACACCATCAATTTCCCTTTCACATCTGTGTCATCAGTTTGCACAATCAAGCCACAAATTTCCAGAAGACAAAAATCTTTCAGAAGATTTTCATTATTCATTCATCCATAATGAATAATAAGTCAATTTTGTCTTCCATCATTTTTCCATACCACTGTATTCATCTGTCCTCTTCACTGTGTCTGAAAGGCTCAAGCTAATCCAGCCAAAGCTAAAGCTAATCTGGCCTGTGAGAGTTTGTGAAGACTCCAGCCTTTTTGTTGTGTGCACAATGTAATGTTTAACCGATAATCTCATTCAGTTATGTTCATGTGAATGTCTCCAATAAAGAGAGTACAAAAAGTAATAGAGACAGTGAAACTGATCTCAAAGTTGTTACTTGTTGCTTTTATACAAATAACAGTAATCACAAAACCACCACTCTGTGTAGGGTTGTCACAAAAACATTTTATTTAGTGCTTTTTCTTGATTACTTGCTTTCAATCAGAGAGCTTGGGCTATTTTCATTGATTTGATTTTCATGATTTCTTGTTTTTGTCAGTTACTCTGGATGTCTTTCAGCCAAATGCTTCTATTTAAAATGTGCTTATAGCTGGCCACAGCTGTTCATGATGTGCTATACCAAAGCCTCAGGAGAGACATTGTTTCAAACATTGTTTCTAGCCATTTAACCAAGCAAGAGGACTGAAAACACAGTTCCCGTAACAGCTATGGCCTGAGGAAAGAGTTTTACATTGCATACATGCACATTCACACCTGAGCAGCTTCGCTCCAGTAGAGGATCGTGTCTTGCTCCAGGGCACATTAGCTTATCTTCCCTAGCCATTTGGTTAGTTCATCCAAAAAATGCCCCATATAAAATTAATAAAGATTTTGTCAAATTTGTTTTTGCTTTTGCTCATTTCATAAACACAGAGGACTTTATGGCAAGGAATAAGGTTCCTTGGTCAGTCAACCACAGATCATTGTTCTTCCCAGTTCCCAGGGGTAAACCTCAACGGCCATAATGCCTGCTTATTGAAGTATATTAATCATGTACAGTATGCACTCACCATGAGCAGATACAGTATGTGACTCAGACTTCACTTAAAGGAACACTCCATCACACCCTGCAGTCCCAAACATTAACGTAAGGGAGAGTCATAACACTGTGCAGATGATTGTAGCTGAATATTTACACAGTCTAATGAATGTTGACCTAGATTTAGTTTTAAACACTGGAGCACCACAAGGCTGTGTGCTGTCACCACTGCTGTTAGTCCATTTTCACAAATCAAATGACTGTTCACAGCAGTAATGTCAAGCTGTTCAAATATGCTGATGATATGGCCCTTGTTGGTCTTCTCCTGAAAGACACTGCCATACATGAGGAGGCTTACTTCAGACAGGTCACTATACTGCAGGACTGGTGTCAGGCAAGTAAACTGGAAATGCATGTGGCCAAAACAAAAGAACTTATAATGCAAACAAAACCAAGGGGAACTGTTATGGAATTTTCTATCTTTAGGGGTTACAAATTGGGTTACGCTGGGTCAAGCCTGGGCCTTGAGGTCACACTGTAATTCTTAAGTAGAAAAGAGACATTCTCTCCTCTCCTTGAGACTCGGGAACCCTCTGTGATGTTTTGGGGAAGCAGAGGCCTCTCTGATAAAGGGTAAATCAGCATTGCCATGGTTACCAAGGTCAGAGGGGGTCTTCCTAGACAACACAGATAGGTGAATGATTCTAGATAGATAGATCTAGATTCTATTTGACACAATCAGACATTCAAACCAGAATGTGCTGACAATGACCTGAAGTTTCATGCAACATGACCTGAACTAACATGGGTAAAATGCAGTTCCTTGTTTAGAAACTAGTGAACCAATAAGACTAATTTTTCATATTGTAGGCTGGTCTGTTGGGGTTAATGACTAAGAGTCAGACCTTTAGGGGACAGAATGGAAAGAGACAGCATCGGAGCAGAACACTTTGATGTTTGCTGTTTCAGTTTCTCCTTGATCCATTGTCTCAATAAATATTTTCAGCATTAAGACATCAAAGGCTCGTGTGCACTTTCTCCACTGAGGTGCTGAGCATCGTTCAATATTTCCACAACAGGAACCATTAACATCCTCCCTTTCAAATTCAATAACCAGCCTGTAGAACTACAATCATTGATCAGACCCTAATGTTTAATGAGAACCCAGAGAGCATTTTTAAGAGAACCAATCATTGATTGGTTGATTTTATCATTTAACATAACAGCTTGGTACCGCAACTTGAGTGTAAAGAGCAGAATCAAGCTCTCCAAAATTGTTACCATTGCAGGGAAGGTGACAGGGATTGTGCTACACACACAAAGGCTAAACATATAACTGCAGATACCTCACACCCACTACACTCAGAGTTTGAGCTGCTCCCGTCTGGCTATTGATTCAGAGTCCCAAGGGCCAGCTGGATCATATATAAGAAGTCTTTTATTCCCTATGTCATACAGGCATTGAACACAGAATGACTGCATCAGGGAACACTTGTTATTTTATAAGATTTGCTCTCTGGTATTATTTACATAACCTACCTGCTGCTATTTGCACTATTGCATGTTGTATATTTTGTATGTTTTAAATGGTCTGTAGTGCTATGAGTAGTGTATGTACTTTTGCTAAATTTAGGAGAAGCCAAAGACACATTTCAACTGAGGTGCACAATAAAGTCAATCAATCAATCAATTTATGCTAGAAAAAAAATAAACATGTGTATCTGTGTATGTGCATTCACAGAGATGCAAATGCATTTCTTAATTTTTAGATTTTTTTCACAAAATATTTTGACAGTTTTTGGCTGTTGCAATGATGATCCTTCTGTTGTTATCACTCTGGGACTGGGTCCAAATTAACTTTGTACCACAAGTGTGTGCAGGTGTGTGTGTGGGATGATCTTATTATATCTTTAACTTCAGCTTGAGTCAGTGTATTTCTGTCAGAATTGATATATTGTATATTAAGACAAATTAAGAGAGAGACTGATTTATAGTAAAAGAGTGCAGGGAGGGAGAGAGAGAGAGAAAGGGCGCTAAATGATAGTTCAAGGGTGACAATAATCTTTGCTAGCAGACAATCTAACTTGACATTAATTTCCTCTAATGGATCTATGTCTGATTAAGATGATGAATATCCCTGAACTGGATGGGACGCAAAAAGAATAGATTGGATGTCCTATTGATGTACAGTAAAACATTTTTCCCATGTCTCCTCTCAGGCATAAAAAAGATATTTTTTCCAGACTATGAAAGAGAAAAAAAGTAGAATTATATTTTTGTCATGTATTCATTTTTATAGGACACAGGTCAGATTTATAACAAGGTCACAAACATTAGAAATGAAATTGTTCTTGGTTGTGAACTTTGGAACTTTGGATACCTTACTTCTGTGTTTCAGATTTATGATTACCTGATAAAAAAATATACAAATTCACATTTATGCTTCATGTTTTTTGCGAAGTCTTTTGTTTCACTTGTTTGTTTGTTTTTTTGTTTTGTTTTTTTTAAGTAATGTGATTAATGTTTTGTATCTCTGTATGGTATATATATATATACTAAAAAAGAGGGAGATAAGAGGGGAACGACTAAACTGGAAAAACCGAATTACTGTAAGTAGCCTGTGGTTTTATAAGGGTTTTTGTAAAGATGCACACATACAAAAAAACATGCAAGCATGCACATGCAATAAACACGAGTACACACACACACACACACACACACACACACACACACACACACACACACACACTGATTTTCCCTGGTTTCTTGTCTTTTGTTCCTAATTTAGCTCTCCCTCTCTTACACTGTCTCCTTATTTCTGTCTTAATGACTCTCGCCCTATCTCTTCTCCTTGTGTTAATCTGCTCTGCTGTTAAAAGTTTTTCTTCTTGCAAAGGCACATTTGGGTTTGTAGAGTGGGGGAAGGGAGAGAAGGAAAATATGGAAGACAGATGAAGGGGAAGAGAGCAGTTTAGGTCTGATCAGGGTAATGACGCAGCAAACTTTGGAATGAGCAGAAGATATACAGTATGTGCCTGCTTCCTTCCTGCCTCTGTGTCTTTCTCCTGCTAGATATGCCTGTGTCAGTATTTATATTAATCTTTTATCCTCCATATCTGTCTCTTTGCTCTGTCTATTCTGTCCGTCTACCTGCCTGACTGTCTATCCAAGTAAAGCATAAAAAAAAATCCACATCACATTAAATTACTGAAAGAGATTCCTGCTCCAGAGTTGCCACATCTCTGAAGTATTTAGTAGGATTAACCACTGCGTCAGTTCTGCTCTTCTGTACCTTATTCAATATGTACATATATTTGTACATTGGCTTCTTATTCCTGCCTGACATGTGGGTTCCTTTATGCTGATAGACACAGCCAACATAACAAATAACATCCAGATCACATAACTGTATGTGGTCTCTGCATGCTGCTACATACAGTGGGCATACAGCAAGCCTTAAACAAAGAGACCTTTTCAGTGTGTGTATTAGCCTTGAACATGAAATTGTGACATGCATCTCTGTCATTTAATCTCTAATGGACCAAGATATTTGAACCCTGCTTACTTTAGAACATAGATTTCAGAACTTTTGTTTCATACACCATTATATTACTCTTTTTGGTATTAAATCTAATGTCAAAGTCAGCACAATATTGTAACTCTTTTGTCATCGATATTGACAATTCAGCAAATCCCTGGATTATACTCAATGACAGCATTGCTCATTTTATGTTTATTCACAATTAAATCAATCTTTAACCCTCTTCAGTACAACCTGGGCTATTTGAGTATGTACTGTATGCTATAGTGATGTCACATGACATAAATAAACTTAGCACAAAAAGTAAGGAAATTTGTGTTTGGTAGATTATTTCTTTGTTGTGACAATGCTTCTTGGCAATAAATCATTGGAAAACCTGTTTATTTCCTTTTTAAATGGTTCCACATTTGTAAGGAACATGCATTTGTGGGATGAACAGCAGAGCTGAGTATGTGAGTTGCGCCCATGAAAAATTTGCCATTTCTTCTCTGCCAATGCCAAACAGCTTATTCTGCCATTGACTCTTGTTTGGTGTTTGGTGGATTGGATGATTGAAGTTTGAAGAAACAAGACATATTGGCAATTTAACAATTTATTCATTTAACAAACAGGAGCCTCAGTAGCGTGTGGAAGAACCATACACAGCCACAACAGCCTGGCGTTTCCTCCTCATGCTGGTCACAAGCCTGGTCACACACTGCTGTGGGATGGCATCCCATTCTTCAACCAGCATTTGTTGCAAGTCAGCCGACTTGCAACAAATGCATGGTTGTATTGATCACTCTGGCACGAACAGCACGCCCAAGCTGATACCACAAGTGTTCATTGGGGTTGAGGTCAGGACTGCTGGCAGGCCATTCCATCCTCTCCACTCCCAAATTCTGGAGGTAGTCTCTAATAAACCCCGCTCTGTGGGGGCGAGCGTTGTCATTTTGGAGGATAGAGTTCGGTCCCAGACTGTCGAGATATGGGTTTGCTACTGGTTGCAGAATCTCATCTCGATATCTCTCTGCATTGAGATTGCCTCCAATGATGACAAGCCTCATTTTTCCAGTGAGGGAGATGCCGCCCCACACCATCACACTGCCTCCACCAAAAGATGTGCACTCTATCGGTGCAGTAATCAGCATAGCATTCTCCACGTCTTCCCCACACTTTGACCCAACGATCCAACTGCCGTAGACAGAATCTGGACTCAACACTGAACGTAACGTTCCTCCACATGTTCAGGTTCAAACGGGCCTGACGGCGAAGGGCAGTCATAGTAGGCCTCCTGACAGCCCTATGAGACCGGAGATTGGCTGCGTGCAGTCTGTTCCAGATTGTCTGGGCTGAGAGTCGTCGGCCATATCGTCCTGCAAACCTTGACTGCAAATCTGTAGAAGACAGCCTACGGTACCTAAGGGCTGACAGGGTGAGGAAACATCTTGGGGTGTCGTCTTCTTGGGATGCCCACTTTGCGGCCTGTCTCTGACATCACCCGTTATATGGAGCTTGGCCTTCACTTTAGAGAGGGTATTAGGGCTCACTCCAAATAATGCCGCAACTTGGTTTTGCGGAACACCAGCTTGAAGTTGCCCTATTGCACGAGCCCTATCCAGATCAGTCAAACGTGGCATGCCGATTCTTGGAGCAGACACCTACTGACCACTGTAGCAGGGTCCATGCTCCCAGGTGCTGCCAGAAGCTCAAAACAAGAGTCAATAGTAACAGCAAAATAAGCTGTTTGGCAATGGCAGAGAAGATTTGGCAAATTTTTCATGGGCACATACTCAGCTCTGCTGCTCATCCCACAAATGCATGTTCCTTACAAATGTGGAACCATTTAAAAGGGAAATAAACAGGCTTTCCAACGGTATACGACTTATTGCCAAGAAGCATTCTTACAACAAAGAAATAATCTACCAAACACAAATTTCCTTACTTTTTGTGCTAAGTTTAGTTGTAAGGCCAAAATACAAAAGAAAGAGTGAAATGCAGCGACATGGCTTACTTCCAATTTCTGTGTTTCTGCTGCCAAAATTCATTTTCAAGTCATGAGCAAACACTTGGAGTTATCAACATCATGTTTATATCCCCAAGATGCTTCATTTAGCATATGTTGAAGACTGAATCATATTTATAGGAGAAGAAGCAGGAAACAGAAGACAAAAGGACAAAATTCTAGCAGTTATTTGGATCAATTTGACCATAATGTATTCGCTGAGTTCAACCCAAAAAAACTTGAAACTGAAAATGTGTCTCTATTGATTTGCAAGTTTTTGGTTCTATGTACAGCCATAGACTGAAAAATAAATAAATAAAAAGAAAGTTAGAAAATAAAAAATAGTACACAAACAAAAAGGTGCCACTGCGCCTTCAGTGCTGAGCTTGGCCTCCTTAATAATAAGACCAGGTCAGTCTGTGTAATCCCATCCTGTAAATCTGTGTAGCTTCATGGTGGCACTGAGAGCTTAACACACTTCAAACACATGCAAAAAGACAAACAAAAAGCAAATGAAGACATGAACACATCTTCGTCAATTTGACAACACAATATGTGACATTTAGAAGAAAACACTGCAAAGTGTGAAAATTCAACAAAATACAGAAAAGCGCCGCAAATACAAAATGCCAAATACAGAAAACACAACCAGATACAGAAAAGTGCTGAAAATACAGAAAACATAACACAGAAACAATGCAAGTTGCACAGAACACAATGGAAATTAATCACTCTTTCCATTTCCAGAGGACATTAAAAAGTGATGAACAAGCCTGAACATAACTGTTTTTAACATAATAATAAATTGATATAATAATTAATTATATAATTTCTGGAAAACAATAACCATCATAACTAGTAATGATCTTTAATCAGTCCACCCACACAAATAAAAGTCTCCTCACACGTGTGCACACACACACACACACACACACACACACACACACTCACACACAGACACACACACACACACACACAGATGCAGACACACACTCACATCACACACACATCCTTTCCATCTGGCTGGCTGCATAATAGATGGTGGCACTGGGTGATGCTAGAGGCCAAAAGGACAACTCTAACCAGCCACACACACACACACACACACGCACAAAGGATGATGTGATACAAATACATGCCATAGTTTACACATGCGCATACAAATGTTCAATACTGAACAATAGACACATCTTGACACACACTACGTCCATACTGGCAAACACTCACACACACACTCAAACACACTCTCTCTCTTTCTCTTTCTCTCCTCAGTCACACAAACCTAATGGGGCTGATGTTTCATTTATTTATTCAATGATTCTGTCACTGTTTGTCAAACAGAATTTACATTTCAAATGAGAACATTTTTCTCCCCACATGTGCAGTGTGTGTGTGTTTGCGTGCTCTATACATAAAGTATGTGTGTGCACGGCTGTAGCCTTATGAACATGCTCTACATATATTCTCTGTTCAATCTTTCAACAATTTGCAGCTGCGGTCTCACTCTGCAGAAAAACCTCTTTCATTATCATTGCCATTAGTGTGCATTTGTGTGTGTGTGTGCGTGTGTGTGTGTGTGTGTGAGACTGTGAATGTTGCTCAGGTATGCATACATAACAAAAACCTTCCTGTATGTTCACTTTAGCCAGAAGGAGAAAGAGTGTGTGTTTCTGTGTGTACATGCATATGAGAAAATATGAATGTATTGTGTTTGTACATAATTCATGTGGCAGGCAGGGTTATGAATGGTGTTCACATGTCCTGAGAGCTTTCCACTCGCTAAGCCTGTCCACTCTCTTCTGGAAGCTTCTCTTCGCGAGGGAGGGGTGAAAAAAAGCACGTGGAGGACGGTGAAAATGAGAGGAGAAGTGGTGGTGGTGATGGGGGAAGCAGAGATAGGGTGTAAGAGAAAAAAAAAAAGCAAAGGGGCGAAGGAGGAGATGGAGAGAGTGGAAGACAGCGATGCAGAGAAGGACAAATATAGAGAGAACAGGAGCGGAGGGGGGAAAAGGGGGGGAAATGAGGGAAACAGAGTGGGAGAGACAGAGAGGAGGAGGAGGAGGAGAAGGGAGGGGGGGAGGAAGAGGGATGCTGCATTTTAGTGATAGCACAGACTGAGGCTGCAGGAGCAGACAGAGGGATGGAGAGAATCGATGAGAGAGGTAGAAATTAAGAGAGAGGATTGTCACAAGAGGATTACCATTCAGGTAGCTATAAATTAATGGCTTCAATAGCTATAAATCAATAAAATATCAATAGAATATATTCTGAATAGTTTTGACTAAATAGGGACTGTGAGAGGCCTTTTATTCCTGAATTTCCTAAATATCACAGAAGAGCAGTCAACCTGTCAAGCCATTCATCCACCCATCTATAAATCCATGCATGCTTCTGCTTGACTGTCTATCCACTGGCTATCCTTCCATCTGTCTCAGCAGGATGCAGAGGCGTCATTTTGGTGCCTGGGACAAAGAAAAATGCTGAATGGATCCTGACGTGTTGTTAGAGAGAGAAGATAAAAAAAAAAAAAAAAAAACAGGAACATTTGCAAGCTTCTGGAAGGAAAAGGGAGGAGAGAGCAGTATGAGTCAGAGCACAGCAGCTCTGCATGTGAGAGAAGAGGTAGAGGGAGATAGAAGAGCATTGAGAGAGATATAGGGGAGAAAAAATAAAGAGGAGCTGACCAGAATTGAACAGTCTTTAGAGGAAGGACAGGATGAAGACAGAATCCACACTGGCAAGTGGTGAGTGAGATATAGGCCAAGTGAATCAGCTTGCTAGAGGGAGAGGGAGGCGAGAAAAGGCGGTGAGTTTAGAAAGTGGAGGGTTTAGTATGACTGAAGCCAGTTGAGGGAAGGTTGAATGAAGGTTTGCTGCAGGGTAGACAGTGGACGCAGAACTGCAAATGACAGAAGGACAGGCTTTATGAAAAACTGCTTGAGCTGCTACAGGGGAAAAAGTCCTGAGTTAGTGAGTGTCTTGCTACAGGGAAAGAACATGACTGCGTATGGGATGATGAGCTTTGAGAAGGTTAGAAAATGAAGAAAGGAGCAGAACAGACCAAAGAACACAACAAATTGGGCCATATCAGAGCAAAATCTACCATCCAAGCAGAAAGCAAGAGGGGAGAAGGACTGAAAGACCAGACCTGACCAGAGAACATGTCATCCACCGCACAACAACAGGAACATGTAAACTTTAACTGTGACAGAAACATAGCAAGACGTTCCTGTTAAATATTGATGCTGACAGGCCACTCTGGAAAGAACTTGCTCCTTGCACCACAGAGGGGAAAACAGGATGAAGAAACACAGATGATTTTTTATTCGAGTTGATGTCACACTGGAATAGATAAGCTGCTACTGTGGTTAAATTGAGATGTTGCTGCCAATTAAGACAAGACCTACAAATTAACCAAGACTCGGCTTCCTGGCTGTGTGATTTTTTTTGGGAGAGTGGAACGACTACAGAGAGAGGAACTGGACCTGTATCATGTGGCAGCAGCAAGGAAGGAGAGCTCATTAAGACCACACCGGGACTGGAACATCCTCTTTTTTTCTACAAGAACAAGATCCATCCCTGGCTGATGAACAGAGAGTGGATTTACATGTTGTACCAGCTTTGAAAGCCACTGAGAGGTACCTGCAGTATCACTGCCAGATGTGATAAGCCAAACACTGTTAAAGCTATTCATAAATGTTTCCTATTTCTGTTTTGTCCTGGACTGGTCACTGAAAATAGCTTCATTACAGGGATTTTACGAGAGAAGGATTGCTGTCATGGCTTGAGGAAATATAAGTCCTGAACTGCATTGATGTGCATCAACACGAAGGATCCTTTTAACTGGAAGCAGGATGTATACTCCATTTTTGACTGAATAAGTCACGATGGGTGATTCTCAAATTAGATAAGTCTTAATGGCAAAAAGATACAGACTTCCTTCTCTCTGACCTGAATCAGAGATTCCTCAAAACACCACGAGAATAACGCGGGGAGACACAACGCCACAGTCCCCATCCAGCTGCGGACAGACCAGCTGCATGTTTATGTGTGTGTGTGGCTGCGTGGGGGTGCAGGGACTGTCGAGGAGCTCGGCTGTGTTTGTGCTTGTGTGGGTGTAGGTGTGTGTGTGTGTATAAGCTTTGAACCCAGCTGCGTCTGAGTGCATTTTCAAAGCATCGCCCGGAGCTGTGTGTTTGTGTGTATGTGTCGCCTGGATTCTCCCCACCAGCGACAGAGCTGGACGTGAACAGCAGTGGTGATAGGGGGGACAGGGAGGGGGAGGAGAAGGAGGTGAAGAGTGAGGTGAAAGAAAGCAGCGGGACGGAGGATAGGAAAAAACAGACAACATGCTTGGATAAAGAGAAGAAGGAAAGGAGTTTTTGGCTGCCCCCCTGGTGCAATGTGTGGTGAGTACATGTTTCAATGCTACACTTTCATGTGTACCAGCGTCTGTGCCTGTAGTGTGTGTAATTTGTCTACCCACCAATGAGCATCGTATTCCCTCAGGAGGTAGGCCAAAGTCAAAGGTGAAAGGTCAATAAGAGGACTCAGAGTTCAGGAGCATCACAATAATTTACATTAATGGATGCAGGTCATGTGATCTGCATGATATGTAGGTCCAGTGGATCACATTATTACTTTGTGAGGCAGCTGGATTCGCAAGATCATAAGATCACAAGATCACGCAAAAATCCATCTTGTCAGGCTTCTAGTTATGCGTTTGTGTCTGAACCACCACTGGTTCGGACCAATCAGCATCCGATGAGGATTCTTGCGTGATCTCGCGAATCCAGCTCTCACAAGGTAAGATGGTGATAAACAGATGATTCATCCAATCACCTGCCAAGTATTTTTTGAAAGTGCCTGCCCTTTTCCACAAAGTTTCCAAGGATGACTTCCCAGATTGTTCTGTGTAACAAACCATGTGGCGCGTCAGGTTACTGATTCCCATAAGATACGCACAAGATTCCACATGATACAGGTGCCCAGTGGGTCAAATGACATCGAGCCTGGCACCAGAATGAAAACTGAATCAATCCCATGAACCAAGGCATGTTTAACCATAAAGAATGAGTACAGTATGAATGAAGAATGAAACATGAAAACACCATCCTGGCATGAAGTTCATGCCAGGATGGTGTTTTATCAAAAACGCACACCAATGCCCTTATATATAAATGTATAGCCCCGTATGCAGGGATGAATAATGCTTTCCCATGTACAGTCACAAATCTGAGACTCTGCTTCAGCTAGATTTTCATAAAATACAGCTTTATATGTACCATAACTATGTTGCTAAATCACATGCTATTCATAATATCAGCCACATCAGAGCCATTAATGACCATGAGAACACCTTTATTTAATGAAGTAATCATCACAGTCCAATGAAAACCATGTAGTGTTGAGAAAATTCTCCTACTTCTTAATCTATATATTATAAACTATTTAAAAACGTATCTAAATTATCTGAAAAACTGCCACAAAGCTGAAAACAGGGTTACTTTTGACAATTTAGAGAAACAGGTTTCATTAGTATTTGTCAACATCATCTCCCAAAACCAAAAGATAAAAATCCAAGACCCAAGATTTTGATGCCATTAGATATAAATTCTGAACCTGACATTGCAGGGAATATTGACACCCGGTCAAGTAACACCTGAAGGATCTGACTTTGTCATTAATTTGTTTAAAAAGAAAATGTGTTGCTTGTGTTGCTTCCCATTTGAGAATAGCCTGATCTATCTATAAAATGTATGTAAATCGACTAGAAAACAAATCACAGTTTGAAACTCTGAGCCAATCAATGTTGCCTTTGGTCAGCAAGTTTTCATTACCACTTGTTTTATGATAAGAATTTCTCCAGTTCTTCATAATGACTTCACGATTTTAGCACTTGAACTGTTGAGCTACTGGAATAGAGAGACTGGTACCACACACACACACACACACACACACACACACAAACATGAAACACTTTCTCCTTCACACAGATGCATTTTCTCTCTTCTGTTGCTGTAATGCATATATACATGTACAGTCACTTACAACACATCATTCTCTCTTTCTCTCGTGCTCTCTGACACACACACACACACACACACACACACACACACACACTGTAAAAACACACATGCACAAACACAGAGAAACCAGGGCTGTGGCTGAGGAGAAGTGACAGTCGCTTCATGGCCGCTGGCCTCGTATTCTAGGTCGTAATGAGGCTGTGGAACATTCTAGTGTCATACGGATCTCGTTCCCATACCATCACTCTGTGCAACAGCACAGTGTGTGCATGTGTGTGATGTGTATGTATGAGTGTGTGTGTGTGTGTGAGAGAAGAAGAAGGAACCTTGTGAATTTATGTAAAATATACAAGTGTTTATAGGCTTTACAAAATGATTTTAGAATACAGCAGTAAAGTGCTGCCTTGCTAACGTATTAACCATGCAGAGAGATATATGTCGGCAACAAACAGCTCCTCCATAGTATATTGTGACGGGTCTTTACAGCTTAGACATAACCCATACAAGCTTTCTTTATGTGCTTATGTGTGTGTGTGTGTGTGTGTCTCTGTGTGTGGGTGTGTGTAATTGATTCATTGATCTCTGCACAGGCTGAACAGTGTGTAGTGTAGCAAACACAAAAGCTGTAAGATCATTGATTGAGACTTTCTGTAGAGTCCATAACAATCAATGACTCCAATCACTACTTGCAATTGCTCCTTCCCCTGATGATCACTACTGAATGCACATCTGATAAACACACAGTGTGCCACAGTAGAACTAATTTTATTTATATTGTATTTGACATTATTAGTATTTTAGTCTTGCTTACCAATAATCAAAAACATTGGTGCAAGATGAGGGTTAAAAAGGTCAGATTACCTGACCATGAGATTTCGAAGTCATGAATCTATGTATCTATGTACAGACTGTGTTTGATTGACATTGACATCATTCTTATTTGTACACATGACATAATCCCCAGAATAGTTTTGCCCACCTTCAACCTGAGCAGAGTTCTAACTGTAAGAAACTTAACTAGCAGCGATTGACAAGTAGTATACTGCAAAAATAAATTACAGTAGGTTTACTGTGTTTATAGTTCTATCTCACACAGGTTCCACCCTCACAGGACTCTATAGGTAATACACTCCTCTGATTACACGCATGTAATCGCACACTGAAATTTGCATGTACATAGCTGGCAATTCTGGACACGCCTACCAATTACGTGTGTCTCACACAGTATATAAGGCAGTGCTTCTCTGCCGCTCTCATCCTTTTCACTTTAGCGATGGCAAATCTGTTCACTGATCTTACCTCTCCACGGATGGAGTCGCTGCTCCAGCAAGCTCGTTTCTGTCCATCCTGCCCTGGCCTCATCACCGCCGCTGGCAGGCATCTCTTCTGCTTCAAGTGCTTCGGTCGGGACCACGCAGAGAATGGCACGATATAGCCACCACCCTGCGTTCACTGCCGAGGACTTCCTCATTTTCGACTCCAGCAATGGTGGGACCATTTTCGGTTGTGTGACGTCTCGCTCTGTTGCGATGAGATTAACCCGGAACTCAAGATAGATCTCTGCATCAATCATGAGTCCCCCACTTTACCTGGTGCTTTGCCACCGCCTCTGCTGCTGGACCCGGCTGGATGCCGCCAGACACCTTGACTGAGACTGTCCCAGGGTCTTCGCCAATGGACAATGGTGACAATCTCTCTACTGTGTCTGCAACATCGCTGACCTTCGGGAGTCCATCTCTGACTTCAGTTCATGATTTTCCGAAGGTTATGACCATGGTGGCAGAGTGTATACACTGCCCCTGCTTATCCCGTCCAACCGGTTAGCTGGCTATGTGAAGGCTTTTATGGCCCAGCTCATCCAGCTCCACCATCCTTTGTTTCACCTCCTCTCCAGGACATATGTGTGTCGAACCATTCTGGAAGGAGCTGCTGAAAACAAAGTCACCAGTCACGGGACTGATTTCCTTCCTGAGACTGCAGGGCCGTACAGGGAGAAGCTGTCCACCCCTGGAAAGGGCCCATGCAGCCCTCCTGATTCCTCACTCAGCTGGCTGGTCAGCTAGCTGGAAGCTGCTACCTCAGCTGGTGCAGGGTAGGTACATGCTGGAATATTTTGAGAGAATTTTTCAGCGTTTTCCCCCACACACACACAAACAACGGAACAGATCAAATTTCTGGGCCGCACCATCAGTCAGACAACCTGATTCAAGGAGTTGCTACTGCCGCAAGGCGTGTGATGTCGCTTGCCACAGTGGGTTCACATCACATGTGCCTGGGACTCACAGCCCTACAGAGAAAGGACAGAGAAGACATCGTGGGAGCTCCCATAGCTCCAGACGGGCTTTTCGGGTCCATTTCCTCTGTCACTCAGTGCTTCAAGAGGCTGGAAGAGGAAAAGGCACAGCTGAGCTGCCATCTGCCGCTCACCCCTTCTTCTAGTCAGGGAGGAGACAAGGTGCATTGCAATTCTTGTTCCTCCTTTGAATAACATGCAATCAGGGTTACTGCTCCTGTTAAGCTGTTTGTGGTTGTCATATACCGCCCACCAGGGTGTCAACTGGGGAACTTTGTTGTCAAACTTCACACATCACTCTCAGCCATGCCTGATAATGACACACCACTAATTGTCATGGGAGACATGAATATTCATATTGACAAAACCCAAGCAGCTGACCTCCTGTCACTTCTGTCCTCATTTGAGCTCAAACAGGTCTCCACCCCTCCCACACACAAAGCAGGCAATACTCCTGATCTGATTTTGACTCGGCATTGCTCCACAGCAAATATGTCTGTCACCCTCCTACATCCCTAACCCCTACTTCTTTATTCAATTCACGATCACCTTACCAGAGCATCCTCATGTTCCTCCTTCTGCCGCGAAATCCGGTACCTCACACTGACTCAACTTTCCAATGAGGTCTTGGCTACCCTGCCTCCTCCTAATGAATTTTCCTCACTCCTGGTCAATGAGACTACAGACACACTCTGTTCCTCACTAGCTGCCTCTCTTAACAATCTCTGCCCTCTAACATCCAAATCTGCTTGCATCACCCCCCCAGTCCATGGCTCACTGAAGTCATCAGAGAGCAAAGGGCGGAACTCAGAGCAGCAGAGAGAAAATGGCGTAAATCCAGAGAGCCCATTGACCTCACTGACTATCAGGGTCTCCTCGCATCATTCTCCTCCATTTTAATTACTTACTATCAGAACAAGATCTGTGATGCCACAGATGTGCGGAAAATGTTCTCTGCCTTTAACTCACTCCTCAGTATGCCTCCTCCTCCGCCCTCCACTCAGGGCCACACTCTCCTCATTCTACCCTCTGACTGAGGACGAAATCTCCAAACTTCTGCTGGACTCTTGTCCTACTACCTGTCCACTGGACCCAATACCATCCAACCTTCTACAGACCATTTACCCCGCACTTAACCTCGCAGTTACACACATCATCAACTCTTCACTCACAACAGGTGTCCCCGCCACATTTAAGCAAGCCTGAGTCACCCCGCTGCTCAAAAAACCTACACTCAACCCAGCCCAGGTTGAAAACTACAGACCGGTTTCACTCCTGCCCTTCCTATCAAAAATACTTGAGTGCATAGTCTTTAACCAAGAATCTGAATTCCTTTCTGAGAACAACCTGTACGACTCCAATCAGTCTGGCGTTAAGTGGGGTCCTTCTACCAAGACTGCACTCCTGTGGGTTATGGAATCACTACTACTAGAGCTGCTGGTGAGTCCTCAGCTCTTTTGCTGCTAGTTCTGTCAGCTGCCTTTGATACAGTTAACCATCAAATCCTCCTCTCCACAGTCACTGAGCTTGGTATCTCAGGATCCACACTCCACTGGTTCATGTCCTACCTCTCGGGGAGATATTTTAGAGCATCTTGGAGGGGGAAAGTGTCCAAACCTCACAGCTTATCCACAGGGGTTCCTCAAGGGTCAGTGCTTAGTCCCCTTCTTTTCTCAATATGCACCATTTCACCTGGCGCAATCATCCGCTCCCATGGTTTCTTATACCATTGCTATGCTGACGTTACCCAGCTCTTCCTGTTGTTCCCGCCAGAAGACCACACGGTCTCGGCTCAGATCTCATCATGCCTTGCTGATATATCAGCATGGATGAAAGAATGCCACCTTCAACTCAACCTCTCTAGGACTGAGCTCCTTGTCTTCCCAGCCAGTCCCTATATACAACAAAACATCAGCATCCAGCTCGAATCAACCCAACTCATCCCCACAAAGTCTGCCCGTAACTTGGGTGTCATGATCGATGACCAACTAGTCTTTAAGAATCATGTGGCCTCAATCGCTCGGTTGTGTCGGATTGTCCTGTACAACATCATGAAGATCAGACCCTACCTGTCTGAGCATGCAGCACAACTCCTGGTACAGGCTCTCGCAATATCACACATTGACTGCTGCAACTCCTTACTGGCAAGCCTCCCTGCATGTACGTTCAAACCATAGACTGTATAAAAGTATGGACGTTGTTACCATGATGTCACCTGTTGGTTTCTGAAGTGCGGTTTTGAGGCTCAAAGTGAGCGGCCCTGTCTGTCGCCATCTTGGTAGTGTGTGACTCTGCATAACTCCCAGCCAATCAAAAATGGGCAAAGAGGCGGGCCGAATGGCTGAAACAAGCTACCTAGCGGCTGGTGGACCTGTCACTCAAAGCAGCCATGTCCTTCATTATGCATAACTTTACGGCTTAATAAAATTTAAACAGGTGAGTTATAAAAGAAAAAATCACCCCCCATACAGTTGTCATGAAAGGGAAATTAGCTATAGAGACCAAAACTGTTTTTTGCACCAGGCTGTAAACATGTTTAATTCTGCTGTAAAGCTTGGCATTTTAGCATGGGGGTCTATGGGGATTGACTCACTTTTGGAGCCAGCCTCAAGTGGCCATTCAAGGAGCTGCAGTTTTCCGCATTGGCTTAATTTTTCAGCCCCAGAGTTTGCCGCTTGGTTCAAACTCTTGTTCTCTCCTGACTAGATCCTTGATTGTGTTGTATCAGCTCTCAGATGTATGTCGCTTTGGATAAAAGCATCTGCTAAATGAAATTGTAACACCACAGTGAGGAGGAGAGTGCACAGGCATGGCAGAGCACTGTCAGCCACCTCCCAGACCACCTCGACGGACACACTGCAGCACTGACCCGCCCACGCCTGCTGAGTCGCCCATGCCAGGACGAAAATCACCAGCAGACCCCCACAGAGGCCCTACGCATGGGGAGAGCCTGCAGCCAAAACGGCTGTCAGTGGAAGGGAGCGTCATATCAGCAAGAGCTATGTTCAACAGCCGCCCCTCCCCCCTCGGATGTGCCAGCAGAGTTAACCACCCCCTCCCACCACTGTTCATGCTCATGCTGTTCTGTGTGTGTTGAAAATGTTTTAATAAAAACAAATTACATTTTTCTCCCATCCTGTTTCATCCAGCTGGTCACAGAGGCTATGTAATGCAGAAAGCACTCACTCAGCTGGTCTTTTATAAAACATTCCTACAATGTTACATGATAACAAAGGAAGAACATTCTCACTGCAACATTTGGAAAATGTTTTGAGACTGTTAGGGGATAATGCTCTAACAATGTTATCACTAAACATTTTAAGAAGGTTGTCACCAAACATTTTTAGGATGTTTTTAGAGAATGTTATCCTAGAATATTCTGAGAACCAAAAAAAAACCTTCCCACTGAAAACATTTTAAGGAATGTTTGGGCATAATGTTCTAACAATGTTATCAATAAACATTTATAGGATTTTTTAGAGAATGTTATCCTAGAACATTCTCAGAACCAAAAAAACAAACATTTTCTTTAAAACATTATTAGAACTTGTGGGTAGTGTCAACCAATGTTGTGGGAACGTTCACTGCTAGCTTGGTATGTATGGCAACATCTTGGTCTACACCTTGTCCGTTCACAAGGTTCTATCTCTTGGACATGTCAGGCTCCTTTTCAAGGTCTGTACTCGCAGAGGTGACTCAGGCCTTGTGAAAAGGGTGGTGTGAGTGTTAGCTGTGGTTCACCTGACCCCTCCTAGGCAATTATACACCAACATTCTCCCATGATCCAAGATGACTCAGGAAATGAGGTGTGCAGGATGTCTGTTATATGATTTTTGACCCCTGCTAGGTTAGGCCATGGTTACAACCAGTTTCATGTTCATGGTAACTGGACTGGGTTGGGCCCCCTACTGCCCCGCTGAAGCAGCTTGGATTATTAAGAAGTAGGAGGGCCGCAGTGACTAACTTATAGTAGGGCAAACATTCATCAGGCTCAGCCTACTGTAGCCACAGGGTCCTGTAGAGGGTGGAGCCTGTGTGAGATAGAACGAAAGTTACGATATTGTAACCCTAGTTCTATAAACACAGGCGGAGCCCTCTACCCATGGACCCTGCCACTCCTACACCGTCTGCTGAAGTGGTTTTGGGATGAGAGCCGCAGAAAAGCCCTGCCTTATACACTGTGTGAGATACACATAATTGGTAGGCACATCCTGATCGGCTGGCTACAGATATGCAAATTTCAGTCAGCAATTGCATGCGTGTGATTGAAGTAGAGTATTACCCATAGAGTTACGGTAGTAATATTGCAACTGTAAAATGAAACATGGTAATTTAATGATACTGTACTTACATTCACAGTAAGGAAATTGTAACTGTAAAAAAGGGAGAATGTGCCTTTAAGAGTTTGTGGCAACCGTGAATACAGCAAAATTGTATATACCAAGACTGTAATTATGAATAAAAAAGTGACAATGAGTCATATTAGTGTTGAGATAGTGCAACTGCTGAAAAATTATGTCACAGTGCTAAAGAGATATGTTAAGAAGAGGATGAAACACATAGAAACATTAAACTGAACAGGCTAGGCACTGGTGATATTGTTGCTGGCTTGATGATGGCTAACAGCTGTCAACCATGTAGCACAGGTGACATGCTGATGGCAGTGGGAAACTCAAAACTTCCATCAGCCCTGCCTTGATTATGATTGCTGGGTAGATAAAGCACTGAGATGATGACTCAATCTTCTTACATCCAGATATAACAAAGCAATTTAAACATTTACCAGATTTTTATTACATGTTCAAGTATTTGAACTGTTTTTGGATATAGCCTCCTAAGATGATGAAGTAGACAATACTTTATTAATTGTTAGTTCTTCATTAACAGCATGGAATCAGTACCAGTCAGGTCCACTAAAGACTTTGAGTACATTCAGTGCTTGATTTTCTCCTCCCACACTGTTGGGTGAACTAGGTTCACAGAAATGTATTAGTGGGGTTTATGTATTCTCTCTTTTGCAAAAATAACAGATTGACAGCAACTCAGAAAGAGCACGACAATGTAGATGAAGACATGGGATAAGACCATGTGCAAGATAAATGTAAATATGGTGTAACTATTACCAAATGAATGTATAATTTAGAGTACACGTGAAATGAACTATGTGTGAACTTGGAGACAGTCTAGTCTACCTTTTGCTAATGTTTCAGACAAAGATCAGAACAAAACCATTAGAGCACCCCGCTGGAAAAGATTGTTGCTATTTAAGACCTTACGCACAGAAGTACACACACACTCACACACACACACGATTTGGATGCTAAAATTTTCAGCATTTTAACTGCTGCTTCTAATTATGTCCGCCTATCTGTCCACATATTTGTAGGTCTGTATCTATTTGTGTACTGTATCCTTTTAGCAAATCCCTGCATGACTAAATATACAATACTAAATATTTTGTTTATGAAGCATTGCAAAGTCTCACAAGAAGCACAATCTGTTTAATAAAGGGCAAAATAGTCCTTCAAGAAGTGGCCATGTCTGCACAGATCTTTTATAGATATTTGAAGAACACATACAACAGCTCACACTTACATAAACTTAAATTAAACTCTCTGCAACAAAATCTGCAAAGATGGTTTTAATTGGTAACAGCAAAGCAATGACCTTTTTTGTGCTAGAATTTAAGTATGCATCTCACAAGCTCCTATTTCCATTCTAGATGTTTCCATGAGATTACCTTGGTAGTGAATGCAACCTCAGACTCCCACAGTAATGCATGCTGCACTGCAGATGGACCATCCGTAGGGAATTCATATCACACCCTATATAAATTAATTTGACAGTTAAATAAGCAGAGCAGCTATCTGCACCAATTATGATGAATATTATGCATGAGTTTCATGGGGCAGACTGCCTTGCATTGCTCACTCAGTGGGGAAGCCGTTGGTGAATTCCCCAGCGCTGCTGTGCATTTGTAATGCAACTGCACAGTGTCCTCATTGTGTGGTTCAAAACAAGTTCAGAATAATATTTGCCATTTGTAAAATATGCAGAAGCAAGAGCATCCAATTATGATTGATTTACAATGACTTTACTGACTTCATATTGTTTTCCAAAACTATTTCTGTACATGAAAAGAGCTGAACTTACAGTCAGAACTGGGGACACAGAGCTTCATTTTTATTTAGTTAGTTATATACTAATGTTAGAGTCACAGTGTTTCAACCAACATTACGTGTTGAAATGGGCAAAACTGAGATTTAATTCAAATATGATGCTTCTGACTGCTTCCTACAATGCAACTACAATTAATGGGAAAGACCTTTATAGTGATTAAAAATAAATTATATGCTAGTGTTTCACATAGGCCAAAAATATCACAAGTTGTACCAGATAATCACATCTGATTCCTCCTCCTCTTCCTCCTGCTATTTTGTTAATATGATAGGATGGTAGAGGTTTGAAAGGCTGAGTCGATGTATTCAAATATTAATTTGAATTGACTAAATGCTTGAGCTGCTGCACGGTTCATTAAGATGTGTGTTCTTGAAGGGGGGAGGGAAGGAAGGACGGGAGAGAGAGGAAGAGAAAGAGTGTGTTCATGGAATATAATAATCACATTTTTATAGTGTCTAGTCTAATGTCTGTAGTTTGTGAATGGAAGGTAGAAACTAACATTTATAAGATATGTTATTGTGCATATATACAGTATATAACAAAACTGAGTACACCCCTGGTCATATACACTAAAATGTATGTAGTAATTACAAATCATTTTCCTTTAATACAATTTGATTTGTTTTCAGACAATACCCAAGAAGAATTAAGCCAATTCACTTGAAAAACAGAATGTTTGATTACTTAAACTATAATAAAAAGTACATATTTAAGAATGAACTGCAACAAAAGGCAGCACACCCTTCATCACTGAGACTCCATTCTTTTATTTTTCAATATTTCATATGCCTGCCAACAGATTCAATCCTGCTGGGCATGGATGATACCAGTCTTGTACAAATCTGTGGAGAGATGTTCTGCCATTCTTCACAGATGATTGTTTTCAACTGCTTTTTGCTGGAGGTATTTTGTTGCTATACCTCCCTCTTTAAATTCTCCAATGGTGTTCTATTGGATTCATGTCAGGGGACATACTTGGCCGCTTTTCTCTTTTTTCTTCTTTAAAAACTTGTGTGATTTTTGAGGTGTGTTTGGGATCATTGTCATGTTGGAATATTCCTCTCCTGCCAGCCTTCTTGAGACCAGGAGTCATCTTTTCATTCAGTATTTGGTTATACAAACTTGCTTTCATGGTGGCATCTACCTACCATCTACCTTTTGCACTCATGCAGCCTCATATCGGCACACTCCCAGCTCCATGTTTCACGGTTGGCACTGTGCAGTCACTGTGGTAGTCCTGGCCAGGTCCACGCCAGACATGCTGGACTCCATCTGACCCAAACTAATTTATTTTGGTTTCATCTGACCAAAGAATGTGCTGCCAATATTCATCAGGCTTCTTTTCATGTTCTTTGGCAAAGTTTAATCTTGCAAGTTTGTGCTGTTTTGTGAGCAATGGTTTTCTTTTTGGACATCGTCTGTAGAGTTTGACTTCATGCAATGTCCCTTGCAATGTCTGAGCAGTCACTAAAACACCAATTTCCACAGATAATCCTTGTACCAAGTCAGAAGCACTTGCCGTCTGTTTTTCAATGCATGGTTGTGAATTAGCAAATAGTGAATTATGCGCGCCGTCATTTTTTGAGGATGACCAATGCACCTTCTGTTATTGGTAGTATGGGTCTTCCTGTACCTCCTAACCACTGCTGCAACTAACCCTCTCCCATCTTTATGAAGTCTCACAGTCTGGTTTCTTATGTCTGCATGTCTACACAACCAAGACCAAAACTCAGAAAGTTGTGATGTTCACAGGTTCTTTTATAACATTGTTCAGGCAATTAGTCTTAATTGGAAGTCACAAGTGTAATCATTTTTGTATCAGTGATCACAGGTGTACTCACTTTTCTTTCAGTGGTCACAGGTGTACTCACTTTTATTGCATCGAGGTTGTACTTTGAGGCCTGTATTTTCAATTTAGTCTATCTAACCTGTTTGTTTTTAATTACAAATAAGATCAAATACCCTACACTTCACTTCGGTTATTGTAAGACGATAGTGCAGTAGGTGGTGGTGGTGTACTGGGGTGCATTATACTGAATGGTGTTCCTAATATTTTGTCCACTGCATTAATATACAAGAGGGGGGCAAAATATTAGGAACATTTTTCAATATAATGCACTCCAGTACACCACCACCACCCACTGCGACCTCATTAATAAATATAAAGTAGAATTATCACCTAAATGTGGATGTTCAAAAATGTTCACTCTACATTGTTGTAGCAGCAAATTTTGTCCCTATGTTTAATCTCATTTATCTATTGTACTTTATTCTTTGTCTCTTTGTAACTCTTCATTCTCCCCGTTGAAGTCTTTTTTTCCCTTTTTCTTCTATCAATGTTCTTTATGGCCATAAATTTTGAGGTGTGCCATGCATTCCCTCTAATTGGGTCGGAAATAATCACATTACACTGTTGAATGGCTAAGCTGCATCAAAAGATAGTGCTATGTCCCTGTCCTTACTCTACACACACACACACACACACACACCCCTGGGCTGCCAGAACAGCTGCTGGATGTTGAAATGTTTACCCAGCGCACCAACAAAATGAAAAGACAGAACAACAAGTGGAGAAGGGAGTAAAGCATAAACACAAAAGAAGAGGGGGCAGGAGAAGAGAAACATTTGATTATACATTCTTTGGTGTTGGTATCCATAATATAACAAAACAAAACATAACAAAACAAAACAAAACGAAAATAATATTTTCTGTGATTTCTATTTGTCTATGATTTTATTGGTAGGAGCTGAATTATTGACAAAACTGGATGAGGCGATTGACCAGTGGACCGTATTATGGATAGCCTTCCCGGTTGGGACAGCTCAGTGCAGTCTTACTTTCTGTGTAAAGCCCAGAAGTCATTCTTATTTTAGCGTGCATGCATTAACACAGAGAGAGAGAGAGAGAGAGAGAGAGAGAGAGAGAGATACACACACACTAACACTGCCCTCATCCTAACCTCCTTTTCGCCCTGCACTCACAAATTATCTCAGAGGACTGCAGATAATTCCCTCATCAGCGTCCAACCTCATTCATTTTTAACCGACACCACTGATCTCACATCAGTACTAATGCTCAGTGACAGGGTGAAAAGGGAGACAAACAGATGAATGGAAAGGAGGAAAACTGAAGAGTATAAGGAATTTTATAGACTGGACCATATGGAATTTCATCACATGTTTTGATTGAAATAATTTGGATGTTCATATATATTTTGTTGAAAAAATTATGTTATAGATGTATGAGTAGTTAAGAAAAGGGAGAGAAGAGGGGATAGGTAAAAGTGAAGGAGAGGAAAAACAAAGCGTGACATAAGAGGATGATGGGAGAAATTAGTAGAGGTGAACAGGTGAATGAAGAAGGCCTGTGCACGACACGCAAGCAAGCACTTAAATAAAACCAGAAGGTGTTGAATGATGTCTTGTTGAGTTGTACTTGTCTTGCAGTCAATATGATGTGAAACAGGTGAGAAAATATGAGGGGAGGAAGAGGAGCAGGAAGGAGGGAAGGAGGAAAAAAGAGAGAGTTAGAGAACAAAGAGTCAGAGGAGGAAAGTAAGAGGAGATATGCTTTGGAATAAGACAAACTCCTACTTTTGGTGCAACTATGCGAACAAACACTGGTGTGGTTAATATTCAATGCCCAGATGCATGGCTGAAAAAGTTTTTAACTGAAAAGATTGTGTGTGCAAATGTACGTGTGTGTGTGCATGTGTTTGGGAAAGAGCGGAAGAATTTTCAGCCACTCTGTGTCAGAAATAATTAATCTATTTTTTCCTCTCTTCTCCCTCCCATTTCCATTTGCCTCTCTCCTCTTTTTAATTTCAACATTGTCCTCCCTTTCACCTCCATAAGCAGGCGTCGCGCCCTGTGGGGGTGGGGTTCTGTGATGGTAACCATGGTCCCCGGCAGCCGCTATGTCTGCAGCGCTCATGCAAGAGAGGAGGACGCCACGAACGACCGCGAAGAGCGAATTCTAGCCGTGCTGGGCATCATTGGAACCATCCTCAATCTTTTAGTGGTCATATTCGTCTACATCTACACCTCTGTCACTTAAGGTTTTTGGCGAGACTTGAACAAGAACCATTGGCACTGTCGCCAACTCTTCTACTGCCATCTCCTCACCGCTGTGCTCCTCTTTAAGTATTTATATACTTGGAGGGTTTGATTATTCAGAGTAAGTGATAAAATGTGAGGATCATTGGCAGCGTGTTCAGCTGGATAGTAGCCATATTTATCTAAGCCTACACCTGCATCACTGAGTATCCCTTGAGACAGTTCCCACGCTGTTATCTAAAGACTGCTGCCAATCAGAAAAAGGAGCAACAGGTGGATCCCTCCGCTATTCATATCAAACTGTATCTTTGATTTTTTTCAAGACAGCTTCACACAACCACACGTTAAATGACTGCTGACAGTGTGTCCAGTCTGGTAGTGGTCATATGTGTCTGATCCATGACTGCGACAGGAGATGAGCTCCTGTCTTTGATCTGATGGTGGCCATATTTGACTTTGCTGCATCTGCCATTTTCTTATATCACTCTGTAAAAGTGTGTGGTTTCTGTCTTTTTTTCATCACACATTTGTAGAATTAGAATTTTTTTACTGCAAGGTAAACATATTTAAATGGTTTGACAAACACGGCTCTGAGTGATCAAATTAGTATAAAAGAAGATATACAATAGGGACCAAAATTGCCAAGTGAACCATCAGATGAAGGACCCTCATGCCTATCCTTAACTTCACTTGAATAGAACATCATTACAGATAAACTAATAAAAAAATCACTCAGTGCTGATTTTCAGTTTCTGTAGTTAGTAGCATCACTGAAGAAGTTTTACATGGAACTAACATGTCCATACCTGAGCACACCAGAGGAGAGATTCCTGGCTGTGCTCGGAGTCATCGGAATTGTACTCAACCTCCTACTTCTTGTTTTTGTCTATATATACACCTCCATCTGATATATGTGCTTCCTCTCCACCTACAGTATCAGTTATGAGATGAACCTGCCAAACCTAACTGCACCTGTACCAAACAGCCAGGGGTGCCAGTGATTGTATGTACGTACATTAAGTATGTTCTATAGCCACAATCTCTAGCTATTCTTGGGATTATATGTAATATACAGAGCTCAGGAGAAGGAGGTTTGTTCACTGACCAACTTACAATAGAAATACACTTTCAAAGACACTTTTTTGTGGAAATGTATGTCCTGCAATTAGTGTTTTAGTTGTCTTTCACATACGTCACATAAGTTGCATTGCTATAATCTTTATTATGCTTTGACCAAAATAACTGATGCAAAGACTGCCTTCTTTGCTGTAATTTGTCTGTTTGTTCTACACGCCTGTTGATGTTACAAGTAGAAAGCACCCAAATTTGGAAATGGATGGTGTCAACAACAAAGATCCCTCTGTGGAAGGTCAGTACCACAGAATAATGGTCTATGTTCTGGTGTCATGTTTCTGTGATTGGATCTCTAAACCAGCCACGGAGCATCATCAAAGAAGGGAAAGTGTGGAACTGAGACAATGTCACACAAATCAAGATGGTGTACTATTGCAGTGCAATACAAAGGCATGGAATAGTAACAAAGAAATCATGCAGAACTGGCGAGGATTGCCTAAAAAAAGAGGACATAAAACCTCTGTGCAAGGCCTCACCATCTGTCTCGAAACTCGTCAAGGCATGAAAAACTCCCTGGGATTGGGTTACAACATTTCCATTGGAGCAGCATGTCACTATGGGTATGATTTAAAGTCTAAGCGCTGTGCCTCTGATGGAGGAGCGAACTTAAATGCAGTTGACAGGCGAGCAGGAAGGACTGGTCTGAATCTACACTTCATCCTTGTCATTCTCTTTTCCACCAACAAGCTAACGCCAGAGAAGACATAGTAGTGAGAGGACCCACATGAGCAGCAAGTGTCATTTCACATAGCACAATACTTTTATATTTACACACATGCATCAGTCAGAGGTACTAGGGAAGACACAATGACGAAAACCCCCCAAAACATTTGGTTTTCCACATTGAACTCTGACTGCTCACTTAACTGCAATTTTACATGTCAGCTTGTGAGACTAAGTATTGAGATTTTGCATTGTAAGATTCCTTGTTACATTGTGTGTGTATGCTCGTAGTTTTAGTATCAGTTTACCTTTGAGTGTTTCGTTTGAACTGGTTTTGCAAGCAGACCTGAGAGTCACAACATCGGGATGAAACACAACAGATGTCTCTAGTTATATGAGGGTTCTAGTGGCCACAGTCTATCTTTGTGTAGACGGTCATCTTCAGATACAGATTTTAAATATTTCCATGGCCATGTTTACAGAATGCTGGATGAACAAGTATTCACCATTTGCCTGCTGGAATAATTAGCTTTTATTAATAATGATTAGTTGCTTTGTTGAATACCAAAACAGTGAAGAGGACAAATAAAAAAGGTACGTATTGGATTTGCTTGTAATGCATAAGCAACTTAATGCCTTAGGACTCTGTTTCACATCTTCTCAATTGCAAATACACACACATTTGTACTTCTATACTTGAGGACGTTCACTTACATATTGTATTTACCTCTAACCTTAGCTTTCACATGCCTGACCCCAAATCTCTATGTAACTATAACCTAAACCTGATTCTAACCTTAAAGTTAAACTGAGATTTATCACAAATTCAGGTTTTATTTTAATCGCTCGGGTGATCATTTCAGCTATGATCAGCTATGCTAACAATGTCCTCACCAAAATGATTGCTGAGATCTGGGAACACAGTGGCATTAATAAAAATCCAGTGCAGCAGAGTACACAAAGTTAGTCAAACTTATTATTACCCAAATTGTTGTTACCATGCTTCACTCAGTTTTTCTGCACAACGAGGGATTATTAGCAGCAGGGAAGTTTCCTTTTGGTAGCTATCTAGTGAAACTGTTGGCTACTGCTACTGTTTCTTGCCCTGTTATTCTTATCAATGCAATATCAGCAATTACTTTGGTCACTCTTAATCGCTTCAACGCTTTGAAGAAGCGAGAACTAAAGGCTGAAATGCCTGCACTTTCCAAAACCTTCCTCACTAAATGGGTCCTCACAAAGATAGAAGTAAGCACTCACATGCTCGCTACTTAGATCTCTCTTCATGAGTTTAATTTTACACCATCTTTCAGCACACATCAGGAGATTTGATGTTAGCATGCTGAGATAGATGTGACTTGTGCATTTACTTCCTGTCACATCTAATAACTGTACAGTGGAGTTTGTTGAGCTAAATCCATTTTAAGTGTGCACCAAAGCACAGTATGAGCCACCTTCGGTTCGCTAGACATCTGCTGTCAGACGGTGACAGTCGAAGCAGCAGCTGTGCGACTGTGAGACACATTTGAATATACTTTGACTAAAGTACTGGAGATATTTTGGTCCACTTTGTACTGCCTCAGAGGGGTTACTTGTTGCAAAAAAAAAAAAAAAAAATACACACACACACTCTTAGCTATTTAGCTCAGGTTTACTCAGATACAGGCCATGGTTTTGCCAATGTGGGTTTACAAAGACCAACAGAAAAATATATTTTTAGACTGAAAAAAGCAAAAGACATTTATTTTGAGCCTATAATCAGTCTTTTTAACTTGACAATGCTCATGCCAAAATGATTAAAATGTGTATCCAAGAATAGTTTTATTGTTTATTTAAGCCCAGACCCTAAAAGGCTGAGTTATAGTATAGTAGGCCTGAAAATGAATAACATCGATTTTTAGACTGTTTTGTTTGTTTCCTGTAGCCATGGTCACGGAGAACCCTCGGACATGTTGGCAACGGCAGTGTAACTGGTATTTTATTGAAGTCCAGTATTATCCCAACATATTGGCTTTTGATAAGTCCATAGTCTGCCTGGGATACATACAACCATGTTTTCTGCATGAAGTTCAAGTTTTCGGTTAAGACCAGTTTTAACATGACAGACTCACTGCCGAGCAGACCAATGAAAGCAGAGCGCCCACAAGGCAAGTCCTGGCCATCTGCTGTCCCCACAGACACCCAGCCACCTCCTCAACATACACACACGAACACACACACACACACACACACACACACACACACACACACACACACACACACACAGAGCATGGACTTTCATCTAACAATTCAACATAATTTTCCACTTTGCATTCAAATACAGAGTTTTAGATTGTTCAAGATTTATTTTGATGCATGTTTATGTTTTTTTAATCATTCTACAAGTTAAATAGGCTACTATGTGCACACACATTATGTTATGGAAAAAGCCTCCGGTGCCACAGAAAAAACAGGCGCATCAGAGCACACCTGGGACTGCACTGCTATTGCCCCAAGCCTGAAATATTAAAACACTGAAAACAAGGTGACAATGGTCAAAGACAAAATGTTCATTCTGAGTCTGAGCCAGTCAGCGTCTGTGTTATGTTCAGCCAAGGCAAAGGATGGATTCTCATGTTTTTTCATGATGCATAAGCTGAAATGATTTTTTAGCCTGACAGGGCATATTGGACACAGCCTGTCTTAGACTAGAGAGAAAATCATGGAGACAAGAAGACGCTTGAGATATTTTAATTTAAAAATATTTTAATTCAGCAACAAAGCTGGATAATATTTAGGACAAATAAATATTTTTTTTTAGCGATTAAAAATAATCTCGCGTGGGAAGGCAAAATTGGGGCATGACAGGTTCCAGTTTTACACTGTATGATGTATTATAGCTGCAATACAGTTCCCAGTTCACAGTACCCAGAGGAAAGTGTTGGTGCCTTTTACAGGTCCTGACATTCAGAATATATATATATATATATATATATATATATATATATATATATATATATATATTCAGAGATACATTTTGTTTGTTTTACACATAACTTTTTATTCAACTTCAGATTACTTCCCGAGCAGGCAGGGTCTGAGAAATGATCCCTTAATCAAAGTTTTGAGTGATATTTAGATAGTGACTGACATTCCAGGACAGGAGCTGCTGCAGTACCAGCTGAGCATGCTGTAGATCTGTGATGGCAGATGTCCAGAATGTCTACCCCACTGTTCATGTTTGCTTCTATCAGCAAGTAATAAAAGCTGTATTGTCTAAGGAAAGAAACTGCGTCCTCACATTTAATCTATTTATGATGAAGAAACAGTTTGTTACATACCTTGAAAGGTCCCATTGAAAAGGATGCTGTGAAATCTGGTGTACTTTCATGTAATGTTTATATATATAATATATAGTTAAAGCAATGCCAATAAAAATGAAAAACATCACTTTCAAGGAGTTACAGTTTTTTTATATAATGGAAAATAGACACACTGAATTTCTCACCTGCAACATGTGTTTTCACAACCTGCAACATGTGTTTTCACAACATGGTCAAACTCATCCACTCTCCAGTGGATGATCATCTCATCCACTGGAGAGTGGATGAGTGGTCAAACGTTATGCTATTGTATCTCAGGGTGGTCCAGTGACACTGAGATTCTTAATAAAATGAAGTTAAAATTTAACACTAGGGAATTGAGAATTTGCACATTGCATGGCTTTTTTAATGTTGGTATTGATATTTTTGTCTACTTGGGGATTTTACCTGTTAGTCAACATCTGTCATATTCAGCAAAAAATGACTTGAAAAAGCATCTGAAGCTTTTCTTGTTGTATGAAATATGAGTAGAGCTTCAACGAGTAGTTGATTAATCGATTAGTTGCCAACTATTAAATTAATTGCCAATTATTGAATCAATTAATTGTTTTGAGTCCATTTTTAAGAAGAAAATGACCAAATTCTCAAATTCCAGCTTCTCAAATATGAATATTTGTTGGTTTCTTTAGTCTTCTGTTACAGTAAACTGAATATCTTTGGGTTGTGGACTGTTGGTCGGGACAAAACTACACATTTGACCTTAGGCTTTGGGAAACTGTAATAACATTTTTCACCGTTTTTTTGACATTTTATGGACCAAACAACTAATCGATTACTGTAATTGAGAAACTAATGGACAGATTAATCAATAATGAAAATAATCAACAGTTGCAGCCCTAAATATAGGACTGATTTTGAGCTGTTTTTCTACTAGCTGGTGTGTTTTGCATATTGTTTTTGTACATTGAATTATAAGTTACCAACAAATGAGGAGTGAAGATGCACATGCCCCTAGCTGCACCTTGTTATGTACACATTTGACATGGGTTACATATAATTTATGGAAAATGTGTGGGTTTATAGATCATATTTGCCATTTTCAGACTTGTATTTTACCTGCTGCCCTGCTGCCTCTTGTCTCCAGGCATATCAGGGAGCATCTAAGTCCTTTCAGCAGACATAATAATCAAACTGAGCAACCATCCTAACTGCTTCAAATTCTGTTCATTCAGGGATGATCTTTGATATGCGTTAGAGTACCTCAAACACGGCCAACATCCAGTTTAGTTATGTATTCACAGTTTCACTTTTTATCTGGATTCAACTTGAGTGCTCGGTGCTCTTATACCCTTCAGCTCCTCTGAGGGTTTTTCCTCTTGTTTATTCTTCTGGCTTGTCAGTGGGATGCATCTTAATTCCATGTTGTCTTGAACGCACTAGCAGTATGAGAACAAGGTTATCACCCACGGAGCAGAGCTCGTTTTAAGTAGTGTAGTTGCTTTGGCAGACCTGTGCTGTTGTGTGCAGCCATGCTCAGCCAGCCAGATAAACTAACAGTGTGTCCTCAGGCGCCCCATGACACAGCCACTGACTTGGCTAATATGGGTGGCTGCCCTCTGCACACACAAACACACACACACACACACACACACACACACACACACACACACAACACAACACAAATGCGAACATGCATACACACAAACAGACTCATACGCACCAGCCTATAATCTCTAGCAAAGATCTGACTACTGCTCAAATGTAGAATCTAGTGTGACTTAATATCTACCTTTTTCCTGTTCTCCTCTACCCTCTGCACCCTCTGCACCACAAACATTTATGATCTTCTCTCAGCGCCTCAGTCCATTGTTTGCTGAGATCCTATTTTAGTCTTTAGTTAGTTTGCCAGCTCAAGCATGAACCCCATCCCTGGCTTTAAGCCTCAAGCAACTATCACTGGAACAAGGAAAGATGTTTTATGTAAACAGTAATATAATGTCCTATTTGCCTGTTGAGTGTAACAATTCCCTCAGAAGTTCACCCAGGCTTGAAGGGAAAATACCCACTGAGTCACATAGGTTTCTGCTCATGTTTATTGTTTCTTAGCTACTTCAGATGCACCTAGAGCTCAGTTTAATGCACAAGCTAAGAATGTGTCTACAAAGATCTAAGTCATTTACATGATATTTTCTTATATATATTTATATTTTCTTTCTCATAGCTTTATGAGAAAATGTGGATGGTGTGACTACTTTATAGGATATCAGTACTAATATGTTCATATTTCTATTTGTCAATCACTGTTTTTCCTTATTTTGTACAAATTCATAGTTTTCTTTTCTATGTTGTTACTGTTATTTTAGCTCAATTTCTTTATAATTGGGAGTGATTGGAAGGATTAGACATTGTGACATTACCATCATCACCATCATCATCTTTGGGATGGTGTTGTTTTTCTGTGTTGTTGATTACATTGACATTTCAGTCCTAATGGTGTTTTTAGTGTTTGCTCCCATTCCAAATTACTTATCACTCATGCAGCCTTCGAGGGAGCTCAGAGAACTGCTGGAACTTAGCGATGAACACGCACACACACACACATACACACACACACACACTGGAAAGAGAAATAGTAGATATCAGGGGATAAGAGAAACGCTTTTTTAGCTGAAAAGCTGCTCTCTCAAATGAAGATAGCACATTCTCATGTCTCTGAGGTCTCATTATTCTTTCGTCATCCCATGAGAGTCCCTGATCAATTGATTAATCGAATCTTTTACTCCCTCTATGGTCTGCTACCTCTGTCCCAGTAAGGGAGGAAGGACAAAGATCAGCTTGTTCCCTGAACATACCGTGAGACATTATTATTCCAATGGTTTGGGAGAATTTAATCAAGGTTCAAAAATGACGGAGAGAAGATAAGCCTACAGGCGAGATGATGATACAGTTCAATACAGTTCAACGTCATTTACAGTAAATGGAAAGAACATAAATTCAACTTCTGTACTGCTGAGTGACAAGTACGGGATAAATTAATCCTCTTTTTGGCAATTAAGAGCAGTATTCACACAGATTTTGAATAAACAAACCTAATCTCACCTGAACTTAAAGCTGATTTTTTCTCATAATTAAGTGAAATGATCATTCACATGGACTTAAACTGCTGGCATTAGATGACAAATGGTTTGAAGGAGCTCATCTTTGACCCTAATTAACACCTCACCTCTACCCCTCAGCATTGCCTGTAATAAAGCCTCAATGGATCTTTATTATCAAGGGGCTCCAATGGCAAACAATCTGTTCTTCCAACTGCTTTAAATATGATTGATGTGAATCAACATTACACTCTGTGTGTATGTATGTGTCTGTCTGTCTGTGAACAATGGTGTACAAAGGTAAACAAATTCCCAAAAGTATTTGGCAAGACAGCGGCAGATAGTTCAGTATGACCAGATTTCACTTACAGACAGAACAATGATCCGAATGCACGCACACACACACAAATAAGAGGGCACATGTGACGTCACCATCAAGTATTTAAGGGAAGGTCCTCTTCACTCCCTTGGTAACACTACCCACCAGACACACACACACACAGAAACACACAAGCCACTATATTTGACCTGACACAGAAATACAGTGGCCAGGCAGCAGAGCAGCTTCTTGGCCTTGTGTGACAGTCTCAGCGACTCAAAACAGCATCCCTTTATACTTTCATTTATCACAGACCCCTGGGTCTCTGGAGTACTGATAGAAGAGGATAAAGAAGACTTTGAAATCTAAGAGCTACCAGTGCCACACAGAGTACTGTCAGTCATCGCCCGTGTGAATATTTGGATCTATTTATTTTGAGACTGGACGGGATTAGGTTAAATTAGTTTTTACTGCTATCTGAGTAAGTTTGGAGGAATATAAATGGAGCCCATGATGGAAGAGAGTGATAACAAAGGAAGGAAAAACAGCTGTGAGGTAAATTTTTAAACATAAAATTGCACAAAACTTTCTTCTTCTCATCACTTAGATTTTTTTCTCTGCTTAAAAAATATATGGTGGTTGATACACTTTTATCACTGTATTGATCAGAATGGAATAAAGTACACATCTGAAATACAATAGACTCAAATATAATCCTTTAACTATCATGTTTATAAATGAATTAAACAGAATGCTCATGTGGAAGGACATGAAATGTTTGCAGATACTGAGTTAACTGCAAACTGCGGCATAGTACAGAATACCTTTAGAAGATAATTATGCCTGTACTGGAGGCGCCACCAGGTGGCTGTAAACTGTCACTACACCAAAGGTAATTTAATAATTCTTGCTGTGAGTACATGTGAATCATACATACTGGCCACACACTGTACCCCTCCCTCTGTATGTCTCTGTATCTGCAGGTGGCTGATCCTGTAAGCATGCTCTCTAAACTGGTCTGGTGCAAGGTGGACCCTGAGCACATGCTCGGCCTTGTGGGTATTGTGGGCACAGTCCTCAACCTGCTGGTAGTGGTGTTGGTTTACATTTACACACCCGTCTGACATACCTGCAAACAGACTGTATATATGGATTCATGATGAAGCTGTTGACTGTTGTATGGGATGGAATAAAGACAAACAGAAGGAAGGGATGCAGGGCGCTTTGAACACACGAGGAGTGTTTTGATGTAATACAACATAATGTAATACAAACAAGACATAGTCATGCCTATCATACCAGTATAGCATTCTTTGATAATTCACTGAATAATTCACTGGTATAGCATCTAGTTGTGTTTGTAAATGTGATTAGATTACTTAATTGAAGTCCTTTTTCACGAGGTGTTTCAAAGTTTGAGCATCACTGGACATGATTTGTTGATTTTCTGTGATAGAAACTGAGTTGCAGTATTTTAAATGCTTTGGCTCATTTTTCACAACAGTTTGCAAAACTCTTACCACAAAACCCTGTACTCCTAATTTTGTCCTCAAAATCTCACACAGCACACACAATAAAAACATATTTATCAAATAAGGTAATAAATCACACATTGAGTTTATCAGAAAATCCCATTGTGTATGTTTATCACTGAATTTCATTATTACAATGAGGAAAAAATATATACTGTATACTGAAGTCTGTTTGAGTGACTTTTCAAAATTTTCATTTTTATTTATTAACATATATAACATATAACATATAACATAGTATTTCTCCACAGTAAAAAAATGTGTAAAACGATATGTTTTCTGTGTGTTTGCCACCATTTGTTTTGAAAATAAAGTTATGTTTGTAACCAAAAGTGCTAGTGAGGAAATTCTTCAAAGTTCTTTCAAATATCTCCATCTTCCATAAAGAAAGTACAAAATAAAACATATATTAGAACATAGATCCACACCAACAACACTGCATTACAATTTAAGAGAATTGTGACATCTGTTATTATTTAATTACAATAGCATTATTAGCATTTAACGTCCTTAACCTATTGCAGCAGAAAAACAGCAAAAATAGAAAAAGATGTGGCGTATAAAATTTTCTGACAGTGATTTAGAAGAGTGTGTTGACTTACATCAATATGGTGGAAAACTTGGATATGACAAGTAATTTCCAAGAAAAATGTAAACCAAAGTGTAAGCTTGGCAGAAAGCTGCAAAACATGAGATCACAGGATGTGCTCCTCTTTACAAGACTATACACACACACACACAGACAGTTCTTGACAGGTAAATTACAGTCTTACATACAGTACTGTGCAAAGGTTTTAGGTATTTTGGATGTTTAGATTATTATCCATAATGCAATACTATCGGGGAGGCGTCTGATCGGTCCCAAATTTATTCTGCAGCATGACAACAACCCCAAACATCCAGCCAGAGTCATAAAGAACTCTCTTCAGCAACAAGGAGTCCTGCAACAGATGGTTTGGCCCCCACAGAGCCCCGATCTCAACAGCATGGAGTCACTCTGGGATTATATGAAGAGACAGAAGCAACTGAGACGCCTAAATCCACAGAAGAAGTGTGGTAACTTCTCCAAGATACTTGGAACAACCTATCTGCCAAGTACCTTGAAAACCTGTGTACAAATATACTGCGGAGAAATGCTGCTGTTTTAAAGGTAAACTGTGCTCACACAAAATATTGATTTGATTTTTTCTGTTTATTTCGATTTGTATGAAGTTAATTGATAAATAAAAAAAACTATTCATGGAATTATTATTGAAAGCATCCTCACTTTACTTTTAGTGCCTAAAACCTTTGCACAGCACTGCATATATGCCATATATTGTGAAGCTGTTAAACATACAGTATGTATTTGTTCATATGTATAGGCATTATTTGTACACACTGAAGTTAAGCTAACATTATATTTTTTACACTTTCAGTCTCTGATATTCAATGAAAATGTACAAATAATAATGTTTAAACATCATAAGTGATATGTTTATTTTAAAAAATGCATCCTGATTCATACTTTGATACTTTATGGTACAGGAGTAGTATTATTAAATGCATTATTGATTTTAATGTCAGGCAGTATTTGACAGCTGGTGATGATGTCAATCTTCTCAGACACTGCCTTCAGGTCCTCCAGGATTAATCTGATGCTGTGGGAAGCGTTGATGATGGCGCTCTGTGAAGTATTGAGTTGAGCTGTTGCATTGCGCACCTTCACAAAAACAATCACAATCAAACAATTGCTCTCACAAGAATACTAAAATGAAAGTATTCCAACAAAAATGAACATTTCTAAACTGTTTGCTGTTACAAGGTGGTTATGATTTTCAGTTCTTCTCTACTTTTTAACTTTATGCTTCTGACATTATAGTACATACTTAAATTGCTTAAATTAATGCAACTTTTTATTGCAGTATCTTTTTCTGTACTGTTCAGCATTATTCTGATTACTTTTCTTGTGCAGAGCAATATGATGTTATGGTGCTGCCACATTCAGTTTGACAACACCAGGGAATCAATAGGCTGTAGTGGCCTCTGTAATTGTGTTGTAGTATTAAAAGGGCATTCGGGAGGACCTTTGCAAAATATAAAATCAATGGTAAGTGTTCAGAGTCAAAAATAGCAGCGTACCTCCCTGCTGGCACTGCCGTAAATGTGCCGAATTGCCTGTCCCACATCAGAGTACAGCCGGCTGTTAGACTCCTGCAATTTCTGCTGTAGCAAGGTGTCACCTGGAAAATTAACATCCGAGAAATAAGTGAGAACTATAAACAGGGCTAGTATTTCTTAATTTGATTGTACACTTATCCATTTGATAAAAGCCATCCATGACTAAATACTGATGAATGGTAAAGAGGAAAAAAAATGTGACATCTAAATTGTCTCAGTCCTTATCAGAGTAACTGTATTTATCAATCCACAATATACTGCAGTCACTGAAAAGATCAAATGTACTATCATCAGAATAACTGTAATTATACTTATGACCAGCATTACTCACTGTGTGGTCTGTGTTTGGGGCTTGGCCTGTCTTCCACTATCGATTGTACATCAGGGTGGTCTCTCACAACAATGAGAGGAGGCAGGTCCCTCCTGAGTATCTGAGCGCTTTCCTGGCTCACTGCAAAGACTCGGTCCACCTGCTCCAGCTCACCCTCACTGTCCGTTTCAGATGCCTCCCCTGGAACCTGAGAGCGTCCACAGACAAAACACAATGTAGGTTCATGACAGGAGAGGTGGAGAAATGATTTGATACTGATGAACACACAGTTCTCTCTCTCTCAAAACACACACACACACAGGCGTGTACGCCAAAACAACCTTGGCTCCCACTGTGGCAGATTGGGGAGGAGGCAGGGAGGTGATGTAGACTTCATCATCAGAGTCTGTCTCAGATGCCTCGCCCTGCACCACTATCTGGTACCTGCTGGACATGACTGCACACACACACACACACACACACACACACACACACACACACACACATACACACACAAATGTTAACTTAAGCCAGAGTATCTGATGTTAGCTACAATAAACTTCAGCTAAATAACGTTTGGCAATAACACTGTAGCACGATAAAGGTTTTGTTTTGCGCTTAGTACAACTTTACTCAATAAGAAGTTACAATGTGTACGTCACCTAAAGGATCGCAGTCTGAATAAAGTCGTCTAATGCGCTGAAATAAATCCAAAACCTCCTCTGAGACGTTAAAAACACAAAAATCACATGAGCAGTCAGGAAGTGCGTTGTTTTTTCCAAGAGCCAATCCGAGCTGAACAATTATGTCACGTTGAACAAATATTTCAAGCCGTGATTGGTAGAAATGGCTGCCTTCGTAAGCAAGGGTCCGCTTCAAAGGATATCCGGCGTACGCCGAAATTGATTTCTGGTGGGCTGCACTCTTCTAGGCTTAACGCTGCCCTCTTCATACAGTATATGCTGCTTACACAGTAAACATAACCGACGTTTGACGGATCATACATGTTTCATTATTGGATGGATGATTTCTTTGCATGCCTCTGGCGTTTGAGGAGCACGCGATCCTCCACTACCAACCGGGAGTCTTTTTCATGCTATTTTAAAGGCTAACTCCGCCTACGTGAAGCCGGTGGAGTGCCCCGGCGTCAATAACGAGTGCATCCCAGGACACAAGCTTTTGTTTACTTCCCGCAGTCATTTGACAGGTAGGTGTAACTGTCTATTCTGTTGAATTAATGTCGATTAAATGTAAGCTATGTCACATATACATACGTACACTGTTTTGTCCTTATTGTCTCCCATACGCGGAGAAAAGAAAACTGTTTATCATGTCCTGAACGGTGTTGCTACAACACTAACTAGCTATTTGTTGCTAACTAGCTGGCTAACGCTAACACCGTGTCTTAATAGTAAGCGAGCGTCCGTCTATCGTGTCGCATCGCTAAACTTCCAGCGTTAAGTGAAACGCTTTTACGTTATAGTGGCCTGCTTAATGTCTTCTGTGTGTTTGTCAGGAATGGCAGACGAGGTTCTATTTGAATTTCTCCATATGGAGATCGTGTCACATGTTTACAAGGAGCAGCAATCCAGTAAAGGAGAGATGGACAACAAGGTGTGTTGAATAACTGCACGATATCAACTGGTAGATATATAGAGGAAAAAACAACATTGTTAGACTTGCAAAACGCCATCACCATCTAATCATACTAGCTTTTTTCATTTTACATATTAACTAATTTCAGTTTCTTCTTCCACAAAATGATCATATACAAAATATCAAAGTATTCATCTTACAGTACAGAAAAGTAAAAAGCAAACAAACTCTGAGCTAGGAGGAGGAGTTACAAAGATTTTAAACAAAAAACGGGTATTCATAGTTTTTACAGTTTTTGGATTAGAGGAAAATCGAATTGAGTCAATTAACTGTTTGACCTCCTTTGTGAAATCCAAGAAGTTTGGATTTTTACCTGTAAATTTGATTTTAATTTAGCCAACACAATGTATATGTATATAAATGTAATATATAGTTGATAATTAAATTAAAGAGTTATCTTCTAGGATTCCAAACAGTACATGTTTCCAAAATAATATAACATTTTATCAATTGGGCTGTTGATAAAGATACACGTTATTCCAAAAAAGGGCAGTAACAAAAAGAAGTGAACAGCAATCTCAGGGGAACTACAACAAAATGTACTACTTATATCAGCATCTTTTCTGGGGTTTTTAAATGATATCTTAGCTATGATTAATAATCATGCTAGCTAGCCAGTATATCCAGCTTGCATGATGATCACTCTATGACTGTATGTATTATAACACAGCTTACCTACTTTGACATTATAATATTGAAGCAAGCTGTCAATTTTACAGGCCACACCAGTCCTACAAAGACAGTTGACATCCACTAAACTAATCAACACCATGAACATTTCCTTTTTCTCCTCAGGACAGAGCTGTCTGTGTTTCTGTCCTGGAAGGGATGGGCTTCAGGGTGGGACAAGGACTCATTGAGAGGTAAAAGAGCGCACACAAACTGTATGTGCAACGTATGCTAGGTGTAACGCATGTTAAGTGACTAAATTGATATTTGTTGCTCTGCTCTGTCAAGGTTGACCAGAGACTCCCCCAGCTTTAAAGATGAGTTGGATGTAATGAAGTTCATCTGTAAAGACTTCTGGACAAAGGTCTTCAAGAGGCAGGTTGACAACCTCAGAACCAACCATCAGGTAAATAAATGTGTAGATTAGATTAGATGCAACTTTATTGTCACTGAACAAGTACAAGTACGTAACAACTAGATGCAGTTGGCTAACCAGAAGTGCAATTTAGGAATAAAGTGTTGATATACAGGATGCAAATTACTATGAGCAGTTTACAAGATATGCAAAGATATAGATATATAGATATACACTTGTGCAGTGATGCAGTATATTATCTAAAGTGATGTTGTGGTGAGTGAAGTGTAGAGTAGCATTATGTGCACTGCCTCCAAGAATATCATGAAAATCAGAATCCCAAGGTACATCGCATTTTTAGTTTTCAAAAAATATTACCTAAAATGTTGTATGATCACACTGGGATCACAAAATAACTACTTCATGCCCTATGTAGATGACTGTTGTTGTTGCTTAACTACTATTATTTCTCCTGTTACTGAGATATCTGGCCTTAAAATCTCACTGTGGCAAAGAATATGGTCAAATATATTAATCTCCAGTAAAAGTCAATCAAGGACATATATTTAATTCTCCATTAACTTTTAGGAAACTTCTACTAGTAAATGAAGCACTACAAATATATTAAATTAAATGTGTTTATTTCCTGCCATAGGGCACCTACGTTTTGCAGGACAACAAGTTTGCACAGCTGACTCAGCTCTCTAATGGGAAACAGTACCTGGATCAGGCTCCTAAGGTAAGCACTCTCTCACTCTCACACACATAAAGAAGAGACATTCCTGCTGTTGTCACATGGAAATCAAGTAGAGGTCGGCACTTAAGGCTTTATATTATGACACACAACTAAAGAAACCAGGATTGATCTCATTGTTGCTAAGCTAATTTGTGTGTGTTCTCTTAGTACCTCGCCTTTTCGTGTGGTGTGGTAAGAGGAGCTCTGTCCAACCTTGGTCTAGACAGCGTGGTGACAGCTGAGGTCTCTGTCATGCCATCATGTAAGTATCATCAGGGGTGACATGTGTGGTCAAGTTAGGTCAGAACAAGTTCATCAGTGTCCTTAAGTTGTATTTTATTATTTTGGATACACCGATTAAAGTTTATGTTGTCCTTCCCTCGGCAGGTAAGTTCCAGGTGGTTATCCAGAAATTGTGACGTGATCCTCTCTGCTGCCGTGGTGCTGATGGGCAGGACTCTATCCATGAAGGGTTCTGCTAATCCTAAAAAGAGGGCAGTAGTTTCTGTTCTACCATTGAGCAGTGCAACCACAGAGGGAATCAAACACCATCTTGACTTTCGCTCCAGGGCCAAACAGGACTAGCCAGGTTCTGCTGACAACCAGGTACAGTACTGTACCTAAGGACAGGGCTAAACAGGGTTAGCCAGGGCTTATTTTTTACTTAAGCTATAAAGCAAACAAAGCAAGATTTTTTTTTTTCCTTTTGCATCTTGTTTTTGGTAGCGGGTTATTTCCCAACTAAGCTAAACAATACACAATACTTTCATCCTCTGTTTTAACTAAATAAGTGGAGCTGCACCCTGACTGACCCCACATGGCTGAGCTTTGAAAAGAAATGTTAGCTGTCAGTGGCTGTGAACACAGTAACGTTAATGTGATTGTATAGTAAATGTTAAGGTGATTCGATGTTCGTAATGTGTTGCAGTGTCTGTGTTACTAGGTAACAGTTGGAAATGAATTGATATATAATGACATTTAAAGCCTTACCAATTCCCATAACATACTTTTTTGCGTCCTTCCAAATAATAGCTAATGAGCCTTAACAGCTGGCTCATCAGATTCATAATTTCCACAGTTGTCTCTCTGCAGACTCATAAAGGTGTAACCAGCTCCTGGTGCTTTGCTCTGCCTTGTTGCAGATTGCCTTTAGAAGCTGGGTGTTTCCTATATACTGGTGGTCATTAACATTTCTGTTCATTTGATGGCAAAATGCAAATCTAAGATGAGTCATTGGCACAGGATTTTTACTGTAATTGTGTTATATTATTAGATGTGATAATAATTTCTAGCTTCATACAAATTTGACAGTTGAATAACAACTACTTAGTGAGCATTGCAGAACCACTCAAACTGGGTTTACAGTTTATTATTTCTTCTATAAAGATGTACATTTTTATCCTTTGTACAGCATTTATATGTAAATGTGCAGTAAGAGTTGCCTAGCTAGGCTAGAGACTAGCTTGAGTTGCCATACAATAAGTTGCAAATGTGATTGAATCATGCTGTAAGGCTTTAAAATGATTAAAATGGATTTTTGGGTTACATTTGTCATTGATATCTTGCTTTGTATAACAATCTCCTCAAATATAGGTATTTTCCTAAATTACTACTTACATGCAACAGATGTCTCATTTGTGTCCTGAAATAGCTTAAAACTGTGAGGCTGTAAGTATATTCAGTTTGTTTATTTTATTTTATTTTATCAACTAAACATTTTGTCTAAATTAAAGATTAATGTTATGACAGTGACACCACAAAAAAGCGGTATAGTGAACAAGAAATGATAATTAAGAAGAAATTCACTTTTCTGGTGCTGTTGCCTATTTGTGCCACTAGAGGGACACATGGACTTGTCATTGTTGTTGCTTTACCCAATACAATTTTGCCAAGTTAAATCCAGTGTCTCTTTATCTGTTATTGCTACCTTGTTCTCTCAAATCTCAAACTTTTGATGTACTTTCTCTCGCTCAGACTTTTACCTAAACAACTGCAATGTGGAAATGCGACCCTGTTGAACAAACTTTACATTGCCATGAAAACATGGGCCAGCCATTTGGTATTCACATATATTTGTACTGTAAAATAATGTAAAAATGTAGCATTTGAAGTATTGTGTCAGTCAACAAAGTTTCTTCTATTTATTCAGATATTTGTGAGATGTACGCATCTTTTGTACAGTCTACTTTCCATTTGTTGTGTTTATTCATAAAAATAGATAAAGCCCTCTTGTCACATTGACGTTAAAAAGGAAAATACAAAAACGAAAAAAAAAAACAGAAAATTGTACAAGAAATCAAAACTTGTCCAAACTTTTACATCACACTGTAAAGGACAAAATGCACATTGATGAGACCAGACTAGTAATTCTCATGGGAATGGACCTGTTGCTGTTTCTCTTTTTCATCTTCCATCATTCCTGCTCAAGTTATTAATATGTCTTTCATGTTTTTGATCAATATCATGAGCTTGGTATTAAGAGGTTCTACTATATGTGACTGTACTCTGAGATATTTAGTATACAAGTTGAAAGTTGAAGTCTGAGCAGGTTGAACTGTGTGATTAAGTTCAGTTTTCAAGAAAACCATAGTCAGGGCACTGTGTGAGTGTTTTCAATCAGCTCATCATCAAGTCTGTCATTATATATGGCAATGTTGACAATATTTCATTTAGCTGATGGATTATGGTGCTCACTCTGTTTGTCTCTGCTCAAATAAAGTGTCCCTGGTTGTTTAATATTCCACTGCCATCAGTGAAATAGTTTTATTGAATAAAGGCACATGGAACTGATGCTGCTCTTCATATTTGCTATTGCTGTTACAAGAGTCATTGCTCTCTGTGTTGGCACACAACATGTTGTATTGAACCATACAAGGAGAAACTGTTTGTAGCACAATGTACTAGTGCGCCACTTATTGTAGTACCCAAGCCTCAGAGCATAATGGCTCAAAACAGAATTCATATGAAACAGGCCAGAAAAGAATTTTAAGTCAAAAATCACGCTCACTTACCAACTGATGCTGCACATATATGGACAATAGAGTTTAGGCAGTGCAGTGAATTCAGACATACTTTCTAGCATGGCCAAAGTTTGGCTGCAGTAATGACAATCTATGTTTTGTTTTTTAATTTAGGCTAATTTTTATAAGTTTTTCACAAATGTTTTGGTTGAACTTTAGTTAATAAAATATGTACAGACCATTTATTTTGTCTCTGCTCAAAACAATTTTACCATATTTACACATTTGTTAAGAAGTGTTCCTCCCTCAAGCACCAACATTGGAACAATAGTCACCCAACTCAACTATGTTTATTCACAAGCAGTGGGAGCAGAGAAATGGAGTGAGGTGGACTGCATGTTAAAGGGGAACTCCACCAATTTTACGCATGAATATCAGTTTACTCAGCATGGGGAGAACCAAGCGACCTGTGAAAACAACTATAAAATGGCTTGAGGGAGCTTTTTAAAGTCTGAGAAAGTAATCTGGGTTATGTCATCAGGGTCCAATTTAAAAACCATTGGTTGCATTTTAGAAGTGAAAGATCCAGTGTTTCTGGGGGCTTTATATGGAGTTAAAGGTAGTATTTGTCTGCTGCATCAATTTTGACCACTTTTTTTAAAACAAATCTGCCTCTTGTGAGTGCCCCAACTTTATGGAAGTGCAATACTATATTGCTGTAGTACCCCTTTAATATATTCATAACTTAGTTGTCTTAAATTTTGAAATTTTGGGTTAGAGCTCAAACTGAGTTATGTCCTTAATGCAGGATGGAGGCCCTCAAGACAAGAGTACTTGAAGGATCTTAAAAGTTAAAAGAAAAAAAGTTAAATAAGATCCCTGGTTATACTTATAAGTGGACTCCCACTTTATCCCTGCTGATAGTGTATGATAGATGATATGTAGGGTTTTTGGAACTTCAATACAACTGAAGGAATGCAGTGAAAGAAAGAAAGAGACAGGAAAATTGTGTTAGTCTGCATAAATGTGCAGCACCTGACTATAGCCCACTCTTTTGCCCATTTGTTGCAACCCATTAAACACTTAGCCCAAATCCTTTCTGGAAAGCAGGGAAAAAAATCAGAAGGAGGGATTAAAGGGAAGGCCTGGGAGGGGGCAGAATTGTATAAGTCTGGTGGAGGAGGAGAGAGTGGGCAAGAGGAAAATGGGATGGAGAGAATGAAGAGCCTCTACAGGAGGCTAGAGGGATATGAAAGGTAGAAAAGAGAAGTTTATTAGGGGGTGGGGGGAGTTGGGGGCCGAGAGGAAGCATTGCAGGAAAAGAGAAAGATGATGAGGGTGTGTGATAGTTAGAAAAGAAAGGCTGAAGATGTGGGTAGTTTCATCTACCTGTTCCTCAATACCTCACAAACAATATGAAGTGAGAGAAGAAGCTGGGGCCATCTCTTTGGAGTGAAATCGGGAGAAGAAGGTGACAGTTCAGCAACAGCTGTTTTGTGCTGCTTTACACAGTTTTTCTCCCCTTTTTCTCCTGCTGCATCACAATGTCATCAGTACACTCACAAAGAGAAACAGTGAATGGAAGGAGGGAGGAGAGCAGAGGAGGAGGAGGGGGATGTTCAGGGGTTTGGAAGAAAGAAAGGAGGTGTTGGGGGTGTGCAAGTAAAAAACCAGCATTCATTCTCTCAAATTGATGACTTGCTACAATTCAGTAACACTGTCCGCATAGACTGCCTGAAGTCTTTTGTAGTGTGGGATTGGGATGTTGACAGATACTATTGATCTGGGTTAGGTTTCCCAAAAGCAGCACAGTTTGGCGCAGAGACAAACTGAAATTAACCAAACACAATAAAAAAAAATCATTGTTGAACCGTGTCAATTTGGTATTAGTTGTTAAATCCAAATCAAATATTGAATTGGGGTAAAAAACAATGTAAGTTAAGTTGTAAACTGATATTTTTTTTATACTTTGATGCTACTTGGAAGCTAAAAGAATGATGCTATCAGTAAAGTACCAGATAGCCAGATAGTTACTATTTATAATTTAAACATGTTTATTCTTTTTAGTTGAGTTGCTTAATTATGTGAACTAGCAGTGGCAGCATTTAGCATTAGTTAGCTGATTAGTAAACAGTAGTGTGACAGCTGACTCCTAGCTAGCTTCCAATGTGCTAGCTAGTGATACTTTTAAAAAAAAACAGCATCGTATGTTAACTTTATCAGCAATAGGTAATTAAAGCGATGGATACGGGATGCTATCGGTTAAGTATGCTGTAGCTAGTTAATAAGTGTTTCTTATTTAAGCATGTTTATTCTTTTTAGTAGTCAGTTAATTACGTGAACTAGCAGTAGCAGTGGCATAAGTTAACCAATTGGTAAACATGTGAGTGCTAGCTAACTGCTTAGCTAGTTAACTTGATTAACAAGAGCTAAAGATTCATTAAAGCATCAAAAATTGTAAATTAAGCTTTGACCAGGCTTCGACATTTGAACAAGATTTATATTTTTCCTTTAAATTTTCCTGGGATTATGTTTTCCAAAATGAATGAAAGAAGAACAATAAACCTTAGAGTCAAACTCAAGAGCCTGGTCTTATTTTCCTCAGAGCAAATCTGCAGACTTCCATGTTACTTGTTTAACAACCCACATAATCTCACAGAATGCCGCCCACTTTCATCCTCTCAAATTGCTATCGCTTCTTCATCTCACAATTTCTTTTGCACAACTTTTTCCTTCTTTGCTTACTCATTCAACTTCCTCCGCTCATGCATAGTAAAAGTGAGGTTCTCTCTCACACACAAACACAAACCTTGTCTCTTGGGGCCATATGTTGACCCGCAGTGGACCTGAATACAGCCATCTGCCTGCCTTTCCTATGTCCCACAGGGCAAGAGTGTGGGAGAATGTCCATCACACACAATACAGCACACACAAACCATACGAGCACACACATGCCTTTAACCCCTTCACAGCCACTAATCACTCCCAGACAGCCAGCCCCATCTCATGTTAACAGTGACAAGATAATAGCTCTTAGATGTGTGTGCATGAAAGAGAGATTCCTGGAGGGTCAACCATGAGTATGCATCTTCTCCTCTCTCTTTTTTGTATAAAGAGAAAAACTTATTTCCATCATCATTTCTTTTTATAAGTGATAAAATCCCCTATTATTGTGATGCAAACATTCTTCACTAATTAATGTAAGCAATGTTATTTATCTAACAATTAATTTTTATATACCAGGCTGTTTTCCTGTTTTTGTTTTTACATGTATGGCGAACGCATTTCCCTGAATGTGGCACCTGATATCTGAAAACACATATTTAATGAGCATCAGTTAAGTTGTGTGGTTAAACTTGCTAATGAATTTAGTGCCTCTTAGAAGTCCGAGCTGCTCACAATTATCAATTCTTATTAAACTACCACTCAGCTGTTACATAGAGTGTAGAAAGTGAGGAGGTGAGAAGATGTAATTGAAGGAAAGGAGAGGAATAAAGTAAGGGAGTTGAGGATGAAAGGGGGATGGTTGGATGGAGGCAGTGAGTGAGAGAGAAAGGAAATGGGTGGGAGCCCAGGATTGGTAAGATTAAACCCCAAACAAAAGACTTCTTATCTCCACATGAAATCTCCATGGCATGACTACACACACAAAAACACACCAGCGCCCTGCTATCCTACAGCAGGCTGGCTGGAGCAGCCATAACTTGACAGTGCTTGCTTAAATCAACTTTTGCAAACATCAAGTGTGTGTGATGGTATAGAACAGCTGACCTTTTTTTTGATTTGGCGTCTTTTTCAGAATGTGAGACCATAATGTAGCACATTTCTTATCTTTTAACCTTCAAGACCTCACTTAAGTCGACAGTGGCCATTTAGAAGAAATCATTTGCATTATCTTAATAATTTATGCACTTCACTCCTTCTCTCATTCAGGTGAAATTCCTTCAAGTTTAAACACCTGCCAAGATTTTTTTTATTGCCTTACAAAGCAAGCAGCAGGGTCTGTAAGCACAATCCTCAAGCTGAGCCTGCATTATAGTGATGTGTGATTCATTTTCAGCTCCTGAGTGCAATTTCACCTGGAAATCTGAAGGACCTGCTTTTGCTCCTGTTGATAATAGTACAACTTGTAGATGACAAAAAAAGGTAGTCAGTCACTGAAACACTGAATAGCTATACTGTACTAGCTATATTCAATAAATTATAACCATTAATGTACACTAACTTAATTCTTAAACAGGTGATATACTGGCTGTTCTGCTGCATAAAGCAGAATTGTCCATGGTTTCTTTACAGCTTGGCTGTAGAGTGAAAGCAACACATCTCTATATTTAGCAATTTCTAAGTTTTCAGATAAACTGAAAGATTAAATGTTCCTTTACAGGTTGAGGACATTAACTGACACCTTATCTATAAATCTTAAGCAAGGATGTTCTTATTTTATGAAAAGTTGACATTTTGGAGGTGGTTTTCAATGGGCTGTGACCTAGTTTCTGTCTTGCTGACCAGGAAACATCAGTCTTATCACTCAGTCTTTACACCCCTAGTATGAGGTCTCCACTTCAAAGTGAGGTGAATTCATGATTATCGTCACTTTTGACATCATGCGTAGATATAGTCAACCTCAACAGTACAGGGCCACCTGGGGGAAATGTGATCTAGAATAAAAATCTGAAATGACAGTTTGCTGGTTTCCTGCTCGCTTCCTTCCTTCCGGCACCTTGCATCTGAAACATCACAAATGTGTGAACATTGTTGCAAATATACTACATCAGGCAGAAAGTTGAAGGAAGCAAACATGACCTCAACAGCACTCGTAACTTCTGCATTACTATATCAGCACTTCAGGTTTAAACAGGTTTCTGAGATGTGTCAAACATGCCTGTGTAGACTTTACCTATAGCTGATGAGGTGATAAAGCAACACAAACTGTCGGTTTAAAAAAACAAAAAAAACTTTATTTCCAGTACAAAAAAGCAAAAGAAACCTAAATATATTAAACTTGATACAAGCATTAACAACTCAGTCCTCTATAAATACGTTAAAATAAATTAAAGAAATTAATTTACTAAAGATTATCACCTTTAACACTAAACAGGCCTCAAACATGTTGATGAAAAGGCAATTTTAAATAGAGCAGTAACAGGACAGAGTCTGTTCTTCTAACCAACTACATAATAAACACACAAAACAGCCGAGTAACATTTCTAAAACACTAACCCTACAGTATGCTGGATCTAGCTCGGTAAGGCAACAGACCGTGGCACACGATCACATGGACTGTGACCAGGACGCTACACATTCATAACAGTACGAAGCCGTAACAGGAAGAATTAATACTGAATGAGGGAAGAGAGATGGGAAATAGTGGGGTGAGAGTCATGAAAACATGACACCAGTGCTGTGCCTATAACTGCCTGAGGAGAGGGAAAGAAAATCCCAATCCTGGGAATGTTAAAATTTTCTAAAATACAGATTAGCACCACAACATTTTAGGATACATGCTTAAGACTAAAAAGGTCTTTCATGAAGTGTTCTGGACTTGATTGACTTTACGTCTGAGCCAAGCGCCTTGCAACTCAAGCTATATATCCATCATAACCAATTAGACAAAACTCAATATAAGATGCAGAATTACGTGATGGCATCTCATTTGTAGGTTTTTGTTGTCCTGTTGCTGTTACTGCGGTCACATTTGTACAGATCCGAGCCTAAAAAACTCCCATGTCCTGACATGTTCCATGACAAGAACATGGAACCTGGCTTATTTTGTAAAGTCAAACTGAGCCTCCTTCCTCCATGACTGTAAAGCAGTGTAAATTTGGTCATTTTACAGTGGTAGTTTGTCATTAATGCACATGAGACAGAAGAGCAACACTCTTCACAACAGAGAGAACTTCCTTGACAAAAAAAAACAAAACAAAAAATCTCACACCCCACCTCACATCTCCCCTAACAAACCAGCAAATCTTGGATCAACACTGTAACATGACCTGTTAAAAAAAAAACACTACAGGCACTTCAGCTGTTTAAAAACTTAACATTCAGGTTTAAGGCCTACTATTTGAGGCCAGTTATCCAAACATAACCTCAGACTGCACAGTTATGAGGAGAACACTTTCACTAGCTTATAAACACAATACTACTGTGTACAGTTAATGGAAAAAAACAAACAACAATTCCTAAACATAGGTCACATTGTGTGTTTGTCCCACCATAATCAAAAGCTACAAACAGATGTCTTTGGCTTTATCACACTCTTTAGACCATTCACAAGATGTTGACAGGAGTAAAAATGGATTATGTGGTTGGACTAAACAACAGGCGGCCCTGAGGCCCAATCACACTGTGATTACAATATCTTTGTCGCAATGTGCCATCTCAGCATACTGTTTTGATAAAGCATAAACTTCTATCTTGATATGTGTATTCTGTTTTGGTGGTGGCAACACATCACTCTGCAACCCTTACGCACGACATTGAAATATAACCACATAAATCTATCAGGCGAATCTCTCTGAGCGTTCTGAGTCAGTCTTTGTTTCCTTTGACACCACAAAGAACATGTCTAAACTGTCAGTCCAGTGGCTGTGTGTGAGAGGAAAAGTGTGCATTTATAGGGGTGGTTGCGATTGAATGTGGACATGTGTGTACTGCATATACATATGTTGTTCTGGACATAGTGTCCAGGGGTCTGCATGTCTGTGTCTCTTGTATGTATATGTGTATATGTGTGTGTGTGTGCATGCGTGTGTTTGTGTGTGTTCCAGCACACTGCAGCCTAAAGGCAGAACCCAGTAGCATCCTCAGGAACAGAGAGCTGACTGAATACGGCCAGACGTTTGCCGTTGCCATCATTATTGCAGGATTCAGATCCACTGAGCGAGCTAGCGGAGCTGCTTCCATCCTGGTCCTGGTCTGACAGAGAGGTGTAGGACAGGGATCGGGTACCAAGTGGCCCTGAAAAGACCCCAGTAGCATTGGGACTCTGCCTCAGAGAGGGGGAGGCAGTCGGTGACAGGCCACATGGAGAACAGCCAGAGTCTGGAGAAGGCAGAAATGGAGACCGTGGATCTGCTGGAGTGGCCTGGCCCATGTTGGGTGGGTACTGGTGGACAGGGGAGGCCTCGAAGGCAGAGTCCATCTCCAGGAAGGCATGAGAGAGGAGGTCAGTAATATCAGCGCAGGAAGGAGGAGAGGCTGAGGGAGCACGTGTGAAAGTGGCGGTGGCAGGAGGAGGATGAGCAGGAAGGGCAGGCTGAAGGGCCTGTTGGGGAGCAGAGGGAAACCCAGCAAAGCTGAAGCTCTGTCTGACAAGAGGGGGTCTGTGCGAGCGGGAGGAGGACAGGGGCTGAGGGAGAACGCTTGAGGAGGAGGAAGAAGATGAGGAAGAGCGGGAGAGGGAGTGTTTCATTTCTTCCTCATTGTTGTGGACGAAGTGGCAGCGGATCCCGTAGGGGCAGAAGCCGATGGTGTGAAACGTACGACACGGCTCAGTTTTGTACTTCGGATGTCTGCTAAGATCCCGCAGCTCCTCAGGCCCGTGGGCAAACTGGCACTTCCCTCCATACTTGCATAAGCCGTTCTCAGTAAAGGAGCGACACAGTTCAGTCTTATAGCGTGATGAGGAAGAGGAAGTGGATGAGGTGGACGAGCAGGAGCTAGTGTTCAGTGCAGTGGGGCTGATGTCACTTTGGGAATGCTTTATGTCAGTCCCTGGCCAACCTAGACTTGCTGCTGTGGTGCTGCTGGTCTCTACCATGCTGACTGACCGCTGGGACAGGAAGCCTTGCTTTCCCCACTGGGTGGAATTGAGAAGCTGGGAAGGCAGAGGGCTTTCAGACTGCTGCCCCCACTGGCTGGAGGACAGAAATACACTGTCTGAAGGATCAGTAGGGAGGCAGGAGAGGGATGAGAGGGAAAAGGATGTGTTGCTGCTGCGTGGTTGACCGATGTAGCCTGGTGTTCTCATCGCCAGACTTAGGGATGCTAGCTGCCTGCTCTGGTCCCTCAGGTCGAGGTTAAACAACTGCTGTAAAAAGAACAAACAACAGAGCAACATTAGCCCAGAAATTTTACAATTAAAAAGCACTAAAATAAAAAATACCACTTGAGGCATGTTTCTTTTTTAATAATCATTAACATTTGCAAACAGCACGTCTCTGGTATGATGGACCAATTTATCCAGCATGTTGGGTAATTTTGTTAACCAGCTTTTATACGTTCTCTGTACGTATTTCAATCTTTCACTTATATAACAAACACAACCAATCTACAAAGCTTTTCACAAATTCAAACTCACTCCTGGTATAATCATCAGTCATCCCCCTAAAGGAGCGTTACTGGACATTTGCACTTTCTGTGTCTACCAGACTTAATAAATGTAAGTATAAAACCTGTGTGTATACGTGGTGTAATACTGACATGCATCATCTCATCTCAGGACCTAATAGTTATAGTTAAACAGCTCCAAGATGACAGATGAAAACACTCCAAAGAAATTCAGTGCATATAATGAATAGCAGAGCAACAATCAAGGAAGACAAGTACACTTTAACACTGGTTCCAGTAATGTAAGCCTGCAGGTTAATAAATGTTGAGAGGATTTGTTCTGTTACCCAGTGGAAGTGCATCAGTGCATTTATGAATCTGCACTTAAGCTGTGGGACTAACTTATTTCCTCTTTGCTGAAGGGATTTAGAGAGCAGAAGTTGAACAACAGTTAAACAATTTCTCACATAAACAGTATTAAAACTTTTCCTACCCATTTCAATCCCCACTTGCAACACTCAAAGTTGAATATACCATCTAACATAGACTTGGGTCTGCTATTGTGAGGACAGTAAGTACAGTGACCACACTAGTAACTCTAAAGAAAACCAACATTAATGCACAGTTCGCTTCTACTTACTTGCACACAGTGAGTTATATATTTCTCCATGCTATCAACGCAGCTTGACAACTTTATTTGGCGAATTTCAGTCGTTTCAAACGCATATATGTTCAACCATGGATCTGTACAGTGGTGTTTTGATTCAACATGTTGAAGTCGTCTACCGTTAATTAACTATCGAGTTTACTTATACCCTGTCTGTAAACAGTTTGGTGGCGAAATACTGCGACTAGCAAATCAACAAGTTAGCTATAAGTTAGTTAGTAGACAGTTTAATGGGCCTAAGTTCACAACGCTCCCACTTTGTGACAAATTAGCGTCACTCAGGCTAACCTTTAAAACAAATAAAACAAACAAAGAGTTAGATAAAGCCACGAATTAACAATAAACGGTTAAAACAACATAATAGCATTTTGTGCTAAACGGAACTTGACAGGTGAACTGAGCAAACTGCGTAAAGTTAGCACTGAGGCAAGCTAAGCTAACGTTAGCCCCCCTTACCCCCCTCCCTCCGCCAACTTTTTTCTCCGCTCAACTTTCGTTTACCTTGCACATCATCTCTTCCAGGTCAGCAAACTGGTTGAGGGGGTAAGATGGCATTTTGCTGAGTTATCAAAAGCTTCGTCTGGTCCCGTCTGTCTGCCCCAGCAGTGATAGACGTGGGGGAGCTCGCTGGCATGAGTCGGTGAGAAGTTTCCAGTCGCGTATGTGCTGCTAAACAAGCCGAAGACCCGGACCACGTGTGGATTTAAAACCTAACAGTGCTGTTAGCCACTCCCACGCCGCTATGAGTCAGCCCCAAGTTGTTTTCGCCAGTGTTTTCAAACCTGCCATCAGGGTCTCTAACTCCATGAAAAGTTTATCTTACTATTTTGAATTTAGGATTCCTTGTCTTTTCATCGCATCTCTGTTGGTTATAAAGTTAGTTTCACAGTGAGTCACACAGTGCAGCAAACATCTTCCAACACGCAGTCCTCTTCATGCTGGATAAATGTAGGGGTTCGTTTTTTACTCTACTCTCAATTTAATGTTTTGGATTGCATGTGTTCTTATCTGACTTCAAGTTTTAATTATCTTGCCTAGTTAGTTAGTAGTTAAGCTTAGTTTTATATAAGTGTATTTATATATAAAATAATAAAATCATGTATAAAATTCCAATAAAGCAGAAATTATATGAATGAATGAAACTTTATTGATCTCCACAGGGGAAATTCACTTGGTACAGTAGCTCAAGATTAGAAGAAAAAGAGTGAATGAGTGATAAATAGAAGCTATAGACTATATACTATACACACTACTACACTTATATATATTACATTTATATCGTTTACCATACTTTTCTCTGGACAAGTGGTGGAAAGTAACTAAGTTACTACATTTACTCAAGTATTAGTACAATTTCCAATTAATGCTAAATTCTACATTTACCTCTACACTTCAGAATTGCAGAGGCAATAGTGTAGGATATCTTTTTAATGTTCTCCACTACATTTATCTGACAGCTACTTGAGATTATACAAAATACTATATATTAGTTAATATAACACGCAAATTCGTTTGGATTATAACACAACAGTAGTTGGCCCACTTTGACTAGCTACAACATTAACATTGTGCTAATACTTTAATACAACAACATAATCTAATCTAATCTAATAAATAATACTTTTCTTAGTATAAAGAAAAGGGGCAATTCGGCATGAGTACATTTACTTTGATAGTTTAAGTACATTTTACTGATAATGATTTTGAACTTTTACTCAAATAGTTGAATGCAGGCAGTACTTTTACTTGTCAATGACTATCTTTATGCAGTGTTATTACTACTTTTACTTAAATAAAGGATCTCAGTACCTCCGTCACCACTGCTTTGCATACAGTTTTGTCACCAGTGGACTCAGACAATGTGGATGCTTGATCGGGCCTTGTCATCAAAACCACTATTTTTTTTATCTTGTCTGATATAGATGTGTATATAGCTGAATACTATCATACTATTGACATTATTAATGCAATTTGCACTTTTAGCCATAACCCTGATACTTAATGATTATATCTGGCTAGCTAATGACAGATGTGTCACTGGCAGTGGTTAAAACAAACAACAGAAAGGTTGTGGAACAAAGGCAGTCACAAGAAATAGAAAGGAGGCAGACAGATACAGGTGTGTACAAACACAACAAGAAAAGGCAACCAAGAGGACAAGAGAGGGACACAGGCAGAATACAGGACGACTGAACCATATGGATAGAAGAGACAGCATGGAGACAGCCTATCCCTATGACACAGACAAGGAGGAGCAAAGTCTTTGATTTCAAAGGTAAAGGTAGATGTGTGAAAAATTCCACTGTAGAGAAGAGCCATGATACCTTCTAGTGTCGATCTATCTTTGTGAAGACCAAAAATAATATTGGAACAAACTGTTATTTCCCGAAACTCAAACCTTACATTAACCTGTAAGATTTAAGTCTAATCATAACCCCACTTGTAACCCTAATCTCCAGCCAAGAATTAAATATTGAAGTGGACACACACACACACACACACAAACACACACACACAGACACACACGTCTGCGAGGGGTGAAGTTGTCACACCTCTGGGATTGTAAGGAGGATTGCAACAGCATGCCCAGTAGCCTGACGAGCTGGCAAACAGTTGGTTACAGCTTTCAGTTTGTTCTGTACAGTCCAGTACTTCTAGTGTTACAATAAAAGCACCAAATAGCTTAAATTAAAGATGACAATGTTCTTTTTTTTTTGAAAGTCTGTCAGGGGAAGGAAAATATTCTCAGAGGATTTGTAATTGTTGCACATTCCTGAGTTAGTTATTTAGGTATAACTTTTTAATGAACTCCCAATCTACTGAAGTGCATTAACACTCATAAAGAAAGTTCTATTGCCAATGTTTTTCTTCTCTCTAATTGTTCCTGTTCATGAAATAAAACTGATAGTTAAGTTAGTTGGCTGAAAACACGTGTATAGCCCATATGATATACAAAGAGAACAGAAAATACAGAAATTGCTCAAAAAGGCTGTACTGTGTGCAAAAAACCTCCACATTTCTGAAATGCTCATCCCCCACTCTGAGAAAGAGTCTGAAAGTGCTTGAAACCAGATCATAGCTTTAAACCCTTTTAGAAGGATGGGTTCAGCTGAGACAAAGCCTGCCGAAAGCTTTGTTTTGGTCCAGCCAAGTGGTCACCATTAAGTGTGTGCAAGTGTGTATGGGTTTGTGTGTGTATACACCCCCCCCCCCCCAAAACACACACACACACACACACCCTCATGCTGTCATTATGTAATGGTGAAGTTTGTCTCAGCCAGCCATGTTTTGACTTGTGTGATTTGTATGTAAAGGTGAATTGGTTTCCCTCATATGTCTGTGGTTAAAGGGTAAATGGACTAATGGGTGTCCACTGGTCTAATATTTGTACCATGGAAATATGATGGACCAGATTAGAATCCAACAGTCTTGCCCCGTCGCTGTCTGCTGTTACTATCAAAACTACTGCAAAGTTATCTGCCTAAAGGAAATGGGGATTCATTTACTGTGTCTGCCTCTGAAACCAGCTCCTCAGTTTGAAGTTTAGACATTCATTAGCACCATCCAGATATATCAGATTGTGTTTAGATCCAATTAAGATGTTAGGGTTAGGAGGGACTGCAGCTCACACCTGGCATCAGAAAGCATCTTGAGTGACCTTTTGTTATCGGATTTCCCTTCCTAACTCATATTCGATTTAATCGTCAAAAAACTGACCATAGCCAACCGTTTAAAAGTTATTTGGCATGGGCTGTTTTGTAGGGTTTTACTGTGGAATATTTAATACACTTAAAAGTTGGCACATGTATGGAAAAATTTCCAGACCACCTCCAAAAATGATCTGAGAGATGGGATCCCAGTGTATCAGTGCATTTTGGATGTGTTCACACCTGTATTCAGAGCTATCTGCTCACAATCATATGACCCAAGGTGCATTTATGCCAAGTGTGAACAAGGCCTAATTACCTTCCTGGTTGACCTTAGGGTGCTAACCCAGACATAAAACACAGCCCTAATTAGTTCTTCGTCTACAGAGGTTTGGCTCGGTGTGTTTGTTACTTACCCTCAGATGAAGACCACCACTGTGAACAACACACCATTAGCAAGAAGTCAACAACATAAGTGCTTTGCGTAAGCAGGCCCTTCTGTTCATTTGGTTAAGTAAACAAATGTCTGTAAACAAGCTATTTGGTTGGTGAGTTGAGTTTACTTCTATAAACAAATCTCTTTGGGTGAGTTTGGGGATTACCGTGTGTGGTGATGGTGGTGGTGGTGGGGGGTGGGGGAGGGGGGTGGTGGGTGTGGGGGTTGGATGGGGGGGGGGGGGGGGGGGGGGGTTCTGAAGGAAAAGGGGGAAGGGAAAAGGGAGGAGAGAGATTGAAAGAGAGTTCTTGCTTCTTGTTGAGTCCAGCTGGGCTAGAGGGCCTTTGGAGCACAATGAGCTCAATGAGCTGCAGAACACACACACACACACACACACACACACACACACTGAATGGGTGGGATAGAAGGGCTTGTTAGGAGGAAAGAGACGGGGGTGAGAGAGGGATGAAGGGGCAGGATTGGGGGCTATTTAGAGGAAATGAGATGGAGGAAGAGAGAAGGGGACTCCTCTCTTTCTCTCTCTGACTGGAAATGATGGAATCAGAAGCAAGAGATGGTTTGTGCATCTGCAACAAGCCTTATCTACAGATTTGGGATTAATCAGCCAGATGCGTAAAGATGTGTCATGGGACACATTCCCCTGCTTTGTCACATACACCTGCTGCAGTGAAATAATTAGCCAAGTCATTATGAAAGCATTTACTAATTCAACATCTGTTTGATATTAGGAGATATTTGCAGAGGCGATGTTGCACTGCAGGGGCTGTGACAGTAGGTTGCTGCTGTTGTATAACTTTTTTTAAATGAAATGGGGTGAAACTATGAAGAGATATGCTTCTTTAGAAATATACCTCTTGATGAGCAAACCGTGCAGCATGCCTGCATTCACAGGAAGAATGGGTAGGATGTTTGAGAGGTAGTTTGTGTATAGATAGAGAAATGAGTGGGCAGGATAGTAGGTGTGTGCGTAAATCTGTGCACAAGTTGCACAGGAACAGAGTATTGTAGCACCATTTCAGGCATCTCGGTCACAATAGATTTTGTTGCTGTTTGTAATGTGTTACAGACACACACACAAACACACACACACACACACACACACACACACACACATTTGCACACTCAGCCTATTGGAACGCTCATGATTAAGTGAAGTCATTCCTCTACAGCCCCACACAGGCTTCTTCATAAGAGGCTACTATTACCAGTAAAATAATAAAGAGAGGGGAGGAGGGGGTCTGTAGACCTGATGAACATCTGCTCCTCTTTTCCTCCCCTTTCTTCACCCACCCCCACCTCACCACCTTCCTTCTTTCACAATGTACCCCCCTGGCCCATTCGCCCATGTGTGCGTGTGTGTGCATTTGTGTGTGCATTTGTGTGTGTTTGTGCTTACACAGCCCATGGGTGTGTGTATTACAGAGAAGTTTGGGCTTTAGGAAGAGTTTCCCTGTCAGTGAATGCACCATTCTTGCATATGCATGGAAAAATGTATTTATCTTTGTCTGCAGTCTATATGATGTCATCAATTGTAAGTTAACATCACCTTTTCATCCAATGTAGCATGCATTCTCTAATCTAGGTTGACTTTAATTCTGTATTTTAATTAATAGGAACAAAAACAATACCAACCTGACATCCGTTTTTAAAAAAATATTTTAAAACTTCTATTTTCTACCAAGCATGTCGCAACACTGAACAGACAAATAAAGGAATCATTAAAATTGTTAAATGATAAAGCATATTAAACTAAATGATTTACATAAAGACATGGAAACTATACCTTATGAAAAGATAACCAGAGTGACTGCACTGGAATGTTAATTTATGCATATTTATGCATTAATAAATAACAACTATGACTCTCTCTTGTTTCTGTCTCATGCACACACACATGGACATTCATCCAGAAACACTGCACAGTAGGGTTCTACTCACAGGGCAATGGGCATAACCTAACCTTTGATCTTTGACCTCTGACATCACCCCCCCCCCCCCCTCCGCTCCCCTCCCTCTCCTCCTCTCTTCCTTACTGGAATTCACTCCTGTGGATTCAATTAGGGAGAACGAGAGCAAGACACACACAGAGAGAAACAGAGAAGTTTCAAAAAACAAGATAGCAGTGACAAATGTTCTCAGACAGACTATCATGGAAAAGGAGACAATTGATGATTTGGGGTGGAGAGAGTGTGACAGAGTGGTGGGGGAGAGTTAAAGCGTCAGTTCTTTTGAAGATCACTCATTTGTTTTCAGGGAAAGTGGCAGAGAAGCAGTCAGTTGTGTTTGTGTGCTTGTGTGCATCAAGACATCTGGGGTCCCACAAGAGACATATCTGAGATACACTATATGTAAAGGTATGCGGACAATCTCCTCATATTTGTATATATTTGTGCTCCGGAGCTGTTTTTCATAGTTTTTATGGTTTATGGTTTGGTTTTAAGCTTTCCTGTTTCATTACAATGTCCCAGTACACATAACAAGTTAATAAAGAAATGTTTTCATGAATTTGATGTGGAGATCTGACCTTAATTGCCTTTCAAGATGAATGGAAATTCAGACTACGAGTCAGGCCTCATCCTGCAACATCAGGGCCTTCCCAGATAAGTGGAGGCTGTTATAAAAGCATATTAATGCCCATGATTTTATACTGAGATGTTCAACAATTACATATGGGTGTAATGTTTGGGTGTTCTTATACTTAATTTGAGTGTCTAATCAAGTGATAGAAGAGAGCAAGGCTGACCATGGCAACCCACTGGACAGTTGGTCTTGCAAATTACTACTCATTTATATTTACAACTGCAGTTAAATTAGCTGTGGATTTAGTTATATGACATCAACTGTTACACAATGCAGTGTATTCAAAATGATTGTGTTCACCTTGTTTGGAAATGTACAATTTCTTTACATCCTGCTTGTGATTAAGATGGGTTCCCCATATTTGCTGCATTATACCGCCCTCTGCTGGACTAAAGGGTGACTACAAATCAACACTGTGACCATTTATATTGTTGTAGATGCAGGGTAGGAGTTTCTGGCACAACTTAACCTACTTCCAAGGTGCACAGAGAAAGGAAAGAAGTCTAAAGAAGTCAAAACTCCAGCAAAACTTGTAGTATATAGAACAACTTTATTGTTAGACCAACGTGTTTTCGGCTTGTGGCCTTCATCAGGGTCATCATAAAACACATTACAGACAACATTTAAATAGAGTAGGTTAGATATGAAGCAAAAAGATAAAAACATATATAAAAGACAACCAGTCATGTACATCCAGACACATATCAGCCACACACACAGACACACTCTGAATGGATGGGATAGAAGGGCATGTTAGGAGGAAAGAGACAGGGGTTAGAGAGGGGTGAAGGGGCAGGATTGGGGGCTATTTACGGGAAATGAGATGAAGTAAGAGAGAAGGGGACTTCTCTCTTTCTCTCTCTGACTGGAAGTGATGGAATCAGAAGCAAGAGATGGTTTGTACATCTGCAACAAGCTTTGTCTACAGATTTGGGATTAATCAGCCAGATGTGTAAAGATGTGTCATGTCATTCCCCTGTTTTGTCACATAAACATCCTGCAGTGAAATAATCACTCAAGTCATTATGAAAGCATTAACTTGTACTATAGAGCAACTTTATTGTTAGACCATCCAGATACATATCAGCCAATGGGGCATCTACAAAGATGGGTTGGATAAATGGTCATGTAGCTTCAGTCCAAATGTTGTCCCAGATTAACAGAGAGGCAAGGGGAGTGTCCAAGAAGGGACATGAGTGACACTGTATTTGGTCCATTATCTAGAAAAGTGCAACTAAGGCGTGGTACTTGGGTTTGTACAGAAGATGTCTTAATCCAAAATGTGCCTATTTGATATGGCATACTTTAAAGACACTTTAATTAAAAATAATAATAATAGTATAAATAAATAGCTTTATAAAGTGCTGTGTATAGAAGAGTAGGAAGAGCAAAAAGATACATGATACAACAATATAAAATAATACATCACAAAAAATCATAAAAACCACTACTAAACCATATAAATGAGAGATATTTAAGAACCACTATAGAAACTCATTAATTTAGAAATCCTCTTTCATGCCCCCTGGAGATAATCTTTGGAAATAGAAAATCCAAAAATGCTTCTCTCTTTTTCCTGTGAAAATTGACATTACCCCTTCTTCGGCTAGACGTAATCATTTCTATGCCTGTAAAAAATAGAGATGACATGTGATGTTGCTTTTCATTGAAATGTCTTGCAATAGGACTGGTTACATCTTTTCTCTTAATGGAGCTCCTATGTTCAAAGATACGTTCTTTAAGGGAACCTATATATATTGGTTCACTGTATCATATAGACAAAATTTTTTGTTTTACAGGTAATAAAGTCCTTGATGTTAACTGTCTCTTCATTGGTAGGATGATGAAAAGACTTAAGGTTTTTGGTATATTGTCAATTTATGCAGGCTCCACACTTAAAGTTGCCTTGAAGAGGTTTAGTTGTGAACTTACTGTTCAGGACTACAAAAGGCAGACATGCTCTAACAACCCTGTCCCTTATGTTTCTTCTTCTTTTAAAAGTTACCATGGGTAGATCTTTAAATGTTTTTTGCATTAGTTTTAGGGGTGAATGTAGTGCAGTAAATAAGGTGTGGCTTAGATTTGGAGGATTTTTTAGCTCACAGATAAGCCTCTCCACTCTTTGAATCCACTTTGTTTTTTGTACATACAAGCCAATCTTAATATAATAATCGTAATTTCTTTCTCTAAATTTCTTTAAATTCTTTATTTTTATCATATTGTTCTGAAACATCACATATTCTTTTCAGTCTAGTGAGTTGCCTTACATTTAGACTCTTCTTAAGAGGGATGGGATGAAAGCTTTCAGCATGAAATTATCATTTATATCAAGAAAAATAATTTCTTCGAGGCTACAGTTAAGTGTGTATCTAAGGCCTGCAAAATTACCATTTAGAAACTGTAAAAACTCCAATAGAGTGGGGATTGGTCCTTTCCAAAGTGAAAACACATCATCAATGTAACGCTTTCAAGAAATAATAAAAGGGAAGAAGGGTTTTTTTTGTGATTCATACAGCATTTGTTCTTCAGGTAACCAACAAATAGACGGGCAAAACTAGGTGCCATTTAAGTGTCCACTGAAGTGCCAGAGGTCTGGAGGTATGGTATATCATTAAAAAGAAGTAGTTTCTCTTTAGAACAAAGGAAACCAAATCAACTAGGAAAGTGGTTGAGGGTGTTCCCATTAGTCGGGTGTTAAGGAAATGTTCCAGTGTGTCTAGGCCTTGCTGGTGGTCAATATTTGTGTATAAGCACTCAATGCCTTAAGTACACGTCACTACATCTGGATCAACTGATGGGAGTTCTTTAAGGAAAATTAAGAACTGAGAGCTGTCTTCAATGAAGGATCTTAAAGTAGGTACACAGTCTTTAATGTGGTAGTTGACAAAACCTGATATTTTCTCTGTTAGACTTCCAATTCCAGAAACAATGGGTCTACCAGGTGGTTGGTGTGGGTTTTTATGAATTTGTGAACCCTGATGAAGGCCACAGGCCAAAACGTGTTGGTCTAACAATAAAGTTGTTCTATATACTACAAATGTTGCTGGAGTTTTGACCTCTTTAGACCACTGATAATGTTGAAATCCACAGTGAGGTCAATGGACCATTAGACTAGATTATACAGGTTGGGACCAAATGTGCCACAAGACCACTTTTGATTCATAATCATCATGAGATGGCTAGCATGCACTAACAAGGCTGGGTGTAAGACAAAGTAGACTCAACCCTTAACACTCTTGATTTTTTAAAGTGGTTCAACTCAACTTTGAGATTAATTTGGATAAGGAAGAGTGATGAAAGGAATCAAGGAGAGAAAAGGGGGAATAAAGGGAATAGGCAGGTGTGTGATTTAAACGATATCCTTGTGACAGACTGTTAAAATGTATTACTCTAACACATCCGACCTGTCAAAGATCTTACAGCATGGAAACAGAAAACATTAGAATAGTGACTGGTGATTCATATCAAAGACGTTATGTTGTCACTGTGCATTAAAATGAATTTCATGAAGTTGAAAACAATGCTGTCGTTTGTCTGATTTGCCAGCGAGGGGAGCTGTTGCACCATTTCCATGTTAGTTTTTATGGGCCTTGCTGAGTGGGTTAGATTAATTTGGCTAATTCATTTTCTGTATCAATAGATGAGAAACACCAGCTGCATATCTTACCTTAGGCTGTATATGTGTGTGTGTGTGTGCATACTGCTATACACATGAAACAAATGAATTATATGAGATACACACATAGTGAATGAAAGACTAAGGCTGGGAGCCAGAGCTATGAGTGAACACAGATTGATAGACACGGGGAACTTGCACAACCCATAGTCCTTGGAAGCAAGCCACACAACAGTGTGTGTTAAGCAACAGTTCCCGGAGATCCTCCTGAACCCAAAACAAAACAAACGGCCAAATCTTTGTTTCAATAACAGAGAAATAGTCTATCACCATGCATTTCTGTCAGCCTAATGTGTGACCAGGAGGACCAACACGCTTAAAATGTATTTCATTCAGGAAATAGGAAAATATATTATGTATATACAAGGAATGTGATCTGAGATTTCCACTGAAAGATCATTTATCTCATGCTCCAGTTTTACTGCCTGTGATCAGATGTAAGCAAAAGCTGCGATTCATGAGAAATTCATTTCAATGACAGGGAAAGTGGAGTATTGATGTTTTAATCTTAATCCTACCGACTGCAGACACCAGAGGTAAACTTTTTTGTCATATCTCACAGGTCCTTTATTCTATCATCCCAACTTTTTATTACTTTGTCAATCAATTTGTTCCTAATGACTTCATATCATTGTTTTCTGTTTGTGTTTTAATTAGTGCTTTTTAAAAATACCAGTGTATTGTCGTCCTGAGGGACCCCAGTCAAAGCACCCAATTCAGACAATACAGTTGTAATAGCTGGAACTATTTACTGGGTTCATGTTTGCCATGGGTCCTAATTTAAAGAATCGCACACTCATTTAACACTCATTTTGAAAATTTTGTGGAAAGACTGTACTTGGGATAAAAGCTGCAATTTGTATTAAAGAAAAGTATATATTTTTGTTTTACACAATATGCAAATTAACCGTAACTTTCCTAATCTGTTTTTTTCATAGTCCTTGTACGTATGTTGGTTGGATGAGGGTTAAATCAACAGCAGAAACATGCTGAGCCATACAGAGAGAGGACAAGATGTAGGGAGAAGCAGAGAGGAAGGAGAAAGAGCAAGAAAAAAGAGGGAGAGAGAGAGACAAAAAGAGAGAGGATCCTGAAAAAATGTTATAATTTAATTGATTTGAATGTGTTTTAAAATTCAAGGAAGCCAAATAAACTATAGTGAGTGAGAGAACAAGAACAGTAATTTGAACATTTTGTCCTAGTAATCTCATGCTAGTAGAAAGAGTCTTTAATGAACTGAATAGTCCAAGATAATTGGAACTAATTAGTACAGATCTCTTTTAGTACAATCCTAAAAGGGGATTTTTTTCTTGATAATTTTCTCACACAGCTGACATGAAGCTGAGACAGGAACCTGACCTGACAGTGTGCAGCATGATGTCAGGTGTTTGGATACTGGAGCGCACCCAAATGCAGAATGAGCGTCATGATGAACTGTGTTGCGACATGTTTATTTATTGATAGAAAGAGGAACGCAGACAGACTATCAGTGGTTTGCTATTCTGCAGTGTCAGACATTTTCTGTGTAATTCCCCAAGACATTTGGCTGTTGGTTTATTAGTTTTGAGCCAGGACTGCTAAGGAACAGGAAAACAATCTTATGACATCAAATCAACAAATTGCAGTTTTTGTGACAACGAATTTTTGAGATACCATGGCTAGAAGATGTACTGTTAGACATGGTCAGGCATTTCCAACAAGTCCCCCGCAATACATTACAAAATATCGTCTTGTCTCTCTCTTCAGCAATTCCTTTGATCATTTAGATGAGATGAAACTGTGATAATGATGAGATGGTGTGTGTGTGTGTGTGTGTGTGTGTGTGTGTGTGTGTGTGTGTGTGTGTGTGTGTGTGTGTGTGTGTGTGTGTTCCTTATCAGATTACATGTTATGACAGACATTTCTGTGGATGACTCACAGTCAAATCTGATGTTCAGGGATGTGTGTTAAATCCTTGAAACCAACTACATTACATTACTTTAACTACATTAAAGTCACAAATATATCATATTAAAACTTTATATAAACAAAATCAAGTTGTTTTTTTTTTGTTTTTTTTTTTTAAAGAAAAACTGAATTAAGCCCTCTTTTTGGCAGTGTTGTGTACCACTTGCTGTTCTTGTTGCACAGAACTATAAATTAATTCTAGGATTCCACAAGATTTAGATGTACTATTTCACAATAAATGACAAAATTATCACTTCACAGACTTTAACTGTAATATTTCACAATATAATACTGTATTCTGAATGTTACTGTGAAATCAGTGCAGGTGTGGACATTACACATAGCATACATAGCAACTCATAGCAACAGTCTTGATAAACATTTGGAATGTCATACCATGAAGTCACAGTGTATTGTAGCTGTCTGGATAGACAGTACAGTCAGTCTTTTGAAATTAGAGGATGCCGTTTGATTTATTGTTCATTTAAAAAATCTTTAATAGAGGTTGATAGTGAGGCTCAGCTCTGCATTGTTTCAATTAGTGTTTACTGATAGTGATAGTGATAAAATGCTATTGGGGATATTAGATAATTCTTCCTTTTTTCAGTTATTTATATGCTTTTCTGATGTTTATTTTTGTCTCTAACAAATATTTTAGGTTTAATAGCAGATAATATTGTTATTGATTTCCTTCCAGACATACACAATACACACTGCCCAGCATCAGGTCTTAAAGGATAGGTTTACATAATTCAAGTCTGTCACAAAACAATACTGACATGTCCTTAGGTATCTTAAAAGTGTTATTATCTCTGCTAGGCATAAGCCTGGAGGAGATAATAATCTTTGTCGTGTTTGTCCGTGTGTGTATCTGTGTGCCACTAATCTCACCTACAACTGGACCCATCAGCCTTTTTTGCCCACATTTATGACTGTATGCTCAAGGACCTGTTGTGGTTGCAATGATAAAAACCTATAATGCATTTTATATGCCATTGACTGCTGACTCACTTTTCTTAAGTGATCAACAACTGCAGCAAAAGGCATTTCTGGCAATCAGCTAGGCTAAAAAAAAGTCTGTTGCAGGCCACATTTTGGCCTTTGTCACGGCTCAAAAACTGACATCCATAGAAAAGTTTGGTCTAATCTTGAACCGAAGCATCTACAGATTAATTCCTCACCTGATATGTTATGATGCACTAAAGTTAAGCACAATACAAGAATAAATCCCAAGTTTTGTCGGCTTTGCCACCATCTTGACTGTAAGGGGGCCGGGAGGGACAATTGAGTGAGATTCAACTCTTCGTTTGGGAAGGGAGAAGGAGGTAGGGATGGGTTTTATTTTGTGTGGTGTGTTACAATAAAATGCTCTACATAAATAACAAAATTTCAAATAAATAACTATGTTTAAATTGTGAAGTGCAGACATATCATCCTCTTTATTGTTTCCTTATTAATTTTTAGGTGAGGTTAGGTGAACCCAGGAGAATGTTCAGTTACACTACCATTACACCATTCTATGCATCTCAATGAAAACTGAGACTATACATGCCCCCGGACACACCTGGCAGAGATATTAGATATTATTATTAAGTCACACTGATGAATTCTCATATTATCTTCAGCTGAACTTTGGAAATAATTCCTACACTGAATGAGGATGACTTTCTTTGAGGAGATTTGTCCCTCATGTCTCGTATTGGAGTCACATCAGGAAGGGATTCTTTCGTGGCCTTTGTAGACATAAGGAATAGTTACAGTAAAACAATAACTCACTGTACTGCAGTGTACAAATGGTCATGTGAGAAATGTTTTCAGACAGACTTGAAAAAAATGTGAACCTATCCTTTCATATATCGTAGTGCACTCAATTTTACGAGCCTGCCGCTATGCTATTTTACATTGTGTCGGTAAATACCTTTTTAAATTGAAAACAAAGTGAAACAAAATTTGGGAAAATACATGTCTTAAATTGATTTTGCTTTTGTCTTTATTTTAATCTAACCTTTTTATGTTATAGGTTTGTTGTAGGTTAGCAGAAAGGTTAAAGGTTAAATTTTGCAGTATTTTTCAATGTTGTTTTAAGTATAAATTTAAAGTAAATTACTGGCTAATGCATTGCATTACTTTTACAGTATATACCTTAATTATACAACAGCATACTGCTATATCACAGTAATCTTGTGGATATCTTTACTGTGAAATCATGGTTCAATACAGTAACGCTACAGCAGCGTATTGTTATATTACAATAATTTGCTGTGCATTTTACTGTAAAGTTACAGTGCAATACATTAATTCTGCAGCAACATACTGTTATATCAGTAATTTGTATACATCAGTATACAACTCTCATTTTACAATAATATACTGTGAAAATGTCACAGTAGATTACTGTGGAAGTAATGCAACTAGTGGCCAGTAATTTACTGTAAACTTACAGTCCAATATTTTACAGCAACCCTTTATTTCTGCTTTTAGAAAATGGTTGAAAATGATGTGGTCATGCAGAGTAATAATATTCAATGTGAATTTTCTGTAATTGTACTGTTCATCTTACAGCCTTGTTGAAAAGCAAGCAAGACATTGGCATTGTAATATGTGACAAAGTGCATTGCCAGAGTCTCAATGTATGCACCGCACTGTTGGATGCCTGTATGAAACTTACGTGGTATACTCATCATAAGGCTAATGCGAGGTGATTTGCGCGTCTGTGTGCCATTTGTGTGTGTGTATCGGTGTGTTTACATAGTTGTGTGCACATACTCTTCAGTATATCCTTATCCAGACAGAAGTGGGGCAGCAGGTTTCGCAGTGGGTTTTGTGTTGGAATGTGTGTTTATAACTCCTTCATAGTAATGTGATTTTACTGTAGGAGTGTATTTTACTCCCATCACATTCCAACCTCTATTCATGTCAGCTGCAAAAAAGTTTATGTGCATGTACTATAGGCTTCTTTCTATTTTTTTTAAATTTTTAATACTGTGTACTGTGTATACATTATCTGTGACAAGACGTTCCCGATACACAATCAGTTTTTGTCAGTATGTGTGTGTTTGTTTGTGAGAGAAATATTCTTAAGAGAAAAAATATTTGATCCTCTTTAGAAAGAGGAGTGGGAGTGATGCTACAACAGTAGCAGATATGTCGATGTGAGCGTCAGTGTGTGTGTGTGTGTTTTCACGCAACTGAGTGTGTGCCAAAGGATGATTCCCGGTCTGTATTTTCTCACTCTGTGCTCATCAGTATCCAGGCAACAGCTCATAATATTGATCAGTATGTTTGATCGGAGAGATATTGATGGATATGGAGCGTCATATCAAATGACGTCTTCCCCTTCTTTTTATTTATATATTGGTATCCAGGATACTTTTAATAAAAACAGGTGTCCCTCTGTGTATGTGTGTCTGCCCATGCTCATATGTGTCTATTTAAGTGTCTTTTTCGTTGTTTCCTTGCTGTTAGCCAACAATAACAGGGGTTGCGATGTGTTTGCCCATGTTTGTATGTGCATCCGTGTGTGTGTTAATCCAGTATGTGGGTTTTGCTGTGTGATGGGAAGTGTCTGTGCTACACTTTTTCCTGTGCCTACTTCCTCCCTGTAATTTCCATGTTTTGCACCATCTGCATGTCTGTTAACAGGCTGTGAATCATGAGAAAATTATGCCACTAACTGTTTCATACAGTGTGTCCTTATGAAAAGAAAAGCTCAAAGCCTCACCAAGAGGAATGAATCGAAAATGTGCCTTATGATTATCGGTCAAATATTTAATAATAATTATTTAATAATAATTATGTTACATTTTGAAACTTGGATAAAATCTTATAGGCACATACAAATGATCATTTTTTCCCAGGATTTTACATACTGGTCATATCATAGTCTTAAAAGGGTACTACAAAAAAGAATGGTCAAAATCAAAGAGAGAGAGAGACCAAGATATCCTGAATTTTCGTTCCTAGTATGGGACAAGCTCCAAAAATAGTGGATACTACACTTTCCATTGTGCAACTTAGAAGTAGTATTTCTTTAGAGTCCACTTCTTTCAAACCCCACACCTCCAGTTTGAGATGCAGACAAGATCACCAGGGACATTTTTATAAACTTAGGAACACTGAGTGATGAGTAAACTGAACTTCATGTGTAAAATTCGTGGATTGCCCCATTAAGATAAAAATCAGACACTCCGTATGTTTTATGTCATTTTGTTGACATTGGATGGAGGGTTTGTTTGCTGTCATTTCTGTGAGATGGCTTTCTTGCTAACTGCCAAAATAATAGAAAATATAACAAGATATTCATCAAAAACAATTTTACCATGCTCCATCCAGCATCCACCATACATTTCAATTTTGTTACAAAATATCAGATTTTCTGTTTGAATCAGTGATCTTAGTCTGATTTACCTATTATCCCGATGTTGTTCAGTTCTCTCTCCCCTTTTTTGATATCAAATGTTGTCTATATCAAATCATTTTTGAGTTTTGTATTCTATTGTATTGAATAATGTTGCTTCAGTCAAGTCAAGTCAATTTTATTTGTGTAGCCTCATATCAAAAATCACAAATTTGCCTCAGGGGGCTTTACAGTCTGTACATGATGATGCTCATTAGACCTCTATGTGATGATAACTTTTTGGGAACAGAAATTTAGAGGAGGAAGTCCAACATTTGGAAGACATGTTGTAATATGTATATGTATGTGCTTCATTACTACACACATTCACATTCGGTTTTTGTTGTTTGGGATGTGATTCTCTGTCCCCTAAAGAGCATTCTTGCCAGAGTAATGTAAACATTACATAATGGTGAAGGGTATGTGTGTTTGTGTGTGTTTGTGAGTAAAGCTGTGGTAAAAGCATACCCAGAGACTAGACTACATAGGAGAGCTCACACCTCTGGGAATAAACCAGCGTGAAAATCCCCACTCAATTTAATACCACTGTTAACAAGTGCTTGTTAGCACTTTGTTAGGCTGCTAGCCAAACAGTCTGCTACCGCAGCGTCATCAGATTCTGTGCTTCCCCTTTTTTACAGCCGTCATCTTCCCAAAACTGATCAGCATGTGGTTGACTGATGTACCAGCATGTTTTGTCCGGGTGTTATGGTGATTTCTTATTATGTCAGAGAACTCCTTATTGGGAGAAGGGGGAGGGCACATGGCAGACACCAAGTGTGAAGCTGTAATTGTACTGTTTGCTGTATATACACTGGAGGACACAACATCTCAAGCAACTGAACATTCTAGTGCAATCCAATACAAAACCCCTGAAATAAAGTTGTGTTTGTTGAAACATGGAGGTGATAATTGAACTCTCTGTGGTTTCCAAACCCTACATTTGTGCATGTAATAGTCTCAATAATGTCTGAAAAGGGTTGATATATTGGAGTAGAACACTGAAGTTAAATCCATACACTGTAATGATGAACGTAGCGAGGTGTGACGTCACCCATTGGTTGCATTGGAGTCGGTTTGCTTATGGTCATTGCGGCCTTTTCCGCTTTTCTGTTTGGAGCCAGGACCTTCTGAATAAGGAGTGTGGGGTGTTGACTTTCACGCTCTGGAAATACATCCCACTACCTTGAATCAATGCAAATGTTGGGAACAAGTGGTGCCCACTTGGATTAACATTAGCTACTTTAGCTAAATTGTGCAAAAATGACAGTTATTGTAATCAAGTAGCATTAAACTTACCAAAATATTGCGACAATAATCTGACTCAGTGTGAGTCCCAGAGTCAGGGAGAGCAGCAGGGAAGCAAACTGTCAATCACAGCTGTCAATCAATGCACAGATGACAGACATTAAAGCTACTATAAGTCTTCAAAGCTTATTAATGGAGCAATAATTTCCAAAATGACCACCAGCACAGTTATTAGAGGGCCCGGATTTAGCGTCTAAGACCATAATGACTCATGGAAAAAAAATTATTAGTGATTTATTATTTCTAGAGAGAAGTTGATGCTTTTTGAATGGGAGTCAAGTGGAGCCAGGGATTTTTTGCAGCCAGTATCTATTATCTGTCAGCAACATCGAATTTTAAAGTCAAGTCAAGTCAAATTTATTTGTATAGCAATGAACTCAGTTGAAAATCAGTGGTCCAGTCACACACACTCAGGCGACAAAGTGGTTAGTCACAAGCCTGGGAAAACAGAGAGGGTTTAAGTTTTCCTTTGAACATGGAAACAGTAGTGACTGATCTCAGGTCATCTGGTGGATCAGGCCGTGGTAGCTGCCCGCTTCATCTTCACCAGCAAAGCACACGTCGTACCCAAGAGAGATCCTAATCTTCCCCATATATGACCACTTGTTATCATGTGGCTGAGGTTCCTTTTGCTGATGAAGACTGTGAGATATGGTTGAAAGCTCAAAAACAGATTTTCCCACTTTATACATTACTGACTTCTTTCTGTCTACCATTTTCTACCATTTTTGTTTTTTCTTCAAGGGAAATATGTACATATTGCAAGAATGCTAGAAATATGAATACTATCATATGTAAGGAAGTGTAAACCTACATTGTGCACTGTTGCAATAAAGTACAAAAAAGGAAAAAATGGTAAGTAGACATTGAGTTGAGATTTTTTTTGTCACATATATTATGTGTATTGTATTGGATAGATGTATAGGCATTCATGGTATTGTGTCTACCCCATTTACCCCTTATTTTTGCTCCTCTCCTCTCCTCTCCTCTCCTCTCCTCTCCTCTCCTCTCCTCTCCTCTCCTCTCCTTTTCCATGATGCTTATTTTCATAAGAAGGAATTCTGCTGGTCTCGGCACTGCGCTAGTGTCACTGTGGTATGTATTCCTGGGAGGGTAGCCAAGGCTAAACACACATACTCCATATCTATTCCTTTTCCTTTGAATAACCACACACACACACACACACACACACCTCTAACCACTTCATTTTCTGTCCACCTGTTTAAACATAGCAGTGTGTATATGTGCATATGTGTGTGAGCGCTTCCTTACAGAGAGGCCTATTGTCCTCCAGGCTAAGATGTGTGTGCTGTGTCATGAATTGGCTGAGCAGCCATAAGCCCACTGCTGATTTTAGCCCAAAACTAAAACACTGGACCTAAAATAACATATCCTCTGAAAAGAAGCAGCTGAGCTACAATACTGCTCCCCCAGCAGCGAGGCTTTGGTGTTCTAAGGATCAGAACGTGAATCTTGAAAGCTATACACACAGGAAATATTGTCAGGCAAGAGAAAATAGAAATAATATCTGCTGCAGGTGGCGATTTAGAAAAGAGATAATGGATATCTAGAGTGGAAATATGACATAAAATGTACTGTTGTATTCAATGCACAATTAGTAATCCTTTTATTAGACAGACTAACACTAATTAACCAATAATAAATAATAATGTTTTATGTTTTCTGGTGATATGTGGGGAGCGGTTGGAAACAGACATGAAGTATTAGCTCTCTGTGGAATTGCACAATTTTTCCATCTAAGCCAAAGTCAGGGACAGAGGGACAGCCTTTTTTGACTCTATGTTTAATTGCAAGATTAATTTAGCTCTTAGTTTAGTGAAACCAGTCATCCATATTTTGAGACGTTTAAAGCTGTACTTGATTTCCTTTGAGAGGAAATGCTTGATGACATTGACACCCAGAGACTGAGCTAAGCTCTTTGGTTGCTAAATGCTCCACTGTGCTCACCAGCTAGTCACTAACTTTGTCTGTTTGCCATTTGGTGTTGAGAGGTTAGTGTACAGTGGTTTTATCGAAAGTGTTTTTACTGAAAACAGCCGCCTGCTGTGTCTGGAAACACCAATGATGAGAGCAGTGAGAGTGAATTAAAACCGTTAAGTTGTGGGCGGTAAAACCAAATCAATGAGATGCTAAAAGGCTCCATACAGTTAAGGCAAACTGTAGAGTTGGTGGTTATTTTCAGTGGGCTTGTTGCTGTGAGTGACCCCTTTCACATCCCATACAGTCATTCTATCCATTGTGAATAATAAAAAAAATTGATCATAGCAGCTTCATACTGAATGCTGAGATAGATGTATAAAAAGTACAATTCTTCAAATCCTAAACTACCCTTTAAACTGATTTTAAATGTTGCCTGAGAATCATAAACATTTAAAACTGAAGAAGGAAGAGAAAACATACAGTAGATTTTGAGGACTAATGTCGTATGTCCCAGAGACAAGAGAGTCACTATTATCATAATGAGTTACAAACTGACATAAACAGTACTTTAAACATTTCTACAAACAGTGTTAGTCATAGGATCCTATTAGTATTAGTACAAACTATACTACTATAAGTGCCTACCCATAAAAATATTGTTTCCAGGTGAAAAATACACAACATTAACATCCATCATACTAATTTAAACATAGGCCTATTTATTGAATTGACGTGATTTACATACTGTACATTTTCACACTGAATCAATTATTTTTGTGTATTGTGAGGCCTCAATGTCAGCTGATGTTTGAACAAGGTATTTAGCCTTTACAACTGAAAGCAAGTTTATGTTCCAGTGTGCAGGTCACACATCTGTTGTTATTAAACACAATGACGCAGTGCAAATGTATTTTCATACCATATTAAGAAAAGGACATAAAAACAGGAAGTGTGAAGTCTAAAAGGAGAAGCATGTACTGAGTGTGAGCATGAACAGGAAGCGTGCAGCGAAAATGTATGGGCCTATTGTGAAAGATGTGCTTTAATAACACAAACAGATGTGAAACTGGCTGAAGGGACTTTCTTCTTCTGCCCAACACCCTGATGCAACCGATCAGAGTAGGGCTACAGTTTATAAGACTCTGACAATTCTGGCATTAAAACACAAAACTAACGTCTAAATTTGATTTATTATACTTTATCATACATGTAGTGAAATGTTAGGACAGTGGTTCACAAACTTAGGGTTGATTCTCACCTCTGGGGTGGGGGAAGAGTCATTGCAGGGAAACCATGCATAACTGAGAAGAAATGTGGAGTAGATGTAAAGCTGATTGAATTTTAAACATGTGGGAACAATAAATATGCAAGAGTGTTTTCACAACAGCGAGTCTATCAAGATTCAGGTTAGCAAGACGTATTCAGACAAGCAAACAACCTGTAAAGTACAAGATGGACAGATTTTTGATGGCATAGAGAATAAAAACAAGTGACGCCCGTCAGTGCGTCACTGAAAACCAAACTCAAGAAAATATAATGAAGCTTATCTTTCTGATTCACTGACAGTATAGCAGGAAGGGCATGTCTAAAGACTGTAGCAGGCTGGGCAAAGTTTGACTTGCATTTTTAATTTACACAATAGAAAGTCATGTAAAAGTGAAATGAAACATGCTGTTCCTGTTGATGTTGATAATGTGATTTCATTAAAAACATTGAGTTTGGTTAGTTTTGTCACATATTTCCTCCATGTTATTAATGGAACCATTGCCTTGAGGAATGTCATGACATCTAAAGACACACTTTGACATTTGTAAATACTGTTGCATTCTTGTGTCTTATAGCTCTACTTATAAAGAACACTAGTTCTGTCATACAAGCTATAAATCTTGCTTTGTGTGTACGCCACAGCTCACGAGTGCTGTTTCTGCTTTTCAGACAAATACATACACACTCATCTAGATTCACTTCTTGTTCTGTAAAATGGAAAGGTCACAAACAGTTAGATACTTTGTATGGATGAATACATCATATGGTGTTCATGTTGGCAGTCTTTTTTCTCACTTTTATATGCAATGATTTGTTAACCTCAGTAATAATGTAGGATTTTTTAAGTTTTTTATATATTAGATATGACAAACACTCTTCATATCCTCTGAGACATTTCTGAGAGTGGGGGAATTTTTAAGATGAAAAAAAACACTTAATGAATAGTATTGCTCTGAATCAGAAATAGAGCACCTTGTACCTGCAGTGCTAAATCACATCAGCCAGTGAAAGTAAAAGTTGAGAGGAAGAGTTGAGTGAAAGGAAAAGAGAAGTGGTCAAGCAGGGCCATGAGGGGGGAGTTCAGGGAATTTTTGTGCCTTCTCCCTCACAGTGTACCAACTCCTCTCCCCCTTCCTCCTCCTCCTCCTCTTCTGTCTCCTCCCCCGTTCCCTGTGTTTGCGTCACAGCACATGGGCGGGTGCGGGAGTGAAGTCGGAGAAAAAGAGGGCAGGAGGAGGAGTAGTTTGAGTCCTGTAGCCGAGGAATGTAGCAGAGAGAGAGAACATGGCTATAAAAGGATAGCACTTCCACTCTGTTGCTGTGATGTCACTACTCAAATATTTCCTCCTTCCTTCCCTTCCAAGTCTGACTTACTGACACTGCTATTTCTCCTTAATTTCTGTGGATCACTCCTCCTCCCTTTTCTTGCTAAATAAGTTGGTAACTATGTAGGTTAGCAGGAACGGGACTGTTTGTTTTGGTGCGTAGAGGAATAAACACATAAATCCCTATGCACAGCATGAGGCCCAATGGCCCAATATTTCACATATGAGCAAGTCATGATCTACTACAGTCTGTTTTCTTGCTAAAAAAGGTCTGGATTTATATCTACATCAAAGTTGCATCCAGTCCATTTTAGTCTATTAGCTGTGTGTTTTAAATACATAGAAGTAGATAAGCTTAGTTATCACTCATATCTAGGTTAGTGATACTATACTATAGCATAGTCATGCTTGAGTCATTGCTGATTTGGTGGTGGCCACTGATATCACATCAAGATACACAGATTCTGTGTGTAGGTTCTGTGTATTTGATGAATATTTACCTTAAAAAGTGACAAAAATATTTGGGGCGAAAATGAATAGTTGATCATATGCTCATAAAGTTGGCATCCGGTTTTCAAAATGAGTGCAAGTACAAAAAGATATAAAAAAAATGTTTAAAAAAAGATTAGTCATGCCTGAGCAATGAGCAAAGAGCCAGTTTTAGTTTATAAATGGAAGATGCTTCTTATTTAATTTTTGGAGGAAATTGCAACATGTTCCTTAACATATATACATTTTTTGAAAGAGCACTTCATTTATTCTGATTCAATTATTTTGATGTAACTTTTATCCACAACTTTACAGCTATGCTGTGTCCCATTTCTCCTTATCGCGCTTCACATTCCCCTTCCGATTGCACGTGAGGGTGAATCATAGCGGTGACTCAAGAAGTTAGTCATCACCACCGCTTAGCATCAAGGTCAACCCATAATATCTTGAACAGTAGAGGGCAGTAATACAACATTAAAGTGGATGGGAACTGCTGTAAGACAAAAAGGTAGAAGAAAAGAAAAGACCCTTTAGACCTCATTGCTGGTCTCAGGTGGTTTCACTCCTGCTGGACGTTTCTGGTCATGTATGGGTTATATTTCTTTTAGTTGTGTTATCGAGTACTGTTTCAGAGGCCACTCCAAACTGCAGGAAACTCTGAAATCAAGGGGAGGTTTCATGGAGAATATAGGACAAAGCCCATATTACCATTTTCTAAGTATTTCAAAGTGCATTAACCCCTCGATTTTTAGTCTTTTCCCCGAAAAAAAAAGGTAGTGCTTTCCAGTGACCTAGTTAGTAAAGGAGAAGTTACATAATGTACTTCGTCATTCTCTGAATGGTTGACGAAGGTTTGGGGTTGAAAGATTACTCAACCATAATGCTTAATCCGCAGGTTACGACAGAAAGAGAGGGAGGTAGGAAGGGAGGGAGGGAAGAAAGGTGTCTTTAGGAACTGTAAGAAAATCAAGGCTGAAACCTGAATGTGGTTAAGCACACCACACACACACACATACACACACACAGGCATACACAGCACATTTTGCAGGTAGGAATGTGACTGTGCATGTTGTTTCTGGATGATCTACGCAGTCCTGGTTGCCGACTGCCTTGGGCTGTAAAGTTCCAACAGAACTGGCCCGACCAGCAGCAAAGTTGAAACAGATTGCTGACAGAAACTCAGAGGAGTTGTTGAAGTTTCACCTCTTCTTATCTTATCTTTTCCTTAAGCCCTCTTGTCCAGGGGTTAAATTGGGATTTGTTATGGGGGGGGGGGGGTTTCAGGATTGCCATGGGTACACATGTGTGTGTGCATAGACTACAAAATCTGATTGATATCATTTAACAAACTGTAAATAAAATATAACAAGGTGAGACAACCCTCTGCTGTCAACACTAAAATATTAATCAAAGTCATTCTTGTTGCTCTTGGCAGTGAGCAAAACTACAGCTGATGACAATAAAATCTATCTGTAAGTGCAGTCTCCTGTATATCTGTATTAAATATTGGAATAGTATTGTTATCGCTAAAGGAGAGAATAATGACACAAAGTAATATGATAGTAATATGAATAGAACAGTCTTTTTAATAGTTACATTAAACTGTCTGCAAGCTAGTGCCTTTTCATTAAATTATGTCATAGCTAGGAAAAGGTCAAACTAGCCTGCATTACCTAGCCATGGCGTAATTTGAGTTACTCTGATATTCTGCTCAAACCACAATTGTCCTGACAATGCTGAAAGATTTCAATACATGCTAACTGTTAGCTTGCTTAACAGTTTAACTCAAACTAGAGCTTGCCAGCTAGCTTAATGTAACAGTTAGCTACCAAAGATTGGAGTCAACCTGCCGCAAACTATCTTGCATTAAAAGTATAGTATCATTGTCTAAAATCAAAATATTGTTTAAGCAGAATATCAGCAATTTACATTCTGTTATTAAAGCTGTCAGTTTCTGACCTATTTTTCTCCCTACCTTGCCATCCACCTATCACTCTGCCATCTGTGCTGTCTAACTGACTGACAAGAGACTGAGATCGCTGATCAGCTAGGTAGTTTTTAAGGAAACCCTTTCTTACATCATCTCCTTTAGGCCTATGTTCTCTACAGTTATAAAGAAAACATGTTTTAGTCATTGTTTGAATTATTAAGACAGAGAAAAGTGTAAAAGAAGATGTGCAAAGTTAAGCATCCCTTGATGACAGAGAAGAGCATAGATCTATGTATCGGGGGTGAGCCCCAGACAGCCCTGCCCCAGTTTAACCCCTGCCCTTGTCCCTCCCTCATGATTCTGTTTCTGTCTCTTACCTGTTCAGTTCACAGTCAATTCATGTTTAAAATTCAAGTCCTCTCATCATGTGCAGCAGACAAGGCCTTTGGTCAGTTAAAGAGACAGTTCACATCCTCAGCCATTCTCAACCTGCCTGACCCCTCCAGTCAGTTTGTGTTGGAGGTAGATGCCTCAGATTTGGGTGTGGGGGCCATATTCTCTCAGAAAACTTCTGTTGACCACAAACTTCACACCTGTGCCTTCTTCTTTTGCAAGTTGTCCATTGTCTGGACTGAACACAAGAACCTCAGCCAAGCAGTTGAGCCCCAGGCAGGGGGTGAGGGGTCTTTAATCGATTTGACTTTTCTCTTTCATACCATCCAGGATCTAAGAACACCAAACCGGATACCCTATCTTGCTTCTACCAAGCTGAGGGCTATCCTTCACAGCCAGAGGAGATTCCTCCCCAATAGTTGTTGTGGTTGCCTGGGAGGTGGAGCAAAAGGTAAAGGACTCTCTTACTAGCCACCCATCTCCCAGCACTCACCCTGATAACCTCCTTATTGTGCCAGCCAATGTAAACGCTCAGGTTCTGCAGTGGGGACATTCATCCTGGTTAGCTTGCCATTCTTGGGTGGCCAGGGTCATTTTCCTTCTCCAACAAGGCTTCTGTCATGAATCCTTCCTGATCTCCCTGTATACTTGTCATACTTCATTCATTCAGCCTACTCATCTGTTTTCATGGTTACTAATTCTCCTGTCATTTCAGATCCTGCCACTCCCTCATGCCATGCTGTCACCTCATCTCCACTAGTTCCTCACCAGACTGTCTTTTGCATTACACTAAGCTTCCCATCTGGTCTCCAGCTTGATTCCCTGGACCCTGCTTCTTTGCCTGATCCCTGCCGGTTTAGTTTGCTTTCTGACCCTTGCCTGTTTACTGCAATGAACCTTGTGAACTACGATTTCTTACTTGATCATTTCTGTGTCATGCTTGTGGGTTCTTACCTGTTCTGAGTCAGTGAGTGTTACATAAAAACGGTTAACTACTACTCATAATGATGTCTCCTTAAAGCAAACTCTCTGGTATTCTACCATTTACTTCTCTATCACTAGTCTGTTTGTGATTATGACATGCATCAGTGCCTGTTTTGTCCTTTTGTTGCTATTGCATAAGTCTCTTTGTATGAGTATCTCTGTTCTCATCTTTAGACTACATACTATATAATTGCTTTAATAGATCTCCACCCAGCTTTGAACTTTATCTCTAAGGTGTGTGTGTGTGTGTGTGTTTGTGTATGTGTGTTATGTGTACAGGGCTCAGGATCAGGTGACATAGAGTTTTGAAAGCAGCAGTTTTGTGGTTGATCATTAACGGACGGTTCCACAGAGGGTGGTGGTAATGTTAGGCCTTTGTTAAGATTGACAAAAATGAACCAGTGTTTTTCAAGTCAAATTTAAGTACTCTCCAGAAAATCAAGAGCCTAAGCCGTGATGCCAAAACACATTCACAAGAGTTACGAGTTACACACACTTAAAGCTGCATCAAAAACTTGTTTTAATTTTCCAGTTTCATTAAAGCTTGATTCCATGTTAACATGCTGTGCAAGAAGTCACTTTTCCATACTTTCCAGCTGATTGTTTGAGGATTTGTATATGTATAATGTACTTAAAAGTCACATAATGAATGTAGATGGAGCTGTTTTGGCAGAGGAATAATAAATCTAACTTTGGTGGTGTTCTCCTTTTTCTTTTGCAACAATTTTCCAGGTAAGAGCAGCATAGTTTGGTGAACTTTAACCAGCCTGGTCTTATAGAACAGGCTGGGAAGTTAATATTTGTGAACATACAAACACACACTGGTCCCTTCTTTTTGTCTTTGCTGTTTACACTTTGTGGTCATTGTCCATTGCCATAGCAACACATCCTGCCATTGGTCCAAAGGGGAACAAGGTTGTTGTTTTTTTTTAACTTAGTAAAGACAATGCACAGTACTAGCCATAGCTGAGGTTCACTTAGTGTCTAAAACGCATCTAAAAGTATGTTGTTCGCATTTATTAAGCATACTTCAGCTGTATTTTAACTTTTAAAGGAAAAAAGGAACACAAATACAGCTTTACTAGTGTCATTATAGTCTTGATATAGCTTAGTTTTGAGCTCAACAGCCCTTTTCTATTTGTGTCAAATGTGGCTTGGCATGAGTCAAGCTGTGATACAGGTCTTGACCAAACATTATTCTAGCATGAACATGAAAAATAAGCAAAAATCACAAGATCAAAAGACATGTGGGTCTCAAACTGAACACAGTATATCTTAACAACACTGGTATAGAAGAAACCACAAACTATATGTGGTAGACATTATAATGGGTGAACCAAGGGTGTAGTTCAGTTACTTGGTCTAGACTAAAGAAAAAAATGCATTGTTCCCTTTAAGTATACTCATATATTTTGTGCTCAGTATTGAAAACATGAGTCCACGTGGACTGACACGTAACTAATTCATTGTACAAAAACAAGCTTGTGGTCTTTTCATCCTTTCTGGTGGTCAGAGGCAAAATAAAATGAATCAAGCAATAGTCATTGGTATTATTAGTTGAGACGATAAATGGATGTTATCCGTCATAAATGATGATGAGACAGAGCGCCTTGTATGATAGGGGAAATAGGATGCTGTGGGGAAAATAATGTGAGTGGGTGTACAGGAGAGGATGTAGTTTGAGTATTTATTTTTGTTTAATAATTCCTTATGTATTTATTGGAACTATCTTAGATTTTCAGTGCATACAAGTATCACATATCCACTGTCACAGAACCCTGTGGTAGGGCTGCCATGTGCTCTCACAACAAACGAACCACACCAGAATTTGCATGGAAGCAGAATGAGACTTTCCCTTTCCGGCGGTCTTGGTGCAGTTGTTTGGTCTTCAACAGAGTTCCAGTGCCAGTGTTGGAAGCAGTTTAAATGAACCAGACTCAAAGGGAAAACATGTAGAGTTTATTTGAATTGAACCAAACAGCTGAGGTGTAAAACCAGATTTCTACAATATGCTTATGATGTTACAGAATAAGAGTGATACAACTTTCTAGGAAGCAGTCACATCATTGGAATGAAAACAAAAACTTCCCGTGGCCATTGCTTAGGCATTTAAACATCTTACAAAATCAGCCCCCCCATGTTCCTTTGAAATCTGACATAAAAAACACAAACACGGACTTCTGGAGCGATATTCATCTTATCTTTACTTACTTACTCGTTACTTTAAAATGTCTGTTGCTAATTATTATCTGCTTAAGATTTCAATCACAATATTTTGCTTCACAATAGTGTAAACAGCAAGAGATTAGTTATTGTTGTACAATGTTGTCATTTCTGAGTGAGATGTATAAGATGTCTCAAACACATTTTAGACGAATACAAGCCCATTACTGTATAAAGTGTTTTTCTTTACTTTTTCTAGATTTCACAGAATCCAATGCTTTGACAGTATGATGGGAGGTGCCTGCTGTGGCTGGTTGCTCAACACATAAGAGTGCACTGGGAGTATAAAGTGGAAGTTGCAACAGGGTATTTTCATGAACTTCTGCTTAACTTGTAAGTACGTCTTGCACAATCCCAGATCTGTGATAGTTTCTGTCAATTAGACTCTGAACGCTGGCAATTCAGCTCAGGAAGCAGAGGCGATCAGTCCAACGGGTTGAAAGCTGGAAATGACAGCAGCTGTAAATTTCCAGTGAAGTAGAAAACCTCCAGCCCCATAACCTTCTCCAGATGTTATGGTCCAGAGAAAAAAGTCTAAATAGTTTAAACAAAATACATCATCATGCCAAAGTTAAATCATGTTTAAAAGAGTTTCTAAATGACTGACTCAAACTAAATATAATCAATATTCTGTAAAAGGCCTTGCTGTACTGATTACAGCTGTGAGTTTTTGGTGATACATCAGCTCTGGATGGAGATCTGGATTGTTGGGATTTTCCCCTATTCTTCCCCATCCTTTTACACAAGCTCAGTTGGTTGAGGAGTGTGTGTAAATGACTAAAGTCAAGTCATCCAGTCTGTTGCCAGTGAGGCTATTTTCAGGTATGAGTCGTATGAATTCCTTGCAGAAATAGAGTTTTCACAGATGTATTCCACTATAGGATTCAGGGATGTTGTTCAACAAGGAGGGATGCTGAAGAAGAATTGTGGCTCTATCGGCATCTCTGTCATTTAGACCAAACTTCCGAAGTGCTGCACTGACTGTTGTACTCTAAACAAGATTTTATAATGTTATGAAATTCCATAAGTCTGTAAAATTCTGTCCCTGGGTTATTGTCTTCTCCATGACTGTGGGCCTCTGATGCAACAGATCAAGAAAGTGTCAGGAATTTCCATATTTTTAGGTTTCTAAATGATTGAGCCTGCTTGTAAACTAAGTTTTTGGACCTGACATTTATTGTCATCTGTGGGAGTTTAGACATACAGGTACATGTTTAGTTTAAAATCATGCACATATAGCTGAATTTGTAGTAAATTTGCAGTATTATTGCCTTGACTTCCCTGTCTCAACAATATTCCAGATTCTACCTGGGCTTGAAAAGCAGTGTGTTCGTGCAACTACGTGGGGTGATGCTGTTCTCTGCACTGTATACACAACAAAGACACTGTATGCCACAAAACACTGTAAGGGAGAGAAACAGAGAAGGAAGAGAGAAGACTCCCAAATTCCACATTGAAAGGTTTTTCTTCTTCTTTTTCTGTTTATCAGATCAGAATACAATAACGTTGAGAACGTAATGGAACAGAATAGATTAGTTAAATGTATGGAGAAGTGAAAAAAGGAACACCAAGGACTCACTAACAGTATAAAGTTGACATTATGGTGTCCTGAATTATCCTTGAATAGATTTGCAACTATCAAGCAAAATCAAAGTAGTTATAATACAATAATTGATAATCACATTACTAAATAAATAGTGCTGTTAGATTTTGTCAAAGAACCTTGAACAGATTCCTTGAGAGTCTGAAAAAGTATTGTTGACTGTATCAACACATCAATTAAATTGCATGTTGGTCTGAATAACATTCAGCATGACCTCTCTACCCACAGACTATATCCTTAAATATGTCACAAATCTCTAAAAGCCACTATGAGTGATTGCTAAACTGTGTGTGTTAGGCTGTAAATTATAACAAGTGTGTTTTCTATGGGTTATGTAAGTGGCTCTTATTTAGAGGGCATATCTAATCCTGGCTGAATAACAAATGAGTCAAAAGAAGGCAGAATACATTCATTTCTTTATTCTGAAATTTATTTACTCCCTTTCAGGCAATTAAAAATATAAGATTCTCTTTTTTTCTGCTTTTTCTCACATTGGTATTTCACAGACGTTTCCCATAAATAAAATACAAAATACATTTTTTTTCTTTAAAACACAAATAAATATCATAATAAATATATTAGTTTAATTTAAACAACGCAAGGCAACCAATAACCAAAAGGAATACTGCGGTGTTAAAATCCCTGAACCAGGCTGTCAAACAAACAGGGGACAATAAAAGATGGGGTGCAATTTACAAACCAGCAATGATTACAGAATGTTAAAGTGTGTCAGTTATTCAGATCTTAACTCCATGACATATTTTTCTATTAGCACACTTTGATCTTTCAGCATTCTGAAACTTATATTTGTTTGCCCCCCAGGTCTTAGAAAAATCACACACACGCGCGCACACACACACACACACACACTCACGCATGTATACACACATGCACGCGCACGCACGCACACACACACACACACACACACACACACACACACACACACAACAGAGTGAAGTATGAAGCTTTGGTTGAATGCTACTAGGAGACAGTTTCTCCTGTTTGAATTAGCTGTAAAGTGCATTTCACAAATAAAATGGAATCAGTGACACGTCAGGCTCACTGATGAAGGCTACTGAATCAAACATACTGTTCATGGCACTGAGAGTGAATAGCCTGTGAGGCAGGGAGAATATTTAAGGCACAGGAATGAGTGATTATCACTACCGATAAGCCATTTTGATCACTACAGATTTACGGTAACTATAATGCAGACTAATTGCTGGTACTGTCAAGATCTGCAGATGAGTTAATTCTTATGGAAGACCACATACAAAGGTCTATTTGGCTACAAAATGTTTTAAGTATAAAAATAGAGTGATAACATTTGGGTACTAAAATCATCTCAGTATGTGTAGTTTGTCCAAGAAAAGTTCCACTGTTACAAACATAAATTAAGAACTTTAAGTGTTATTGTGTCATCAGAAGTTGACTTGTCCTGATCAGTTGTGGTTCTGAAGAAAGTCCAGATAGACAGACATTGTTAGTTATGTTGACAATGTGTGTCCATTCTCTTCTGTTCTTTCCCTTTGGATCCACTTAGTCAGACAGGGACAGACGCTCAAACACGGTGAGCCTCTTGGTGGCTGACCCATCAAATGTTGGAGACTCGGTTCCACTGGAACCTCCACTGCTGCTGCTGTAGCTGTCCTCCAGGGAGTCCTCAGAGGAGAAACGCTGGAGTCCAGGAGGCTTGATGAATCCTCCTGGACCTGCACACAGAGTGTTGCTGTCCTGGTGGTGCCCGTCATCTATGCTGGAGAAGACTCTGCTGTTGTTGCTGTTTAGAGCAGAAAGGTTATTTCCATGGCCGCACACACAGCGTGAGGCCTTTGGCTCCAGGATGAGAGGAATGTTGTGGATGTCTCCGGTGCTGGCACGGGTCTGATGGCTGTTAAACTGGAATGCTGCTGCCTCCCATTGCTGGGAGTCACCAAACACTGGGGAGAGGAGTTCTGCAGGAGGTGGAGAAACGGAGGGAGCACGACTGAACCCCAGGTTAGGATCATTAAAGGATGAAGGGAATGACGGAGGAGGTGAGCTGCGTGAGGAACCCAGGAACCCGGCAAAGCTGACGCTCTGGCGGAGCTGGTGGCGTGGATTCTGACCACTGGTTGTTGTGGGAGTTGGCTGTCGCTGATTCTGGAATTTGGCAGATGGTAACGGACCTCCGCTGATTTTCTCCTCATGGATGAAGTGGCAGCGTGAGCCATACGGGCAGTACCCAAAGTTGTAGAAGGTTCTGCATGGCTCCGTCTTGTACTTAGGGTGGCGGTAAAGTCCACGTAGCTCTGCTTCACCATGAGCGAACTGACACTTATTGCCATACTTGCAGCTACCAGTCTCCTGGAAGCCACGGCACAGCTCAGTCTTGTAACGGTTAGAGGACAGCAGAGGTGGGAGCTGGGCTGGCAGGTTGGATGAGGGAGGGAAGCCTGGTGGGGGAGCCACAGTAGTAGCAGGGCTTGAGGGAAAGGCCTCCAGGTTCTTGAGCTGTCCGAAAGAGGAGAGCAGGGTGCTGCTGGACTCGGTAAGGCTCATGGAGCGGTCGGGCCGGAAGGGCAGCTGTTTTGGTTTGGAGACAGGGGCCTGGCTCCAGATGTTGGATGGCCAAAAAGGGCTACTGTTGTCGTCATTGTTAACATGCTCGGTGCTCAAGCTGTGGCTTGAGGAAGGAGGGGGGGAGGGGGCAGAGAAGAAGGAGGCTGACCGGTTCAGCCGACTCTGCCCTGGGACTTTGAGTTGAGACTGTGTCGGGACCAAGGCATCATCCAGGGCCAGGTTCAGTAAGTTCTGCTACAGATGATTGAAATAATTACTACACAGATAATACTTTTCATTTCAAAGCAATACATGTTGAATATTTATACTTTTAATGCTACTTTCTACAACAAATGTATTTCAAGTTAGAGTTTTCAAGTTAGAGCAATAAATAACTAATTCTGGAGCATATATTCATATTTAAAACCTTTCATTTCTTATAAAAATAATCACGTTTTTTGAAGAATGCTTGCATACAAAAAATGTCAAAACAAAATAATTAAGAAACAGTACTAGAGGTTATATAACCTTTATCTTCCATTTACATCCAATCAGAAAATACAGATTAAATGTAGATAATTGTGCCTGTTTTCTGTTTCTCATGCATTATTCAGATACTGGAAGATTGGAATTCAAGAAACAAACAACTCAGCACTGACTGTCTCCCTTATCTCATTATCTCTTTAAACTGAAGTATTCCTCTGAGGCTAAATCTCTGTTCAACCCAAGGATTTTACTGTCAAATCAGTGATTCACACAGGAACAAAATGCGAAACAATAAACAAACAAACAACCACTTTGGGAGAGGAGTTACAGAGCTAATCCACCCCAAGTTTAAGAAGCTATTTCTCTTCTTTTTCCAAAACAAAACGATAAATTCATAAACTTTGACTCACCTTTGTGAAGATGTCAAGCATTTCGGACATGCTTTACCCCTTTGTACAAAAGAAGCAGCTTTCAGCTCGGAACCACAGATCACTGTTTGATACCTGTGTCCAGAATCAAGTCAAGTTAAGTCTGTGTGGTGTTGACGCGTTTTATAGCCTCAGAAACTCCTCCTACAAGTTTGGGAGGAGTTTCCATTCGCTATGTTCCCGTTTGACACTCCCTCTGCCTCAAGTTTCAGTGAGCTCACAATGGGCGTGGAGTAAAACACACACACACACACACGCACACACACACACACACAAAAAAAAAAGAAAGACAAGAAAGAAAACTGTGTATTTTTAGCTGGCTGTGTGAAATGTTTCAGTTTCGTAGGCATGTGAAGGCAAAGTGGCTTATTTACATAGGTCTCATGCAAGCTCTCCATCTAGGCTTATTACTTGTTTTTTCTATTCTCATTCTGTATGTTCACTCCTATGAATGATGAGAGGTTTTCTGCAGAGTGGTAAATCATTTCAGCTCTGTGAAATTTTTCAGGATCTAAAGCACCCAGATGTGAAGTGGCAAAGAGGGTTGTTTGTTTAGACCTGTACACTGATCCTTTTCATCCAACATAACAAGTGAGGAAGGGATTTTCTGTCTATACATGAACACGTAATCATATATTTACAGTATATACATTTCTATGACTAATGGCAGGTTTTCAGGAACTATTGTAAATCATCTTGTCCGGGATCACAGGCAGCACTGTATAGTTTCTGAGTGTTTTTTACCCACAGGGGGGAGAGGATGTATTACTGTATGTTGTTGTTTACCAGAATACATATGACTATATTTCCCCTTATTTCCCTCAGTTTCTGTTATGATTACAACAGATTTAGAATATTCCACCAGAGCACCGAAACAGTTCACAGAACACAACTATTGATTAGTTGAAGGCAGAAACCTTTGTGCTGAAAACAAGATAGAGGTGAGTGAAATAAACAGCAGAGCCAAACAATCTAAACAGAACTGACCTGAACACTGGACTCTCATTTGCCATCTGTATTCAATCATTTTTACTCAGCACTGTGGTCGGCAGCACTCTTACAACCATGATATCACTTTACTATTTATATTTTTGAGGATGTTTTGATGGAAGATTCACAACCTCATCACACTTTTAACTGTATGGCTGAAATAAGGCACACATCATTCTTAATCTTCAAATGTCAAATAAACTTCACAAACAAAACTGACAGTGTTGTAACCAGAGGATTATTGTTTGTGGCTAGTGTCTTTTTCTCCACTGGTTTGTATGGTGAGCTGTTATGGTTTTTGTTGTGCTTCTCATAGGGGTTCAGAACAGTGCCCCCCATCAGTCAATTAATGATACAGCTTATAATTGCTTTATTATCTGAGCAAAGTTGTGTCACTGACTCTTTATTGGCCCATACCTTTACTACTGCGTGTATTGATGATTCATAAATTAAATCAGAAGCTTAACGAACACATGATAATAAGAGATTATTGTGATAAAGCAATGAGATAAAGGGGAAATGATGGTAAGAGTGACGAAGAAAGATAAAAAAAAGGACCCCCCCCCCACCCCGACCCAGTGAACAGTGGGCAAATAATTTATCTGATGTGTGTCTGCATATCTATAGGATCTGCTGTTGTGCTGATATCAGCAAATCAGGAGTCATTATCTTCTGCTGCTGCTGCTGCTGCTGCTGCTGCTGCATGTGTCACCCACTCACATGAGTCATGTTTAATGCTGGTAATGACACAAACACAAACCTTCTAATAAATGTTGTACAAATGTGGAAGAGTCACTGCAGTATTAGTTAATTAGTGGTAATGCGTGATGATGGTAAACAGAAGAAGAAGGGTGCCGCTAGAAAAAAAATGCCAGAGTCAACCTGAGGCCAAAAAAGTACATGCACAAGGATTCTCAAACTGCACAGGAAAGGCATAGAAATGTGCTGTGCAGTTAACTCATAAACAGTATGCCTTGATGTCTTAAAGTGAAACAAAATATTATTTGACTTATTATACAATGTAGGCAGTTAATTTTGCTTTGGGTCCTGTAAATGTGATCAGTCCTCTTGACCATAAAACCAATGACGCAAAGGAATGACGATGACTGATTGATATGTAGCAATTTTGAAGACAGGAAATATTTGGCTGCCAATTCTTACTTTAAGTTTCCAAATCCTTCAATAAAAGTAACAATACCACAATAGAGAAATCCTTTGCTTTGTAAAAGTAAATATTAGGAAGATGTTCTATCTTCTAAGCAGTAGTTCCACTTGAAGTGTTGAATTATTAATACATTAAGAAGTATTTTAAATTGGAGGAGGCCTCTTACCTCTAATCTCATTTTATATGCTTATCTGCTGTTGAATGGAAAATTACTTACTGTATTCAGATATTGCACAACTGCGCTGGACTGAAAATATAAACTCTCGCAAAATGGAACTACACAATTGAAACAGTGGAGGATTATAGTTTAGTGAAGTATTATTATATATTGCAAATATACTAAATAACTTCCCACTTCTGCTTCGAGAAACATTGAGGTATGATATAACTGTAGTTTCACTGTGACCTTACAACCACATCATGTCCATGTTCTCCCTGCTCTCACTGTACTTTTGTTTCTCGACATGATTATTCTCTTCACATGTGTGTCACTCTTAGCAGTCAGGACCTTGAGTTTGCATACACTCAAACTTTTTTTTCCCAGAATTAATGGTATGATTATCGTCTTTTTTAAAACTAATCATGGTATATTTTTAAATTAAAAAAAAAATGCGATTACCTATCTGCTGATTGAACTGATAAAATGCACTAAACATCTTTTTTTTAGTTCAAAATATGATATAATTGTGCTCTAGTGGATGCCAGATTGTAACTATTTCCTTCTAAATGTGAGTGAGAGTTACACAAACTGTCATGTGCCACCATTACAACTCACAGGCCTCTTATGCGGACAGATTGACCAAACAGGCCTCTCATGTTCAGCTATTAATAACTGCAGCTAGATATACTAAATAACTTATCTAAATATTAACCTGACAGCATTAAGTACTCTGAAAAATATTTTATGAGGTTGTCTACATGGGTGTGGTAAAAATCTCTCCCTCTTTCTCTTCTCTTTCCCCTCTACTTCCTTCAGACTTTTTTCTCACCAGGCCAATAAACTGGCACAGAGGTAAGGAGGGCACATAGTTTGTGTTTGTGTGTGTGTGTGTGTGTGTGTGTGTGTGTGTGTGTGTGTGTGTGTGTGTGTGTGTGTGTGTTGTGGTTACCACGCACTACTTGTTTCTGTTCTGTCTCTGGCTTCAGTTGTATGGAAAGTCACCCTAACAGGGAGGGGCACTAGCGAACACACACTCGTACATTTCTTGCATGCAAACACACACAAGCACGGCTTAAAGGAGCATTCCTGCTGATGGTGGCTTCCAGCTTGTGTTTTTTTTTCTTCTCCCCTCGGTGACTAAGTGAGTGAACACTTATTGCCAAGTTTTCCACTGGGGTTTTTCTCCTTCTTTTCCAATGCACATGTTGCTTTCTAACATGTTAGGACTTGATTGCACAATGCCGCATCGGTTATTTTTTTAAAAAGAGAGTGTAAATATGTGTAGGCTGTGGGAAAGCATGTAACATGAGCAAAGGGGGTAACAGGTTGCAAGGCTGAGACTCATCTATAACAACAGTCACACATCTAGAACCTTGAAGTGGTTAAACCTCAAATGTTAAGAACCTCAAGCATGAATTTCTCATCTTGAGAACCTATAAATGATGTGTATTTTGTCATGTAAATGTGCAGGGACAGCATAGTACAGGGAGTCTGGAAAGTCCAGACTTTGTAGCACTTGATAGCAAACCATTCACTCTGCGTAATTAAATTTTCTATTGGGATGAACCCATAAAGCAAATAAGTTCCCTCTCGTCACATGAACTTTAATATGAAAATCTTATTATTCCATAAAACCAAATTGAAACACTGTTTTTCTGTGACCACTTAGAATAGAATGTAATTGATTTTTTTTATGTCTTTGGCATGAAAAGTAATAGAAACAACTTAATATTGTAGAAAGAAATGCTTAAAGATGACAGAGAAGAAGAGACTAGCTGTTGTAAGTTTGATATATGTGTGCTATATATGACCTACAACAGGTTGTATAATGTATAGCACCCATCCCTTCAGTGTGCTTTGTACTGTGACTGTGTAATGTGGCTAAGCTGTATAGATGGATCATTAACTAAAATAGGCCTGTGTTTACCTTTATCAACCACGTAGCATCTGCTGTTACATGGAACTGCATCAGGAAGCCAGGTGATTTTATGTATGTTAAAAACATACATAAAATCACCGTCAAGTCAAGTTAGTCTTCCAGCCTCAGCCTATTAAATGTTGAGTTTTAAGTGAAAGTGAAGTACAGAACTATTATCAACAAAATGTATCAAAAGTATCAAGAGAAGCGATGCATTAATGCGGAAGTAGCATTTTACTGTAGTTGAGCTGGAGCTAATTCTGATTATACTGTTGGATTGTTCAATGTGTAACAGTTTGTTGTATTTTATAACATGTTTTGTAGTGAAAAAAGTATTTTCCTCTGAAATGTAGTGCAGTAGACATCTGGAATAATAAGAAAATACTCAAGGAAAGTACAAGAACCCCAAAATTATACTTAAGTACAATACTTAGTTATAATAAATTGACTGATTCTGATGATATTGTAAAAGTGACCATTAATATGCCTGTTGAATATCTTAAATGTATAATATTGTAGTATATTTAATGCCGCAACTTCATAAAATTTTGTCTCACAGCTGAACTAAAATTGCCATTTTGAATGAATTCCTTAAAAGAAGTTGTATTAACTGTCCTGGTGTATTTTTATCCCTCAGAGGGAGTCCTGGCAAAAGGGAAAATAAGAGCTATTCAAGCTGTTCAACCCCAATAGATGAGAATTTGAGGGGAAGTTTTCAGGGGTCTGACTCAGTCTGGATGGCTTCAAAGTTTCTAGTAATCATCATATAGGTCATAATGACAGTCAAATGAGGTCAACATACACAGAAGACGCCCAGAGGCTGTCAAGGTTTCCATAATGCTGAAACAAAACTTATGCTAATGACGATGGTAATAATAATGCAGATATGTATGTAGACACAGTAGATCTTAAAATTAAATTACTGTAATTCATTTCTGTTATCCTTTGAGATTTTATTTTTGAAATATATGATATTTGTAGAATATACAGTATAACATAACTCTTGTTATGCTCTTATCTTCTTGTCTCTTTCCTTTCTGTTGCCTTTCTTTTTTCATTTCCTTCCCTATCCCAGGCCCAGGTTCACCTACACAGTTTGACCGGTCTATGCTTCTAATAAGTGATAGTTTGCAAATATTTAACCATGCCCTCTGTAACATTGCTATGGTGACATGCCAAACATTGCACACACAAGTGGGCACGGGCTCAACAGTTACTTAGCAACAGCCGTGGAGCAGGTTTGTAGAGCTAACATGGCCACCGCAGAAATGTAATGAGCCCGAGCTTCTCATGCTTGTGTTTTTATCAGGCGATTCTTTAGGATAGAGAGAGATGGAGGGGTGGCTGTGAAGAAAAAGGAGATATGGAAGGAGGGAGTGGGGGGGGGAGAAAGTGAGTCAGTAGTTTAAGTTGGTCAGCAGCCCATGTTGACATGGCTGGGGAAAGTATCTGCCTGACACAGAGTCACCACCTTTATTTAATATCTAACAGATAAGGACTTTTTTTGCATGTAGGATAATTTGATAGCGGCTGTGGACTTTGGAAATCATTATTTTATAATTTATGTTATTATTTTATATTATAAATGAGGCAGAGTTAGCCTACAAGGCTAATTTATTTGTTGTTGTCCCAGGTTAAGTTTAAAAAGCATCCTAAACTAGAATAAAACAACATATCTTATGTACAAAACATAATACATATGCATAAAACAGTAGCATAACACATGACAGTTAGCTACATTCCATAATGATAAAGAACAACTTAAATAAACTCAACTCAAACTCAAATAAATAAAAAACTTAGAGTTGGTATATACTCCTGTCCCTGATGCGGTATGCTGTAGCAGTGAGTTAGATAATTATAAAAACCCCTGCATGTAGAAATAACCGACTGTCTCTCTGTTTACATCAGCCTATATGCTGAGTACAGTATGAGTGTCATTGCCAGTAATCTGGCCAGCATATGATGACTGGTCAGAATTTTTTGTGTATGTGTCAGCGTTTAAGAGCAACAGGGAAACACAAAACAAGCATTTGGCAATCCTCGTCCGGTGTTTTCCTTTCTCAAGTGTGAAATACTGACCTGTATTTCTACGAATAAGTCATTTGACCAAGCCTATACTGGTTTCTTCAATGCTACTGCGCACATTTATTTCAAGAGGTAGGAGTTATGAAAGCAGCAATTGCATGATTAATGTAGTAAACTGATTAGAGTATATATTTCGAAACATTTTTCCTTGGTTGGTATGTTCTCATCCTTTCATTCCAGTCATGAGTCTGTGAGAAAAAACAGCTCTGTTGTTACTGAAAGGGTGTCAGATCCTCTTCTCGGTAGTATATGATGACTGTGGCCAGTCATGTCCATTTTAACTCAATTTCATAAATGCTGGTTTAGGTGTTAATAATATAATGATTGTTCATTTTAAAACAGAATTTCAACTACTACAGAACAACAAAGGCGATATCACAGCTTCAGAAGAAACAAGAAGAAAATTAAATAAAAACAAGTTATGAAAAGACAGAATCAAGTTGGAGCATTATTCAATTATAAATGAGAACCTCTATATGAATAAAAACATTATACATTTTCCATAATTATAAGGGATAATAAAGGCATGAGGCTGTCAACCCAATGTCAAAGGTCACCAAAATTTTCCACCTGAAGAAGTCTCTGTTCCGTGGAAGTCAGACTGTGAACTGAGGTGGTTAGCGATGTACACAGCAAAAAGGGTTTAGCCTGTGGCACAGATCAGCATGATGCTGGACTGGTTAGACTTGTTTCCGCAGGGTTTCTTCTCAAGGCAGGATTAGGCACAATGCAACACATAAGCAGTGCAAATGTATACAAATGTGAGTGTGACCAGTGTGCAAAACACACACACACACACACACACACACACACACACACACACACACACACACACACACACACACACACACACACACACACACACACACATCTTTCTCAGCCAGGTGCTGGGTCCAAAAAACTGTAATGATTCATGCCAGCCAAGGATATACAACACTTTCAAGACTTCCTGTCAAATGATCTATTGTATTATGTTGGTATTAAGTTGATACTTCAGTACCCGATAGAAAACCTGATAGAAAACCAAACATTTGACTTTTTTTAACATACTAAAACAGAAAATTTGAAGGGATTATTCAACAATGTTGCAAGTCCTTGGCAGGCAAATGTAAGTGTACATATGTACAAAATATAAGTTTAAGTGTATAAGAGTGTTTTAGATTATATTTAAATATATTTTTTGCAAAGCTCATCAATTATGAGGAAATATCTGGCTTCTTCTATCAGTTTCCCCCAGAGTGTGGTTTTGGAGGAATTTCTTCTGTAGGCCAAACTCTGTCAAAAGACAGATGTTCAAATAAACATAACAATAATTCAAATTCTGTCCTAAACTTTTGCTATGAGAGCAGCGACTGCAATCTCAGATAATATTACAAATTTGTGTTTTTCCAGCATTAAGCTTAAAAGTTGCTTATTGGCTTTTTTGCCTCAGTGGAGTCAAAAGAGGTGGTTTCTTGTAACAGAGTGAAATCTGGAACGTGTGTGTGTGTGTGTTTCTATTCTGAAAGGGTGTTTTCTCTGGAGAGTCATACATTTCTCATCTAGATCCCAAACAAATTTCTCAGTGTGAAGTTTTTTCCCCCTTAAGGAACAAACAGGCACTTTACAGATGTAGACAAATCAGCTTTATGCCACAATCCTTCAAACTGACTGTGAAGGATTGTGGCACGAAACAAATCCAATGCCTGTGTGGGATTGATTTGATCTTCTGATTGGAAGACAAATATATTTCCACTCTTTGGTCAGTCATAAAAATGCAGCCGGATGTTAAAAATAAATAAATAAAACATCTTTGGTTCATGTCTCATCTAACATTAGTTCCAATAAAAGTCGTTACAGGCCTAGTCATGTGGGTGCTGCGGAGGTTTTGGCAATAAATCTTGGGTTTCCTTTCTTTACCTGTCAAGTTCTGCGCGTCAAATAATAAGTGAAAGAGAAAGAAGTAATGTGATTTTTTTTTTCAACTTCTTGTGCAAGAGAAAATTTTTGGAGTTGTGTTGCCAGATGGAGCTCCTTGAGCGATTTTGCAACACTAGTACTCAAAATAAGCACATAATGTACTACTTTGTGTACCGAAGCTTATCTAGTTTAATCGATCAAGATTATTTGGCTTCAAATGGTTGAGGTTATTCTTTCCACCTATGCAGAATTAGATAAACCTGTGGATGTCTTTTTATGAATCTCAAATGTCATCTTTGTTGTGCAGGAATATACTTTGTTCCAATATACATTCTCTCTTGCCCTGATCTTGAGAAGATCATACACGCTCTTATATCATCTCATTTGGATTATTTTGATTCATTGTATTCACGGTTAAGCCAGAAAATGATCTCATGCCTTCAGCTGGTTCAAAACGCAGCTGCTTGGCTTTTAAGAAATGCGAGAAGACAAGAGAAGAGGTTTCTTCCTGTTAAAGGGGAGTTTTTCCTTGCCGTTATCGCCAAGTGCTTGCTCATGGGGATATTATTGGGAATTGTTGGGTTAAAGAGTACAGTCTTGACCTGCTCTATGTGATAAATGTCCTGAGATAACTTTTGTTATGATTTGGCACTAAATAAATCAAACTGAGCTGAATTGAATTGAAAGATCATATCATTGTTGTTTCAGCCTCTCTTAACTGGTTACCAGTCAGTTTTAGAATTGATTTTAAGATTTTACTGATTACCTTTAAAGCACTTCATGGCTTAGAGTCCAGCTACATTGCTAAGTTATTACTTGTCCTCTACAACCCTGAGCACAGAGTCAGACCTTCAATCAGAGTCATTCTGGCTGTTCCTGAGTCAAGGTGACCGGGCTTCTGCAGTAAAGGCCATTCAGCTCTGGAAGTCCCTGTCTAAAGATCTGAGGCTTGCAAAGTCAGTGACATCTTTTAAATCACTCTTTTATTTTATTATTACTTATTTCCAGCATGTCTTATCTATTTTATTACCACTGTTCTTTTTAACTGTTATAATAATTATTATTTTTAATCTTCTACTAGAGATATTTTATAGTTTTATTATATTTTATTTTAATTGTCAGATTTTACTGCCTCATTTTAGTGCTTAGATTTTTTTACCATGTAAAGGACTTTGTAACTTTGTGCTGTATAAATAAAGTTTATTATGATTATTATAATTATGATGGTGATGATGATTATGATGATGATGATTATTTCATCCATTCTAATTCTGTGTATACTAAAAGTTGATAATGCAAAGTGTTAAAGTGCAAATTTTGGAGGTCTATTCCTGACTTTTGAGAGGAATTGCTACTTGGGATTACGGAGTTTATCTAGTTGTTTCCATACATCCGAGAGCAAACATATATAAAACATAATAATGGTAACAAATAGGTTTCACAGAGTCTGACTCTCTCTCTGCGTAACATACTGAGCTGTCCTGTAAAAACCTCATGCATTCTGGCACAGCAAATGCTTATATCAGCAAGTTAGTGACCTAACCCTCTGTGTGTGTGTGTGTGTGTGTGTGTGTGTGTGTGTGTACAGGTTCTCTCTCTTAGGTCAAGGACAACACTGTGTGTTGTCAGGCGATATCTGCATCTGTCGCTACACTGTGACTCATTCAGTGTGGAGGTGTTTTCCCGCTGTGCTGGCCCTGTGGCGTGTGGAGTATGAGCACTGCCTCCATGGCTGCTCTCCAGGTTTCATCCTGTGTCCACTGAGCTCCACGTTTAGCTGCAAGATCTCAGCAGATGTTTTATTTTTGGAACTATTTAATCATGGTGTTCCTTTGCCAAAGTTGGAAGGACATGGACAGATTTCACTGCTACCAATAACACTCAAATGTATATTGTCTGCAAAAAAGAATTTAAAAAAGAAAGGATGAGCAAAATTGTACATTTGGTGACTTTAAACAAAGCGCTGTAACATGGATTTGCATTACAGCTGAATGAAAAGTTTGTTTGTAAAATAAAATGAAAAGTTTGTTTATGGCCATTGTGACGGAGTGGTAAGCAGAACTGACTTCACTAAAGTACTACGAGGAACAAAAACAGCAATGCCATCCATTATGACTGAATGGAAAATTGCCTGCTCCAGCCTGTTGCCGGTTTTGAGTCCAAAAACAGAAAAGGATGTTATTGTATATGTAATAGTTATACATGTATCTAGTCCCAGGAAAGACTTTAGATTAGTCACAGGAAATCTTTGCAGTCTATTGGGAGAGATTTTAAGAGTCTGACCTTTCAACGCTTTTATCACAAACTCTTCAGTATTGAGCAATAATGTTGTTACAGAATAGAATACAAAGAGCTGGGCATGTCAGCTCCTAACTTTTCTTCCTTAACTTGCTCCATACCTTCATCTGTTTATTTTATTTGGCCTTCAGCATGTGTGTCAACTCCCGCTGAGACTCTTAATGAATTCTCTTAAGTTGTACTATTTCTCAAAACCTTGTTTTTTTCCCTCCTCCTTCATTTCCCTTCCCACTTTTCCAGAAACACACGCTTGCTTCCTTCTCACACGGAAATGGGGTCAGGTTGCAGAGAGGCAGAAGAATGAGGGGGGAGGGATAGACGGGAAGCCACAGTCGGAAAATGAAACAAAATGTTCTGAACTGCAGGCTGGAGTAACTTCCAGGAAATGAGCTCGAGCTCAGGGTGAAACTCCCCCAGAAGTTTGCTCTTGAATTAGACGAAAGGTGAAAAACATCCCTGGAAAGGCGAAAGAAAATTAAAATTGTACATCACAACACTGTCATAATTGTCACATTATAGAGAGAGAGTGTCAAGGTTTTGGTAGTGGATTTTCGTAGAATTGCCCCATGAATGTTTAAATGTGATAATCAGTGCAACGCAAAAAGCCCATGGTGATAAAGTGTATCTGCCTGTGGGAAAGAACAGAGAAGAGGAGGAGGAGAGGAGATGAAAAATAGATGAATATTTTGAAATGTTTTCTGAGGGCTTACGGGGCTTTTTATAGCTATATTTATCTGTATTATTAATGACCTGAAAAAAACAGTAATACTTGCAATACTTCCATTAAATATTTGAACCTCTAACCAATTTAATATGAATGCAGATGAGAAATGCATTCACACATTAGAAATCATGTAGCAATTATTGTATTATAAGCATTATTGTAATATTATTTTACTTTTTTTTTTTTTTTGTTATATTTTCCCTCATCAAATACACTCAAATGTTGGGAAATAAATAAAATAGATGAAATGCAGACAGAGATCAGTTTTCTTATAGACAGACAAAAATAAGAAAGGGAACTTCCCCCCAAATTTTCCCCAGAAATTAGTCTTTCCTTTCCGTCCAAGGGTTGCGTTTGTTCAAAATCTCATAAAATAGTAGTTCTCGCAGAACTGCCAGGAGAATACGTGACCGTCAAAAAGCAATTTTGTTTGTGCAGGACATTTCTTCTTTATACTGTAATACACATCACTTTCCCTCATTCTTTTTTTCTCTTCTCACTTTATATCTGTTATCAGAAATTAGTTGATCCATCCCATGTACTGCATATTATTAGTTTTTATGGACTTAATGAACATATTTTACTTTGTTATGTGGTTTGACAACATGTGTTTGGATCAAAACAAAGCAAAACAATAAGGCCTCACTGATCTGAACTGATAAATGACCAGTAATAAACCTGCCTGGTATTCTGTATATTCAATACTGGTTTCAGGGCATTTCGCCATCATTTATCATTCTATAACCCTGTAAAACAAGGAAGTGTGCTGCAGGAGTATATGGAAATGATGGGCTTTTGTAGTTTTGCCCTGTTCCTCTGGTCTTAGAGAGTCTTGTGGTGAACTTCAAGATAGCGTAGATTAAAACCTGAGATGGCAGGTTGAAGTCACACAGCAGCATCAGGAACAAAGATAAGACTTTAGGAAACCATCATGGGCAAGATAGTACAAATTTTACTGAACTTCACTTAAAAGAAAAAAACCCAAAAAACTGTGATTAATGTTGGATTTTTCTGACATCACATTCCTTTATGTCCCTAGGAGAACACTTTATCATCATACCCTCACCATGTAGCAGACCAAGACATTATTAAAATTATTTTGTCTAGTAGCAGTGACATCAGTGCAGTAATTGATGTGACCTAAAAGCAGATTTGGACTCGACTGAAATATTTCAGGCTTGCCTCCTGTAAATGTCATAATGTTTCATTAACAGCATATTTGGAGCCTAACAATCATCATCTTCTGCGTCATTCCCCGTCTCCCTCTGTGATGTTGTGCCACTATCTTCTCTTCCATCCTTCAGTGCTGCTTGACTGCATGCCGTACTCTACTGATAAAACCTCTTTTTTTATAACCCTTATCCACTTATAATGGCTCTACCTTTCTTTCTGTATGCCATGGAGGTATTTATTCTGCCTCAAGCTTTCTCTCTCTAACTCTGTCTCTCCTGACTGTTTCTTTAAAAGGAAAAGTATGTTCTTGGCTTCGCTGCGGGAACAAAACACACACACACACACACACAGTAAGAGGGAGAGATCAGAATGAGGGAAGAAGGGAGTTTCGCAGATGTGTCTTGGCTATGATCATAATAATACGCAAGAGCTGACAGAGAGAGTTTGATTTTCTACATATGAACCTCTAAGTGTTTCTATTTCAGAACTCACACATGCAGCACAGCTGGCTGACAGAGCAGTAGTTGTCAATTCCTTCCTCTTTGTCTCTCTCTCCTAAATGAGCTCAGTGTTACTGCATATTTGTCTTTAAAGTCACCAGTTAAAAGTAATGAGAACCACTAGGCTGTTTAGTTGCTGCTGTGTTAAACTCATCATTATAAATTCTCATGTTTCTAAGTGCAAAGACTCAAAGAACTGTCTATTGTTGAAGAGCATAAATATCGGACTCCCTGGATGTGTTTTTATGTAACATTTCAACCATGAGAGTCAACAGCAAGACAATAAAATGTAATTATTCAATTAATTAGCGTATTATAACTCAGGATAATGTGGCATCAACAATGACGCATGCAAAAACATTCTAAATTTATGATATTGCAAGTGAGTTTATGGTGAGATCATAGACTTCAAGATAGGCTATGATTCTGATAGTAGATAGATTATACTGTTTATAATAATGAGCAAATAGGATTATTTGTATATACAGTATATTTGACATGTGGTTGTTATGAGAGTAGCCTTGAGAAATGAAGACAGTAAAAATGTTGATAAAAGGAGTTGGAAGTTATGATAGAGAAATACAGAACGTGGAGAGTGCTTTGCTTTCAACTCATGGCAGTTTCATACTTTTAGATTTACATTTGTTACACTTGACAATCTTTTTGGGAAGCAGGTGCACATTTGTGTGGAAGAGAAAAGAAGGAAGAGACATAACACATACATAACACACATGCATGTATATGTAAGAAAGTGAGAGTACGCTATTCTAACAGAGAGGCACACTGCGAGGTATATTCAGATTGTTTACTTCATAGTATTATTTGACCAAAGAGATGGGAGGTCTAAATAAATAAGTCACTAACATGGGGAGACCTAGAGACACTGAAACTCCTCTGTCCTCTGTTCAGTCCGTCAGCTCTCTTCCTCCCTCTCACATACACTTTGTATTTCCCACTACACCACTATTGACACACACGGGTGTACACACACACACACACACACACACACACCCTCGCAAACACATAGGACCTCAGCTGTAACTCACATACAATCTCTCTCACATTCTGTCCACCGCTGCTCACTCTTCACATTTGAAAGACTCTCTTGTAAAGTGTGTGAAACGGTATGGAGGTGTAAAGATGTAATGGGAAAGTAGTGTGCGTGTGGGTGTGTCACATAGGTGGTAAAAACACAAGATCATGTTCATCACATTCCAGATCCTCTTTATAAATAAAAAAAATTAGAAAAATACCCATTTGGGGGAGTTGCTGTGGTTCTGCAGTTGTCACAAATTTAGAATTTACCTCATATTCAGTTCTTTGCAAACAATGTCACACCATAATTCTGTTTGTCGTCTAAGTTCACAAATAATAACAACGTAACATGACTAAGGGGAGGAATATATTTTAAGTCACAGCTTCAGAAAAGAATGGTGTTATGTTGTTACCAAAGAAACTTAAGAAATGTCATGTTAATATTCAGGTTAGGACTGATGTGCCATATCACACTTACAGACAAGTATATAGCTTGCAATATACATTATCAACATTAATTGTGTACATACAGATGCATAAATGCAAACCCTTCAGAGAGATGCAGGGTTAGTATATTTATTACAAGAGTATTTATTTGACTATACAGGATTGAAATATGGCTCCATGTGGCAGATTAGTTGAACAATTTTCAAATAGATATATTTACAACAAAAGTCATTGCCTTATCTCATTCCTTGTTCCATTATTGTAAAAGAAAAAAAAACCTCACATATTACAGTACACGTCTGTCTTTTAGTCTGTATTTCAGAGTTCGGGAGAAGAAAGGTGTTGTAAGTGCAAATGTTGTGACATGATACAAGTATTATAATAGTTCAACAGCAAAATCTCCTTGTCATTTGTTCTCACTATTTTCTTCATACAGTAGACCCTGTACTGTATGTTCAAAAAAACGTTGATCAGGTTTGTCGAGTCATACCTGTCAAGTGACAGTGACAGTGCAGTTTAACTTCATCACTTCAGCTTCACAAAGGCAGCAGTAGATGCTTGTCGTCTTTGCTGTGTGATTATGTGTGAAGTACTGAAGTTCTCTGTTGTTGTGACTTTGATCTGGAGCTCTAAACACTGTACAAGAAAACTTCAGCTGTTGAGAAAAGTGAGTCAAATGTGGCCACCAGGCCAACCTGGCAAACATATTTTTATTAGTAATCCTGGAACAAAATCCACAGTCTATGTTCATTTTCTGTGCACTGTCTCCAATCTGTCAACAAGACATTAAAAGCACCAACACCTTCTTTGTGATGCTAACTGGGTCAAAATGCTGTGAATTCAACACCTACACACATGCTGTCATTCACACAAAACGTGTCATACATGCGTACACACACACACCACAGAGAAGCATTGTGATCACAATAGAAAACCCTGACATTTATCATTTTTACAGTGACAGGAAAATGGCTACAGTACTGTTGATCACTGATGTGTTAGTAAGATAGTAACCAAGGTTACTTCTGCAGTGAAATACACATAGGCTGCACATGCAAAAGCATATAATAACTGTGTACAGAAGGAATTATAGGTGATAGAGAAAAACAGCATGGATCAAAGCATCGCCTGACATTAAAAAACAACATGCTTCATCATATTGATATACCACCAATGTGCTAGTGTGCATCTGCCTTTGTGTGTGTTTTTCTGTGCATATAAGGCCTGAAGACGAGTTTTTGGGTGTGGCCTGGCATTGCTTAAGTTTGAGAAAGGCGAGGTCTTATGACATAAGCAGGTGAAACCTGTTTTCAGTTTGTGGCAGGAAATGATGCAGGCACCAGTGTGTGTTTTTGTGTATGTGGGTACAGTGAGAAAACAGCCTACTTTTATCTCCATGCTGGCTTGTGTGTTTAAACAATAAAGAAAACAGTTATTATATGCTGTGTTTAAAGACATACACAACGTGGAGAAATCCATGATTCTTGATTCAGTATGAACTTTAGTTCATGAAGAGGTTTTGACTGTTTTGACTGGCAGTTAAAATAGTGGCTGGGCAGGCTACATTATATAATGGACTGAGTCACTGAGTTGTTTATATGACAGACAACACACACACACACACACACACACACACACACACACACACACACACACACAGGTCTATGCTGTGTGATTGAGAGAGTGAGTGAGGGACTAGAGTAAAAGAGGTAGAGAGATGGACACACGCACATGCTCTCTGTCACACACACAAACACGCACGCGCACACATACACACACAGACTCATAAGGTTGGTGAGTCAGTGAGGAATGTGTGCTATGCGGGTCTGAGCAAAGCTGAGTGCACAGCATGAGGACAGCAGCTGGGACCCTTCATGCTGGTGCTTGACAAGCTTAAAGGAATGTGCTATTGCTTAGTTCTGTCAATAGAAGGTCAATCTTGAACTTATTTGTGTCTGTAAGGCCAAAAAACACTGAAATACACTTGGTGTTGGCTGAGAAAAAGCCATTTGCCAACTTATAGTCAAGCTCGGATTCATTTTGGTCATTCCTACAATATTGAATATCAGCTGCAGAAAGGTATATTCAAACTTACACACTTCATGTGTGACATCACCTGTTGGTTTGCATTGGAACCAGTTAGAATCCCAGAGCTGCTGCTTTTGGTCAGCATCATCTTTTCTGTTTGGAGCAACACCAAGCACTCCTTATTGGACTATCCAAATAGTGCTGGGTGCTGCTACCTCTGACTGAAGCGAATGTTAGCTCACTGGGAACATTAAGAGGTGCACATTTGGGCTAACGTTAGCTACTTCAGCTAAACTGTGCTAAAGTAAGTAGCATTAACTCATAATGAAATATTGCAAGAGCAGCAGGTGAACGGACTGTCAATCACAGCTGTCAATCAACACCCACATGGCAGACATCAAAGCTACTATTGGTCTTCAAATCTTATTAAAGGAGCAATGATTTCCAAAATGACCACCAGCAGAGGGCCATCTAGTCATTGACACTTGTTAAAAAAAATAGTTGACTCAGTATTTCTAGAGAGAAGTTGACACATTTTGAATGGTGGGGAGTCAGTTGGAGTTTTGGGACCTTTTGAAGCCAGCATCACACTCATAATCCACTAATAAGTGACATAAACTTTTGCAGGAAAAGTTTGACAAAACTGCCAGGGCTTCTGTTGGTTTGAATCTAACAAAAGGTGACTCTAACCTTGTGTCTAGATGTTAGCAAATGTAGCATGAGCAGCATGTCAGCAGAGCAGTAGCAGCAGTGAGTGCTCCGTCTCTGTCTACTCTGGAGGCATTCAGGTGCAGTGTTGAGCATAGGTCACCCACGCGTTGGAAGTGGTTAGAGCCCACTACATATGACTGTAGTGACTTGCGTAAAATAGAGGAAAATAAACTTGAAGTGTAAATGAACGCTTCAGATTGTGGTTATGCCTGTGAGATGTGGCTGAGACGCAGGCCTGCATGGAGCCGGCGCAGACAAATTAAAAAATCTATTGCATGTGACATGTACGTGAAAAGCGCATCTGAAATGCTTGCTGTCTAGACGCAGGGTAAGAATGAGTGAGTGAGTAAGCTTACGACAGTTAACTCCCCGTACCGCTCCCAAGATTAGTATCGTCATTGCCAGTTTTTGTCTTTGAGAATATGTATCAGAGATTTAGTATTTGTTTCCACTCTGTTCTCCTCTGTCAGCTCTTATAGAGGAACAAACCTTGTGACATTCAACAATCTACAGTGTTGTTTTGTCCATCAGGCCAGCATCCGTGTTACCAAGCAGATCAATGTAAACCTCCCTATTTGTATTGTTATTTTCTTTACTGCAGCTGACATTGTTTCCACTCACTAAAAATACCATGATCATCATCATGGAAGGAGACCAATCTATTTGCCAATGTAAAAGTCTAAAAATACCACAGGAGTTAAATGGAAAAAATTCTATTGTCAAATGGAAAAGTTTTCACAAGATGAGAGGACACTGACCACTATATTATTACAGTGATCTGTATGATGTGTACAACAAGTATAGTGACCACAAGGGCTCTCCCAAAACTGTAATGACGGGAATTAAGACTTTCTCATGATGTCGTAAGCCTACAAATCCTAGAACTGCATGATTCACAGATATAAAGTACAGATGTGGGCGACGACTGGCTTACCCAATATGACCCAGTTGCATTCATGTTTAGCAGAGACAATGTTAGAGTACGTGACTTAACTCACTGCTATGTTGAAAAAGATAAATGAAAATAGGGGGAAAAAATACAAGACAGTGTAAACAAATTGCACTGATGCAAGAGCATTTTCTCAGAGAGAGAGTTGCAACATTTATAAAAAATGAACATGACCCGTTAGTGTGATTCAATTAACCATTTGTTTAGGGTTTAAAGTAATGTGAAAAGAACCAGCGGTTCCCCCTTCATCACTACAACTCCATCTCTAAGTGAAGCTTAGGTATTTCATGCAGATATGGGTCATTTCTCTGCTTCATGCGTCATTTACTCCCAGTGTACTGGAAACATTCAGAACCAGCTTTTAGTTTCAAGGAATTTAGGAATCACTTGGGAGTATGTTGACTTGTTAACATCTGAAAGTCACTGTTTTGCATTGTATACTTGTGTACAATTGATGTGTAATTAAAGAGCGAAATGTAGAAATTGTTGTTACTATTTATCTTAATAATCTTGGGAATGCAGAGACAAAATCATGCTTAGTTGTCTGTTTGTGCTTAGTTGTTCTGAAAAATACAGACAAATGATAGAGGATGTAAGGGAAAATGTCTATATGTACACATCTGATTTCTCAATGTTAAACTTGAGCACGGTGTCTGTTTTTCTCCCAGTTCCACTTCCAGTTTGTATCAATGACACACAGAAGAAGTGTGCATTAAGTGATCAGCAGTTAGTATTTACACCTCTCATGTCACTGCAAATTATACAAAGGAGCAGAAATTATACCTGTAAAGATAATTTTATCATGAGTTAGTTTTATGAGGATGATGCCATGTATCTGGTATTTGTTAAAGTTAAAAGTCCCTAGACTAGACAGATATGACCATGTGATTTCCATATTTTTAATTTATACATTATATTTCAAAGAAATACAAACCATATGTTTTATATACAACATATAATGTAATAATATGTTACATAATAAAAGTCCTCCTCCATTCAAAAATGTGTTTTTCTTCTTGTTCAGTTGGATGTTTGCACTTCAGAATGATTTATATGCAGAGTTTGACACTACAAAACTGCTTTTTATCTGCTGAAGAGGGGAAGTTACTTTGTGCTCACGTTAAATCTGAGTTAAAATGGGCATACCTAAGAGCATGATTTGTGACATCACAACCAGTTTGGAGCCAACTGGGGTCCAGTATGCAGTTTACCAGTGTGTCTTTACAAGAAAAACAACATTAAGTCTAAATTTCAGACTGGCAAAAATGACTTAAAGTTACTTTTACGCCAGCAGCTTTGGTAATTATAACATGGGGAAGTGACGCAGTTCAGATGACATCAATATAAGGTGACTTGATCAAGCCCCCAGGAACAGCACCAGGAAGCCAATTTAACATAGTGGTCAAACAGTGTGATTACAACGTCACATAGTGGTATTGGGCCCAAAAAATGTACTTGCATTGTGTAGTCTTACATTGTGAAAGAGACATCTGTAAATCAGCAGATACATTTTTTTGAGCATCACAACCCCCACAAAATGACTCATGTCACTATCAGAATTTGATCCATTCAGTCCAATAACATTTGGAAAGTCTAGAGGAGCCACATGATTGAATTGTTTTATCTCCATTCAAGTTAGCCGGAGGGCTGAACTGGAAATAGTTGGCTCGGCTGGCAGAAGACACTAGTCCCACAGGGCCTCACAGATGTGGAAGCTATGCGGAAGATTGGCTTCATGCGCCACTGAGTAAATTTCATATGAATGAACGGGACCCTTACTCTGATGCTGTATCCAGTTCTCTTTATACATCCATAGACTTGATAAGATGATTTTTGCCTTATTAAGAGGAAGCAGGTTGGGTGCATGGCTATATGGTGGTGCTGCAGGAGACCACTGTTCGCTTCCTGTTTCTAACCACGAGTTGGGACATTTTTTTTAGAAACTGTAACATTGTGGTGTTTACTGGCATGACAACGAAGGTTTCGTAACTTTAAGGAAGTATAAACCATGTTTCAGATGATCATTTTAACCCAAACTGTGATCTTCCCATAACTCTAACCAAGCAGTTTTTGTGCTCAAACCTAACCAGACCTTAATGACAGCGTTGTCACACCATAAAACATTGGTATGGTCACGAGATGGCGTAAACATAATTATAGGTATAAAGTATAACTTTAGGTATATAGGTATAACTATAGGATGATTTTGCCGGCCTGAATTTTAGACGTCTACTCTCATTTTTTTATGAGGATGTGTTGAACTTACACAAGTGTGATGTGGACACTTGAGCCCTCCAGTGCACATACACCAAGAATGGACTTTACAGCGGAGAAGACATTTGTTCCCAGCAGTTGAACTTTTGAAATAAAGAATATCTGCATATTCATAGATTCTGGATTTTTCAATGAGGGAAAAGGAGGAGATGTCTTTTAAGAATTTCTAACCAGGTAATTGAACTTTTTTATGGAAAAAAAACAGATAAGTGAGTATTTTTATGTGTCCTAAAACGTGTCTAGAGGGGATCTTTAACTTTTACATTTCATAGAAGCGGACACATATTCTGTACTACAGGAAACCATACACATTGGAATATTTGCAGATTACTGGTTTATAAAACAATGAAATATAGTTACAATCCAGCAAAAAAAGCAGCTACTAACAACTTACCAACGTGCAGACATTGGCAAACTGGCTGATCTTATGTTTATTAAAAAGTTACTTCCCGACAAAATGTGATTACGGCAGCACAAGAGAGATGAATTACATTATATGTGATAAACAAGAAATGTGATTGGTGTCTGGGACAGTGCTCAGTGTTTATGACGACATGTGCTGAGATTTCCTGCTCAGCTCTCTTTCTACATATCAAAACAACAGTGCCGTCTCAGAATAGATGTATGTTATTGGCCACCTTATTTCAGTTAGAAGTCAGTGCAAGAAAGCAGGAAATTACAGAGAAGTTTCCAGCCCTGATAATATACTTTGTTTCCCACCACTTCATAGTTCATTTTCCCCTCTTGTTGTGATGCTACAGAGTGCAAGTGTGTGCAGCGTCAAAACCACAGTGACACACTCACATGACGAGGACACCGGGTACCATCATACCATGAAAGATCTACAGTGACTCATAACCGCAATCTCTTGATATGAAGAGACATCACATGACACATTGTAGTTTCTCACGTATTGTACCACTTACTGTATATGCTTCATGAAATTACTGTATGTTATCATTTAGTGTTACATGTCTACATTTACCGTACCACCCGGTCTCTACTGGCAATGCTTATCAAGCTCTTTGTTGAGGGACACATCCACCCTGAAACAAAAACACATTTTAGTCAAATACCAGTCTAACGCAATAGAACATCAAGTACAACAGGCAGGTGTTTGCTCTCTTCTCAACATCTCATGTGAATCGAAAGATAACGTGTAACTTCTGACGTAAGTTTTCTGGTGACACAAACTGACCAAACCAATGACTCTTTTTTTGGTCAACACAGGTCATTTAAGGAAATACCATCAAGACAGGCTACTTATAAGTAAAGACAAGCTACCTATAAGTGACAATGACTATCAAATTAAAGTGTGGCTGATTACTCCATGCATTAACAGAAAGGCTGCATGGTGTGTGTGTGGCAATGTGGCCAGGTCAGTCATAAAGCATGTGAATTGTTTCAGGGTTTCAGATGTTTGGTGAAACATTACAGAAAAGCTTAGAGATTAAGTTAATTCTTGGTAGCATTTGGTGTCTGACCTTGACCTCACACTGCAAACATTCAAGGACTTAAGTCAAAGAAAAAATAAACTGCATGTGTCATATTACAACCCTGTCTCCTAGAAATTATGTCTATACACAACAAATTTGTTTTGCCAATTATGTTTTGATGAGTCATGTAAGTGCTGCATGGATTATGTTCCTTGGCAATGTTTGTTTTTTTCTAGAGCAGGAAGCACTACATTTATGTACCAAACACAAGTAGTAGGGAGGTGGTTGGACACCGTAGATAGGGCGTGCTTAAGGTTAGTGAGAGATCATGGTGGTTAAATATTAATAAACATGTCCTGTCTTTGTCACTATTAACTTTTTCAATATTAAACCACAACCATAATATTTCTCTAACCTTAATCAAGAGTGGTGACTGCCAAAAAGTAACCGCAAATGAATGCAAGTAAACACAAAACAAATGACATGTTGTCAGTGACCAATCTGTAGATACATTCAAAATCAACATTTCGCAACTTGGCAAATATATTAATTAACAACATATATTTGCTGTTGAAAATTAGTAGTAACGAAACATAATGTCTAGGAGACAGTTGAGAGCAAGCAAGCAAGTTGAGAGCAAGCTCAAGAGAGCAGCTTTTCTGAAGTTTAACAATATATGTCACTGTTGTACTTCAGTATCATTGTTTTCACATATAAAGGTTATTAATTGATGGTATATTGTCCTAAGATCCTAAGATAAATGGTGCAAGATTCCTTCCTTTATAAAAAAAAGAAACAAAAAAAAACTGCTACCAAAAAGTAATTGTTTACAACCCTGACACTAAATTATTAAGTAAAATCCTAAGAAATTCGAGTAGATATTTGATAGGTTTCCATAGCTGTACAACTGTGATTAGAGGTGATATACTCCTTCTAAACAGTGCACACAAAACCTCAAAACATTCAACTATTGAGCAAAACACTCCAAACCTGGTGGACTATAGACAACCTCTTGTAACCCTCCCTGTCACATCAAGAAAATGAAGTCACCTCAAGCTTGTTTTGTGTAAACATGTTTAGCTATCATTAAAAAGACATTTCCAAGGCTGGCCAGAAGCAAAGTTGAGGGAATAACAGGTATTTTTCAAAATCTATCCCATCCTGCTTTACTGTATGTTCCAAGCTCTTCTGGCTCACACAAAATACAGTTGATATTAGAGAAAAGTGTCATTGATCATAAATAAATCTACTCAACCCTTTCTTTTGTTTCTCAGTGGGAAAGCCAGCTTTAACTTCCACCTGAAAGAGAAGATCTTTTTCAGCCTTCCTTTACTTTAGATTTACCCCTGAGGGTTGTTCTGCACGTCATACACGTGTCCTAAAGAGCAGCATAATAGACTCTCACCTGACAGGGCAGGCTCGACTTTCGTTAATACACACCCTACTGAGAGTGTGTATCAGTGAAGCCATCTGGTAGAAAATGCACTGACTTGGCTTCATGTCAAAACACCTTGACGTGTCACAAGGGGAAATAGAGCAGTCAGTGTGCTGTTTTGTACACATGCGTGAATCACGTCTCGAATATTCCTACAAACACTGATGACATCACATGACTCAGTCCCACATGACTGGAAAGAAGTGGAAAAGCTGACAGGACAGCTTTTATTACATGTACAAGTACCAAAGATTAGAACAACACAATACACAAGTCATAATGATCTTGTGTGATCTTGTATAAACTGGGCAGGAGAACTGTTGATGACGGAAACTCTGAATGGGCTAATTCAAGACACCACCATGAGAAGACAAACTGTGTGCAATCTAACCATCATCATCATTACTTTCAGTCTGTGATGTTATCTGATGATCTAATGAGTGTCTGTAACATTTAGTTGTTGTTTCTTATTTTATTGTATTGTACTCTGACTAAATAAAAGCAATTTTGTCTTTATTTGACAGTCAGTGGAGATAGACGGGAAACACAGGGAAAGAGATACAGGGGTATGACATGCGACAAAGCCAGGAGTCCAACTGTGGATGTTGCAGATATATGGTATACACCTTAACCATTAGGCCACCAGGGCACCCCATATTGGCCACCCCAATATTTTATTAGTATCAGTATCGGTGATGTTTAAGGATAAGACTGACGATTTTTTATATCTTTTTTATTGTCAACAAATATCATATGCAGAGCCAAACCAACATAAGTTGATCCTACTTACAAGTAATGTGTGAGTATCCAAAGACTGATATATCTTATTCCTCTGTGCTGTAGACCTCCGTTCTTGTCCAAAAACTATTAAAAATATGTCAGGAGCCACACCTTTGCATTAGGTAACATGCTCCTTCAGCACAAAGACTACTGCCACTAGTTTGTTTAAAAATGGCCCCAAAGACTAATAACAGTGATCACATTTTGCGCATGCGTGGGAATGCATTTCTGTATACGGCGCTTCACTAGCTTGTTGTGCTACATATCACAACCTCTTGTCTTTGTGCTGATGTTCTCTGAGAAATTTACAATGTAGTACCAAGCTAAGAAGTTGTCACATCTAGCACCGTTTTCAATTTTACGTTTTTGGACAAAATGGAGGTCTATGGCACAGAGGAATAAGATATATCAGTCTTTAAATACACACACAATACTGTAGGATCAGTTAATTGTTGGTTTGACTCTGCACATGAGATTTGTTGACAATAAGAAAAATATAAAACATTTCCAGCCACATCCTTACAGACATAATTTGTATAGTTATAGGAATAGCATGTAATCCAATGATGTAACCCTGTAATACTGTTTGGTACTGTATGAACCTTGATGTCTTGTTCACAAAACACTCTGCCCAGTCATGCCAATGGTATGCCATCATACTGCTTTGTGAGACATTTATAACAACATGAGTGAGCACAATATGCCATCAGCAACAGTGAGTGCAAGCCAATAACACAAAGCTGCTGCATGCTGTATTTCCTCCATTGCTTCACAGCCATCACAGACAGCCTGGCCTTTGTTAAGGAGACAACAACTGCTTATGGAAATTCTGTCAAACAGGAGCTTCCTCTTGCTATGTATTTTTTATATATATAAATATCTCGCAATCCCACATTAAAGTACATGTGAGTGTGAGTGAGTGTGTGTGTGTGTGTGTGTGTGTGCTGTTTTGGCAAAGCCTAGTCTTGTTATCAAATTACAGAACTGTTGTATTGCATTGTTAAAGGTTAACTTCCTCTTGGTTATAGTCATTTTTAGCTGCTGGTCAGGGGTCATGCTACATGTATGTGTGTATGAGTTTGTGTGCTGTTTTGGCAAAACCCAGTTGTATAATCAAATTACAGAACTGTTGTATTGGAAATATTGTTAAAGGTTAACTTCCTCTTGGTTATATCCATTTTTAGCTGCTGGTCAGGGGTCACGCTGTATGTATGTGTTTGTGTAGGACGAAACTCACAAAGACATGAACACACATATATACACAGATGGATAGAGAAGGGCAATAAAATAATTATAGACACCAGTTTGTATCTGAATTTGTGGACAGTAACAACATGTTTTGTTATACTTTTTGTATGTGTAATTGTATTCCACTATGTGTGGTGATCTAAGAATGATACAGCGCCTGTCCTCTCGCAGGGGAAAAACTGATCTTGGTAACAGGCTTTTTATCCTGACCAATCAGAGCCCCAGTTGCCATTGACTATGGAAGGAATCTACTGGCGGCGAAACAGGAAAGTTTGATAGCGATGATCAAGGTTATCGTGTATCTAGTGTGAATTTTTCAGTAGTTTCCCTGTGTTGAAGGTTGGGTTATACTTGATGTTGATATGAAACCAGATCATTTGAAATAATCGTTGAGTTGTCAGCATCTATTATATGCAGTATATCGCATGGTGATTTGTTTTATGCCTTTATGTGTTTAAATGTTTCCCTTATGGAAATGTGAGTCCAAGAAAATGTCTCCCGTGAGACAAATAAACCATTTCCTATCCAATTCCTGTTAACACACTGACACATTGAAGTTAATGATTTCTTTGAAAATGGAGTCTGGCCAAAAACTGAATCACATACTGTGAGGACCGGAAACTGCTGCTACACTTATCTGTTGAGGGTGGGCGGTTGGGGATTATCATGCACGTAGCACTTCTGGCTGCATCCCAATCAGTGATAACAGAGTCCAAACATCAAGAAGTATGCTTTAAGATAATGACAAGGCAATTTCTTTGGAAATGAACAATCATTTTTGAGTAAAAACAAACAAACTGACTTCAAAATATTATTGACAGATTACAGTTAATTTAGGAAACATCTGTCAAATGAAAGAGGAAGGAGGCAATCTCAAATTTGTATTGAGCTATTGATAAATTACTTGCCTAGTAAAAAAAGGGGAGAGGAACTGTATAGTATAGTCTATTGTACAGAAAGGGACAATGTAGTGTATATGTTATATATTACACTTTCCTCTACCCATAACATTAAGCTTGCAATCTCGGATTCTGTTACTTTATTATATTATAATTCAATAAAAATGTAGTATTTAAGGTTAGAAAGAAGTGTATAGCCTTAGGTATTAATCATAGAACGACACAGTTTTAGTTCAGTCACTTTCTTAAGTCCACAAACTGTGGACTTAAGAACCTGTAACATGTTTATTCTTTGGCCGAAGACCCTGCTGACACAGTCACACTTTCTTTTTACATCTGGGTGCTTACTGTATGTGGCCATGTGGTTACACGTGGTTGTGTGTTTTATTATGTCAGCTGATTCACCATGCATGTTGTCTCAGTGTGCATAAGTTGGTGTGTTTGTGGGAGTTGGTGTGAGGCCATGTATGATTTATTTAGTCACTTGACCAAATAAGAGTGTGGTGTTTCTATATGTGTGTGGTAGTCTCAGGACTACATACTCTGTCTTTACTCGTGCATATCGTCCATATATATGTTTTATAACATTGGTTGAGTGTGTGCAGTAAATTTTGGTTTAGGTCAAAGTGTCTCTGCTGGCCGAATGTGTATGTGTGTGTGTGCCTCGTTGCATGAGTAGTTGAATTTCACAGGTTTATTGTTTAATTCCATTCAAGTCAAAGTGTTTTATGGTCTCAAAAGTCAGACAGACGTCTGAGAATGTTTGAATCACCTCATGATTTACAACAATTAGTCTGTCTACCAGCATGCTGTTCAAATGTCATGTTGCATTGCCACATTCAAGATAACGATAATACTTTATAATAACCACAGTTAATAAATGGTAAACTGATAGTTAATTAAACTTTAGTTAATAGTTATTTTACTGTTAACAAACAGAAAATATATTTATATGTACTAATCATTAGTAATCCTATGATTTATGTAATTTTATCATTACTTTATGTAATATAAAATAATTAGTTTATAAATTATGTATTCTATCATAGCTGATAAAAGACAATAATAACGTCATTCTGATTACATTAGTGAACCATTTATTAACAGTTTGTTGCACACATAACATTTTATATACTATATTAAGTATTTGTTAATGATTACCAAATGATTTGTAAACCTTTAAGAAATCGTTTGTAAAACATCTAGAAACATAACATAGATGGACCAGATATTTGTAACACTTTGTTAATAGCTAATAATTGGTTTGTAAACTGTATATAAACATTATTTGGATGGCTATTATAAAGTTGCAACTGATTAGTATAATAACTTGTTAAATGGTAAATAAATACTTTGTAAAGCACTTTGTATAAACATTATTTAGATAGTTAATACTTTATCAGTGGTTAATAATTGGTTTATAAACCATCAATAAATGGTTAATAAATACTGTGTAGTGCATCTATAAACATTATTTGGATGGCCACTATAAAGTTGCAATTGATGTTTATAAAACTTTACAATTGCTTAATAAATTACTTATAAAGTATATATAAATATTATTCAAATGGCCAAAATGGCCATGACTTTGTAAATTGATAATAAATGCTTTGTAAAGCATATATAAATATTATTTGAGTGACTGTTATAAAGTTGCAACTGATGTTAACAATAATTAGTTATTGGTTAGTGAGTGCTTTGCCGGCTATACTCACCCAGCATTTTCCTCGCCAGTATACGATCTCTGGTGAACAACATGGATGAACTGCGACTGCAGATCACCACTCGCAACTTCATGATTTTTACGGAAACATGGCTTGACAGCAGCATCCCCAATAGCGCCATTGAGATACTGGGATGCTAACATCCTCAGGACAGATGCAACAGCTAATGACTCCAGTAAAACTAGAGGTGGGGCGTGGGGGACTGTATCTTTATGTTAACAAAGCTTGGTGCATGGACGGTGCCATTATCGAGAGGCACTGCTCTGCTAACCTAGAATATCTCATAGTTAAGTATAGACCTTTCTATCTGCCTAGAGGTTTTACATCTACTATTGTGACCCTGGATGCTAATGCTAAGCTTGCAATTAAAGTATTGCATGCTGCCATTGGCAAACAACAGACTACCCACCCAGCTGAGGCACTCCAGTTCTTATACAGTGTTATGTTGTGTTCACACCAAATGCAAAGCAGTTTTTGCACAATGAGGTTACATATAAAGTCAATGCAAAGACGTGAATACATGTGAATCTATTCGCGCTAGGCACCATGAATGATGCAAACAACACAACACAAATGTGCAAATAAGCAAAATTTTCACATATTACCATGAGTTGAAAATATTCAACTTGAGCAAAAATTTTGCATGTATCATAGGACTGGACCAGGGGATTCCGCTGCAGCTCGCTGACAGACAGTTGCTGAGAGCCAGCCAGCTTGTGATGAGAAAGCTGGGGAGCATGTTGGTGCTGCTGCTGCTGATTTCTGGAGGAATAAACACACTCCAGACCACCACACCAGTCACACCGGATTCTGCTGTAATCTGTAGCCATTTACCAGTGGGAGGAGTTTATTTATATAACTTCTAAATTGATTTATCTTCAATTTCACATCTCAATCTAACTGGAGCTAACACCGGAGTCACATAACCCCCTCAGCTGCTGTCATCAATAACAAACAACTTAAAGTCAAGTTCAACCTTGTTCTGTTGAAGCAAGGCAGGTCATCAGGTACTTTTGATATAGGCATCGGCTACGGAGCTGGTGCAATAATTTTACCGACTGTTGACACAGAATGGGATTCCATGCCAGTAGTCCACAGGCTGTTTGGTCCGGACTGGTTTTCCATGCTGATCATAGTTTATTCTATTGGTACAGAATGGGTTTCCGCAATTTATTGCCAGTCCTCTTGTGGACCACTAATCAAACATTTTTTACCATCTTGTTGGGCATTTTAGTGCCATTAAACAGGACATTTTTACCAGACATTTTACTGTCCACCCAAACCATGATCTTTCCCTAAATCTAACCAAGTAGTTTTAGGGAAAGATCACTTAACCATTTTAACCCATTGTAAGGATTGGTGTATCAACTGCAAGCAAAAATGTTCCTCTATTTTGAAATAATTTGAATTTGATCACGTGGTCTTGCGCAATCAATACCAATGTGTGTGTGTAATAATTCCATACCAACAATAAACGGACTATTGACACAAAGGAATCTGTACCAATAACCACTTCCTTTGGCTCAACTTACCACAAAGTTTTCTAAACCTTGATTTTACAACATCTGTTACAAAGGACATGTAAATGCATAAACTATTTTATATTACACAAACTAATGATGAAATATCATAAATTATAGCATTACTAGTAAGCATTATTAATTATAGTAAGCATTATTAATGATCATTTCATTGTTTGTTAACAGTAAAATAACCATTAACTTAAGTTTAATTAACTATCAATTTACCATTTATTAATGATGGTTATTATAGAGTGTTGCCAAAACAATCCTCCTTTTTATATATAGGCTAATCTTTGTCATCAGCAATGTAAAAGCAATCTGTAATCAAAAGTCTGGTTTAATAGTCTACTGGTTGTCAATAATCCCACTTTACTGATTTAGGAAAACATTATGAAAACATTAAAAATAGTATGAGAAGGACCTACTGTAAGTCTGATGCTTTGAGCTCTGTGACCTTGATACAGTATGTACACGAGTAACCTTGAAGCGGTGGTGGCGGTTGATTATTTACCGAGGGGGGGCCACAAGCTCTCATGGCTTCAGCTTACACACAGATGCAGCATCATCCCTTCTGGCTCAGTGAGCTGCAAGAAGCCACAGTGCAGTTTTGCTAATACTTTTATTTTCCATTTTATTTTGGCGCACATTAAAATACACCTTTATGTGCACACAAGGCCTTCAATTAAACATACTATAGGTGTGTTAAGGAGGTGGTTGTGTTGAACTGTTGCACAACTAGGACAGCACCCATAAAGAGGAGAGAAACAAAGTATAGTAGTTGGATTCCTTATTCTTCTTCTGTAATTTCATACTGCAAGCATAAGGCTACTGACTCTGAATGAAGCTTGACAAGACACCATACTGTATGTGTGCTGTCTGTTGGTCACCCATTGCTGCCCTGAAGAAGGTGACATAAAACACCCAATCCGAAGCAGGTATCACAGCAACACAAAAATGACAAAATCTTACAGTGACAGATTGTGTGGATAGTCACATTTTGCTGTCTGCTGTTTTCTACGTGGTGACAGATGTCACATTGGAAGCTAAATACCTCCTTTTTTCGGTTACAGTCATATATGCAGTGAGAATTGTAACGGAGGCCAAGCACAGTGTACTCATGTCGACTCAGTTGTTTCACTCTGAATAGTCTGTCTCATATTCACAACCATCTGTTAACTGCACACGTTTCATCACACATGTAATGGCTGGCTCAAGGACTGCATATACAGTAAATCATTTTGAAGGAGTGACACTTGCCTATACAGTTGCCTTGTTTTAGTTTATGATTTATAAGTTCTTAACCTGCAGCAAACAGACCTAAAAAAACATCTGTTTTTCATTCAACTGCACAAATCCCCTGCTGTCTCAGAAGAATGTAAAATAGAGAAAGGTTGGACATTTTAGTTTAGTAGGTGTTGTTTTTTTCTTCCAAATGTCATTTTCACCACAGTAATATAGTGGAGTATTAGATCCGAATCAGAATCGCTTTATCCGCCACATGTACAATGTACACAGGAATTTGACTTGGTGATACAGCGCAATAAAACATGAAAGGAGAGGAATAAGACACAGAAGAGCACATTTAGATTAAATTAAATATGAGAGTAGGAGAAACATAATAGAATAAAATAACCATGAATAAGAATATATATACAAGTTAAGGCCAAGACTATACATACAAGTTAGATAAAGACAGGTTCTCGATATGTTCATCTGAATCTGTGGAACATTAACAAACACAAGTCACATAATGTGTAATGTACTGGTCGATATATGAAGTCCAGCCATTCTCTCTCTCTTTCCCCTCATATGTACACACACACACACATAGTGTTGTGATGGTGCCTGTACAGTGAGGCAGATGTATTTTTAGCTCTGTCTGTCTGCAGAGTTTTAGTGGAGACAGTTTTAGTGGAGACAGTTTTAGTGGTAGGCTACATACACTACGACAAGGCAACCATTTCAGCTATACATATAGGTGTAATACTGTATGACTGTCATCATTTGCTTCGTTTGGCTCCTTTAATGAAGGTAAAACCCCAAACAACTCACTTAAAATCAATCAGTCAGTTAGCCATTATTCCCCCATCAAATAAGGAACCCTGTGGTTTGGCAAGAGCCACCACGTGTGACTCTAGATTTGTGTCAGGGACTTGTAGGTGGTTTTCCACAGTTTGCACAGGCAGTGACCAGAAAAAAAAAAACATAAAGACCCTGACCCTGTGGAAGAAGTGGGCCCTCTCTTTCCATTAGCCGTTTCCACACTGACGCTGCATGTAACTGAGCTTAAAGCGTGATCTAACAGAGTCTGAAAAAGAAATAATCGTGGGTGTTGTGGGAGGAATAAACAACTGGTAAAGAACCGCTGGACAGCCAGACACCTCGTCAGAATATTTGTGATGTGACAGATGAACGTGGGTGACATGATACAGCATTATATATTACATACACAAAGTTTTTAGAGGCTAGAGAAACCATAATGGTATGAATACTGGTTGTACCTATTGTATATCTACAATGACAGCCTCATGATGTGTGGCAAAGAACATAAAGTGATGGAGCCATCAAGCTTGGTTACAACTGTGTACGTCAAAGGTGGGTCAGGAGCAGCTGGGTTCATTCATATCTGTAGACTGATGTGTCATTGCCATATTACACCCTCACAATGTAGCAGCAGACTGAATCATCGACATGCCCCCCTAGAGGCGATAAAGCTTTCTTTTACAGAAAAAATATCATCTAAGAATTGCTCAAGGATCCACACCTGTCCACCACAATCCTCTGATGTCAACCCCTTGAACGTTATGGAGCAGAGCATCCACACATCAATTTTGCATGGTCAGCTTTAACACCTGGATGTTAGCGATCCCTTGTGGAATCACTGCAACAACATACACTGGCTGTTATCAAGGACAAAAGTGAAGCAATAAGGTGCTAAACAGGAGTAACTATTTCTCTGGTCACTGGTGCATCGGAAAAAAGAAGAAGAAGAAGAGGGTGTGTGAGCTGAAGTGTGACTATGTGCAGTACATAATGTACGAAACAGGCTTTTGATTTGATTTGAATAGCATTCTTTTCCCCCACTGGAACCTTCCTCTCCTACGTACTGAGGGGCCTCACTTCCTTTTCTGAAAGCCTTTCCATTTCCTCTCTGTCTGAGGCGTAGCTCTGCTTTAAAAGCAAAACTAGACTCAGACTCGGCTTTAGTATTTTTATAAGCAATGAAAACATAGTTCTGCTTGTGTTTAGGAGCCAGATGATGGTCGGGTGTGATTGTAACTCCCTACTATCAACTAACTAGCTCCTCAACCTGTTTCTGGTGTATGTTTATTAAGGTGCTATTGAGGCTATAGAATAAGTAGCCCACAATATAGATGAGAAACTTATATTGTGACAGGTTGAGAGATTTCTTTTCTCTGTATTCAGTAATGACAACATATTAACACATACTCTTACTGCCTCAGCGCTGTGTGAACAAAATATATTTTTAAAATGTCAGTGTGCCTAAAAGCTGCCAACAGAGGTGGTTATTGACCTTTTTGGTGCAGGCACGCCTTGATATTAATAGACTGAAAATGTCACAAGGGCTGTAAACTCTCAAGAAGGCTAACATACACAATAAGGTGCCAGACTTCACACACACTGAGAAGATCTTGTGCATTTAATTTTAATTAACATGATCATTAAAAAAAAAAAAAAAAAGTGTTTTAGAGTCAGTCAAGTTCACTACAGACATTCCAATGTACCTTGAACTCTGATGATCCCTCACCTATGACGGACACGATTGTGCAGTTGGCATTGGGCTCTAAACAACGACGAAACCCGTGAGAGAGGAAGCCTGGTCATGTGAAGCAAAGTAGAAATGCAGAACTAAAACAATATCACTATATGTGTTGAAAATAGCATGGAAAAATAGTAGCAGAAGTACAGAAACTTCTGACATTTTTGCCATAAAAACAAATGTTTTCCTATCTACCAGCTTGTCTGGTTGGCTGTTTGCTATCCAACTAGTCTGTAATAACTTTGAATCACTCTGTGTCTGATCACACCACTTCTTTTCTTTTACCATTCATATGTCATTTTCCCAGGACATATTTAGGTCACCTTTGTTTATTCTTCATAATGTTGGAAAATCTTGTATCATCACAAAAAGTCTTCTCTCTTCAAACATATGACTCATAATCACTGATACTTGTGGTTTACATAATATGGCAAGAAGAGAGTCTGGAAAATATGTACAGTAAGCACTACTAAAAAAAATACATATTAATCAAAAGCAACACATTTCTTGACATATTTTACTGTGTTTCGGCACTGTTTGCTTTTACTGTTGTGGGTATTGTTGAGTATCATGAGCTATTACACATGTTAACCACATTAATAGCCTTGATGTTTTGTAAAAGTGTATTTGCTTCACATCTCCTCGCTCCCCCATGCTTCATAAATATGTTTCAATAATGTGCTGCTGCCCCCTGCTGCTCAAAGTCAGCAAAACAGATTCAGAATCAGTTATAGGGTCAAGATTAGATTTATGGAACATCTCTAGGACGCAGATGGGGTGGGTTGCTCATTTAAGTCAGATTAAGCACACCACACAAATACAAAACTGGACATAACAAAAAGAAACACAGAAATGTCAAAAATGTCTTTTCTCTAAATTTTGCCAGTGATTGTCTCTGTTAAAGACTAAAATAAAAAAAAATACACAGTACAGGAGTGTAAATGTTTTAAACACCACAAGACAAAAAGCTGCAAAGGGGATTAAAATGAGCCCAGATAGCTTAGTGAGCAGTTAATTCAGATTTTACTGTTTAGTGGCAGGGAACTGTAGTCCACCACAGAGCACTTTGTGGTATGTATTTGAGTTGCAGACAAAGGTCACTGTGTCTGATCTTTTACTTGTTTGTTTTGGCTCTGATTATCCAGAACTGTCGAGAAAAACATGTCAAATCAGACTATGAACTGCACGTTCCCCGCTGTGTAACGGAAAAGTTCACCTTGAATATGTAGATAAACTGCTAACTGACCGTTGATCTGTTTTTATGTAATGAATTTTCATTTTATGTGCGTGAGAGCAAACGTCATCGACATGATGATCCCACTGGCTTCAAATATGCTGCTGAAATTCATTTGCATGCATCCTGAGTTTAAAAGTCGATCAAGCACATCCAACAAAATCTAATTTTGTCCGATTTTAACGCACATCAGTTCCATATTTACTCAACAAGGAATCTTTTGTATCAAAACCTGGTTTCAAGCAGCTGCTCCGTGCTGCACATAATGTGGCCAAGATTTTCTGCAGTTGGTTTTTCACAGCTTATGTTCTGACTTATGATGTCAGAAAATAAAAATGACGTGCAGTGACATCTTGAGGCCATCTGGGCCTAGTAACACTGGAAACATTATGCCTCATTTATGGCTCTTCTAATTGTCTACACATGATTATGTTGTCGTTGTAAAGCTGAATAAAATAGAACCAGAAAGTCATATAAATTTCTAATATGGGCATGGGCTTTAGTTCTTTGTACATACATCAGTGAATCATTGAAACACTGATTACAAGCCAGATTACACAACTCATATAGTACATTATGTCCTGCTCTATTCTCTACTTGAGACTTGCCGTAAGTCAGTGGACAAAGGTATCATTATTACTCAGAGCTGTTTTGGGAAATAAAACCCTGTTATTTCCTCTGTGACTGATCTTTGTTCAGCAGTAGTATCAGAGTATCTGTTCACACACACGCATGCACACGCACATGCATGCACACACACACACACACACACACACAAACACACACACATGATAAACAAATATTTGTGACAAAATGGTCAGTTAGTGATCAGGGAACCACTTTTAAGATCACAAAAGTCAATTTGTTGACTAAGCTGGCTAGCAGGTCATTCAAAACAGCAATGTTGACAAGCCATGAGGCACAATTTAAGGTAAATTTGAATCAGTTTTACTGTTCATTCACTCCAGGAATAATTATAAACAGCAAAGGAATCAATGTCATTTCTAATCCACTTGGCATAGGCAATCAGTGAACGAGCAGCTGCCAGCTGTGATTTGCATCACAACAGTTTCATATATTAAACATGGAATCTGAAACAACACACTTCTAAGTTTTTTCTCACTTTATTCTTTTCTAGTTTTCCTTGTGAAAAAGGGAACAGATAGCATTCCTGGCTGTCATGTTAATCCCTACTCAAACCAAAAGACAAACTAATAAAAGATTCCTCAGCGAAGTCCATAAAGACAAAACATCTACAAAATGATTAGACCTTAATCAGGAAATGTAGACAAGGAGCGTACTCTAACATAGGGAGAGATTACCATATGATAACCAGTCAACGGCCTAGTCTGACTGATCCTTGGACAAAAGTGCACTTTTTAAAATTGTGTTTTTGGGCATTCTAGACCTTTATTTGACAAGGGACAGTAGAGAGATGACATGAGTCAGTGCATTTGTCCACATTTATTAATCCCAAATACTGTCATGACTACTAAATGAAATATCACATTATAGGCACTGGGGAATTATCAACAGTGTCCACAACAAAATCACAGTACATAAGAAAATGCAAGACATCAGCAAAAACTCTGAAACTCCAGAATCTGAGAAAAACTTTGGAGTAGTCTTGTTAGCCAGCTAGGGCCAAAGACAGCCCTATTAGTCACATGAATTGTGACACTCAAGCTCATCAACAGCCAAAGAATCACGTGCTCTTAAGTACTGAATTTAGTACTGAGTGTACTGTAGGTGAGATAAGAAGTGATTCTGACTCCTCTTTACTGTTTTCTCATTCAGATAAGTGGCAATTTAGAAGCAAAATTATTTAGAAAGAAAAGCAGAATAGCAAAGGACTGCCTGAACAAACACGACTGGACTGAGAGCAGCCTTAGAGTTCATGTTTGGATTTGCAATTAGCTCCTCCAAATAAAGGTTTTAAAAGGTGAATGTGTTTTCCACATTGGGGAACTGAATCATTGTGACAATATGCACGTCTGTGGTCTGACCTTCTTAGTGAAACTGAAATCACTCAGGCATTTTTGCAAGTGTTTATGTACATGTGTCTCTGTTGGTGTGCAGTTTTCAATCTTATATTCTAATCCACTTGCTCGGCATTGATAGTGTTTCTCCAAGACTTTGAATGTTGGTGGTATGTGTTTATATGCTGGGGGGCATAGAGAGGTGTCTCAACTCCACAATTTTCAGAGTACCACTCCTTCCTGAACAAACACAAAAACACTCATACAGATCTGAGAATGTATGAATCAGATGTGAGAGATGTTCTTACATAACCTCCTTACCACACATTCACATTTGAACCATTACACAATTCACAAGTGTCCTCTGTAAACATCCAGGAGCCTACTGTGAAAATCCCAGAGCTGTTTTTATCAGACAGCCAGGCAGCAGAGGGCAAGAACGTACATGTATGTGGGGAAAGTGAGCAGGAATGGCTAGTGTCAAAGGTTGTAGGCTGATTTGACTGCAATGCTGTGAGTACATGACATGATAAATGACCAAGATTTACTGGAAAACCTAATGGCCCGCGGTGGTGGGTGGATTCTAAAACACACCTTTCACATATCTAACAATGACTTTCTATATAGTAAAATATTCATACACTTACTGAAATTCATAAAAAGAGGAAATACATTTATTAAACATGACCAACATTGATCTCTCTACTCTTGTTTTAGGCTACACCACTAGAGGCCTGAAGCCCATGTTGTATTTAGATTGCAAAGACCAGAGGATGCTTTGGCAGCATAGCATCTCCCAGAGCTGGATGTTTTCTCCCATAACTTAAAAATTGGTCCATTTGGATCTTCTTTTATTGATTCCTTTGAGTCCTGACCTTATTGACAGTCAAGACTCCAGCATACACATCATCAACAAATTCCATTTTTATTGCAACCCACATTTAATGCTTGGTTTGAAAGACAATTACTGCAAAATAATCACTGCTCTTATCATGTGAAGTGATCAAAGCATGAGCATGCTCAAAGAATCTAAGCTCTCTGATCTTGACTATTTAACATACTTTTGACATTAAATGAACACAATTTTTTCTGCCAGTGAGCACTTTGTTTGTTGAGGCATGTTTATTGCATTGTTTAGCAGACTCTTTGTTCCAGACACAACCATGACTCAATAAATGACTTCGCTTAACAAAAGAGATCCCAGGGGAATTTGAACCTATGTATAAGTTCCCCTCGTCATAAATAAATAAATAAATTCGGAGAAATCAGACACTTTACTAGTTCAGCTGCAAAGCAGAAAACTGTGGAAAAGAGGCCAGGAGCTGAGTGTTTGGAGTGCGAGAGAACTTGAAGGAGTTCACTGGTCAACAAGACAGTTGTACCTAATGAGTGATCAACTAGATAGAGTTAGTTTCACCTCCAAACACTCCAGTTCTTACTGGAGAACAAGAGGGCTGCCTCTTCACAACTACATGCCCCTGAGAGGAAAGCTCTGAATACTGTTTGTGCCTATGCACAGAACAGAAGTCCGGATTATCTGGTCTTTTTGGTGAGGTCCTGGACAGGGCACCACCGAGGGACTCCATAGCCCTGCTGGGGAACTTCAACACTCATGTGGGCAACAACGGAGAAACCTGGAGGGGGTTGATTGGAAGGAATGATCTGCCTGATCTGAACCTGAGTGGTGTTTTGTTATTGGTCATCTGTGCTAGTCATGGATTGCCCAACCAACACCACGTTCGAGCCTAGGGTGATTCATAAGTTCGTTATTCATATTTGGTACCAGAATGCCATAGGCCAAAGCTCGATGATCAGCTTTGTGGTTGTATCAATTCATCTGTGGGCCATATGTCTTGGGCACTCGGGTGGAGAGGAGAGAGCTGTAAACTGATCACCACCTGGTGGTAGCGGGGGAGACTGCCGGACAGTGAACTTGGAAGATCTGTGGGAAGTCCCTGTCTTTAACTCCCACCTCCAGAGGAATTTTTAATGCATCATCGAGGATGTTGGGGACATGGAATCAAAGTGGGCCACACTCAAAATTTCCATTGTGGAGGCAGCTGCTCGTAATTTGTGGTCAGGGGTCATTGGTCCCTGTCATGGCGAACAGCTGAGAACCTGAAGTAGGCCATTAAGCTGAAGAAGGTGTGGAAGGGGTTTGGGGAGGCCATGTAGACGGACTAGGTTGGCCTCAGGGATGTACTGGCAAACTGTCAGAAGACTCACAAAGGAAACAGGGCTTAGTCGAGGTTGTGTTCAGCAGGAGAGGAGAACTGCTGACCTTACCAAGGATATTGTCGGGCAGTGGAGGAAGCACATATGCCTGGCAGAGGTCTCTTAGGAAGCTCCTCAGCAGCAAGGCATTGAGTGACAATAAGATTCACTCTGAGATGCTGAAGGCTTGCTGAAGACATTGCTGGGGAGAGGGGTGTCTGGATTTCCTTGTTTAGCCTGCTGCCACTGAGACTCAGCCCCAGATAAGCAACAGAATGGAATGAAAAGTTCTCTTTTTATCAGTTCCAAACAAAAAGCTAAGAGCCACGTCGCTTAGTTTTACATAGCACAAAAATTAACCATTTAGAAGAGAGAATTAGTGTCCCTGATGATAAAGTTGAGCTCAAAGGTTTCTGAAGGGACAATTTGAAGCTTTGAGGTTTGTTGTTTGCCAACAGTCACTTGCTTGAAGACAAGCAAACAAACAAACATAGAAAAAAAATCAAAATAGTTGCTATTATGAGGAATATGGGTTTAGCTGAGATAGTATGAGCAAGAAGAAACCATTGCTGTTGTGTATCATAGCCTTAGATACCTGTAAATCAGAAAATACACTTTTCTCATGGAAAAGTACTTTTCACCACACATCTAAGCTGCAAAAAAGCAGAAATGAGATTAGAAATGCATACCTCAATCTGTTGTGGAAGGTTGGTTTTCTATTTTCAGAGGGAAGCAGGTGCTTTCCAGTTCACTTTAATACTGTTTGAGGTTTTTAGAGCCATCTCCTTGTGGCCATTCCAGGAAAAGCACAATATCACACTTTCAAAACTAAAACCCACGACATGGAGCGACATTAAGCAGAGACTTTGGATTTTTTGTTGGGGCAATTCCTTGTCAGTCACTTACAGTTTGTATAGGTATCAGTCTGCAATTCAATAGCGATCCCAACCAGTGCTGCGGGAAACTGTGTAGGGGGTTGTTTACAGCCATTCACCATCACCCTCCAGACTTTCTACCAGCACCAGCCTCAAATCTCCTTCAGCTCTCCCTCCTGAAATGATGCCAGCATCATACCTTTGTTGGGACTTAGGCTATCAGAAATAATTAATCATCATCAAAGATAATGATTAATTATTAAAATCAATAAAATTATTAATAAGAATTAATAATAAGGGGCACCACCCTAGGGAAAGAGAAAAAGATAGCAAAATGATTGATTCAGTCTCATAAAATGTACTAAGCTTTCAATTTGGAACTCTGATTAATAATTAACTTAATAACTATATCCAAAATTATCATATCAATAGCAAGTAAAGGTTAGGTTGAAGGATTTTGGAGTTCTTTGCAGAGCAGAGGCAAAATTCACTCTTGTGCAACATTAAACAGAATGTATGTTCAAAAGCATGTGCTAGGTCACAAGCAAAAGCGTATGTAAACCTCCTCTTAACTGTGTGTGGTTCTGTTAAGGAAAGTGTGTAAGACAAAGGGTGCCAGATTGAGAGAGGTTAGTTAATTACATGCAAGGCAAAGTCACTGAATATAACATGTATGAAGCATGCTAACATCAACTTAGCAGTGTGGCTATACACTAACCTGACTATAAACAGACATCACAATAGAGCTCAATGAACAACCTTAAATCAAATCAATACAAGTACATTGACATTGATTAAATTAAGCAGTCCTGTGCTTAAGCCATGAGCCATTCTATGCTATGCCCAGTATGTTACCAAGTCCATGGAGGGTTCTGTGTGTCTGCCTTGAGCAGGCCACACTCAGTGCAGAGAGCTTCACTACAGCTCTCAGCAGCTGGAAGTGCAGAGGGGTAGCACTAGTTTTGTTAACCAGATGACATCATGGGTCGCATGCCACAGCGGAAAGCTGGGTCCTTGGGCAGAGTTGTCCAGGTGTGAAGTACCCATGGAATTCTGGGAATTCTGGGAATTCTGGGAGTCTCTTAAGGACTGCCTTTGAGTGAAAAACAAGCGGTCTGGCTTGTGAGGCCCCAACAATTTAAAACCCTTCCTTCAGGGCGTTTACTGATCCATGCTGATGTGAGGGTGGCCAGAGGGAGAGTGGACCATAAATGTACTAGGCCTACCCTCAACTCATTGAAAAAGTGCAGCTGGTGGTTTACAATACATCAACATGTGCATAGAACAACAGAATCATCAGATATCTGCTATAAATAGTGTTTGAAGGTATGGCTAATTCTAAATAGTAAATATAAATAAATATATAAATAAATATATAATAAATAGCATGATTATAAAAGTAATTGTGGCTTTTATTTAACTTATTTTGGTCCCAACACTCAATTCTGCACCATTGCTAACTTTTTATCATGGAATTGGGAAGTTCACAAAAATTACATACCGATCCCCCTGGGCATCACCTTTGATGACTGACAAGTCATCAATGTTTGCAGTTAATCTTAACAGGTCATAACACATTATTCATATTAGTACGACCCTTTCCCCCTAGCATACACTGCTCGATTTTGGTACAGTATGAACACGTGTGACAGCTGTATGACTAATACAAGTTACAGGACTACATTGGTGGCAACTTCTAGCCACATCAGGCTTTAAATCTTCTCTTCTCTTGTGCATTTGAACATTATTGAAAATTGTTGATTTTAGCATTAACCTTCCACAAGAAAAGAAACATCATAAGATTAAACCAGATTGTATGCATTGTTTGTCATGTTGTGTGGAAACACTGCAGACGCAACTTAATGAACTAAAGTTGACATCTCTGTGGAGCAAACATAATAAGGTCCAGTAAGGTCCAGTATAATGAAGCTGTAGTTGCAATGTAGGTCTTGTGTTAATGGCAGCAATCCTTAGACATAAGTCTCATGTGAATGCCTCAAATGAAGGTTGAATGTGGCCTCCTGGTTTATGAGAAAAAGTGGTTTAAATGATCCATAGACTAGGAGCGTAGCTCAAAGAGAGGCAAATAACATGTAAATAAAAAATTCTGCTGCTGGTAAAATTGTCTGTGGGGTGGCACTGCATTTAGTTTGCAGCTTATTGTTATACTTTAGATGCTGACCCAAAATCTGTGCCCCAAATCTTATTATCCACTCTTTGTATGTGTATGTGTGTATGTCTAGGGAGCTGGTCCATTTTCCACCATTATCTAGCTTTATCAGCCAGAATCTCAACATATGTTTATCTTTCCAAGCTCTAATTCTGCTCTCATGTATGAATAAATCTGACTGACACTTCCTCTTTATCTGTGCACAAAAGTATGTCTGTGTACGTACAGTAGGTAGCAGTGGTGGCTGGTGACTCAAAAAATTGGGGAGGACAGGAGGAAAACCAACATGGAATCTTACAACAAACCGCATCAAACTATATCATTGACCCACCTAATGAAATCGGAGGGGTGGGGGGCAATTTTATATACCAATAAAACAATTTGCTTGAGTGGTGAAAAGGCTGCTTCTTTAAAGACATTTAACATATACACACATAATGTCTCTAAACAAAGAAGTGCTCATTTTAGCCATGGAGTGGTTCAAATGTGTCATTTTACCAACAAAGTGAAATTCAAATTTATAGTATTGTTCTATTGTGACAACAAATTTATGTTTTCATCAAAAACAGACAACATATCACATGATTTACACGTGTTTACTATGTATTTTCTTAGTATACAGAAATATATAAAGTTGCACAAAGCTTATAATGTGATACAGGTTCAGATCAGTGCTGAATACAAGAAAGATTGAACACTAAAAACATTCACAGATCTAAAAGTGTAGGTTCACATCAGAAAGTATTAATGCATGTATCAAATACATGACTTACACACTCTTATCTATATGCACGACATACAAAATATAGTCTACAAAGCTGACATGTTAACACTAGGGGCTTTAACATGAACACAAAACTCACGGTTCGGATCGTATCACGGATTTGAGTCACGGATCAGATCAGTATTAGGATCAGTGAAAAAAAAGGGGGAGACAAAGAAATTTTGTTTTTCCATTTATTCTGTAACACACTGACAGCCAGAAACAGCAAGGAACTTTTGCCCATGGTCTTAAATGAAAACAACATTTAAGATGTCCAATGTTTAAATAAAATAAAATATATAAAATATTTAATGCTCAGTTATTGCAATGTGAGGCATGAAACCTTCCTCTTTTAAACAGATCCGTACGGATCACGGATCAACTACAATCTGTTACACCACTAGTTAACACTTGTTATTCTAGTTACTTTAAGCTTATTACTCAATATATGACTCATCTTAAAAACGAACTAAAGAAACTGTCAGAAGCAAGCAGCCAGACCTTGTGCACTCATTCACTAATCACACAACATCAACAGGTGACTGAACAACCACTCAATTAAAAAGACAGCTCACTGTAACTTCAACAAGCAAACTACCCACAACACATTATATGATCTCTGCTGCATTCTTGTTAAGGAGATAAAAAAACACAAAAAAGCTACACAGAGACATTTAACCATCAGAGATGAAATTAGCGACCAAAGAGACAGAGAGAGAGAGAAGCTGTATCTGACTCACGTTATCTGACGTCTTCCTCTTTCTATCATGGAGATGAAGTATTCATGTCATAACGTCCATTTGTGGCTGTTTGTCATCTTGTTTGTTGGTTAACAGAACTTTGTGGCTGCTGCTTAACCAGTCTGATATCATTAGCAACAATGACAAACGAGCTAACTCTCCTGGTTGTTTCTCTGGTCGCTTCTCTCTCCAGCCTCCCTGGCAGCGTCCTGCTGTTGCTGCGCTGCACAATCCAGATAATTTCTCCCGTTAGCTTAACAGTCCTTAACAGTCCTTCCATGGATGTATAAAGGGTCCTTCAGGCTGCTACAACAAGCCAGCTGTTGCATTGGCTAAGGCAAGGAGCTATCTACTGCTGCTACTCTGCCTTACAGTGGAGAGAATTGAAGATGAAATCTGGAAACTATCATTGGACCAACTCGATGTCAATATTGCATTCTGGTTGTTGATTGGTAAGGGAGGACAGCCTCCCTTGGAGTGTCATTTTACATGTCATGGCCAATCACAGGTTAGCATGAAAAAAAAAGAAATACATTAAGTCCAATGAAAGAGATCCTGCCCTGCGGAGGTCAGCAGGCACCCGTCCTCCTCTGTCCCCCACTCCACCTCCACCAATCGCCCCGACCCCCCCCCCCACCCCCCACCACCACCACCACCACCACCACCACCACTTCACACACTGCCCTTTCTCCTCCCACCCTGCAGGTGTCGCTGTTGAAGCATTTTAAACAGAATTTCAGTAATGGATTTTTTCCAAAGAGGAGAGAAAAAATACTTTATAAATATTACTGAGATTTGGTAATGGTTTATTTCAACCAAATATTCTTTTTTATATTTTGATCTCCCTTTTGCCTCTCAAAAAATAGAGGAGGATCAACCTCCTCTGCCTCTATGGACCAGCCTCCACTGGTAGGTAGGCATCTACTCACATGTGAGAGCTCTGAGTGTGTGTGTTTGTGTGGCTCCTTTCATTAAGTTTGTTTAGGTCTGTGTTAGTTGTGTGAGCATCCTCATTTTGGTAATGGTGTGTGTGGGCTCATGCGTCCATGGGTGTACCTCCAAGGAAAGCAGGGTATCTCTATTTTAGGTTCTCATGTTGAGAATACAGTAGGCTGTCGAAATAGTATGCTACCAGTACAGCTGAGCTCGTTTATGTACATGCATGGTTGCGGATGTGTGTGGGTGTAAAAGATGGTGTGCATGTTAGGGAACATATAGTGATAAAGATTGTGTGTGTTTGTGTGTGTGTGTGTGTGTGTGTGTAAAATGCTCACTTTTCTTTTTCTGTCTTTCTACCACGCAATCTACAGACAGGAAAGCAATCATTGCTCAAGTTAGTCTCAGCATTCTCATACCTCAACTGTGAGATCAAGATTTATACTGCAAGGATGAGCAGAATGTAATGATACCTGTGAACCATAAAACTACAAACTTAAGAAAGGTGCTAGTGCAATCAGATATTAAGTCTGGTGGTATTCTCTATTTTGTAATATTGTTAACAAATTATATACCTTATTCCAAATCCAAAAACTATGAAAAACACATCAGTGAGCTGCACCATTGCAATGTGTGACATTTGCATTATTTGCATTCAGTCCCACCTACATAGATGTGCTAGGGCACCAAATCCCACAAATGTAGTATTTACACCTATTTGAGTTACATTTGCTTTTTTGACTTTTTTTTAATTAAAGTGTATATTCATGACCTATTTTTAAAGACTTACATCTTTAACAATGTACATCAATAGATGATTTTTAGTCAAAACTAATGGGCTGTGCCATAGACAAGGTAGGGAAGTGTGAAAGTATTGAGATATGTACTGACACATTGTTGGTTTTGGTTGGATTTGTTAAAATGAAAAATATTGCCATCTTTATCTTTTAACAGATAGAGAGAGAAAGAGCTGTTCTTTTTAATTAATTACTTACCTCCGTTTTGATTAATTCACTGTCATAAAAATTAGGATTTTAGATCCAGCAGTGCTTCTCCCTCTAGTACAATGCAGCAACTGTGTGGTTCAACCCTATTCAATGCTAATGAATAAGTTCAATTTAACAGCTGAGCCAGCATAGTCTTGCAAATAAATCACTGAATAGATTGAATTAACAAATTTACATTGTGTCTTCTGATCAAAAACTGGCACTGGCTACCGACCATGAATGATTTACAGTCAAAACAGAGACTCCAGTCCAAAGACACAAAGTTGTTTAAGCAAATAACATTGAACCATTAACCAGCTATACAATATTGTGTTTATGCTATGAAATATTATGCTATTTTGTGTAATGTAATAAAGACAGAATGAAAATGGAGGTATGAGAATCTATGAGTCTGATGTAATAGTGGTTGATTATGCTAATTTTTTGGCTGGAGTAACCAACCTGCATTGAAGTCATTACTGAGCTTGGCAGGAAACCACTGTCCTTGAAGGCTCATTTTATGTCGATTAGCATGTTTTTCTTCTCCACAAAAATGTATATAGAGAAGTCCATCAAAGACAGCAAATAGGAAATTCATCTTTTTTTGGCCACATGGGGATAGCTTAAACAAGCTGAACACAATACTGGAATATTATCACCTTTCAAGTTGTTTTAGTGAGCAAACAGTTGCCTATATTCACATCCAGCAGATATGGGGAAACATAAGCATTCATTTGTGGATGTGCATGGCAAATTTAAGTCCAATATTCACTCTCACATTCACTTTTGTTTTGCTCTCTACCAATTCCTGAGAGAAATGGCTCAGCTACTTAATGTTCCACTATTTTCACCAGCTTATTGCTAACCTTGTTTATCTGCTGTTTGGTGCTATGCATGTAGCATTCAGTGGGTTTTTAGGGCTTTATTTATGAAAACAGCTAACTACTGTGGCCAAAAACAACATTATAAGAGCAGTGAGAGTGAACAATCCTTCCAACCCTTTCCACAAACAGTCATGTGATCCACTGACAGTATAAAAAATATTGATAATAGCTGCATTTTTTAATGACCGAAAATCATGCTATCGTGTTTACCATCTGATCCTGCAGTTTTACACTGTACAACATCTATATAAGCAGATGTATCCTCTCCAGGCACTCTGCAGGGCTCCAAGTCATAGTTTCTGTTGTTCCTCGGAGTCAGCCTTCTGAAACGCTTTCTTGATCTCCCACAGCTCATCTCAAACACTGCAGAATGTCTTGTCTTGAACCTCCCCAAATTCCCTCATGTTCTGTCCTACACTCCCTCCTCTGACTTCCTCTGGCCACTCATACTACTTTAAAATCCCCAGTGTTGGCACACATAGCTGTGAAGGGATCTGCAGCTCCATACCTCCAGGTCACGGTCAAACCAAACAAACAAGTCCATTATCTGCATTCTGTCACAACTGGCCACTTTTCCAATTCCCTTCACCAAGCTGGTCATCACCACACCAGGCCCCAAATCCTGTGGTGGAATAATCTTCTGGTTCCTGTCAGATTATGATACTCACTCCATATATTCGACCAAAGGCTGAAAACTCCAACCCAACACTTTTCTTATACATGATCCTTCCACTTTAAAGCACTTGAAGATGACATTCCTCATTTTTCTTTTAATTTTAAAGATCCAAGTCACACTGGATAGTCATCAGCTAGATGTGAAAAACAAACTTAAACTTGGGCTAATGCATGAAGTAATCACTCATCTCAAATTAAGCATTCACCCAACAAATGTAGCATTCACATACCTGACAGTAAGACAGCTGGGCCTGCTGTTCACACAATGAGATGTGTCTTATAACTCATAGAAAGCCATTTCAGCAGACTATTGCTCATGCTGCCTGCAGAGTAGGTGTGTGGAGACACAACACCTTGTATATGTATTCATTTAAAATAATAACCATAATCACTGTCATTGCTGTTGACTATCAAAGCATTAAACCTTTACATTGATCTAATTTTAATTACCTCTCTCTTGTTTTCATAGTTCAATGAGAGAAGCCACTCACAAACCTTTCAGTTGAAGAAAATCTCAGGTGATAATAGCTGTAAAATCTGTCATCCAAACAAGACTAGGCATGCCAAACAGAATATTTCACCCAGAACTTTCTTTCCATAAATGATCTATGACAGCTTCTTTCCGTGTGGTATTTTCCTTCCATTAGTCAGATGTTGGGCAATGTCCTCTGTGATGTGTCATAAAATGTAAAGTAGCTTGCAGTATAGATTGGTGTGTACTAACTCAGATGGATTTCCGTTCAACATCACTGTGAGATGCCCAAGGCAGAAGACGAACTAGAATCACTGACAGTTTTTGAGTTTTTGTACTTATGTTAGACATCACATGTAATGGCATATGTCTTGTGTCTGCTATAATCTTGAACAGCAGGAATTCAATTTCTAATATTTAGCTGGACATGGCCTCTAGCTCTTAACCAAGGCTGCCTATTGGTCTGGGACCCATACAGCTTATTTCTCACTACCAAGAGCATTGTTGCGTTGTCTTATTACCTCTAGTAGCTGGCATATCTCATTTGAATTCATCTGGCATTAGCAGGCTAGAGTCGATAGATACCTGTTATCAATTGTAAAAATGCTTCTGAAATGCAAAAAAATGGAATGATAGCCACATACAAATGTATTTCTAAAAAGTAATTTTACTGGCTTACAGCACTTTGTTTTATCTCTGAATGCTGGAAATGTCTTTATAGAAGCTATCTTGAGATTGTGGCATTATGTCCTGGAGCTCAAACTTTTCATCCTCGGTGGTTTGTAAATACTGTAAGAAACCCGTCTGTATGACAAAGCTTTTTTCTACCAGGAAGTAATCAAACTCAGTAAAAGTGCATGCACTTGTCATTTATCTGTACAACTATTTTCTCTATCATATTGTGGGGTATTATTTAAGGAACAGCATGGTTGATGAATTTAGGTTATAACAAAAAAGTGTCATCACCATTGTCTTAAATTTTAAATCACATTTGTTTGCTGTTTCATAAATTTTGAGTAATTTTTCACTGAATATCAACTTAAAGATGTCTAAATGTTCATAAATGTAAGTAGTTAAAATTAGTATAAAAACGGATGAAAAAGTTCAGCAGGCAACTACAGTTTAGACACAATAACAACTGATACAACAACAGATACAACTGAGCTGCAGAACATGGACAATGTAATATAATGTTAATATCACGGCTAGTGGGTGTTTTTAGTGCTTCATCACCACTTATTTTTAAACTGGAGATAACTAAAGTGAGACCTGGGGCATTAGTTAGCTGAGCAAGTAAATAAGTCATTAAGCATTTTTTTGAGTGCACCCCACAGAATGTTAATTAAAGTCTATGTGATGTGTTTTCCTGTTGTACAAAAGACTTTCACAGGCCCCAGAAAAAACATAAAAATATATACATATATAAAACTTTGCAAAATCCTTCTAATGTCATCATTAAGGAATCTTAACTGTTGTTGTTAATGTTCACTGTTTTTTTTTAACAAGAGATGAGAGGGGAGGAAGATACTGTACATCCTTGTTCTATTAATCAGACAGTGTTGCTGTTCATTTTTTGAACACTAGATGACAGTAATACATTTCAGAGAAGGCAGAAGGATGGGAGAGGCAGCAAGCAGGAAAGAGGGGAAGGAGAACGTAGGAAAGGGGGAGTGAAAGAGGAAAGGCGGGTTGAAAGAGAAAGAGCCAATGAAAGAGGAATTGGAGGAAGATGAATAAGAGGAGAGTGAAGGACTGGGGAAGGCAGAGAATTGGAGGAACTGAAAATAAAAAGGGACAGGATAGAGATGGATACAAAGACAAGGTGGCAAGGAGCAGAAGTGTGTGAAAAGCAGAGAAATGGAAGAAGCAAAGTACGTCAGAGGCACAAACTCGGGTGGGTAAGGATGGAAGGGAAAGAGGATAATATTTGGGGAGGAAAAGACTTGAATAGGCACAGAGGCAGATTGGGAGATAAATGGATGCGGACAGAGACAAAGAGGCTCTGGATTGTGAGGTCAGAGATAGAAGAGATATCCGATTCGAAAGTGTTTCGCTAATATTTCAAATCAGATTCTGGGTGTCCTGCTGTCATCAAAGAAACAAATTAACTTCAATTCTCCGCTGCCTGTTTTATCTGATCTTTTACTCTCTTTCACTGCCTTATCAGCCTCCGCATGTCTCTCTGCCACTCCCGCTCACTTTCTCTCTTCATTTCTTTCCCCTCTTGTCATCTTTCCATCTCCTTCCCCTCCCACAACAAGGATTTTAGGAATTCACGCTAATACTTTGAAAGCTGGGTATAAATCAAAGCTACATTCACAGGCTTTTAAAAGGAAAAAAAACAAGTAAAATTCTTTACAGCATGTTGTAAAGTATAAAACATCTGCAGGGACGTTACTTGCCTATAGTGCTTCACTGGAACAGCTCTGAAGTGGCGACAACTGAAGCTGACACTTGGAGACTTTTTCGGTGCTTTAACACAGTGTGACATGTAACGTAGCGCCGGGGGTTCTGTCCAGTTGAAGTTTGCCGTTGCTGCAGCTGGCTGAGCCTTGTAGCTCTGTATTGGGCAACTGCTTCATAATGTTTAGGATGCAGTGACATGAATAAAATTGATCATGTTTTAACAGTCAACTGGCAATATGCACTCTGCTAAACTTTATTAAGGGAAATGGAGCTGCTCAACCAATCTGACAAATGATTATTTTCTTCTCTGTTGATAACATGATGTAGAGAAAGACATCTTCATACACTGGATCTATATGGAAATGTTTCTGCTCGACCTACTGTAGCTACAACCTTGTAAATGTACAAGGTCTTTATGTTAGTACAGAGCCCCTGAATGGTCATATTGTAGAAAAAAGAAAAAAAAAAAAACTACTGTTGTGGAAATCCATGCAAGCAGGTTAAACCTAGTGCACAAATTGCTAAACTGTGCGCATGGATTGGCAAATTGTACACATAGATTCACCGTCACCTGCAAGTAACATCACTGTACTATTAAATATTAATGCTTTATGATTTTAGATTTTTTCCTACCCCTAATTTACATCTGGTGGGGCTCAGGCAAATTTGCATGCACAATTGCCACACTGAATGCCAGTTTGTGCATTCGGCTTACCAATCCTTTCTCCCAGTTAACTAATCTGTTGGCATGGATTTCCACATCAATAGTTTGTTTGTTTTTTTTTCCTACCACTTGACCCATGAGGGATAATAAGAATAAAAAATACTTTAAATACAGTGAAATAAGAAATACATTCCTGTCTTAATTGCTAACTTACCTCTCAGGATATGCCAAACATATGTAACATAACATCTTGAACTAGGGGGCATAAACACAAATGTATCCAATCAAATGTGAATTGGCGTGACTAGCTTAGCCCTACCTACCGATCATAAAACCGCACTTAATCATTAGCATGTGAGTTGTAGTAGCTACCACAGCAATATTATGGCAGGAAGCCTGTGTTTTGATATCAGCTGGCAAAAACTGTGATTACATTTTAAAAGAGTGTGTTTAAGGTCTAATTTATTTATTTCTACTGTATATAGTCCTCTACAGCTGTGTATTGCCCACTTTGTAGTGAGCCTGAAGGATTTTATTTAAATCCATCTTGTAATGACACCCCGCCTACATATTGTATTTCCCTCAGAAATACGTCGAATTTTACAGAAACTAAACACGCTCTTACAGCTGTTTCACGATGATTTTAAGGTAAAATTTAAATCTTTTATTTGCACTATGTTTGGTTGACTTTAAGTGGTGTTTTAAAAATCCTGTTGACTTATTCATGTACACAATGGCACCCTATCCAATTTTACGATTTTTGCAGTTAATGTACCTTTTTCTCATTAATATCTACCGTGTAGTTCAAACAAAAGGGCAATCCTGTCTCTTACAAAGTGCTTCAGATCTTGTGGGGAAATCCTGCTACATGTAGGGTTCTGATACTGTTCAAGCCGCATGTGACTTGAAGCGATTCGTGGCTCAGAATGACACAGTCTGTTAAACGACAGAACAAAAATGCTCAACTGGAAATCATTACAAAATCTAAAAAAAGGCACTGTTGGTTATTACAGATGTGAAATAGATAATAGTCTGGTAGGGGGATATGGCAGGTTCTGGTCAAAGCCTTTAACAGCTGCCAGTTTATAGCTGTGGAACATGATGAATCCAACAGAGAAGCGTCGTCAATCTCTTTGAGTGTGGTATGAGGTGGTATGAGGTATGTTATTAGGGTTACAAAGATAGAATCACCCATCACATCTGTTTTGTAAAATAATGTTGAAAGGCCTCTGCAGACACCTTCAAATGAAATTCCAGCATCCTGAAGCCAACTGGCCTCACATCTGCTGTCAGCACTCATCAGAGTTGCGCTTGAGTTAACGTTGCACTGCAGCAGCTCTGCTTAACCTCCAGCATCACAACAGATAATTTTAAACCTCGCTGATCATTCATCTCAACAGCAAAAGGCTGATGGGACGATTGACCCTGTTGATAGTCATCTGGCTATACATCAATCAGCATGAGAGACAGAGTGTGTGAGTGTGTATGCATTGGTGCAGGGAATCCCTGGTATAATCATTTAGATGACTTCAAATGCTTATTATCTGAAGAGCACACACAGACATGAAGGACATTCAGATCTAAATCATGTCTATTGTATACAAACAAACACACTCATTACTCATTCATTTACATGCACAATCCTATTAGGTATTATCAGTCATCAATAATGTGTGTTCAAGGGTTGTTAACATTAAGCCTCAACAAACCAAATACCTTGCAAATAAAATAAAATTATACTCCATCCACAATCTCAAATGTAGGGACTACACTTGGAAATTAATATTGTGTGTACCCGTAAAATAATACTGGGTACCACCTCCATTAATTAATTAAATAATTAGGAGGGAAATAATTAAATCAGATTAATCAGTCTAATATCTGAAAGTTGTGAACTCTGAATACAGGGACCGCCATCTGTTGTAAAGGAATACACAAATATAATGACTTGGCAATAAATCAAGATACTTATTGAACTACCAAGGGATAAGGATGAATAGGGAACAACTAAGCATATATACATACAGTATATACAACTATAATGAATGAATGAATGAATGAATGTTATTTAAAAAGAGTCAAAAGTGCAATGAGGGGCCAAGACTCTAACTAAATATTAATTTTGAATAGCTCTATGAATAAACTCTCAGACAGAATGCATGACAGATGGTATTTCCTACTGTTTCCGTGGTGATGAAGGTCTGATGATGAGGCAAACTTACTGTAGAGTGCAGAGCAGGGCGAAGCAGACTCTGTGATCCTCAGGTCGCCAATATGACAGGCAGATTAGAACCGCTGCAGGTTCAGTGAAGCACTTTGGTTCAGCACTTCCCAGGAGGGCGAATCCAGTCTCAGTCTAGCTGAGGCCATATAGTAGACACACAGTAGGGGTGTGTTCCAGTCTTGGTGCAATAAGTAGCAGGCTGCAGAGTGGCAGGCTGGAGCTCTAACTAAGCTCTAACTCCAACTCCAACTGACTCTAATTTCATTTTCTAATCTGTAACTAAGAACTATGTGACAGCAGAACACATCTAAGGTCTACATGATCTTAGCATTCAAACCATACCTAAATAATACACTTACACCAATTAATATCAAATAAATGAAATACAATACTATAGAAGTATAGTTCTGTTCAATGTTTCTCTTGGCATTTTCATGCCTTGAAGTCGGAGGTCATTAGGCCTGTGCGCTTTTGCACACATACAGATATACTGTTGGACTAAGACACCATAATGTTCCTGAAAGAATTCAACTTGTTTATGTTCCTGGTTTCATTCCCTACACAAAATATCAAATGCTCACCTTATGTAATTATTATGTAATTATTTCCCACCTTATTAATGGTTGGCTCTTTTATGTTTGCTATATCCTTCTTATGTCCTTCATCAGAGAAAGGGGCTTTGGTTAGCTTGATTGGATTCAAACTCTCTTTATAGCAGAAAAAATGTATCAAAACCTACTCAAACCAATCTTTCAACAAAATCCACTTCTCTGCTGTCCATCTGTATAATTTTCATGTCGCAAACAATCACAGCCTTGCCAAAAGTAGTTCAGAATCAGAAAACAGTGTTGAAAATAACAGGCCTTTTTCACAGCAGAAATTTCGCCTTGTCACAGAAAGCACAGGTGTTAATTATTATACCATTTACAAAAGCTCCATTCTATATGTGTCCCAGTAAGCCATGACAGTGTGACAGTGAAGCAGCATTCATTTTATTATTTACACCTATGCTTTTCTGACTGTGACATGTCAGACTGTCTTCCTTTAAAAAGACCTATTCCTGGAAATGGATATTTCTATCCATCCAAACCTCCACCTTTTTAAGGAGACTTATTTAGTATCAGTATTGGATTTATGTCCCACTACACCCCTTAATGTGAGTAATCTTTCAATGTAATCATATAGACTTGCTGCCACAGTGTGAATGACTGTTGTCTAACATAGACCTGGCAGTGTGTGTCATGACATGAGGAGTGGGCAGTGTGTCAGAGCGGAGCAACACATTAGCTGAATGTGTTATCTCTTCCTACACTATAATATAAATGAAGGTGCTTTATGCTCAGTCATGGTGACTCTACACATCCCACTCAACAACACAGGTTTCCTCCTGGGATAAACCTTTGTGGCAGAGCCACTCCATGCACCGATCCTCAATCAGGAAATGATCAAGATGCTGTTGAATGTGTTACTTTTAAAAATAATTTTATTGGTCGTACAGCTAAGCTGTGTGCTGCTGGCTGCAAAATTACCAAAAGTCCGCTGAGGAAAGGGAAATGCGTGTGTGTGTATTAATAATATGTCTCTCTATGTCAGGCATATGGCTCTAAGTGTGTCTGCGTTTGTTTATTTCTCATTTTCTCCATTATGGATAGTAATGTACAAAGTTGATTTGAGTGAGTGTGTGTGTGTGTATGTCTATGTGTTAGTGACTGATGACTTTTCAAATGAATTATGTGGCTGCACACTGATTGAGGACACACATGCACACTGTCACCACTCATGCACTTTTACATTATGAGCCACAAAAATTTAAATTACAGCTGTAAAATTTCATAAAAGTATATATATATATAAAAAATGTAGGAATACTTATGTAAATTTATGCAGCCTCAGATAGCGTTCTTTCAAAGCCAATGATTATGGAACTCACTCATCAAATAAACTCAAAAAAAAGAAAAGAAAATAAGAAGTAAAGGTTAAAGAATTAAGTTACATGTTTTTTCCTCGACAGCAGTGATTTATCCAACTCTGTGACTTCCAACCTCTCTGACAGCTTCCATCTATTTCCATTTCAATCATTCTGATGCACTGGCAGAGCCATTACGCCTATCAAGTCATCTAGTAATAGTTGAAACACACATGCACGCACGCACGCACACACACACATACACACATCTATTTATATTTACTTACTACATACTTCTGGCTGGCATGAGGATGTATGCTGTTACATTTTTGGTTGGTTAACTTTTTTCTGCAGTTTTCCAGCTGCATCATCCTGACTCAGAAATCAGGGTGATCAGTAAAGAAAAGGTTTAATCAGTCGCACACTGTACAATTGTAATGTGCTGGAGGTTCACCAGGTGTATGTTACCTGTAGCTCCTGTTATGTAATCAGTGAACTGTAGCTGGAACTTTTATTACCCATTTCTCCCTTGCAAAACTCATCCACAAGTTCTGAGTAACAAGAAGTTTGAGTGAACAGACGATAAGACTCACCACTAACCAGGCAGATACACTTAAAAACAGAAAATTCTGTAAGGCGATTGTGATATCCACAGGCTAATGTGTGTGGGGATTGGGCTAAACCAGGTTGACATTGCTGACTGATGTGATTCAGTGATGTGATTCTCCTCTTTCAAAAGATAACCTCGCCGCTGCAGGTTCATTGATGAGAGTTTATAGGAAAATGCCTTTTCTCAAAAGTAGTTGGAGAAAAAAACCCAAAAACGAATCACAACAATATATCCTTCCTCTGATGTGGAGTCCAAGCCTACAGGTGGACGTTGACCAGGCCTAATGTCGCAGATCTCACCGATACCCCGGATAAACCCGGCTGGGCTGTTTACAGCTTCCAGCAGTTAGAGAGCAGCTTGTGTTTTGAAAACAATCTGTGGATATGAGGGGATGTAATGGATCATTTTACCAACCTGCACATCAGCTAGCAGCTAGTTAGTATGGCTAGCATCATTAGCTTTTCTGTGCCGTGCTGTATGTAGCCAGAGTGTTTCTGGCTGATAAACTGGAAACACTGCGGCTATACGGCATCCTAGCATAAGAAGAAAAGTAAAGTTGAATGGGGAACGGTTGTTGTGAGAAATTAAGACACAATGTGTGCACCATAGACTGTAAAAAAAATATGGACATAGTCATCGTGACATCACCCATTCGTTTGTGGACTGCCGTTTTGAAGGCTCTAGTTTAGCAATTTTACCATCGCCATCTTGGATTTGACTGTTGCCATCTTGGATTTTTGGAGCCAGGAGTGACCATATTTGTTCGAGAGGGTGGAGCTGACCCTAGTGCTAGCTGCTAGCTTGGTTAGCACAGTGCGATTCTAATTTTTGCTAGTGAAAAACAGGCCTAAAACCATTAAAACAAAATGTACTTACCAGAAAAACTGAACAGCTGACTCCTCAGAGGGTCTTTTAGTTCAACCAAGTGCTGAACAGGAGAAAATATTACAATGGTCATGAACTGAAAACACAGTGAAATAGCAACAGCTACGCCTATACTCTGATATACTCTTTATACAGAATCTGGGGTTATGCCATGGTTACGTTATATAATCAACGTTGTTGCTGTGGTAGAAACTTGACAGTCACAAGGTAGCCATGCCCTGGCGGCATACTCTGTTTTGTTCTCTATTTTACTTTAAATGGGGCCATAATTTACAAAATGAACATCAAGCTGCATTAAAGGAGACTTGGAACTAGCGATTGAGACCATAAACCCATTAAGAAAGTGTTAACTGGGGTAGTAAATCAAGTGAGAGGTAGGGTCATTTTCTCCTAGACCTCCATACAATCGGACTTCTTTTTGCAACCAGTGGAGTCGCCCCCTGATGGCCGTTAGAAAGAATGCAGATTTAAGGCACTTCCATATTGGCTTCACTTTTCAGACTGGGAGCTACCCGCTTGGGTGCTGCTAAACTCTCATTCATGGGCTCTCATTATGTTCCACTCAGGAATGGCTGAGTCACATGCGACACGTTGTGGTAAAATTCGGTATTACCAGTCAGGGCCAGTATTTGACTAGTCAAACCAGTTTGAACGTTTTTAAATCAGCCCAACCATAATGCTTATTTTTTTCATTCCAGAAGTTTAACTGCACAAGATGTCTCCGACTTCACTGTCAAATCCATTCTCAGTGTATGTGCACTGGAGGCTTCAAGTTTACACTCCAAACTAGTTGTGATGACGCAAATTGTGCTTACAGTCCAAATCCTTAAAATCTGATTTTCAGTGAGCACAGAGAAACTTTCCACTTTGAGGAGATGAATGTGAAAACAGCCTTCCCGTGTCAAACTCTGCACATAAATCATTCTGCACAGTGACACTCAAACATCTGACTGTGGGAACAATAAGAAAAACATATTTTTGAATGGAGGTGGACTTTGATTTGATTTATTGATTGGGACAGTGTGCAGTTTTAAACATTAAAGATGCACTGCACCGGAGTTAGCTCAAAGCTAATTTGCATCCGTCGTCCCCCACAATCAAAACATACAACAGCACAACAACAAACAGTACAAAGCAAAAAAAAAACAACAAAAAAAAAACAAACAAAAAAACCCCCCACACAGAACACACCATACAAAATACAAAATACAAAGCTACACACAAGAGCACATCACATACACCCACAATGTCAATTAGAAATTAATAATGTAAACTACATTCAGTGGTCACACAGCTGATTGGTCTTTAGTACATTTTTTAGTTTGGCCCTTCATATTATCAGGTAGGGCATTCCACCGAGTTGTGGCTTTCACAGAGAAAGCTGACTGCCCAATTGCAGTGCGACGAAATGGTATGGTACAATCTTGTGTAGAGGATATTCTGGAGGATCTAATAGAATTTACTGAGCGAGTGTACACATTTTATAAACTAAGCACAAATTTGAAAATAATCTGAAATTGCCAAAGCTCAGTAAATTGTATTTCTCCAGTACCCTACAGTGATGGAAATGCATTGGCTTTTTGTCCAGAGTTTTTAAACTTTATTTGTATAAGGACTCAAGAGGTTTTATGGCTGTTTCTTCTCTTTAAGAACACGATCAAAGGGGTGTGATGGATATATGTTGCAGTGAGAAGAGTATGCCACATAGATGTAGCATTTGGCTGCATGGACTAGCTCGCAACTTAAATTCCTTTCTTAACAGGATATCTTTGCCAAGATTCTTCGAAAATAGGAATTATTCCTTGCTGGGATAAATAAAGCTGAAATAAATAATTAACAAATCTCTCATTGTTTGCATCCCATTCCTCTCTATTTAAATGTTTCATCTGTGGTGTCTTGTACCTAACCCTCTCTGTGGGTGGTTGGCACCATGAGACACAATAAATAAAATAGCTATCCATAGAATGTGCTGTATATGAGTAATCTGTTTTGACGACTGTCCTGGTGTGTGCTTTTCATAGACATAAAATGAATGGATCTGTGCAGCAGGACAAAAGCCATGTTGAGGGATAGAGGGGTAGACGAAGCCAAAGAAAAACCCTGTTTAGAGGAGAAAAATGCTTGTTTTGGGAGAAAATCCAAGTGAGAATGAAAGAGAAAATAGAAGGGGAATGGGAGGCAATCTGAGAGACAGAACGGAGGGCCAAGTTAATGAAAGCACAGGGAAGAGACAAAAATACAAGATAAAAAAGCGATAAAGAAAGAAAGTACATGTGTTTGTGTTGGAGCGTCTCCAGCAACATGTGTCAGTTTGTTTATGTAACATAGGACAATATTGCATATTGTATTGTACATATTGCTTTTTGTATGTGTCTGTGTTTGTGTAGATATAAAGTATACGTGAGTGTACTGTGTGTTTTCGTGTGTGTGTGTGTGTATGTGTGTGTGTAATGTTTTGTCTTTTGTCTCTTCTCGCCAGCACTGAATGTTCCCTCATGTCCTTCACTTCAAGGACGGTGACAGTGGGAGAGGAAGAAAAAAAAAAAAGATACAGGAGAATGAAAGACAGAAAGCATGCTGCAGACAGCCTTAAGATCTCCTCCACTCCTTTCACTGCATTCATCCCTCTACCCTTGACTGCATTTCTGCCCTTTCACTCTCAGGTTCTCCACCCTGACTTGTAAATGTAGAAGAATATACTGTAGGGAGTATGAAGCAATTTAAGAATTCACTGTCCCTTTCTCCTCATCTTTCATTCCTCCTCCAGTACTTTCTATCTCGCCTATATTCCTTTCCTTTTCCAGTCTTGGTTTTTATTGTTTACCCTCCCCTCTAATGTTGTATTTTTCTTCATTTCCTGTTCCTCCTTCAGTTCTTTCTTTTCCTCATTTATTCCTCTCCACCCTCCCTATCTTTGGCCTACTCTGAGCTCATGACAACTCCCTGTAGCCCCTTCTTCTTCCCTCACTCCCCTTTTCCCCTTTTGTCTCCTCAGTTCCTTTCCCAATATCATTCCCATTTCTAGTCTCTCTATAGTATGTCACTGTTCCTATCCTCCTGCCACCTTCTCTTTCTTTCTCTGGTTCTTCTCTTTCTCTTTGCCCTGTTCTGTCCTCCTTCTGCCCTCTTGTCTCTTTCTAAATGAGGCCTCTCTCTTTCAGTATGCTAATTTTTTTATGGGTCTATTAACTTCCTTCCCTTTTTTGAATGTGTCATTTAGCTAATTATTTAGGAATTACATGCATCACCAAAACCTATGTAGTTTTCTTCAGTCTCTCCCTCCTTTTTCTTCTCCCATTTCCCCTGTATATCCTGTTCTTCAGAATCCTCTTTCCAGTAACACATGCATTAATAAATCTTGAGCAAGCCAGACTATGGAAGCCTTTAGGGGACTATATTAAAATGATTATGTAAACTTGAAAATGAAAATGTAATTCCACAATAGCATAATAATTTTCCACATATGTATGTTTGAATAAAAATGAAAGCAATATTCCAATTTGCATTTTCATTCTCACATACTTATATGGGCGTTCTATGACCATATTAAAATGAAAATGGAGAAGCTGTTTGACATTTCATTTTCGTTGTACTCCTCTGTACAGTGGACAAAATTTGAATATTAATTCAAATTTGAAAATTAAAATGCAATATAAAGAACATATTCCTTTGTGAAAGTATTATTTAAGTCACAATTAAAATGCAATTTTCTAACAATCTGAAAATGAAAATGGCATTTGACATTTCACTTTCAAAGACTTAACCTGCTGTACAGTGGACAATATTCAAATGCAATAAGGGAAACAGCGCCCCCAGTCTATTACATTTACATTTGCATGTCACCACACTCTTTTGGTGTCAAAATGAAAATGAAAATGCAATCTGTCACTCCTCTCATCAAGGTGGGTCTTCAGTTAGGACGTCACTTCATCGTGGTGACATGTAAATGTAAATGCAATAGATTTGGGGTGCTGTTTCGTTTACTGCATTTGAATACTGTCTACTGTACAGCAGGTTAAGACTTTGAAAATGAAATGTCAAGTGCCATTTTCATTTTAATTTTCAAATTGTTAGAAAATTGCATTTTCATTCTAATTGTGACTTAAATATTGCTTGCATAAAATGGAAAATCAGGTTACATTATTTATATTACATTTTAACTTTCAAATTTGACATTTGAAAATTGTCCACTGTACAACAGGGTATGACTTTGAAAATTAAAGGTCAAACAGCTTTTCCATTTTCATTTTAACATGGTCATAGAACCCCTGTATGAGTATGTGAAAATGAACCTGCTAATCGGATTATTGCATTTTAACTTTTTCTCAAATAACATACACATGTGGAAAATTATAATGCTATTGTAGAATTACATTTTCATTTTCCAGTTTACACTATTGTTTTAATATAGTCCCCTTTAGGCTTCCATAAAGTCATCACATTATCCTTATCCTTGTCCACATTTCCACACCACTAAACAAATCTACATCACCCCTCCTGCACACATGCTCACCTCTGAATTATGTATGTCTACATCAATAAATCTGAAGACACATACAATTAAGTTGCATCAGCTCCATAATTTATGCCCCACCGTTTTCACCTGTCATCCCGATTTGCCGGAGAAAAGCCCATTCTGATGAAACCACATGTCACACTGCATGCATGAACAAAGACACACCAGGACAAAGAGCAAAAACTTCTTGCAGCCTGTCTGATGAGCTGTTTGTGTGATGCCCTCCTGCTGATGAGGAGTGTGTTTGCCTGCTTCAGTGAGTGTGAATAGCAAAGCCACACCCATACAAACAAATGTAAAAAAAAAAAAAAAGAACAATCAATTCACTAATGCTGTTACAGTAAAAATAAGTCTTATGAAGTCTTAAAATGTCCATGTTGTCGAACATTTTACTCTGTAGGGACTTCATCAATGTAAGTGGACAGCTCGAAACCAATCTTTGACAGATTGTTTTCTTGTCTTTATGCCTTAGCAGTGTGACACTCCTGTTTACTAATCTTTTTCCTGATTTGATAACTTATCGCTAGTAGGGAAAGCAAAATTATGTGTGCTGTGCCCTCACACGCACACACACACGCACATATAATGTTAATGTTTTGAAAAGAGGACAGCTATGAGGATACAATCACTAATGGTCGTCAAAGCTCAAAAACAGTTGCAAGCTAAAACAATTTGTTCTGCACTCCCCTTTTCACAACAGACAAAATAGTGTTAGATCATACTGGGAATTGTGTCACACTGAGCTTATGATGGAAAAACAAGTTGAAATCACCAACATATTCCTGGCACCAACATGGACCAACACCAACTAAACTTAATGTTAGCAACCGTTAGCTCTGGACAGCCGCTCATTCAGAGGAAATGCACAGTTTTTATTTAACCAAGCTGACACGATACTTTCAAACATGGATGCCTTTGCAATTTTTCTGGAAAATTTACCTGAGTGTCAACTTATGGTACACTTCCAAGTTCGAGACCTCCTTGTATTCTGAAAATATCCCATATTGTTTACACTTTTTCATTATTATATACAGATTAGCAGCAAGACAAACACACACACACACACACACTCAGTGTTAAGTTAGCATGATCAGGCGGAGGATAAATACCCACTGCACTCACAGGGAAAGCCAGCTATTTGACCTTTTTTTCCCTGAAAACAAATCATTTAAAAAATATTTGTACAAAATAAATATTTGTAAAAGCCCACTATTTGTGTTTTGCCGAATACCGGATTCAGATTTGGCTCCACCCCTAGTTGCTAGGGCCCTCTGCGCTGGTTGTCTGTGTCATTACAACCACCTTGTCTATTTTAGGTATTTTAAGGTGAACCGATAAAGAGCCTTGACCATCCTACCTGAAAAACAGAGCAGAACAGGACACACAACTGGACACGCACTGCACAGTTAAGATTTATTTCATCAAAGAAAGGCCAGTCAGATGGCTCAAAGGGAGGATGAATGTATCTTTTCCCCTTTGCTGCACTTCCCTTAGCTAGTCCCTTTGCTCACTCTCTGTGTAATATGACCATGCCATAACATGTTAGATAAGATAAGATAAGATACACTTTAATGTCCCCATAGGGAAATTTGTTCTGGACTCCATCCTGCAGTTCCACAGAAGATAAAATCATACATACTGCATAGTAAAAGAAGAAACATCAACATCTTAACAGGACGTGGCTTCCATACACAGTTTGCACATACACATATACAGTTTGTCTGTACACATATACACATACACACCAACTGACAACGGTGACATATTACACAACCCTCATGGCCAACATCTACATTACATGTTAGAGTTGAGAACCTTGATGGACATAGTTAGGAATTAATGTTTATAACAGTTCAGCCTGCTCTTGGGAACCCTAAATCTTCTACCAGAATGTAAGAGCTGAAACTCTGGGTGGAGAATGTGAGTTGGATCAGACATTATTTTCTGTGCCTGTCTGATAATAGACTGTGCATAAGGTGTTTGGAATGTTTTTTAAGCCCCATAATTTTCATAGCAGTCTACCAGATGAGTGATGTGTGAATTCAACTTTACCGTCAAGTTACCATACCATGCTGTAATACCATATCTTATAATACTCTCTAATACTGCATGGTAAAATGGTAACATGAATTTCTGCTCAACTCCATAGACCCTAAATCTACATAAAAAATGCTTCTGCTGTTGAAGTCTAGAGCAGAGACTTTCGACATGGACCTTCCAGCTGAGTGTATTATCAATATGAACCCTGAAGTACTTATAAGAGAAGACCTGAGTGATGTGGATAACCACTGCCCTAAGGTCACCCACTGCCTTCAAACTGCCTTCAGGGTCAAACGCCATCTCCTCAGTCTTCTTCACATTCAGCACAAGATGATTACAAATGATTGTTGCGCAAATCGTTCTATTTCAGTGTGGTAAGCTGATGAACTGCTGTCTCTGTGCATTAGGCCAAGGATGCCTGTGTCATCTGAGAATTTAATGATATAGTTCTCAGGGTGGATTCTTGTACAGTCATTTGTATAGAGTGTGAAGAAGAGGAGGAGGACCCACAAAGCTGCTCTGTTTCTGTTCAAACTGGAAAGTACCAACGTTTCAAATTGTCCCTATGTCTTCAAAACTGGAGCAGACACTGATGCACCACAGGTGTAGTTAGGGCACAGCAAGAGGTATGGTGTATCTCAGCAGGCTAAAGAAGAAAAGCTTTGACTATATGACACTGGTCAGGTAATTCTGCCTGATCACCGAAAGCAGAACAATCCTCTTATGCACAGAGAGGTGCTCACGTTTGGGTCTCCCAGCACGACAAAAAGATCATTTTCTTCTTAACAGAGTTATCACTAACTTAATAGAGATGGAAATCTTGTAACCCTGAGGTGGTGGGATTGCTTCATAGTAAAATTTAATCTCAGCATGAAATCAGTATACTATATCTACAGTGGAGAGCTGGTGTTCAGTGCCATAGGAAACATATTCATCTCAAACATAAGGTTGGGATTATTGTGATTAATACATTATTACACGTTATGATGAAGGAGGATGTAATTCCACAATACAATAATGAAAGTAAATCCTGGCCTTTTTTTTTTGTAAATACACACACTTTATCCCCTGTATTTAGACGTCTGTGGGTATGAGGTATTGTAGTGTTGCATTGTGCCCAGGGCACAAAATTAGCACCAGCCATGGTATGTGGTTGGTAGATTTGCTTCACTCACCAGCCAAAAAAACAATGGTAATCTATTGAGTGGCTGGTAAAATTGAACCGTTTACTAGCCATTTGGCTGCTGGACAAAAAAGTTAATTTTGCACCCTGATTGTGCCTTAAAGAGAGAAATCTGAGGTGGTGATAATGATTGATTTTGTCCTGCTGAGTTATTTAAATTCCATGATTCAATTAAATTAATTATTATTAATATTAAATTATTGATGTTATTAGTATTAAAATTTGTTCATTAGTATATTTTTTAAAAACTGAAACAGTAACTTCTTAGTCATGTTGGTTTTAATTTCAGATGTAGCCTCAGACCAACTGTGCATGACTACAAGCAACAAGAAACTGCAGGACCAAAACTCTTCTCTCTGATGTTATTATAACGTAGAACCAAGGTGTCTTCTATTACCAGTGACTGAAAAACTTATTACAAAACTGACAAATTGATAAGAGTTTTTACACTCAAATGAGACTTTTCCAAATAACCTCCCAGCAGAGATGTGCAGTGCATTGGTGTAGCCTAACAGGTTCAGGATAGAATAATCTTCTTTCTTTTTTCTGGCTATAGCAGATATTATTCATTATGACAAACTGTTTTTCCCCGGGCCATATGAATTAAATTTTTAAGTTACAGAATTCTGTGGCATTTGCCTTTAACTGAAGCTACTTAAGCTTCAGTTTGCTATTTATCTTCATTGGGCTGGCTCAGCCTCTCCCCTGGGCACCTTATGGCTGCTGTCAGGTTGTACAGTAAATCGTGACCGTGGTTTTAAATCCTAGCAATGGTCCCTGCAGCAAACAGCGAAGTGAAACAAGCAGACTGCAGTATTTCTAGAATCCATATCAGCTTTGCCCAAAACACTGTGTGATGATACCATAAATGTGGCCATAAAACACCAAAAGCTTTCAAATACCATTAAAGGCAATTCTACTTTTCTTGTTTTGTACTGACACAGCAAACGGTCTAAACAACATAAATCTCCTGCACAGCTGCAAAAGAAATCAAAACAAAAGAAATCCCCACAGAATCTAACCAAATTTCGATGTAACGGAATTCAGAAATACATCATCAAAACTAGTTCTCTATTGAATCAATATGCTTAACTAGAGTGTAGTTTCAGCTAATTTTAGCTGAACACTGTCCCTACCACAGATTGTTTGGTTATTTATACACATTGTGTAGGAACATCCACATTTATTAACCTTGTAATAAGGGCACGTTAATTTTTAACTGTGCAGGGAGGAGACACAGAAACACTTTTTTATCAATCTCACATCTGAAGTAGTGTGTTACGATACAGAGATCTTAATTCTCTGCTTTAAGTTGAAGCCACAGACAACGACATACTGATAAATGCGAATATGTTTATCTAAAGTGGTTAACAAATGAACAAATGAGGTATTAAGGAAAACAGATAAATGAATTAAAGCTACAAGTAGCGTTGAACAGGCCTTCACACCCTTGCGCACATTGGGGCGCGGTGCAGTCCAAGGGCTTCTGTCACGGGCATGTAGATGTCTCCAGACCTGGCTGACAGGTCTGACTTTACAAACATGTAAAGTTTGATACAGACTGGAGCATGAACAATAAAGTTATAGCAATTTCCTCTGTCATGGCAAAACATCAAATCTCAACGGTGTGAGGATGAGCATTTTCTGCAGGGTGAAACATATCTGTCTTGCTCACACCTGTGTCATCAAAATTATGCAAGTTTTGGGCCCATTCACTTTCATTTCAATAAATAAATTGAAAACTCTTGATAAGTTTGTGTGTAAAAGAAATTCACTTCCTAATTTTCATCAAGTCTATGTTTAGAAAAGTAAACACATTTAACCCACATGACCTGGTCAAGTTTGATTGAAATGTGTACTGTCACACGGCTCTACAGTGTGAGTATTTCACTCGCATTTGCCTCTAAAAATAGATATGTGCGAAGTGGAAAAATGATTTACTCGCACACTGTGCGACTACAAATTACCACCATAAGACTATATGAAACGCTAGAGGGATTTAAAGTTGAAACAATGAATACAGGAAGTGGCGACGCTTGTAAAGCTAGCGTAGCATTAGCTGCAGCATGACCAGAAGGAAGCACAACCAGTTAGCCTACGCTAGCCTCTCAGCTAGCCCCGGCTCTCTGTTTGGATCCAACTGGACCACCAAGCCCCGGTTTGTTATTCAGGTTAAAGTGGGAAGAACCAGGGTGTCTGTCGGTCAGCTGAGTGAAGTGAAGCCTGCAAAAGAAACACCGGGACCATCGAAGTGAAACAGTCCCACTGTGTTTGGCTGCACAGATAGGAAATCCCTCGGCTGACAGGATGTATCACTCTGTTTGAAAATACCTTTTCTTCTCATCTTTTTGGTTTATAACAGCGGTTGGCAACCAGCATATTAGGTACATTATAGCCACACTACGCTTTGTACTGTGGACCAAAAATTAAATCCTACACATTAATCCTGTCTGTATAATAAACTCAAAAAGACAAAAACACTGCTGCTCCTCCCACTTGGTATGTTCATTAAAGTTATAATGCTGAGCCCAAAAACTCCTGAGTTCTTCCCTCATATATTGTCTTTCTTGACCATTAGTGCAATATATGATTGCAGGTGTAATAGTGTCCTCAGCCAAGTGGGAAAAATATGTGCTATATCACCATAACCAATCGGCAAAAATGAGAATCAAACACTAATCATGTTAAATAAACGTGATCTCAATATTGAGGAAAAATAATCGTGATTATGATTTGTGCCACAATCATGCATCCCTAAAGACAACATAAATTTTGATTTACACACACACACACACACAAACAGTTTAAATATGTATGTAATGAATTGTTTTCTTTAAAAAACTGTTACTTGAACACTTTTCATTGTGCTCCTGAATTTCTATGTGTGCTCCAAAATTTTTCATTTGTGAGCACATGGACGCCTTCAAAAAAAATTAAGCACTGAACACTGCTGTCAGATGTGTAGAATCAATAAATAACTGCAACTGGACACAGAAAAATACATATATCATATATATCATATATTTGAAGGGAGAGTGTGAGCGAACTGCTAAGTGGGTGCTCGGGCCTTAATAGAGGAAAATCTGCAGTACAGAGCTACAAAATTTAGTTATGATTTTATTTTTCTAGTGCACTTTATCACTTAAAAGTCACCCTCCTTTTTCCCGTCCCCTCATAGGTCATCCCCACTCCTGACTATACATACAAGACATACAATTATTGTAAAATAAATGATAATAACCCCAAACTTCATACAAAGTTTGTATATAATGTCCTGTAAGTATATAGACCTTTCTGCTATATCCTATAAAACTGAGCTACATTCAACTGTCACACCCATCCCCTGCCTTCTTCCCTCCTTCTTCCTGTCAGATTGAGAGCAGGATTTCAGAGCAGTCTTCTTGTGGAAATATCTTCATAAATCCCATGACTTTGGCCAAATCTTACATTCAAAATCGCATTTTAGTAGGAATTTTCGTTGCAAATCCATTGATACAGGTGTAAAAGTGGTCTGACTTATAGTTTAGATGTCAGACGTCTCAGTTTGGCACAAAGTCCGTGCCCAGAGATTGCCTCCCCATTGGTTTACATTGTAAGGTATGATGTTGCACTCCAACTTTCGGGGCTTATGAAATCTAAATTGTTTGAGTTATTACAAAGTTTTTAATAACTTTTGTTCAGCACAGTGTGATAACTCATGTATTAAAGTTTGAAGCCGATACCATTAACGCCCTAGGAGGAGATAGCGTTTGATCAGGGTCCAAAATTGGCACAAAGTCATACTTTCTGTTGTTTCCTGTTGGAAGTCGACAATACACACATGTAAGGATTAGAGCCCCTTTGGGGCTCAGGCCCTAATAATCAACCAGAATGAGTGTAATGTGTTCTTAATGGCGAGTTATAGGTTATGAATGACTAATGGTGAAAAGTCGCAATGATAACGTAATTACCATAAAATTAGTTGAGGCTGAGGTAATTTAACTAATCATCAATCAATTAAACTGGAGAGGAGGCAGGAGAGATTTTGTTTATCCTACTTTTTGTAGCCGTGTCCTTGGATGAACTGGTAACTCAGTGGGCTGTCTGCTGTGTTAGGTCGATGAGAAATCAGCTGTTTCAGCTCTGGCTTCCCAGCGGATGTTTTCCACTTATGAGTGTTGTAGGAGCCGTAAGACAAAGCATTGTTTTAACTTCAGGTGATTCGCCAAATCACCACAGGATTGAACCGTTAGATGGAGGAGGCAAAACTAGTCTGATATGGTTGTCTGGTACTCAATAATTTCGCTGGCCGAACAAAACTATACTTCAAGCATGGCCGAGTAAGGATATAGGCCATGTAGACAGTTGCCTAGGGAGCCACCTTGTCTAGTGGGCACTAGTCACCCTCAAAGGAAAAATAAATAAATAAATAAATAAAAATTTGCTGTTGGGTGCCCTTTATCATTTTCTTCCCCGAGGTAACAAATAAATAAACAAATACAAACATATACAATACATAAAGAAAGAAATACACTTTGCACCCCTGTTCCTAATAATTTTTCATCTATCTTGCACGTGTAGAATTGAAAGTGGGGGGGCAGATATTCACATTTTATTTCATAATGAAAAGGTCCAAATCTTTACCTTCAACGTTAGATGTTTCATTTGTAGCAGCTAGCTAGCTAACTAGCAATAAAGCTAATGCTACATAATGATGCTACGCTAGCTGCTAGACTCAGATAACATTACAGACTGAAGAATATGAGACTTAATGGGAAGCCAGTAGCTAGCTATATGGATAACTGCTCTTTCCTAAAATGTAAGGCATTGTGTGGAATTTTCACTGACCAATATCAGTGATAACGGATAACGCTATATCCATTTAAATTTTCTGCACTGGGTTGCACCAGCTATGTGTAAACTGGGATTAGCCACTTGGCATCATATCACATTGTAGTAAGCTGGATCGATGTTGAAATATTACATCAATAAATAAGGTCTCTCATGGATTACTGTGTGGCAAAATGACAGCAATTAATGAAAAAAATGATGCTGAGTGGCAGAAAAACTGCTGTTTTACCATTAGTGAGTTCTGTGACATTTTATGATGTACAACTACCCTAGGGGCATGTGTGTAAATATTTGTTACTTAGAGTAATGTTGTAATTTATCTCTGTGGTGCAAGCTTTTATGTTAGTAATGCATAAATCACAACTTAGTAATAATTTACATTATAACTAAGTTTGAACGAACACACAGCTGGTGCCAACAGGCAGCAGCAGTTATTTGTCCTACTCTGCAGCTATATGTTTTTCCCAGTAATAGGTTAATGTCTACTAGATAACTGTCCAGATGCACTGCTAGAGAAGGGAGGAACACTTGATCTCCCATCTACACCACTCTCAGAAGTGGGTAAGTTCAGCCAATTATTTGGGGTCCCTGTGTAATTGATACTACTGCTATGTCATTATTATTATTGTTATTATCATTAACATTATTATTATTATTATTATTATTATTGAATGTTACTGTTACACCTTCTTACTAATTAAAAGTAGGTCTTAGTCAAATTAAATAAAGTTTATTTGTACAGTGCTACTTTATATGCAGTAGAATGACATAAAGGACTTAATGCAGTTGTGTAACAGATGTACTATATGTTTGAATACAGCTGCAGGTCAAGCAACATCCAGCACCATCAAGCAGTCCAGCTACCTCCAGTGAAACACAGCTGGTAATATTTAACAATTTATTAATTCTTCGATTAGTCATTTGTTTGTTTGAGAAGTAATTTTAATTTATAAAAATAAAAATATATATATTTGTCTTGAAACCATTGTGGTGTCTGATGTGTGTCTGGGTGGTGACAAGGCAGTACTGGTGGGGTAATGTGGTGGTTGAAATGATGGTGATGTGTATGATGGGGGGGCACCAAATCCTAATCTCACCTAGGGCACCAAAATGGCTAGAGCCGGCCCTGACCTCAAGAAATTAAGCGCGAAAGATTCAACATAAAATTTGTTTCACTGAAGTTACAATACTTCATGTAGCTTAAAACAGAAAAAAAATAAGGGTCACGTCTCCAAAAGAAAAAGAGTAAGGAGAAAGTTAAAATGGTGGAGGTCCTTAAAGGCACGACATGCGTCTCCTTGGAGATACAAAAAGGAAGGAGCCCAGCGCGCTATTTTATCCTGGCCTTTAGCAGGGGCGTGTTTTTGGGTGGAGACGGATATTCTCCCGCACAAAAGAGAAAATCCTTTTCTGAGAAAACAAGATATCCCCTGAGTTGATTACTCAAGACTAATGTTAAATCAAAGCTTCCATGTTTCACCTTGGTCATTCACATTTAAACATAAATTGCACAGTTCAATACATTACTCAAATATTCAGGGGCACACACATCTATAATGTAATAACTATCCCAACTACTTAATTAGGTTACATAATAAAATTAAAATGCAGTCTTTGTTGACTATACTTCTATAAACATGGTCTCTACTACTTTCACGATATTTCATGCCATTAATCAGTTCAGTCTAATAAAAGTATACTATAATTGCTTAAAAAACCTTCTTTTAATATTAACTATATTCCATTTTATAACTATTAATGTTAAGTGTTCACTTATCAAAGTAATCCTTCATACACACACCAAATTTCTATTACAAGTTATATAGAGTTTAACAGCAATTTAGTGACTAACAGTCAGAAAACATTATGCTTTTTACAGAGGCCTCGCTTCAGTGTTTGCAGCTTTACTAAAATTTGCCTTTGGATGGCAATACTGGTACATGCAATGTGTGGTAATTGAATCTAAACATGAGTATCTTAGCTATATTTTATCACAGAAAATTCTGAGTTATACCATTCAATCAGCACTACTTTGTGATTATTCCATAACTAAACATTGAATCAAACTTTGGCTTAAGAAGCACATGAAACTCAAGCAAAGCCTTCCCTTAATTTACGACTGGCGTCTGGCAAATGTTCTTATCTGAGGTCACACCAGAGTAAAAAACAAAAAGGGGGAGGATAAGTGTGCGTGTGTGTGTAGGCATGGTCAGGAGGAGAGAAAGAGGATTTGGAATAGATGGGATTGTTCCAACTCATCAAAACAAACCGATGAGGTGAAATTGTGGTAAAACACTCTCTATTCTTTTTCCCAAGGAAAAGTCCTTTAATCTAGTGTTTTCTGAGATGTGAGTTGATAAAGAACGTAGCTGTTTTTTGTTTTGTTTTGTTTTGTTTTGTTGGTCTTTGTCATAATTCCCACTTTTGGGGATTCTCTAGAGATAGGATGGGAAGGGACTGTCCTGGGAGGAGTCAAAACTGACACTTTAATGTTGAGAAAGGACTTTCAGTTTACCTTTGAGGGAATTTCCAAACCAAAGTTGAATATACATCCATATTCTTGAGGTTAGAGCCTATCATTGACTGAGCCCAGACCTTCTTTGGGCTTTCACAAAAAGTAGCAGAAGAAAAGGGGTAATGGTTCCCCTACAATTGTTTATTTGGGAAGCTTAAATAGGCCCTTAAGCATTAAATATGAAAAAGATACAAAATAAATATTCATTAACTATTCCCAAACAGCACCATGGCTGCTAATCAGGAAATGGGTTAGTAAGTGTCCAGGAAGGTCAAAAGCACAGTGAGGAATCCAGAGGAATTCTAAACTTTGGGATTGTTTGTGATTCTGTTTGGATTTTTAGGTTGAATAAATCACAGTCCACATCAACTTTACAGCTAGTCATAAATATTTATAATACTTCAAATAGATTAAAGAGACCCAATATAAAATCTGCCATATCTGGCATAGCTCCACAAATAATACAGCTGCCAGTGATTATAATAATCTATCACAGAGTCTCTACATTAAATTATCCGTCTCCCTGTGCCATTTTTTTTTTTTTTTTTTGCAGAATGTAAGGCTACCAAAGTACTACAACTTTAGTCATAAATACACTAAATGTCTCCAGAAAGTTCTCAAAGTTCAACTGTAGTTTGAGCATCATACCCGACACTTAATACTGACAATTACAGTAGTTTTAACACAGCTGAATGTACTTTCCTTCCAGGCTGCCGCTGACATCTGCTCTTATTATAAAAGAATAAAATTATTTTGCAAAGACTTGAAGATTAACATTTCTTTACTGTCATTTCTCAGCACTCACATACATTTAAATTAATTTAGTCCTTCGCATTCGGCCCATCCTATACACTAGGAATGGTGGGCAGCCGCAGTGCAGTGCCCAGGAACCAACTCCAGCTCTTTTTGCCATTGCCAGGGGTCAGGGGCACTGACAGGAGCATCAACCCTGACATACATGTCTTTGATGTCTGATTTGAACTTGCCTGATAATCAGAGCAAATGGCATGTGTCCTTTATTTTTTGTTTAAGTTAATATTATTGGTGCATAGTAATCGAACTGAGAGAAAGAGAAGTTTTGTCAACTCCTCCCCTTTTGTTTGTTTAAGTTCATGTGAAGAGAAAAATATATTTACTATGCATACTATTTGCACTTCATAGTGCAAATGTTTAATAAACATAGTTAGATGTGGGACAGCTCCAGAGGCAATGTCCTGTTGGTGACCCAGCACTCTCACTTCATGTTGAAGTGACCAAGAAAATAATTTCTATTATGTGGCTCATTTGAGTATTACTTTATATATACTTAAGAATTGTGCCTTTATATCACACATGTCATCCTATACCTAGACATTAGTGTACTGTGTGACTGCAGGGCTACTTTGTCAGTAGAGATATCAGGACAACGGACAACTCTACTGCCACTCATTCTCCACAGAGCTCCGGTCGATGGCCAGTGATGGTTGACTCCAGCTGAGAGTAATCCATTAATCAACAGAATCCAATATAAAGAAACACAGCAGCCAGTGGTGAGTGATCCACATCCTTGATGCTTTATTTAACCTTTTTGTTTTCTCTTATTTACAGATGCCAGGCATGATTAGTGAGGCCTTACATGTTGTGTGTCTGCCCCTTGGCGTGCCTACCAGCTGGAGGAAGCCCCAGTCTGCAGCCCAAACATACCCCTTTGTGAATCATTTGCTTGCTTCCTCTGTCTGTTTAAAGGTGACATATTATGCACATTTCCAGGTCTGTGTTTTAATCCAGGGTTCTACTTGAATATCTTTGCACGATTTACAGTTCAAAAAAACTCCTTATTTAATTCAAACTGAACCTTTATGCAGCCCCGCAGTTCCGCCTCAGTCTGAAACAGGTTTTAGCTCCTGTCTTCTAAAGGCATCCCGCTGAGCCCACTGTGTTCTGATTGGCCAGCTCTCAGAAGCTGCACCTTGGCAGGTTTCCACTGGCTCCAGAGGCTGAAACCATGACACAAACTACAGTAGTAGGATTTCACTACTTTTTCTTGTTCTTTACTCGAAATGTCAACTTCTCAAATCCAAACAAAGGCTATGGAACAGGGCATGTGCGATGAGTTGAAGTAAGCTTGTCGGCAAGGTAGAAAAAAATGTTGCAAAGGAAGCATTCAGAGCAGGTTGAAGCCTAGGCTTTTGACTTGCGGGGAGCATTTCTACATTAACCTCAAGTTCTGGAACTTTCACCATGTTTAACATAGATATCCGACATTAAACCATACAAAGCATAATATGTAACCTTTAATGCTGCATCCTACCTGCCTACATTTAAAGACCAAATACTTCATAAAGGCCTGAAAAGGATTGATTCCATTGTAAAATATGTATAAAGTATGACCTTGTGCCTGGATCTGGAGGATGTATCCTTTGTGCGCCTCAGTATCTAACCATTCATTGTGCATGTCAATAATTAATGGAGTATTCAGCTTATCCGTGTTACATTTTGAAGTTGAGGAAATACAAGTGACCACGACATACAGTATTTAGTGGTCGTCAGTCACTAGTAAATGAATCACTTCCACTGGATCAATGAAAGGCAGTGTGAGGTTCAAATATGTGAATGTCTGTGGAGGCAACTCTACTGCAAGTTCTTATTAGCAATCTGGATATTCTGTTAGCCTGACATTACAGTTGCGTTGTTTTAATTAACTCAGTATGTTGTTTGCCAGTTGTCTTTCATGTGTAAAGAAAAAATATCACAACTCTTACAGTACTCTAATTACAAAAGTTTTTGAATTTTACACAGATGTTTCCAACTTTTCTCTAAAGTTTGAAAGTGAGTAATATTTGGAGATTTCTGACTTTTGAGAGTTGATGATTGGCACCAAAACACACCAATATATTCATGGTAGTCTCTGTGATGTTGGATCATCTCATTTTGGGAGGAGGTGCAGGCTTTTGCAGGCCATGTCCTTTGAAGGACACAACATAGAAGCTTGCACGTTTGTTTTCTGTCTTATGTTTTTTGTTCATAGAGAACTCTACTGGATTTAGAGTAAGTCCAGGCTCCAAGGACAAGTCTACTGCAAACACAGGCCAACAAAAAGTCTGCATATTCCTCTCTATATGTACAGTAAGTGTAAATATTGACGCATACAGCTTTTGATTGTGGCTGTCCTTAGAGAGCTGTGGAGCAGTAATCTAACGCAGCACTGGACAGTACAGCCGGCATTTGATAAACACTAATCCACACAACATTCTTATTTAAACAGACATGTGGGCAAGATGAGGCGTCATGCATCTCAAGTGTCTCCCTGGAGGGACAAACTCACAACCTGTGGATTAATGACAGCCACACATGCAGCTTGGCACGCATGAGTGTGTGCAGAGGGAGGGACTTACGAATGCCCATACACTCAAACCCACAAACACACACTGGCGTATAATCCAGATAACACATGCTGCTGATACACGACATATGGAACATGGTCCATGGAACTCCAGGGAAACCATAGCAACCACTGATTAAAGAATCTGCGTGCTTAATTGAGCAGCTGTTTTCCCACATTTCAGTGCCCGGTCAAATATTGAATATGATAAGCCAGCACAAATATGGGGACTAGCCAACCCAAAAATATGGTAATGCAGTAAAACCAATTTTGGTCTTTTTTACGTGTTTTTGCTGGTCTGCTGCCCATAGGCAAGGACATATCTTCAAACTGTCCTCCAAACCAAGCTGTTGTGGCGCTGAATTAGTTCTGCTGCAGTGTTAAATTTATGATCAGATGGGGAGTCCAGTTTGGTTCATAGATTCCCACACTGAAAACAAAATAAATAATCTTTGACACAGAGCTTGGATGATATAAATTGTCTTTAATGCAGCAGTAGTGACTACACACAGGTGGCAGGACAAAGGGCTGGGGAAATCAATTCAGAGTGATTTAACCAATGTGGCATCCAGCTAGGAGTTCCCAGCCATCATATAGGACACCATTATATGCATTATAAGATTTTCAAATCCTTTTTCTCGCAAATGACAGCATATGTCACTTCTAATAGCATCTTTCATCAATCTAACTTTCAAAGCATAAAATACAATATATGTACAGTGCTTTAAATGCGGGAAACACATTGTGGGGCTTCTTCCTGGCAAAGGATGTACTATTGTAGCTGCCTGCTTCTGCATAAGCTGCTGGAAGAATCACATCATCACAGTCCTCTACCTGGCAGGCAATGCAAATGCTGCCCTTACCGTACAAAGCACAATAGGTGCTGACCAAACTCTTATCCTCTTTTATGTTTGTGCTGCATTGCCTGGATATAGATATTGCTGCCCTGTGGTATCATCTTACCCTTATACCCTCCTTTTATCTTTTCTGATGTCGTTCTGTCCTTTCTGATATGCTTCAGTGCCTCACTGACCATTGATGATTGTAATTCTCCCCATTGTTTCTGCCACCTTCATGTTTCTTGGGGGGGATTTAAATTCCCACTTGAGGTGGTTGTCCTTGTTAACTGGGCAACAGATGGAGCCTGTAAAGTCAATGAGATTGTGATACAAGTAAATTGGAACAAAATGCAAACAAGTGTAGGGACGACAGCCTTGTTGTGTTTTTAAATTCTACTGAACACAACCTTTCTTTAATTCCTAAGAGGGTGGTGAGTGTTTTTCCAGACTGTTGGACTGACCCTTTCATCTCTCACACTGTTTTCGGGTGAAAACAGTGTACTCATATTACTTTTTTGATGTAACAAGTAATGTAACGCATTAGTTTTAGTCAGTTACCTAGTTACATTTTCAATGAAGTATCCGTTACTTTTCATAATTTTTTTCCAGCAGGGGTATGTGCACACTTGCACACACCAACAGGCCCTGCACCCAGCCTGTAACAGACCCACGTTCTGCAAAGACCCGCCCTACTCTGCCTCACCTCAGCTGATTTTCAATAAAACATTAAGGTCAGACTTTTCCTTAAAAGATAAAATCACTTGGTTTCAACTGCATGTAAATAGCTTAACACGTCTTGGCATGTAAATGCCGTATTATATAAAGGCGAATCTCTGCTGCAGTTCATATCATTTAGTTTTAGTGTGTGTGTGTGTGTGTGTGTGTGTGTGTGTGGGTGGGGCTGTGACATTACTGTCTGTGCCACTGTGCGCACGTGAACTATGGTGCAGCTATGTGTGGCACGTGTGCAGATCTTCGTGTCTGGCAAAAAAGTGAATATATGAGATTGATCGGGGCGGGTCACTGTTCATGGTCAATCAGCTGAAAACCAGACATTTTTGATCGGTTGATTGGTGCATCTCTCTTATGCACTTTTATAATTTGTAGGTATGTGTTTTGAGAAGCCTATGCACTTTTATAGTTTGTATATTTGTAAGCCTGTTAGACAGCTAGGCTGTATGCATTGAGCCCCGGTGCCTAGTACCTACCCTCTTGATATTATGTTTACGTGGTAACTAGCAAAGCTAGCAAATGTTTTTCTGTCAGGCACCGCTCCCTTTCTCTCCAACATGTTATGCATAAGCTATAATCAAACAAAATTGTTTGTTGAATCAATAAAGAGCTGTAAAGGGGATATTGTATCTGTCATACCTGTTAATAGTCTGCTAGACTGCAAGACCAACAAGGACGCTCTGCTGTTGGGTCCACTGCTCAGCAACCAAACTGTATCCACAGAGTTGCCTGTAAACATAGCAGCCTTGGAAGCACCTTCACAGTGTAGCCCGGTAGGCTAACAGGCCTGCACCTCCCAGTAGGTCACTCCAGCAGACTCAGCCTGGCACAACAACTTTGGGGAATCAGTTAACGAATTCATCTCTACATGATACTTCAACAAGGAGGCTAATCCACAGCCCTTCTGTGATACAAGTTGATGTTGAATAGAAATTAATTCCTTTAGAGAAGTTGATTATTTTCTCTAGCATCCCGCTGTTTTCTTTGATAATCCTCATGTTAAACCATATACTTCACTTCACTATTGCCATTCCAGTGACCAGTTCATCTTACCATTTAAAGATCCTTTTTTCCTTTGTTTAGTTATTTTATTCATCATGTGTTCTTTAGACCTTTCACTATAAACAAATGAGAGGTCACTGTACTTTAAAAGAGTGACTTTAAAAGAGTGAAAGATTTAATTTCCAAAAGTAGTATACCCCTACACAAGGTAAGAAAAGGAAAGCAAAGCAGGGCCATAAAGGTCATAAAAGAGACAAAGATCATGGCAGAGAAAGAAGAAAGAAGAAGATCAATTCTAATAAATGATTTGTAAAATAATTCTGACTTTGCCAGCTTTCAGGAAGGTTGTTCTGAAGCCAAGAACCCTGATGGCAATGGCCCATATAGACCTATAGATTTTAGGCTTGGAGCAGCCAATAGAAACCTGGCCAAGGCTGTGATTTGGCCAGTAGGGTGATACCAAAGCTTGGTGTCCAATCCATCCATTTGTTATTGAATCTTAAAACTACTTTAGATTCTAATTTCTACAGCATTAAGATTGCATCCCCATGTGAAAGGATTAAAAATGCTATATCAGAGGGTCAGTGGTCAATCTATACAGATTAGTGTATTTTAAATCTGTTTATAAATATGGCTGCAGTTACTAAGCACCTGCTGATAGAGCAAGGGAGTTTGGCTTCAATTCTTGTCTGAATGCAGGGTGATGGTTTTGTGTTAAAAGTTTGGAAAATGGCTTAAAAACACACATAACTCATAACTTTTTTGGCTGCAGTATCTTGAAGAAGGGAACAACTGATAGTGAGCTTTTTAAAAGATAAATAAGATGATCTGACCACTGTTCTGGACAAAATCTATGTAACCATCAGCAGTAAATTGTTTTTCATACATCTGTCCTTTTCATTTTTACTCTGTGGTGAAATGAAGGCCCTGTGTCCTGTGAGACCATAAGAGCTGATGTTGGTCTGTATGACATTAAAAAAATATTTGCTGATTCATATGCATTATTATTATCAACAGAAGTGAATTAAAAAAAAAAAAAAAACCCAAAACATTATCTTAGACTTTTTGAATATTTTCCAATGCTGTTGTCCACAGCAACTTACAGGCCAACTAGAATTTATTTTAATTTCTGAATTTCTAAAATCACAAATAAAACAATGTAGAGAATATGAGTCCTACTGCCTAAACGATACTGTGGGGAGAGAAGTGTTATAAAAATGGCTCAAAGGGGAGGTGGAGGGGATATTTACTGTTGTGATAAAGCAGGTTTAGGATTCAGTGGGGAGACGGGACGTGTTGTAGTTCTCGGATGAGTTTTCAACCTCCAACTAAAGATGGAGAGATGCTGTAATGTCTACGGGGTGGGTAGAATTGAATTCTACAGTCAGAATTGGTGGAAAAATGGTTCTTGGCAGGGTAGAAAGACATTGCAGAATGCTTTTAGACCATGAAATACTTAAATACATACATGTACACATACCATTTAAAACAGCACGTGTTGCAAACATTTATACACTTGACAACCCTCTGTTTTCATACGAAAATTTTATTTCTGTAACCTGCAACCAAATGCACAAAACACAGTATTTCACACTGTACAGCTAAACCTGAAAGATATGGACTTGAAGGATTTCTTCCTATCAAGAAAGGCAACATTTAACTGAGAACTTGAATAATTACATTTATAAAGTGTAGGCCACCTCTCATACGTCTGTAAAGTCTGACGACTTGTTGAAGAAAACAATAGAATGAAAAGTTGGTTGTGTCTGGTGCTAATTAAGTGTTCACAAAGCTATTATTTTGTGTGTGTGTGTGTGTGTGTGTGCAGGAGGAGGTGTGGTGATCTGGCATACATACTGTAGGTATTTTTGTTCATTTTATTAGGTGAAGGAAGTAATTTATTTGTAAGATTGGTGGTACAGGAAATGTGCGCTTTTGGTAGGAAACTTGTTGCCCTGATTCTGTCTCCTGCCTCCTTTGCAACTCTCAGAGCCAGCAGTACATTTAAATACATACTGACAGAGCTACGAGAGAATGACATGCTAACATACACAGTGGGAGCTGTAAACTATGCGAGTATACAATGGTTGAACCATCAAGTATTGAGGTTTGGGAAATATAGTAGCATCATGATATAATGCTAATTCAGCCCCACTGGTGATTTCAAATTAGTGCTGATATTTAAACAATGGAAAGTAAAGATAATGTACTTATTATTTTGTATGTTATATTATATTGTTCAAATACAGGGATAACAGCGCATATTTTAATAATAATGATGGCAGTGACACTACATGATCATGGGTATCCAGGGTAACTTGGCTAAGCTGGCGAGCATACATCCATAAGCATGGAACCCGCACACTACAGCTAAGTGGTGCACCACCAAAACATTCTGGGTGTAACTCAAGCACTAGAATTATTGTTCTGCACGTCGGAGTAAGTTGATTACTGGTAATGCAGTGACAAAAATTTAACAGCAGATCAGAAAAAAAGGAGACTTTGTGCTATAATATGAGCAAATATACTTATCAAACAGAGGTAATTAGAAAAGAAGGCATCTCTCTAGCCTGCTTCCAATAAAGGCCTGGTACCCTCTGCAGTTGAGGTAAGTAAAGACCCCAGCCACTATTTGAGGAAATACAGTATTCTTCTCTTAGCAACTACAGCATATCTCATCTTGCTATTTATGCACCCAAATCGACAGCATCTTCAAGAAGTGGTGGGTGATGCCATTTTTCCCCCAGTGTTGACTGGTGAGAATAATGAAGGCTTTTTATGTATTTTAAAGATGATTATAATCATCATAAAGTGTTGTTACCATGGTGATATACCTGCTTAAAAAGGAACTAGCATCAGGAGGATGTCAATGCTGGGGTTAAGCCCAAAGTTAGTTCAAAAACCCATTAATTCTGCTTCATGAGACTCCTGATGACTGTAGTTTTTCTAAACTTTGAAGGTCTACTGTAAAAAAAAAAAGAAAAAAGAAAATAATTTATATAAAGATATTTTGTATTTCTTTGGTCGAGTCTATTATGACATGGTACACAGGTTCCAATAAAATTCTCTGTAGAAGGTGTTATCAAATAAAAATGAAAAAAATCAAATCAAAAAGTCTTTCTAACTTGTATTAAAAGCTTTGCATTTCACTGCATGCTAAACCGCAGACATCGACAGATACACGGTTTCCTAATTATGATGAAAAGTGGGAACAACAGCACTTGCTTAATATATTTAAACTCTCCACTTGTGTTCTGTCATCCCATCTATTTATCATTTTTCTTTTCAGTATTTGTGTGAAATTACGTTCTAATTAAGAAGGATTTCCATTTTTAGATGTTATTAAATAAAATTAATAATAATAAAAAAAAAAAAAACGACAGCCTTTGTGTTTCTGCTTGGAATGGAGCCTCGGTCTTGCTGCTGCAGGATTCACCAGGGACAGCAGCTCTTTATTCCTCATCGCTGATGATGACAATGGGGATGCTCCATCAAAATCAACCTCCCAGTCAAACATTTTTTGTTTTGCTGATGAAGTCACTGGACAGTTAATTAGATGTTTCTGCTGTGGGATTTATCACGTTGAGCACTTATTTTACACTTGGCTCTGAGGATAACTGAGTTTTTCCCTCAAGTGACAAAGTATTACATTTTTAATTTGATGTAGCTGACAGCACATTTTACCTCAGTGTGTTATCCTCTATTTTCTTGCTCTGTAGATTTCTCTTTCTCCCTCTGCAATCTGATGCTCACACACACACACCTAAAAGTGAAAGCTATATGCACACTTACCCTCCACAATCTTCTGAGGGTTGTTAATGAACAATCTGTTTGTGTTTATTTCCTTGTTTGGGTGTTTGTTTACCGGCTGTTCTTCTGTTTGTCTGCAAAGTAGTGGGTGTTTGAGAATACTGAGAAGGTAGTAAGATGTGCGTCAGTATTGCTGCAGATCAGTGAACTCATCTGTCATTCCTAATGTTTCGACGTGTCACTGCAGATGTTCAGGAGAGCACAGGATATTAATGGAGTGTTGTCTCTCCACCTCATTTCATCTGATGAATATCAACAAAGATTATAGACAGAATGGAAGGGTAGAGAAGGTATATGGAAAAAGAGTGGACCAAAGGGCAGCGGGGATATCAGGAAAACAGGATATTTTTCAAAAAGAGAGACAAGGAGACAAACATCTACACTGAAAAGTTAGACTTGCATGTTTTCTGCATCACGGCATGATGCATAAATTATGAAGACTGCATGTCAGTGCTTCAATTAAACATTTTATTATTGCCAGGGTCAAACACCCTTTGGAAGGCACAAAAAGCTTTATTTCAGCACAATGCACAGGAAAGTTTTATTTCAGTATAATTAAAGTGTTCTCTGATAGACAGGGCGTTTCACTCAGTGTCAGTGTGGTGCTATTAAACTGGAGGCCTGGCATGGATTCTTCATTACATTTTCCTGATACATCAATATTTAAACTCTTTTCCCCACACAGTCAGCAAGCTAAGCAGACAAACAGAGAAAAGAAGACAGCCATATACGCCTAAACAAAACAGACAGTTCTGCGGCTTTGATGCACTGTTTACTGCCAGACCCATACATAACCACACTCACTAAAAGAGACTTTTATGTATTTCCACCAAGCCATGGTTCTCTGCTCATGTTTCGAACAAGTGGTGCAATTGAAGGTATGCACACAGTATTCTCATTCATTCTGCTGGGACCTCTTAATATACTGTCTCTGAGTGAGCTGTTTTTGTTTTTTTTGCATATGTGCAATACGGTAGATAAGAAAACAATCTTGATAAATTGCAGTGAATAGTGAGATCATCAATTCATGCCATTAACCTGCAGGATACCATGTATAATTGCTGCGCTTGGTGAAAAATCCCTTTAAACTCCCCTTCCATTAAATTAACCCTAACCACATACCGGTTCATATCTCCACGAGCAACACTCAACAGTCATAAAGATATAATTTATGCAGTGCAAACATTTATCAATTACTGACTTGATTACTGACTGTCACGGCACAGTTTTTTTAAACAACATTTTCTCCTTTGCTGCTAAAGTGCAAGCTAATGCCTGGTACACACTGGATGCTGCTCATGCATCCAGTGTGTCCCAGGCGTGAGAGACGCAGCAGTTCAGCGACACACACGCACTGCTGAGGTTCACGCATCCAGTGTGTCTCAGGCGTAAACATAAAACCAAAAATGATAAAACATACATTCTTCATCCTTGTGAGCCAGAGAAAACATTGATTGATACATTCCTGAAGGTGTCATTTCTCTCGATGATGCTCCAAGAGCCAATGGCTGGAATTTTTCAAAGATTATGAGATGGGATCATATCAGCAGCTCCATCCTTACAATTTTTCCACAGCTTTGGTTTTGTCATTCTTGTGAAACCTTTTGCACTGTAATGTTGTGTCTAAAAAACAAGTTTCTTATTGCAAATTACTTTGATGACTTTGGAGTGTAATGCTGTTGAAAGAAAAGAAATATCATTATCAACATTATTGATGACAAACATTTATTAAAGCTGCACTAAACAACATTTTTATATTAACAATGAGAAGTAAAGACACCACGGACCATTCTCACACATTTCTGAAGATCCCCTCAGCAACATTTTAGCATCTTTTAGCTCTTTGTTTTGGCTTAAAAGCTAAACATTTCCACGAGTTGTTGGTGGAGACCAGAGCACAACTAAAAGAGAGAGTGAACACTAGACTTACATATGTCAGGTGGCCAGAGATATGACTTCAAATGAATGCTGATGTTGCTCTTTTACTGTTGGTTGTGTAAATGTCAGATTGTTTGCTAATACATTCACTTCATAAAGTCCCAAATGGTCAAAAAAATCATTGCAGGTTTAACATTTCAATTTTACTCTGACCTGACAGTCATAATATTTGTCACTTCGGGTCGGACATGACATGAAGGACTACTACGGTGTCTTAACTTAGTAAGGTACAAAAACAAAAAATATATATTATACAATGATATTTTAAAATGTCTCAAAATATGTTCATGTCGTATTTGTTTTGCCCTGCTCCATCTCTTCTTATTTTCTTGCCCTTCTGGTGAACTTGGATCTTAGTTTTGCTTGTTGTTTGTTACGTTTTGTCTGTCTTCTGGAAAGTGTGCCACCCTGCCAACACACTGCCAACACACAGCCTCTCTCATGTCTGTCTCTCTGTCTCACTCACACACATCAATATACCTCTGTCTGTCTGTCTCTCTCTCTCTCTCTCTCTCTCTGTTGTCTCTCCTCCCCTCTCACCCAGCCGCCCCTTCTGGCGGCAGCTTGGTTTTTGTTCAGCAGTAGTGCGCTTGTGGCCTTTGTTGTGTCAAAGTCTTGCCAACTGTCTCCTTTCTCCTCAGGCCCCTGGCTATCTATTCCCTGTGTCCACCCCCAGTGTCCCTCTTGCTCTTGTCATCTTTCTCTCTGTCTTTTGATCCTCTCTGTCATCCTCACTCCTCTTTTCTCCTGCACTCTCTACTTCTATCCTGTCATCCACTGACTTTGCTTTTTTTTTTACACTGTTCTGTCCTTTATCCATCCTTTTCTTTTCTCTGCCTTGCAGAACAAAAGGAACACGTGTAGTTAGAACACAAATGCACAATAATAATAAGGGACTGCAGCCTTTAAAATGTATGTTGTGTGTAAGTGTGGGTGAAAGTTGGCAAGTGTTTTAAGATATTTATTGGTTTTATTTGTAGTAAACAAGTCTGGAAATAACACTTGGGAGGTATGAAGATCACAGCACATCACAGCAAGAGTGAGATTTAATATGACATAAATAGACATTTAAGGAAGCACAAAATAAACATGATTCAACTCATTTTGTTTGCCGCTATAACCCAGTGACACTGACAAGCGCTTTTGTTCAAAATAAACTATCCGTTACCTGGACTGATGGAGGTGTTTCTTAAAACCTGAGGGCTCCTCATTGCCTCAGCTTGCCTGTCTGCACTGTTGCTGTAAGACCTTTATACTTGACGTCACTAACACGTATAGTACCAATCTGAGGGTAACTGGTAGCCTGGTAACCACACATCTATCTTTGTCTTATACAGTAGATGGCAGATTATATAAAAAAAATTGGTTGTCAAGCTGTGTAGGTTGTTTTGGCAGCAAGGAAAGGTCAATGTATGTGGAAAAATCCAGAAATGTCAGAAATGTTGATGCACATTGTCACGCTTGTCAATCTGGTGATCTGATATCTGCCATGAAGAGGTTCATGCACCATAGCTATAAACACATTTCAAGAATAATTGACATATGTGGGTATTTAATGGACCTTTACCTAATTTTACAGATGACTCTCCCAGTAAATGGCATATAAGAAAGCACATCTGCACCTCAGTGAATAGATCAATAACAAAAATAATTGGCAATATACCAAACAAGACAAACAAAATTGACAATTGGTTGTTTAAAACTCATTTCCCGTCCTTTGCTTTGTGATTCTTTGTACAGTATTACTGTTATCACACTTGTATCCTCTGCCTGTTAGTCAATAATCCCCTCCTTTCTTCCCTCACAGTCTTTTAGTCGTGAAAGTCAATTTAGCGGAAATCAACAATTCAGTGAGCTGACATGAACACCCTAAACTCTAAAATAACTGTAATTTTAGGTAACAACCTCCATTGAGTCCAGATTCCTGCCTTTCTGTGGTGCTTTCCACGGTTTGTTTGTTTGGTTTTGGCCAGTGAGACTGATTGTATCATCTGTACTCCACTGCACCCCATTGCACTGTTAAGACTCCATTTTAGCTGTAGGGCCCACTGTATTTGAGTGGACAGCCTTTGTCACTGAAACTGTCTTTAAAATCATGAATGACAGTACAAGAACTGGTAGAAAAGTCGTCATTTTTAATATAGTATGAAAAAAAAAGATTGTCTGCCAGATTGAACAAAAATGTGTTGATTGAGTAATTCTTCATAGTGAATGACTATATTTTTCTTCATATTACATCTTTATTAAATTACACCCAGCTGATATAATAGCTGGATGTAATTTAAAATGCAATTTACAAATAATTGTTTATTTTGTGAGTACTGTTCCATTTGTCATGCTGAGGAGAAAGCAAGATAGTGTCACAACCACAAACAGGATCATGTTTTACAACTTGTCACTGAACAAACCAACACCATCTTTCTCACATTGACTTGCAGCACTTTTTGCACAATAGAATATAAACATACGCATTTTTTCACCAAATCAGTGATTGAAATCAGTGACTTTTACATATATTCATTTAGCTCCTCTTTATCATCAAAATCCCCCACCCCTCACCCCCCATGCAATAATGACGCTTGCTGCAAACTTGCTGCAAATATTTGCATTTTACATTGATCTCTTATTCCGCAGGAAATGTATAGCAACACTGGAAAGTTCAGTGGAAGTTTATTCCAAAAGTAATTTGCAGCAGTCTCAGTTTCAGCAATTTATGCCAGATTGAAGCTGAATTATTAAGTTCTCTCATCGCCTTTCCACTTCCTATGCCTCTTGTTCTTGCCAACTATTATACTCTGTTGAGCAACCTAAGTAACAAACCACTGCAGCCCTCAAACACACACTGTACAGAGAGAGAGAGAGAGAGAGAGAGAGGGAGAGAGAGAGAAAATTAGCTCAACCCAGATTTGGGGTTTGAATGAACCATACTGTGAAATACAAATATCTGCAAGGCACATAAGCAGAAAGGGAGAATAGGAAATAGTGAGTGCGTGGTAGGGGGCATGGTCATCAAAAGTTCTGCATATACACAGTGTATGTGCATGTGTGTGTGCAAAATTTGTATGTGTGTTTTTACTGTTTCTGTTTGGCTTCCAGTGTCTGGTATCATCTCTTGCTGTGGCTTGGTTTGCTGCTAAATGAAGAGCATAAAAATAAACAAACATAAAACCAAATATGTCCTGAACTTCTGCCACTCTATCACGATCCGTCTCTTTCTCACTTTTACCCTTCACAATTTCTTTCTCACATATTTGCAGCAGCACTTATGTGTTTACAGTTATCATCAACTTGGCTGAGAGGATGACTGAAGCCAAACCCTGTTCAAATCCAATCAGAGATCTTTTTGTTTGCAGAATTTTATTATTGACTTGACAGCAATTTTGAAAGTGTATGTCTCCATTCACACTGTCAAAAAGGAAGACGCTGCATAAGTTTATTTAGAGACAACCGAAAAAGTTGAAAAATTATGCATTGAGAGCAGTTTGTAAAGTCGTATGATAATAATTGCAAAGAGTATAAAAACCTTTTGAGCAAGACCACCATTTACCATTTTAAACCTCTACATTCCTCTAAAATTATATTGGCTCTTTCATTGCAAACATGTTTATGATATTGAACCGACTCTTTATTTTTTTTTTTATATGATGCAATTACAGAGATTGACCCCAATAACTGGGGTCTAGCAACTAATCAACAAAGTTAATGGCTGTGTAAATTAAGGGTCACACCTTTTCTTTATCCTCTTACTGCAGCGCATCTCGCTCCTTTTTTGTCTCACATGTTCTGTTCTGTCCATCCAATCATCTCTCATCCCTCCTTTTCTCTCAGTCTCTTTGTTTCCACTCTTCATCTCTCTCTCACCTTTTCTCACTCTCATTATTGTCCACCAGTGCTTTCTCTCTCTCTCTTCACCCCCTGTAGCTAAATCCAAGTGCCAGAATGCATTTGTATGGTCTCATGTGTATGTGCATCTATTTTTTCATTGTGTATGTGTGGTTTGAATACTCACATGTGGGGTTTGACCTTGTGCAGCCAACCATATCAAAGCTTCTCTTTATTTTCATACAGGTGTATGTGTGTGTGTGTGTGTGTGTGTATGGCTGTGTGTGTGTGTGTGCATGCATATGTGTGTGTGTCGGTGTCGATGCAACATGCAGCATTTGTCCCTGTGCATTCAAGCATATTAGCACTTGTCATCATTTTCACAGGTGTGTGGGTGTATGTGTGCATCTGTATGAGTTCGTGCATTTGCATTTGCTTTTGTGTGTGTGTGTGTGTTTGTGTGTTTCAGCCAACAGGGCACCTGCAGGTGCAGTCTATTCAATTTAGCAGGTTTGGGAGAAGAGCAGGTCACCAGTCAGACATTGTTTAGTCAACATACACTTCACTCATACGGACACACACACCCACACACACACACACACACACACACACACACACACACACACACACACATGCACACACGCACACACATACACACACTAAAATGCAAACAGTAATAGAAAAACAATTACATCCACCTGCATGAAAATATGAGATAATAATCTCTCATTTGATTTAAAGCTATAATATGTAACTATTCTGCATTATAATGTCTAAAAACAACTAGACCTATTAATATATTTTGTTCAGTTGTGTACTTACATTATCCCAAATGTTTCCAACAATTTTCAAACCCCAGAGAAATCTGTAATTTTAATCAAGGTAACGGTCCATTTCATTTGGTCGTCTGTCAATGGCATCATACCCCCTCTACCAAACAGTATATGTGCACAAGATGCATGTGTTGGCATTGTGTTTGTCCGCTACAATTGCATCTACCAAAGAGTATACGCATACAAGATAATACATTGTGGCTGTTTGCCACAATGGTGTCAACCAAAGATCATATACCTACAAGATAATATGTTGGCGTTGTGGTTGTTCACCAGAAAGTGTTATAAATGGACTTTTATTCAGTTTTAAACCACATTTTTATGATAAACTTTTTAGATCTTGGTCGTTTTTAACTATATCTTTTAACAGGATGATAGATTTTAGTCATTGGACGTCTGGATCTTAAGTTATCAGAGAAACAAGCTGAGCAAAAGTAAGCAGCAGCTCAGCTAGCAGACCCTCCCAGAAGTCCAGTGCTCGCCAAACATCGTTGGAGAAACATTGATTTTTTTTTTACGTGAAACAGCTTTATTCAGTAGTTTTACCAGTTTTAATGCCTGTGTATGTTTGTTTTTAGAGAGGAGGAGACCTCTGTGGATAATTTGGCTCCCAGTGAGAACCTGCTGAACGTCTGGATCTTACGTTATCAGAGAAACAAGCGGAACAATGATTTTTAATGTGAAACTGCTTTATTCAGTGTTTTTACCTGTTTTAATCACATGGTCTGTTTGTTTAGGAGAGGAGGAGACCTCTGCGGATAATTCGGCTCCAGGTAAAAACATGCTGAACAATGAACACTGGAATAATCCTAACCTGAAGAAGCTGGTTGTTTAACAACGAAGACAACATCTCCCATGATCCCACGCTACTTCTCAACATCATTACTCTGTCTTTTGTTATTATTTTGATTGAGAGACCCCTAGTGGCTGAAATATCATATTGTGCGTTTAATAGTTTCACTCTTTACAGGGATGTGACTTCATATGCCATTATGTGGAACCACCATGGTTTTCACCATAATGTGAGAAGTGAATTAAGCTGCTGTTCTTGTAATGACTATTAGAGGGTGTCTCCATGAAGACTATGTTGAAGTTAAACAAGTTTCCTCCTGAGAATCAAAGTCAGTACACAATTTACTCAAAAGGCATTTTTCACAGGAGACATTTTGACTTGTTATGGTAGGAAAAGCACAGGTGTTATTAATAACATTAACAATGGCTCTGTTCAACTTAAGCATCCCAGGAAGTGAAAGACAGTGTGACAGCAGACCAGCATGCACAATACCAGAACCTCCTCCATGAAAAAAGCCCTAGACAGTAGCTAATTCAACAATTCATCCACTTGCTCATTCCTTCTAAGCATATCCAGGCTTTGGCTCCACTGATGTTTGGAATTCAGGTTTGAAAATGTCCCTTCAAGATTCCCTGTCCATGATTTCCCAAAGTCTATGGGGAACTCAGACACAGAATCTGACTATGAGAAGCCAAAATAAACAAACGTTCATGTTATTCTGTCCTAATACACTCAACTTTGTCTGTATGTTTAGATGGGAGATGGTTAAACCAGTATAACTTTTATTATAAGAGGACTCCAGTAATTTACTACTAGATTTCCATAAAGATAGGTGACTCATAAGAGACAGATTTGAGAAAGAATGGTCAAAGCAGGGGCTGAGATATCCAGACTTTCAGTCCCTGGAATGGGTCAAGCTTTTGGGTCCTTTTATCAAATGATGCATCTCAATAACATTTTTCTTTCAATCCTCCACCTGCCTCCTAAATACCATTTCTTACAAACTCCACATCCCCAGTTGCAGGCTTCCTGTTGAAAAATAATTTCAAGTCTCAAAGTCAGGCCAAGACAACCCTGATGACATCACCAGTGTTCTTTTTCGGACTTTAGAAAGCTCCCTCCAGAGCCACAAAACACATTATGCAACTCTGTTCACAGGCTGAATTGTACTGTGTAAAACTGAACTTAAGTGAAAAGTACTATAAACTGAACTTAAAGTATGAAATCAGTGAAGTTTCCCTCTGACCAAAAAAATCTCTTTTACAAAGTTTTTTACAAAGTTGAAATGTCCACACTGCTGAACTTGTCCATGAGCAGATTCTGAATCCCATCCAGTTTAACACATCAGCTGATGTTTGAAGTTTAGGGATTCATGTGTGTGATGTGAAGCTCTCTGCCAGGCCATCCTTGTAAATTAGAATTTAATTGACCCTCCTGGTCAAGTAAAGCTAAAAGCGAAAGTAGAGATGCGTGCAATTGAATATGTGTGCGCTTTTAGCATACACAAAGCTGATGTAATCGGAGGAAGTTGTGGGTGTGTGCGTGTAGGCATCCAGTACTTCTCCAAAGCAACACAAAAAGTGTGTTCATACTGTGTATGTTTGGAACAGTTTAGTCAAGCTCTTGAGCATTTTCTCTTTTAGTTTGGTTCAATGGGAGGGCGAAAAAAAACCCCATAGGAGGATCGCACACCCACTGCAGAGGCCACATGAAAATGTGAGTCTAAGTCCTTGATAAAGTGAACTCAGTTTGATTCATGAGAACTATCTGATGTCCAACTAACGTCTGCAATTTCAGCATGTGTTCCTATGGAATGGAGTAAAAATTAGGGCACAGACAAGTCTATAATGCTCAGCTAAGGTTACAAGTACTGTAACTGAATCTGTTTTGACTCTTCTTTCTGCTATAATCTTCTACCTCACAAACTGACAGGTTGCCAACCCCATGGCTCACCTGAAACTGGTCATTGTGAGCTTATAGAAACCAAATGCAAGTGCAAAACAACACTAAAAAACAAACTGAAAATTTCCAATCTGGTTCAGACCAAAGAGAAAACTCATATACAATATATGTAATACCTGTCACACATAAATTACTGCTATTTTTAAGATAGCATTTCAATTGGATTTACTTGTAAAATGCTGCTCCATAAACCTCAAGATGAACTTGTCAGAACAATTCAGCTCATTGTATTTTTTATGCCACCTATTCTCAGTCAAGTGTTTCACTGCAGTCTGAGAGAGAAATAGAGAAATAGAGTAGTGATGATCAAAAAATAAAGAAATGGATAGAGAATAAGAGGAAAAAATGAGATGGCGGGGAAAAGTCAAGTGCAGCTGCTCTCTTTCCTGCTTTGTATTGTTTTCCCCAGAAAATCCTGAGAGAGGGCATACATCTTGCTTTTAGAGTAATGAATCTGCATCCAAATCTCCCAGGGAAAGCTCTATAAAAAACAACTTGACAATTATTTCTCTCCTCCCATATTTTTCACAGAAGCACACACACACACGCACACTGAAACTCACACACGCACGCACACACAAACACAGACACAGTTATTGACCAGCTTCACCTTGTCTTTCTCTCCTGCTCGCTCCCTCGCTCGAGATCGTTCATGCAGAAAACCAGCGTAACCCAGGAGGTGTGCTACTGAAAAGCCTTGCAGGAATTTTTAAAAGAGACTCTTTAAGACATTTCTGTGCTGCTTCTGCCAGAGGAGGACGTGTATCTTCTAAATGTATTTTGTTGCAAAGTTTCAGGTCAGGTGCTTTGAGCTATCACAATATTTGAATGTTCACAGGAAACCAGGTTACTGGGATGAAACAAGGTCAAGGCAGGAAATCAGATCATTTGTAGTACATGCGCTGCAATAACCTGGTTACTGTAATATCCAAATTTTGACATGGGCACATGTTAACGTGTCTTTTTCTCTTGCCCTTCTGTCATGTCTTTGGAAAAAAAAAACACCATCTCCGATCAATTTTATCATCCACTCACTGTATTTTCTCTCATATTGACCCTGTGTTTTTCCCTTCCTCTATTCTTTCTTTGAATGGTTGCTCTTAGCTCTTGGGGTGTGGAGTGCTGGAACAGCAACTGAGAAGCTGATGAAGTAAAGTGTATGTGGTTTTCGAAAGATGTTATTCTCAAAGAGACAGCATCCTGGTGCTGAGCTGCTTTTGCACAATCTACGATACTTGGTCTCAGACTAAACTGCCAGTTATTTGTCTTTGATGTCTTTCTTTTTCTCTCTGCTTTTTTCTTCCTTGAGAGTGAAATGAGATCTTCAAGATTGGCCTGCTGATTGGAACCAAATCTTCCCGTCCTCCCCGGTGGTTCTTCCTTCCTTCCCTCTGTGTGACATCAGTAGCTCTCTGTTGTTTCTCTTTGTTGCTGAAAAATCCATTTGAACACTTGATGCTAGTTGAACAACATTTTTTGGTGCCATTTGTGTTGTTGTTTTTAAAACAATTTAGATCTTACATCACATGGACATGATATTTTTTTGCAAATGTGTCATGTTTGGATCAGATATTATTGTTAGTGGAAATGACTCACACCAGGAGTGCACTGCCTAGTGATTTAATATTGTATCTTGTGAGAGAAAAGGCACAAATTACTGAGTTTTGGAAAGTATTACATGGATAGTTTCAGTATACATACTAACTTAGAGTAATAGTTAACTTTCTTGACATTCCTGCAGAAAAAATGTCTTTCCTTTCCTGAAATGCAAAGGTGTTTAAGAATGGGATAGGGGAATAATTATATCATATAATTAGTATTTTTGAAACTGAGCAGTACATTTGCTGTCTAACCATCCATTATTCTCATTGTCTGCTGTTTAAAAGAACCCCTGCAGGGTTTTGGGGGTTTTTTTAACATGAGGATAATCCACTCAGCTGCATTTTTGTCTTTTGACATTCTTTGATATTTCCATGCTATTCACACTTCACACTTGAGGTGAGTTTTGATAGGCTCAGAGCACGAGTGTTCATAGTACACCTACACATGCTGGGTTGTGCTCTTTTTGAGTTGATTTAGTGAAGCCTTTGTGTCTCTTGCGCTTAAACTTAAATCCTCAATGTGTTGAGGATTGGAAGTAGACATCAGTATGAAGTGAAGTTAAATTTTAGGGGATGTTACCCATGTGCAAGTTGATGAAAGCTGGCAACTGTCTGAGGCAGTTGAACATCATTGTGAACATAATGGGCTATAAGGGAAAAGCATTGTAAAGAAGACAGCAAGACATGATATCTGACAGTTTCCTCTTTTAACACAAGCAAGCCTAAAATGACACAGGCTTTATCTTTCTTTTTGTTTTTGACATAAAACGTTCCCTTACTGATATAAATATTGGAAACATCTATCAGTACAACACAATACAACTCAAGAGAACTGCAAACTACAGCATTCAAAATGACCATGACTTTTACTAAACAGTTTCATGACAGCTTAACCCTCTGTCATGATACCTGCCTCAGTCCTGTGCCTCCCTACCTGTTGCCACTTCCCCAGTGGCTCTCTCCCCCTCTCTCCCTGTGTGAGTTATTGTGTGAGTGGAGACAGGTGTGCTGGAGTCAGCGCAGAGCCCCACCAGCTGCAATCCACTCCATAATCAATACTTATACTCAGCCCTGTCAGATCCACACTGTCAGATTATAGCCTCTGCTCAGTCACACTACGCTTCAAGCCATTTCTTCTGCATTTATCAGTTTTCTTGTTGTTACCTATTTTCCCTAGCCTGACCCTGTCTCCTGTTCTCTGCAGTCTAGTCTTTTCTGTCTCCTGTCCCTTGTCTCGTCAGCCTTGCTTCCCTGCCCTGGACCCCTGCTCTACCCAGCTTCCACAGATTCCACTCTGGACCTGCTGCCCTTACCCCAGCCTGCCTCAGCTCCTGGCTCCTGGCTTCCAGTTCAAGCCTCGGCTCCAGAGTCTCAGATACAAGCCCAAGCCTCAGCCCCAGATTCCCAGCTTCCAGTGCAAGCCCTAGTTTCCCAGCTACCAGTACTATTTTCCTCTGGCCTGTTTCAATAAATACCTTGTCCTACTGTGTCCTTGTCTCCTTGCCTCTGTGTCTGCACTTGGGTTCACCTGCTCCGCCCCCACATAACACCTTCATGAAGGTAGAATTTAATCCAGGGCTGGCACCTGATTATGTATAAATATGGGTAAAAACATGTCAAAGTCCTATTGACTTGTTATCCAGTTTTGCTGGTTTCAGGAAATCTCTGTCAAATCTATTTCAAGAAAACCTTTAAAATGAAACACAAATGGCAGCAAGTGCTAGACTGAGCATTATGGGTCTCTATTAAGATCATGCTGGTCTCTTGTACTTGAGAAACTGAACCCAAACAAATTCATAGAGTAACAATATCATGCTCAAAGATGTTGGAACAATTCTGGCACTTTCATTAACCCACACACTGATTCCAGCTATTTTGGGTGACTTTACACTGGTTAGACCCCTGCAGAATCCAGCTACTCTAACAGGCTATCAGTGATATCAGTCTAATATATGCCTGGGTGATGCAATTTAGATAACAGCAAAAGCAAACAGAATAATCTACACAGCTAACTTCATGTCTGTCCACCCGCATCCAAAATAAACATACCCTGAAACTGATTGCTGTTGTTGTGAATAAACCAATAAACTCGGTGCACCTGGGGTGTCACACCCACACATAAAGGTCCAGCAGCAGAAAAAAAGTATGAAAAGGTGCAGCTGCAAGCGTCCCCCTCTCTCTGCTTAAATGAGCATTAGCAGGTTGCTTGTAATACAGGAGCAAGGAATGATGATCCCAGTAGTAACGTTAAGTACTGCTCACAGCTGTGTTTTTTTAGTAGACATCAAAATGTACCCGCAAGGCTGTGAGAGTCTTTGCATGGAAGGCAATAACAACATGAAAGTCACACTCACCCTTAGCTTTCCACAGTTACTCCAACAAACATCAAACATTGACTCAAAGTCAGTTTTCTGAGTGGAGATTTGTCGTATGCGTAAACACAGCCACTGAGCCATAAAAATACGTCGTGATGATGCTTTTTCACCGCTGGCATCCAGTTAACACATTATTGAATTTGCACATTACAGTATGTCAGTGCATCCTCTTTGCATGTGTGTGTATTCACAATCATCGCATTACTATTCTAAGCAACTGAAGCCCAAACTGCTGATGAAGGTGTGTGTGTGGGTGTGTGTATGTGTTACAGCTCCTTTGTGTGTGTTCCAAGTCAACAAGTTCATGAAAAGGCTTTCATACACAAAGCAATAATATCACTGGCTTAATGGACCCCTTGGGGCTCACACACAACATGCACCATTGCAGGTTGTGATTACTCTTCATGATAGTTTTAATGAAGCTCCTCTGCTGATTCGCAGATTTCAGGGTCAGGGTGATGTGTGTGTTTGTGCGTGTGTGTCTGTTTAGTTGTGTTTCATGCATTCTCTGGTGCTAAAAAGAGCATCAGGATCTGGACAGCCAATTAAAACAATCTTCAACAAAAATCCCATGTAGAATACGTTTATGCATTATAGAGACAATACATGTTTTTTTCTCCACTTTTTTAAAAAGTATTATAACAAGAGGATTCCACTGAGGCTGGAGTATCCTTTGCAAGACAGCCTTGTGTGAGAATAAATGAATAAAAAGTAGTCGGAAGGATAAAAATAAATCACAAAAAGGGAACAATATTTCATAACAGAGTGGTTAGAATAATGTTCTCAATGGAACACCATGTTATTTAAGGATTCAGCCATGTTATTCTTAGGGCCTCCAGGTAGTTGTGGCAGTATTTGACTCCTGACTAGCAAACTATAGTGAGATAGCTGTGTATGTATAATATTTTTGTATATTTATTATATTTTTGGTCTGTGTATGTTGCACAGACTTGACCTCTCCATCAGAAAATAGCAGTTTTTATCTGAATGAATTTTACCTGATGAAGGTCTTAAGGCCTGAATGTAAATACAGTACCTTTGACAGTATTCAGGATGTTGGGGGGATTAAGTGAATGTTTGATCGTACGCGACTGTCAATAAGACTTTATGATGTGCAAGAACTTTGCTCTGTCAGCAGTAAAGACAAGTAAAAATGCTCAATACTATAATATTTGCATTAAGAATTTAATAAAATTATGATAGATACATGTTGCAAAGGGCGGTTGGCTAAAATTCATTGATGTGCGCTCAGAAACATGCAGTACTTGCTGGTGAATAATAGGCCTTTTTTGTGTCACAGTTAGAAAACCACCAGGTGTAAATGACAAAATGAATGATGGCTGAATTCCATTTAGCTGCTTCAGTTTCAGGGTCCTTGTATTGTTCATGCTGGCTCACTGTCACACTGTCACGGCTTACTGTCTATTATTAATGTTATCAGTAACCCCTGTGCTTTTCCTGCTATGACAAGTCAGAACGCCTGCTGTGAAAAAAGGCCTGTTTACTGCTGGCTACAAGATCTACTTTAAATTTTGTGTCATTTAAGCAGTTAACCAGAGACAGAACTTAAGCTCATGCAAACTTGCTGCCGTGTTCACACAAAATGGATTACTGTTTATCAAAAGCAACATATCATGCTGCTGTGGGTGGCGGGTAACTTTGACTGAATTATCTGGAAAAATGGACAGGAGGGAAATTCATAGAGCTGCACAGTAGTAATCACAGTCTCCACACCGCCTGTGGTGATACTACTGCTGCCCAGAGTGAGTAATACTGTAAGTGATCTGGTCTCTTGCACATAGACTACACTTTCTCCCTCTGAAATGACATCTTCTTTAAGACCTTGTCTCTCAGAAACTCACCTCTATTTTCTTGCTTTCTGTTTTCTTATTTTACTCTCTTCTCTCCTTCTGTCTCTTTACTGTACCTCTCTCTCTCTCTCTCTCCAGCTGATGACCTAGATTTCAAGCCACCATGTTCTGCTGCAGTCCCTCTCTACTGACACGCACATTCATACACAGTAAAACACACCCTTACCTACTACCCATGTTTTATTAAACGCTTGGCTGAGTCAAGGTTGATGCAAGGCAACAAAAGGACTTTATGACACAGACACAAAGACACCCTTAAAACACTGATACAAACATATAAACTTAGACACACCTCACTGCATGCTCAAGTTTATGTACACACTACTATACACTTATATACTCAATATTCATGCAAATTTACACACATACACACACACACACACACACACACACACACACACCTCTACATGCATACGACTTATGTCTTAAATCCTTTAAAACCATCTCTCAGCAGATCTCAGCATCTTTATTGCAAAAATAGCCGTAGCACATATGTCTGCATATGTGTGTGTGTGTTTGTATGTGTGCATGTGTGTTTGCTATAGACCTATAAATCATCTGTGTACATGCATATTTGTATTACAAGTGATGATTTCACCGATAAGCCAAGATGAAATCTTGAAATTAATTTCACACACACAAATCTCCAAACAAATCAAATCTAAAAAATGGGGAACAAATGAGGTCAATTTACATCCCATGAGATTCTGGGTATAGGTTTTGAGTGGTTTACATTTGAGAAAGCATTCCAATTAGCAGATCCGTTTAACTGCATCATCGTTAGTGAATGTGGAGTCTGCCATTCTGGTTTTTATGAAGAAAAACATTGCAGGCAGCTTGCAAAAAATGCATTTTACTTCATGACAAACATGCAAACGACTTACAATCAAGACAAGCTATGACCCCCCTCACTATTCAAATTAGCTATCACTGTCATTTCATCATCACTCTTACAATTGAAGCCATCATGACGAGTCTGCTAGGTGAGGTTGACATCTTTCCAAATATGAATCCAATAATTGACAGGTCTCTAGAAAAAGAAACTCTGAAGTGAAACCAGTTGCACTGTCACAACAAACAATAGCAAGTTAATAATACTAATACTAATACTAATACTAATACTTCTAATAATAATAATAATAATAATAACAATAATAAACATAATCAAAACAAAGAATCATAGCATTTATGATAAAACAATAAAACAAGAATAAATAAAATAAATAAAATAGGGTAAAATTAAATTAAAAATGACAGGATAAGACAAGAAAAAACACCCGATAGGTAAAAGTACTTCAGAAGAAAGCAATGTTAAAAAGATGAGTCTTCAGATTTTGTATAAAATTGACAGTCCCTTAAGCCCCCAGGTAGACTGAGCTAACAACACCATTTATTTAAACCAGGTAACTGGCTTTCCAGTGTTCCCATTAACATTAGCTAAAATGCTCTTGAAAGACTAGTAAACAAGCAGCAATGGAGAGAGGAGATGAGGAGTGAAATATTATGGATATGGATCTTTATCTCCATCAAAGAAAGGAGAACGGACTTTATGAGTCAGATACACCGTCTTTCTCAGTCTGTTTGCTTACTGTTGTCTTTAATGTCCCACCATTGCTGTCCATGTGAGTTAACTTATTGCTGATATTGTTGATATTATGAGGGTTATTATGAAGGATGTACTGCACTTTGCTTGTCTAGAAGACACTGAAGCTGTTGTGTTATGGTATGCTGCCTACGCTGAGACAGAACCTGCAGGGCTTTGAATAATTTGGATTTTCCACAATTTTGCTTTAATGACTGTGGACCTTGAGTGTGTAAGTCATATATGTGATATATATTGCATTGATTCTTTTTGATATGAACATACATTTTTACGGCTGGGAATGTTACAATGTTACAGTTTCATTTGGCAGACGCTTTTAACCAAAGCAACATACACATGAAAGTTAATACAACACAAGCAAGAGAAGAAGAGTAGGTGCAGATAGTTCAGGTCCAATAGAATGTAGATGCCAACAGGCAGTGCATGGAGGCAATGCATAGAGGGCATAGAAGTGGATAATAATTTTAATTTTAATTTTAGTGCATCAGGTGTGGAGGTGTTTACAAAGGAGCTGGGTCTGGATTGAGAGGAGACTCTGTGGATTGAATAGAGTTTGGTAAATCGTTCAGCCACTGTGGAACTACGGAAGAGAAGAGTCTGGCTAGCGACTTAGGGCCCTGTTGTGGTGGTAATACCAGACGACTTTCATTGGCAGAGCGTAGTGAGTGGGAGGTAGTGTAGATCTGAATGAGGGAATTCAGGTAGGTGGGAGCCAGTGGAGGGATATGAACAGTGGAGTGACGTGCTGTTTTTGGCCAGTTGAAGACCAGATGTGCCGCCTTCTGGATCATCTGCAGAGGTTTGAACGTGTATGCGAGGAGACCTGCCAATAAGGAGTTGCAGTAGTCAATGCTTGATATTACGAGAGCCTGTACCAGGAGTTGTGCTGCATGCTCAGACAGGTAAGGTCTGATCTTCCTGATGTTGTACAGGGCAAATCAACAAAACAAGCAATCAAGGTCATGTGAACCTTAAAGGTTAGTTGGTAATCAATCATGACACCCAAGTTTTGTGCAGACTTTGTGGGCATGAGTTGGGCTGAATAGAGCTGGATATTGATCTGCTGTTGTATAGAGGGACTGGCTGGGACTCACTCTCAGAGAGGTTAAGCTGAAGGTGGCTTTCCTTCATCCATGCTGAGATATCAGCAAGGCATGATGAGATCTATACCGTGACTATGAGCCCTTCTGGCGGGAACAATAGGAAAAGCTGGGTATTGTCAGCATAGTGATGGTATGAGAAACCATGGGAGCAGATGATTGCACCAAGTGAGGTGGTGTATATTGAGAAGACAAGGGGACCAAGCACTGACCCTTGAGGAAAGCCATGCGGTTAAGACTGATACGGATCTGCTTGAATGCAGTGGGGAACACATCCATTGTAAGCCAGGAATCGATGATGTCGATGACTGTGGGGTTAAGTGTGGGCAAAATGGTCTGTAGGAGGTTGGATGGTATTGGGTCCAATGGACAGGAAGTGGGACGAGAGTCCAGCAGAGGCTTGGACACTTCCTCCTCAGTCAGAGGGGAGAATGAGAGGAGTGCGGCCCTGTTAGCTGGCAGCTGCAGACTGAGTTGGTCAGGTTCAGAGAACTGGTTACTGATGGCAGAAACCTTATCAGTAAAGAACGTGGCAAATGTGTCACTGCAGTGAGCACAGTGGAGGGCACAGGAGGATGAGGAATGTTAAGTGTTCAAGGATTCAGTGAAGACATGTGTAACTGATGTAGCTACAATATTAACATCATGTCATGTACAGTTCAAGTCAAATTCCAGTCACACTTTCTCCTTCAAGTGAAGGGGAAAGTACGTCTAGACTTTTGATTGGTACTATATACATGTGAATTTGTTAATATTGTTGATAAAATGACACATTTTCTGACTTTATATCTTATTTCCTTAGATGGTAAATGGTAAATGGACTGCATATGTTCAGATAACCTGTCTGACTTCTGAACCACTTCACTGCTAAAATGAGCACCTAGTTTCAGAGTGCATTTAACTGGCCCCACTTAAAGAACAGCTGGTCCCAGTGCAGCCCTTGTGGTTTAAAGGGTCCTGAGCCGCCACTGCTTCAACAAAATACTTTATGCAATAATGTATTTGCATGTTTTATGAGTGATTCTTTTATTGCATATGTGCATTTCATTGTTTGCGTATACATGTGTTGTGTCAGTGAAATTGTGTCTGTGTGTTCATGTGTGTACACTCCACTCCACTGGATAATCCCATTGTGCATTAATCTTAATTTAATCTTGTAATTCTGCTTCAGGCTATGTTATGTTTGTGAGTGTGAGTCCTCATGTAGTGTGTTTGCAGCTATTTGTGCATCACCAAAGTTTGAGACACATGAGCCAGCTTCTGTTGTGAAAGTTGTGAACCTGACATAATAGATAATAGATAATTAGAACAACATAATTGGCATTCTTACCTATTTTCTCAATACGAGTTAATTGGTAAGAGCAACATTTAAAAAGGGTTTGGCACCATTTGTATTTCAAATCGCATACATCACATCTTACTTTAGTTTCATTATGTGAAAAAGTCTAAAAACATAAAGAAAATACTATGTGTGGTACAAAATAGGATCATTGGATTTCTCCAGACCCATCAGTGTAACCTCTCCAATTATGTCTGCAATGCTCTCATCTAGCCGCTTTTGTGTGAATCCTGTCCAGTCCCATTAGGGATTACCAGCGTGATATTACGTTAAAAAGGTCAAGTATCACCACTGCTTTTGATCATTTTGCCCATTTTGCATGAAAGGTTATAAAATCATGTTGCTTTCAGTTACTGTAATGGTTGGAGAGTGTGGCAGTGGCGTGACATAACACCTCATGACAGCTGCTTCAAGTAAAATCCATACATAATGCAATTTCCTTTATTTTATTAATATTTCTGCACAGAATAAACCACATGGGCCAGCAAGTCTTTTTTAATCTACAGTGTAACTTCTTGGAAAAGTCAAAATGTCATCATTAATTTCAGCTTATACATCTATACCTCTCTGAAACCAGACATATGTGTGTGTGTCTGTTGTGTCTGGCATTTACATTAGACATTCAACTTAAGTACTGACTATTTTAGTACTAATGTTTTCAGCATGGTTTTCAGAGTGATTGTGAGATGCATAATGAGTGTGAAGAGTTTTCTGATAAAACATGTCAGTCGTTTGAAATTCACTCAGTTAATAAAAACAATAATAATAATAATAATAATAATAATAATAATAATAATAATAATAATAATATATTAATAAATTACATTTATATAGCACCTTTCAAGATACCCAAGGACACTTGACACATAGAAAGGAAGACTACTCATGGAAGATGCTGCTGGTGCATGATCAGTAGTTTACATATACAATATAGGAGCTAATAATAATATCCAGCCCAAAACTGCATATATGCCATCATTTGTTGTTCTATGTCATTTTTATAGGCCACAGAAAGTAATCAAACCAATAGACATCGAGCTGCACTGCCTGAAGTATTTTTCACCCCTGGGTGATAAAAAACACACTTCTCTTACAGCAGATCTTTTGCTTTGAAATATTGGTTTCAGCATGTTTTTGAGCTGACATTTCTCTTGGATTTTGGTTGGAAATCAGTAAGTGATGAAGTATTTTCTAGGTTGTGTTATACTCTTTGAACTTGTGAAAAGCTTTGCAGTAAAAGCAACAAGAAACAGGAGGCAAGTTCTGTAAAAAGGTGTCTCTTGTGGACACTGCAGCCTTGGTCTCCTGTGAGGCTTTTGACATCTGGGCTGCATCTGTAGAATGCTGTATCATCTCTACAGTGCCAAAATGGAAGCTAAGATAAAATATCTACCAGAGATCAAAGCACCAATCCTGTCAGCTCTGCTCTCTTAAAGGTCACATTGCACATCAGTATATAATAGAATAAAAAAAAACTGGTAGACAAATGTGGACAAAGATAGTGGAGAGAAGTAATAGTAAAATAAAAGAGAGAGTTGGGGGTTACAAAGGAGATGAGTTGAGATAAGAGGAGAAAAGACAGAGAGAACAAGGTGTCTGACACAAACTATGACACTGCAAAGATTATCATCAGATCCTTAGAGTTCTTTATGCTGCAGGCATGAAACCAGGAAAGAAAGTTATTACAGAAAAATTACATTTCATTTTCAGAGAATCAGTTCTGCCTTGGCCTATGGCCTATCTTTTTTTCAAATTTAATAGAAATCTGTTCCTGCTAACTAACAACCAAAGAAACAGACAAACAAACTGGGCCTGAAACATTCTCCTCCTGAAAGAAATGTGTTCATTGGATCATTGGATCATGGAACATAGGCCCACATGCTTTTATTTCAATAACAGACATTTCAACAACAGGGATATGATCAGATAAAATTCTGTCAGGGTAATCTGTAACACATCATGTAATATCTCTCACATGACGAAAATGGTGTAATGTACAGCTCACAGATGGTAGTCCTTTTTGGCAGAAATAGACCACAGACTTGGAAAAAGAAAAGACTGGCACAACATCTAGCTGTCTCACCAAGCCCGTGGACACATCAGCGTTGGATACAATCACTGCTTGTCAGCTTTGGCACATGCAAATCTAAATGCCAGGTCAGGCTGACATTGGCCTGTAATTTCCCCAGCTAACTGAGCTGAGCTCTCTCAGCTTCTTATCACTCAGTCAGGCAATATAACAGCATGCTTAATGGATTATTGGCTTATCCTGGTGAAAATGTTATATCTGGGCAAAGCAAAAAATACGTAGAGAGGCAAATCTTGAGAGGTTTGTGCTTTCAATATATTGTTTGCAAGGCAAGGAAATCCTCCTCATTCTAAATTTATTAGGAAGAGAGAAATGAAATGGTTGTCCACAGTCCAATCTTTTCCACATCTTTATAATGTAAATATACTGACAAAATACAAGATACCCAGAGTGAAACAGGGAAAATTTGTTCCCCAAAATGTTTTTAAATAGTTTCAGAACTAGAGTGGAAAGCTTAAATAATGGTAGAAGGGTCTGAAATGACTAGACTTCAGTATATATTAACATCTTTCTACATACTTAAAGTATATTTAAGCATATTTAAAGTTCTTGAGGGCTGTCCACCAACAAGATTAGTTGTTTTTGTCTCTGCTTTGATGGCTGAAAAGACTGAACATACAAGACTTGTTCTGTGCTTTTCACTGTCACTATCCACATTAGGGGAAAAATTCCATTGCCAAAATTATTTCACATCTGGATTTTTAGACAGAAGACGACAGAAGGGGATAGGTCAAATGGGCACCGCATAGAGCTGAGAAGAGGTTTATTTAATTCAACTAATGGCTGAGGATAAAAAATGAAGAAAGAGCAGCAGTATCTGCAGATACTGTCATGCCAATGAGACAGACACTTTTGATCTGTACGGCATTCTACAGGGCTGGTGTTCACAAAGTCCTTGCAGGCTAACTTTTGCTCCTAATTGGCAAGTCTGGTAGTAAATTCAAAGGATAATGGATTCTTTTCACATCTAATTTCAATAAGTTCCCCCGGTTCCCCCCTAACCTAAAGCAAAATTCTTGCTTTAGGTTCTAAACTGTCATCATCTCAACTTGTTACATGCCTTGTTACTCCATTACTTTTCTGGAACATGACTAAGTCTGTGGTACATGAACCTTAAAAAGTTTCAAAACTTGTCACTACATTTTTATGTATTTTACTTTAGATGCTTCATGATCATTTCTGTTGATCATCAAAGAGACGTAATGTAGACTCACCTAAATGCATACTCACACTCTTGATGATCCTTGTGACCAAATCACTGGAGATTACATGGACACAAATCTGATATTCCCAGCTCTTTATAACATAAAATTAATTCACAATGTAATTGAAAATATTAAGAATATATGGGAAAAAATGTTTTCACCTAGACTTGACCCCTTGTATCAAGGTATTGTAGGGACTGTGCTAGTGTTGTAGTGTTAGTGTAAGTGGGTTGTTCAGAAAATGTTTCCTATTTCTAGGATCAGAGGCTGGATTCACACTGGAATATAATCTTCAACTTGAAAAGTATACTCTCAATATTTCATGTTAAGGCAGCTACAGAGCAATCAGTTCTGGGTCATACAGGATTAAGAATCAAATGTCTTTGCTCCCATGTCATACCAGAGGGATGGATACAGGGCTAAAATCCTGACTTAACAGTTCTTCCTCTAATGATGTAGGCAGAGCAGTGAAAGGACAGAGGCAAAAAAAAGGAATATGAAAAAAGAACAAAAGAGTGTTTCTGCCTTGAGGCGAAAGCAGCAGAGGAATCTGGAAGCCAAAAAGGAAGTGTCCAATCAAATAAGCTGCTAGTCTGGAAGACTTGACTGACTGACTGGTTTGCTGGCTACTTCAGACTCCAGCTGCATGTGTCGGGTCCTTGACTCTGGCTGTCATGAAAGCTGCTGGTGCAATCTGGAGCTAAACAAGTCTGTTTGTTTGAGGGAGCTGCAAGCTGAACGTTGCTAGCTAAAAGGCTGTGATGTGATGCACTGGTCAGTCTGAAACTTCCACTATTTTCACACCTTTACCTGTAGACACAGGTGGTGCTGCAGGTTTGCTGTGCTTTCAAGTGACCACAAGATTTTTAACAAGAGTAATAGTGAAGAATGAGCGAATAGCTTCACAAGGCATTGTGAAATTCTAGGCAGATGCTGATCACATAACCAGTTTTTCCAGCAATCTATCTTGTATAATTGTAGAAATAATTGTTATTAGTGTCTGTATTTTTCTTAGTATGCCCTGTTGTTAGTTTGCTTAGTTGTGGAGTGCACTGTTTAACTTACAATGGGGCAATTTAGAGTCCATCTTGGGAGGTGGCAGCCTTAAAACTGCCAGAGGATGATATTTACCAATGTAACAGGGCTGTAGGCAATGGGAATTTTGTTTACCTCACTGTAGAATATTCATATTCTCTTGTCTGTTTTTATGCCAAAACTGTGAATAAACATTACAAGTCATTTTCATACAGTAATAGCATAAAATAACAAATATCTGTAATCACACTCACGTTATCATTTATTTTATTAATATCCAGAGAGTATTCTCACAATCACTTATTGCTAACAAGCAAGTTTTGCAATTACTGCAATTACACAAGCAGTGATTAGGTTTCTATGTTTGGGAATCCCATCAGATAAAATGAGACAACATGTGGATTTGTTGCAGCCCACAACCAAATATATTTGTGAATTTATTTTGAAAGATCTAGTGCCGTGTTGTGTAAGATTTAATCTAGAGAGAAAATAAATCTGTGAAAAAAGCCCACTTTTTAACATTGTAGTACTAGGTCACTGCACATGATCTGTGCCTGCTCAAAAATAGGTATAGTTTCAGATTAGGGGGTTCTATATGAGTTCATACTTATAGCATAGCAACATTTTTCAGCATACTGTTTATCAGTATTCATAAACTATGGGCTTCCTTTGGTCAGTAAAAATATAACATATTCAAAAATATACCAAACTACTGGTAGAAAATAGCCAAATGTTGCTGATTCTGTCCTCACTTTTCTATCATGGGGCGTAATGAACTTTGTAGCCTCTAGAGGCTGCCAGCTGTGCTTTAAACTTTAAGTCTTGTTTTTATTTTTTTGAGTTCTGACAGCTATGACTTAGCCATCACACTAAACGAGTTTCGTGACAGGAGCACACAGGTATCTGCCCTCAGTTTACTGCAACAGGAAATTAGTCTAAAACTCTGAAATTGCTTCAAATATCATCTAGTTTAAGGTCAGCATTAGCCTGTCTCCGGCTCACCTCCATTTTTTCTGTTGGTCCTTTCTGCATCTGCCACTATGTGTCACAGTGTGTAACGTGACTTGGTGTGTTGCCTCATTACTGTGAGCTGCAAGAGCCTCCCACTCCCTAAAGCTTTAGTTGTCTGTGTCTGGTAACCCTTGCTAGCTGGGACACACAGTCAGTGAAAGTGAAAGGAGCTAATAAGCCAGTCCAGACAGAACAAAGAAAAGGGGGTCTGTAGTTGTGTGTATGTGTGTGTGGTGTGTGGCTATTGCTTTGTTCAACTATGTGACGCTGTAAGTGGTGGTCGGAACTTAAAATTACAACCTACCAATGCAAGCAAAACTTGACTACCGGGGGCAATTTTATTTTTTATGAAATTAAGTTGCCTGCCATAGTTTATGTATGTATTCTGTACTGAGTCACCCACCGTACATTTATATAATTTGACCAACAGCTTGATCGTAAAGCCATTAATCTGTCCCAGAGGACTTTAAAATACCCATGCTGTTTTACAATAAATGAAAATAAAAACATCCCCTCAAATGAGAATAAGAGAAAGCTGTCATCAAACTATGATTTGATAAAGACTGAAAGAAAGCATCTAGGTTTACAATGGTGCATCCACGAGACACATCTTTTGGTGTAGATATGCTGGCTGACAATAATGTGTTGCAACCTGAGGGCATAATGACTTTCATTTCTCTCCAAGATCATCTATTTGTTTTGTGGCACTGATTGCCTACAAAATGTACTGTACCATTCATATGTCTAACACCTTTTTAATTAAATCTGTCTTGATAGAAGTAAAGATGCCAAGTGTCTAGTCAGTAGTTGACAAGTTCACAAGCTTGAAAATTTTGTTGTAATGGATGATGTCACCAAACAAATACTTGACAACAAAACAAAGTGCATATATTATAAGTGATGGGAAAGAGACTAAAGTATGAAGATATTGTTGCCTTTTGTTCAAGCAGAGTTGATTTGGGAGTTGTTTTTATGGTTTCTGTGGTCTCATATGAGTCAGACTAATGTTAGGCTATGACTTCTTTTACTGTGAAACTATTAATGTCAACACCATGCACAACAATCAGGTCATTAATCAGCCTCTATCGATCAGGCCTGTACGCTGTTTACTACTGGATTTACTTTCTATATTTATAGCTGTATCCACAGGTATAATTGCAATCAAGCCACTATAATTAGTCAGATAGACGAGCACATGCTGTCATTTGCCAGTGAGTGTAGTGAGGCAGAGGCAGTTTTAGACACACTACACTGCAGTTTTGAGCTCAGACAATGATGCTATCAGAGTGTAACATCAACTCAATTTGAATGTTTTAGTATTTTTGTGGAGGACGGTAAACAGCATTGCCAGTGAGAAACTCAGTCTCTATCTGATGTAACGTAACAGGCAGAGTTCACATTTTCAGAAAATGTATGCAAGGGATGTGCAGAGAAACCAGTATTTGTATTTGTATCTGTGTTTGTATTTGTTGAGGCAGCAAAATTATTTGTATTTTTATTTGAATAAAAATGGAAAAAGGCTTAAAAATCCTGTTTCTGTTTTTGTTTTTATTAAGCTTTTCATTTTAGAAAATTAAAGTTACAATAAGTGTTCATGAATGAACTACCTTAAGAGGGAGATCCCCACACCAGGTCTCAACCTGTAGTCTCCCAGATCATAGATGACTACGCTGACTACTGAGCTAAAACTTTACTTATTGCCTCATTCCAGACAGACCTCTACCTATTTATATACCCATAACACAGAGACAGCACACCGTGTAACGTGTAGTGAAGAACTTCAAAGGTGATTCTTGCTTTGCACTTTTCATTCATTTGTTTTTTACAACCTAACTTTGTGGAAAGGGGAAGGGGAACAACAGGTTATGGAGAGTCCCTTGGGAGCACTTTGCATGTGTCAGTAGCTCAGCTTTATCTCTGGGGAACACCCCCAACTCTGGGAGTGATGTCAAAATAAGGAAATGTGCATCATGTAGCAGGTGGATGTGACCCTCATTGAGACTTGCTGATAAACGTAACAGCAGAGCAGAGGAGAGAGACTGAGATAGCGATGTAACCAACGCTGGTATTTGACATGTTTTTTTTCTTCCCGAAAACAAATAATTTTTAAAAATATTTGTATGAAACAAATATCCATAAAAAAACCCATATTTTGTGCTTTGCTGAATAATGTATTTGTATTTGGGCCCATCCCTAATGTATGCTTAGCAAACTTTTTTTTTTTTTTGCCAAGAGCCTGATAAAAAATACCTGATGAGTCCTCTAAATATAAGACAATAAATTGTTAGTCCATGCCCTCCAGAACAACACAAGTGTTTTCTGATCCAATGCCCCTATCAGCAGGATGACATCATTGTTTCAAAAATAAAACTGTTGTATAACCTGACAACGCTATGGTTAAGGTTTGATTTAGGCACAACATGGTTAGGGAAAGATCATCAACTTGGTAGATGTAGCACTCGGCTCCTAACACTACTATTTAGTAAGGATTTTAATAATTTTGGATCAGAATCAGAGGATACCAGATTCGGATAGGAGGCAGAAATGGATATTTGTAACATTAAATGACCACATGAGACAAGAAGCTGTAAACTGGTACTGTATATTATTTTTGAAAATAAACAAAATAAATAAAATAACTTTAAGTTCAGTAAATAATTAAATTCCACAAGGTCAGTTTCTCAGTTTCAATTTAGCAACAAATTATTTCTTCTGTCACTTTTTCTTTTGGTTTTGAACCACTGAGTTCTTTTCAACTACTTCTCTGTTTTGACTGGGTGAACCCTTCTATAGGTAAACTAAATTCTCAGTATCTGGATTCAATGTTAGTTAGGTAACAATCAGAACCATATCCTGTTCAATATTATCACTTCACAACACACTTTAACCTTGCAACAGTTCACTATTCACTGCTCTAGCAATAACAAAATCACTTTAATCAACGAACAATAATACACCATATCAACAGTATGAATACTCAGTCCACTCATTTAAACCAGTGCTGGTTATGGCTCAGTCCTTCCACAGGCACAGGGAATGCGTTTGAAGAAGAATGAAGAAGGTAAGTGTCTTTCCCAAGTCAAGTCAGAGTCTGAGATTTTGAATTGTGCAAGTGGGGCTGGGGGTTGAGCATGAACGTGGTGCTGGCCTTGTGCAGTTAAGATGTTTACCTTACCACCGTGGCAGGAGAGAGGTAAAGTTGACAGTTCTCTGCTCTGGGCTCTCGGTTCAGGGATCTTCAATCCAGGGATCTAATGGTCTCGTCTGGTTTGGCTCGCCATCAACTTCAAATCAACTCAAAAAACCTGACCTGCAGTCATTGACATGGCCAGAAATGATCATTAATCAACTGCCATTCTGATTCATCAAGAATGATTAATTCTTTAAACCTCAACAAAATATATACATATAATGTAAACAATCAACACATTTTAAATAACCCTTACAGTAAATTAATTTCTGAGTAAAATGAACTAAATAACTATTTTTTATCTTGACCAGGTATTTTTAAATTAAAACAATATTACATGAATTACAGACCAACAGTGTGAACTTTACACACTGTATTCTTATGTCTTCTGTTCTTTAAATCAAATTCACTATACCAATGAAATATAATACCCGACAAAACATAACTTAGTATGTTGCTTCAGTATTAAACAGTTCAGTAGCTTTACCAGCCACAGAAAACACTGAGCAATTAAATACTCCACATGTCACATCTTTATATTTTTTCCAGTTGAGTTGTCAAACAGTTTTAGTTTATTTGAGCTCTACAACAATCGGCTAATTGTACTGTTAAGCACTAAATGCTAATTTTTATTAGCTCTAGGCTCATTCACTTTAGCTACCCGGCTTAGCCTTGCATCGTGTGGCGCAGCATTTAATTGTTTACTTTTACTACGACTCACCAATTCGCAAGTTCCTCTGTGTCACTTGGCAAGTTTCAGTGAGCAACTTCTCACACACACACATCTACAAGCTTACATCAAAGTACAGGCTGTTACCATTCTGTTTTGACAACTTTATATGGTGTTTTTACTGTTTTATCTGAGTTATCTGTTTACCGTTCAGCAGTGGGTCCTCACTCAACAGTGTCACCTAGCGTCTGACTAGCGTACGCTGTGTAGCTTGCCTATGGTGCTGCGGACCTGAGGTCTGATTGGCTGAGGCACTTCTGTGTTGTTAACTCTTTGTGACCCGGGTTACATTGAGGTTAGGGAAACATCGTTTTGGTTAAAAATACTTCACTGAGGTTGGTAGACCTTCGTTGTCATGGTTACAATAACAATAACTTAATTAGTGATAGGAAACGATTGCCGTCATGGTTAGACCGTTGGTTGGAGACTCTTTTCACGTCTCTGTACTGCCATGAGCAAGTCAAGCACCGGTTTTATGCTTTTTTAGGTGCTTGGGGAGTATGCATAATTAGGTGATTTTAAAAAGTCCATTTCAGTCAAGATCACTCAGTCAAAAAACAAAACTTATATTGCCATTTGCAGTAGTTTTATTTGGCGTTATGGCTCTGTTCTGGGAGCTCCCTGCCCATCCATATGCTTGCATGGAAAGCCTAAGACAGGGAGAGCAGCAGCAAAGACCCCAGGTAAAGAACAGAGAAGGCAACAATGACAGTAAAAATGACAATGTTTAAGTCAGACAGCATGTAAGGAGGAGCTGGGGTGGAGGTGGGTTGTATGCGGCTTGCAGAGGAAGCCAATTAAATGCATAGAAGGAATCAGCTGATGTAGGCTTGCTTTGAGATCAGCTGCTGTTGTCTGATGTAGCTGGATGTGTGAGCTGGGCTTGACTTCGTGGCTTGCCTGAACTAACGCTATGCTCAATTTGTTAACCACAAAGTGATGTGGTAGCACAGTGCTGTTGTTACTTAAAATCACTGAATTAAATATTTAATTCACGGGTTGACTTACCCACTAAAGAGAGAAGTCAATAAGCTTCTACTTGAACTGAGCACCAGAATCTGATACATCTGATATTTGTTAAACTTCTGCTATACTGCCTAGTCAACAAGTTTACAGTGGATTTTTCTTATGGGGTAATCCAAGTAGTTCATCGTATTCCCTTAAGCTCTAAAAGTGTTGCAAATGAACAAGTGCACAAATATGGAGTTCTTATCCCACTGAAAAAACAGTGGGATAAACAGAAAGCTGCTATGAATGGGCGATATGATTCTGGGACGAAAACAGACACCATGAAAAAATAAAGACCATCAGAATGAACAAAAATTCTTAGGGGCTATATAATGATTAGGTCCCTGACTCCCCGTAAGCCTTCAACCAGCAACAACAAGAAAGGATGCAAGCCTTACCTGAACCCCAGTGAGCTCGACTCAGATTCCGCGTCGCTCGTTCTAATTGTGTGGTTGGGGCCTGCCTGTTCCGATCCTCTTCTCGTGAGGCTAACCGTGTACTGAGCTCAGTGTAGGTTTGAGTTCATTTAGGTTAACAAATAGACGCAGAAAGAAACTAAACCAATTGCACAATCTCATCAAAAAAGCCACTCTCCTCTCTCTTTCTTCTATCCTCATCTCATAGAAGATAAGACCTGACCTCTTGAAGCTTGGTAAGCAACCAAAAATGACAATCTGTGACCATGACAATAAACAAATGGTTATAGGCCACAGGTCCTTTGAAATGAAATAACACATTGGCAAGAATATAAGGCACCCCCCCCCCCACCCCCCCCCCCCCCCTCCCCCTTTTCTAACACCTGTTGTTGGAAAAAGACTTCTTGAAGATACATCACAGCATAGTCATGTACTCACACACTCTCCTGTCAGGCTCTTTGAAGCAGTCAAAATTATTTTGTCTGGCAGTAAGCATTTTTCAGACTGTTTGTCTTTTTGAGCTTCTAATCATCTGTGACAGTGGTAAATGGCAGTTTAAGGTTCAGTCTGTGGTCTGTCTCTGTAGTGAAGGAAGACACTGGATTAATTTTCACTTGTCGTGATGAATATATTTCCTCCTTGGCAAACCCCCCCCCAAAAAAAAACGTAACACAAGCCTTCAGAAACTCCTGCAGGTTAAACTGAGCTAACCAAACAATATAGATGACTGACTAACAGACTCACTCTGAACTGACATAAAGACATTTGCTAGTAGATGTGGGGGACTCCATTGTAACTGTAATTGACATGTAATTGTCTAGTCCTCGAATACAAGATGGCTGCACACTTTTCCGAACGTAATTTCCAGAATAAATTATCATCTTATATTCGGGCCTATAGGGAAAACTTATGTACCTTGGTGTATAAGTTAGGCAAGAAAGAAAATCTGGCATGATAGTCTTTTTATAGGGTTGTTTTTCTTACTATGACATGTTACACAGAATAAACCAAGCAATTGTTGCAATTTTTTTTTTCTTGACGCCCTACATCTGTCAGGTTAGGTCATTATCGGACTGATGTCTGATAGTTTGAATTCAATTTTACACTAAACAAAGCCCAAAGGCAAATCTTGTGGAAGGATGTTTTATATGCTGACTGATGTGTGTTTGCCACTCAGGGGGTGTCGACCATTGCAGCTACACATATAGTGACACCACATGTAAACCTTCCTGTACAGTATGGGTGAGTATGTCGCTCTGTGGGTAGAGAACAGACCCACCATGCCAGCTGGTGCACCTGTTTTGGGTCATGTTAATTGGCTCAGAACAGGATAAAGCATGACCACTCGTTCACACACACACACACACACACACACACACACACACACACACACACACACAGAAAGAGGGAGTAAGGGAAAATGACACTGCCACCCTCTGCAGTTGTACAGTCCATGTGTTAATGAACAGGCCGGTGTTCCTGCTGTCCCGGACAAGTTTCTTCGGAATCAGCAGGGTCAGTGTGGAGCCTCATTGTGCTCATGCTTTGACAGGGTTTAATTGTGTCCTGTCTCCTGATCTCACCTGGGACGTCCAGATTGTTATCAAACTGTCTGGTATTTTTGTCAGAGGCCTTGCAATGTGAGTTGTCAAATGAGCCAAACTGTCTTTCAGTGGAAAGAGATATCCTAACATCATATTGCCTCCACTCTTTTTTTTTACCAGTTTTAAATTTTCTGACAGGCAACAGTTTTTGAATAACTAATTATTCTCAGGAGGTGACTAACACTGCAGCTGTAACTGACTCACTAATTTGCTCATTAGACTGCTCATCCATAATTCAATTCCGTGTATCATATAGAATATTTGTTATAAATACATCAGTAGATCCTTTGATGTGTGCAAGAGAAAAGGGTTCAAAACACATTTTGTTTTCTCTTTTTTCTCGCAGAGAAGAGAAGCAGTCTAAACAAGTTTCAGTTGTGGATAATTTGTCACTGACATTGTATAGTATCAAGTATGGAAGGATGTTTCATATAATTGCTATGGCACTTGGGACGGAAGCCTTATTATTTAGTCAATCATTTTCAGTAAATTTCAAGCTATTCTTTCAACAATCTGAAAGTTTTTTTGTCCCCTTTCATGCACCCAGGGATGGATTTGAATTAAGGTCACTGAAATTAGCCCTTAAAGGGTCACTTTTGATTGTGTGGGCTATTTGCGATGTTCTTGTTTTGACTCATATGTTATATTGCCTCACAATTGGATATATTCTAGTGATTTTAAAATGTACTCAACAGCTCTCACTGATCTGTCAGTTTTTTTTTTTTTAATGATTCTCTTAGTTCAGATCTGATCATTGTTTAGACATCTATCTAATCCGTTTGTCTCTTTAAACTTACAGTATGCATGTCTCTTCTGTTTGTCTGTCTGCTTGTTTACTTGTCTATCGAAGCCATCTGTCCATTTCCCCATTAAATCTGCCTCTCTGTCCGCTGCTCCGACAGTTACCCATCTGAATGAATAAATCATCAGATGCCAGGTGAGACAGGTCAGAGGTCTCAGGGTTAAGTGTGGTAATAATATTCCTTCACAGCTGATTCGCTTCACATTTCCAGGGGTCAGAGTTCATCAATATTAAAGACAGACAGTGTGCTGTATGCTATATGAGCCACCTTTTACGCTGCATCCATGTTATTATGCTTCCACACTCACCTTGTCATGTCTTCTGCTATATTCCAAGATGCAACAGAATTCACACAGTAAAACTTTTGATCAATTAATTAATTAGACTTTCCTCTCATTCTTACTATTTTATATGACTACAAATGGTTTTATAGAAACCCTAAAATGTCAATTGTGTCAGCATATTTAACTATGAAAGTGGATGATAGTTGTTTTTCAAATTAAATATACTGACACCGTCTGAATATTATCAGGCATGCACAGCAGGGAAGCGATAACCGTGAGCAGTCCAACTGTTTTCTGTTTTGTTTTACGCTGACAGGAGCATTGGTTCAGTCTAGGTACATGAAACTGCTTGAGGAAGGTTAGGAAATGGCCAAGATTAATTGCTGGTGTGAGACGGATGGTGAGCTCTGATCTTAGTGGTGCCATCCTGGCAACCACTTTTCTGCTTGCTAATGGCACATTACCTACGTAATGTGTAATATGACATTGAACATTGGCATTTGATGTAAACATTGTGCTGCAGAGTCATCCGATATGAATGTGATTCCTGGGCAGACTGGGCTGTGCTGGTCTAATCGCTTGGTTGGGCAGCTCCTCTCACTCTGTGGGAATACACTGGCTTGATATTGTCAGTGTTTGACATTTTGTGAACGATGACGGGGCAAAAAAATGAGTATTTGACATTTTCACTTGGAAATTGAGGATCCAACTAAAGGGTTGTCTGGCCAATTAATCAAATCATCAGATTAAAGGGCTCAGTCCTCATTCCAATGTTGTTTGATGTTAATTAAATATGTGGGATTAAAAAGATTGTGTGCTACAATTGAACTCTTTTCCACCTAAAACCTTTAGAGAGCTAGATATGTGGGAACTCAAATGATGAAAATATGTCCCAACAGGGTTGCATGACAAATGTATGCAGCATTACTGACACCTTAAATTTCCACCTTTTTTATCCCTTTATTTCCTTCACACGTAGACTACCATTCCAATGAACAATCAATTTCAACGTAGTCCTTACAGCCTCATATTTGCTGCCTTCTGTGTACAGAAATGACTGCCCTACATTTGAAAATGCCACATCAACTCTATTGTTGTTTGTCAAATCCATTTGAAATTCAGTGGAAGCAAGCCCACCCACAGCCGGCACATGCCTCTTTGAGCTCAGAGCGCCGTCAGTGTGAGTGTTATAACGCAGGCTCTTTTTGAGTAGAGAACGGTGTGTTTCAGATTTTCTGTCTAGTTCAGTTCCCTTAGTGAACTGGGTTGACAGCTTGAATGCTGTTACACTCTGCATGCCTCAGTTAAACCTGCCTGTAGCCCGCAACTACACACTCTGTGTTTTACTGTGCTCTTACAGAAACAGAAACATTTATACATACACGTTTCTCCTCTGAATACACACTTGAAGAGTGGGTACACACAGGTACCCACGCAGGCACACAAACTAAAGAAGCAAGAGACGTGCAAGCAAACGTCATGGTGTCATAGAATTAACACAAACTCTTATGTTTGTGTGTGTGTGTGTGTGTGTGTGTGCCGATATGCACAGAAAAATACATAATGACAAGACAAACATGCTTAATTTACAAAATGCACCCTCACTTCATGAATAATAGTTATCCATTAAACACCATTGAGTGTCTGATGACAAGACTGATATCACTGTTATGTTTGTTCGATAGATATGAGGCTACAGCCAGCAGATAGTTAGCTTAGCTTAGCTTAGTTTAACTTATCTTAGCTTAGTTTAGAGTAAACGGCTAGCCTGGCTCTGCTGAAGCAAGGAAAATCCACCAGCATCTCCAAAGATCATTGATTAACACTTAATATCATGTTTGGTTAATCTATGATGATGGTTTTTTACAGGGGTTTATGTGCTGGACTACTTCTTGGTTCGAAGCTGGAGTCTTGTCACAGAGTCATATTTACTAGCTACTTTTACAAAACATGTTAATTGGTGAGCTTTATAGGTGCTGCGGGTGGATTTTGTTCCTTTGGACAGAGTCAGGCTACAGCTGCTGACCCACTGTTTATGCTAAGATAGGCCAATAAGCTGCTGTCTGTGGCTTTATATTTAGTTCACAAATATAAGAATGTTATCTATTCTCTCATCTGACTCTTGGCAAGAAACAAATGAGTGGATTTCCCAAAATTGGATTTCCCAAAACGTCAAATTTCTGCTGAATATTAACTACCAGTCCAAAGGAGTAAATAAAGAAAAAGTTCAAATGCTTAGATTTTTTTAAAGGCAGTTAACACTGTGTACATCCAGTGCACAGTAGACAAACACAGTGCACACAGTCAAGCTGTATGTACTATCAACATGCTTGCACACTGTCTTAGTAGCCCGCTTAAGTGCTAATGTTAAAAGGCTTTTCAAACCCTATTATACCCCTCTCTAAATTCACTGTATCTCTTTCCTCTGCTCTTCTTTCTTCTCTATCTGCTCTCATTCTCCTTCCCTGTTCTCTCCCACTACTTTTTCTTGCCCCGCCTTTTTGTCCCTTTCCTCCTCTCTCCCTCTCTCTCTCTCACATGCTGCCTTTCAGTCTCACTCATACACACAATCACATGCAGTGACATTCAGATTTCCAGTTTTATTCAAATGCTGAATTATTAAGGGAGCCAGTTTTAAGGAGGTCTTCTCTGCATTGCTGTGAAAACACAATCTCCATTTCAACTGCAAGTATGAGAAGAGACGCAAGCGAGTGGGCCAGAAAAGGAAAGAAGAGGGAAGGGAAATTAGGGCAGTGATTTGAAATTCCATTTATGAATAAAAAGAGAGTTTAGAAAGTTGTTCGCAGGCATTAAACATTCTAAATCTGTGGGTTTTTGGCAGTGTTGTGTGTCTGAGCATGTTTGCGTGTGTGTTTTTCTGTGTATGTGTGTTTTCCTCTGTAGGCTGTTTGTGGTTGTCTCTACTGTACATATGTGTGTGTCTGTTTGTGTCATTGTTTGTCTGAGCAAGCACTATGTATCTCCAAGTGTACAATAGGTGTCACTGTACACCACAGGTATTTGCTCTATCCTCTGACCTTTACTGTTTCAATTTGTATTGACCTATTCCACTTCTTGTCTTTGGGCTTACATTATCAACTGTATTTATTTATGTTGTTGTGACTGCAAATGGATTTTGCTGTTTTTTTATTCAAGCTATAGCCCAAATGGTGCCAGCATCAGCCAGCTGGGAGGATGCTGCAGGGACTGGGTGCCAGCACTGCACTGTCTTCAAAGTGCAGCAGATATACTTTGCATATAGAAACATTGCTGCACCATTTTTCTTTCTTTTCTTTCTTTTTTTTTTTTTTTTTTACACATGGACACATTCTTTTACATTTTGTGAAAAATGTCACATACACACTTGGCTGTATCTTTGCATATTAATGGTGCAGGATGCAAAGCATATCAGAGACATTATTCCTACGCCTACAGGATGCAGTAAGGAATTTTTGGTAATTTCAGGGCACCAATATGCATGCAGCACATCATTTGAATACATTCAGAGGGTGCGGTGGGCCTGCTTTCAATTATGACCAATCTAATCACATTGCACAATCACAGTGCCCTGACAGTTGCTTGACAAATACTTGAAAGGGAAGTTTTAATTAGCCACTGAAGGCAGATAAAGTTAACAACTTGGGAAAGTATAAAATATGTTCTTACCATGTTGTACTTGTAAGTTATTTTTGTCCATATTGTTTAGTGAAGTAACTAAAATCTGAGCCTGGTGCTGATGCATCTTTGAATACATAAATTGGCATGTGCTGCACTTGCTTAGTGACAACAGTTCCACATATTTCACACCTGAATTAAGAATTTTAGGAATTGTTATATTAAGCATATTCTCCATAAAATAAGATTAGATTGTAAATTTCACCTTTAATGTTTGCACACCCTAATAACACAACACACATATCACTGACTCTGCTATATTAATGTTTCTATTTTTAAGTTTTTCTTTGTTTTTCTTTTCTCTATCCTGTTACTGTTGCTGCTGCATTGACCCACTTTCCTCACAAATGAGGCTTGCATTGTTTCAGGCAGGAATTTAAGTCATGAGAACCACATGCGCTGACCATGAGCTGATCTGACCAATCTGAAATCATGTTTGACACCTCAACATGGCATTCTCTTGTAAGCTGCAAATTGTGATTCCTTCTCATGCTCTACTGCACGCTGTTTCTCCCTGAACCTTCATGATCTCTTCCTGTTCCAATATGTAATATATGTTAATCATGACAGTTCATGCATGTGTATTACAGCACAAGCTGTTTGGATTCATACAAAGAACTTACTGAATCTATGCTGATAAGTACAACTTTATAATGTTTAAAGTTTTTTCTTGTTTCTCAGAGAAATGTATTTTCACTCTAAACATCAAATTTTGTTTAGTTTGTCTTAACCTGAGGAAACTCTGTGTTAAAAAGTCTGTTCGGATGTTTTTTTTTTTTTTTACCAACAGCTTTAGTGAGTTGACTGTTTGTGTCTCATAACCATCTGGAACAGTTACAAGATCTGAGGGTGGACAGACACGTGGCAAAGAAACAAGGAAGAAATCAAGGTAAACCCAAAATATCTCTCTCTCTTGCTCACACACACACGCACACACATGCTCTCTCTCTCTCTCTCTCTCTCTCTCACACACACACACACACACACACGCTCTCTCTCTCTCTCTTTCTCACACACACACACACACACACACAAGCACAATGAGTCTGTGAATCATGGGTAAAGGAAGAAATAAAAAAGCTTAAAATGGTTATCAAACAGAGCAGGCATGTCTATCCCATTATCTTATCCCTCACAGCTCACCCTTAACCCTGTTCACTGCCTCCTCGAAAACCTTTTTATAAATGTGTAAATGCTTAGAAGTAGCAACATTGCCGGTAGGATGGCTTTCATGCGGGGATGGTGGGTTTAAGGCACTGTGATCACATAGATCGCCCCAGAAACAAACAAGCTATTAGATGATATGTTGGCACCTGTAAGGAGGGCACTATAAATGATTTGGAAGCTGCATTATTTAAGAAATAGACTAGATACAGCCAGCTTACCAGCTTATATATATGTGTGTGTGTGTGTGTGTGTGTTTTACCATCTCCATGGCTCATAACCGAAAGGAACAGAGAGCAAGTGTTCTTCAGCGTTATTTCACAGGCTCTGTAGCAGAAAGATAATACACAGAGATTATGTGGACTGGCAGGGATGGCCATAGTTAAGATGGGATAAAGAACTGCTTCTCTGTCAGTTCACATTCTAACCTCTTGACACCCAGGACACATTATGACAAAAGATAACTGTCATCTTGTATAACCAAAAGTTTGGCCCCAACCATTAATTTAAGAAGTCTTTATAATTAAATTCACTTGTAATTAAATTCACCCCTCTTTAGAATTCAAGTACATTCATTGTATGCCCTGGAGCACTTGCATTAGCGCTGATAAGCATCTATTTGCATAACAGCATCATCAGTTACATTAGCATTAGCCAGACGGAAGATGTTTTGGAATTTATGATGATATCTGTCTAAAACAGCCATGTGTAAATGTCACTGTAAACTGTATCTGTCTATCAGCCTGACATGTATACTGAAGTATTTATGAATTTGTCGTTTGCCCAGAATTGAATGTTTTACAGCTTTTTATATGTTTGTTGAAACTTAAAGTTATTCAAAATGAAAATAAGCTTAATCCACAAATTACCTACTGTAATAGGCTGTGTATTCTGTTATATCAACCTGTTAATCAGAACATAGCAATAGTAACTCATGGAATGAGGGAAAAAATTGAGAGGGAATAAATTTGGATGAGGACAGAGATAAGCACTGTACTGTTGGTAGGAGGAATGCAAAGTAGCAAAAGTGTTGGATCATAGAACTCCAGGTGGAATACCTCAGGGTATCACCATTTTAGGGCTGCAACTTACAGTTATTTTCACTATCATTATTTTTAAAAAAACTGTCTCTCATTTTCTTTGAGTCCTACGTGATGTCATCAAATGTCATGTTTTGTCTAACCAGTCCAAAGCCCAAAGATATTCCATTTAATGTAATATAAAACAAAGAAATATATTCTTTGTTTCTTCTCATATTCGAGAAGCTGGAACCAGAGAACTTTGGCATTTTTGCCTAAAAAATTACTTTAATTGATAATCAAAATAGTTGCCAGTTAATTTGGCGATTGACTTATAAAATTAATTCAGACAAAGGGGGCACAGCGACTTTCAGTTTAGCTTGCACTTATGATTTATTTACTTGCTTGCTTAAAACTGTACCCTACCTCTTAATCAGGGCTATAGTGGAGGGTAAACATGCCAACAAATGCTGGTTATACACCTCTAAAATTCTGAAATAGCAGCCCGCCTCAGCAGTTATGCATACTTTAACAAGTATAAAATTATTTCACCACTACAGCCCTGCTCTTAATCTTCACTCTGGTACTGCTGCATTTAGAAAGTAATACTGTTGATGTGAGGTGTGAATGAGTATATACACCAACAACATGAAAGAAACTAACATTGTATTATACACAGATGTTAAGCACTGTAAGTGAAACTATTCTCATTTCAAGTATAATGAGGGCTGCATTTAAATATAAAACACATAACAGAGAGCTTTTGAAAAAATGTGCATGCTAAAATAAAGTGGGTAGACCATATTGGACTCTTAGATAGTTTATTTTCTGTGGATTCACTTCGGATCATTTGAGTGGGTATATTTGCTCAAAAGATTTGTGCTTATATGAGACATACTGGTTTGGAACTGCCGGTGAGAAGTAGCCCACGAGTCTGTCCATTCTTGATTAAAAGCTGTGTTTTCACTGTCTACTTCTCTGTTTTTAGAACATGGCATGTGAAAAAACTTTTCTCTGACTTGCTGTACAGTTATGGTCTCCGGATGTGCTCATATGACATGCAGTTGCAGAGCCCTGAAGCCCCGCCCTGCTGCTGCAGAGCGGAGCGGCTCACTGATCGCCTGTTTATTCAAATTTTATTAATATTGAACGTGTAGCAAGTCCAAATTGGGTCCAAATCCTTGGGTCCCCAGCAATATAGTTGCCAAGTGTGAAGTAGATTGGATTGGTTCTCAAGATATGTGAAGGACACACATACAGACATACAGACAGATAGAAAGACAGACAGTCCTTGCTTTTTAGTTAAATGCTTCCAAAGACACTTCAAATGTGGTCCAAATCAGCCCCCACTTCACTGGCATTTCAGGCATTCCTGAGTTTTCCCTTCTTGCTGTATCTACTTGTCAGCCAACGAGGGAAGGAAAGATTTCCAAGATAAGAAACTTCAACGAAACAAAAAAGAGGACTGATTTAAAATGCTGACTGATGATGTCTCAGATGTTTATAAAAATACCATACCCAACTTAACTACCAATATTTTTTAAAAAAGGTTTTCCTAAATGTGTCCCCTCAAGCAGTGAAGACCAAAAATCAAATAATAGATAAGAAGATCTTTGGTTTATCTCAGGCTTTTAAGACATAACAAATTGATAAAAAGAAAACAGGCAACCAGCAGTGCTGTCATCCTTTATTCAGATGTTAGTATGTAATTTATGCAGTAACTGATGCTTAAATGTTCTCAGCAACAGATTACACACATAAATGCAAAAATATGCATCTTACTAACGGAAGAAACTATTCTGTCTGTTGACACACACATAGTAGTGAGGAAGTGTTATTTTGTATTCCCTGCCAATAGCTTCAGTCATTGACAGGTAACTCATGTATTCTCTACTGTGAGTGTTTACTAAATGAAACCCACAAACACCTTCTTATTGTCATTTAATTATCTGCATCAGGGGCATTTGAGTCTATTTCATTTGCCTCAGTTGTTATTGCTACATACTTGTTTGCTCCTGGCTGAGTTGCCATACAACTGTGTTTCTGATCAGACACTCTACTGTTTTCTTCAATAGGATTTATCATTGATATATGTAAGTAAACCAGGATGAAATGTATAAAGGTGCCCCTAAATATCCCGTTCACACCCTGACAGAATATGAACTCACACAAAATCACTTATGAACATATAATTTTATACATAGGCTACATTTATTTACTTAAAGGGGACATATTATGCACATTTCCAGGTCCATATTTACATATATTCTGGGGCTGTACTGGAATATCTTTGCATGATTTTCAGTTAAAAAAACTCCCTATTTATCTTATACAGAAACTTTAAGCAGCCCCTCAGTTGAACCTCTGCCTGAAACAGGCCATTTTAGCTTCTGTCTCTGTAAGCCCCCCTCCCAATAAGCGCACTTTGTACTGATTGGCCGGCTCTTGGAAGCTGCCCCTTGGGAGACTTCGCCAGCTCCAAAGACTACGTCAATAAACCATGAAACAAACTATAGTAGTAGGATTTCACTAAATGTCAATTTCTCACATACAGCCGTACATGTTCGAGACAGAATCTGATCTGAAATATGAGAGTGGACAATGCAAATAAGAGTTGGCTTGGCAACAACCTTAGTAACAAAGGCTATAGAAGAGATGGCCGTTTATGGGCATGTGCAACAAGCCCACGTTAGCTCATTGGCAGGGTAGAAAAAAACGTTGCAAACAAAGCATTAAGAGCAGATTGAAGCCTGGGCTTTTGACTTGAAGGGAGCATTTCTACATATGTTAACCTCAAGTTTCGGAATTTTGACAACGACATCAGAACATTATATAAGTAACAGAAAACCACAAAAAGCATCATATGACCCCTTTAAACTCCAAACTGTAATCACACCTAGTCATCCCTTTATGCAGTCAAAGATAATGTCAATAGGTTTTTAAATGTATTGAGAAAAAGGAAGAAAAAAGGAGTTTATGAGATGTAAATATCACAAATGCTGCCTTTTGTCTCAGTTGGGTGGAGGTGTGTTTTCTGTGTCTGCATTTGATTGACAGCAACTGGCAGGTTGAGCACAAGCAGGGTGACAAGAGACAAAAGCTGTGTTCAGTGGACTGAATGCGTCACAGTGGCACGACCAAGGCTGTCCAATTTTGAAGGCTCCTTCAAATGTGGCTGAGAAATGCCGCCTTCTTTGCCCAAATTTGGAGGAGCCAACGGATGGATCCTTCATGGCCTGGCAGCAGCAATGGCGGAGATTGTTGTAATTTTCACTGTAAGACTTGATATATCACTTTATTAAGTTTTAAGATTTTTTCAGGTGAGAAAATAGCCATGTAGATTCCCAATATGTGGTCAGTTTATCCAAATAATGCCTGTTTGTAAATTTGCTTGGATGATATGTGAGGAGCCGCTGACTGGGCGAGACCAGCCGGTCATCTCAGCTGCTAGCAGCCCAGCTCCTGAGATGACTGGGCAGTCAACATCCCTCATCGACAGCACTGCTTCTGGGGCTCTATATGCACAGATATCACCACATTTCAATAAATATAAATGTATTAAAATGAACAGATCAGTCTATATTAAATTCCATTTTATTAAGCTACAGAACAGTTTGGATTTTTATTATAGCTACATTACAGACCGAATAACATCATTTACTGCATCTCTCGGTCAATGAGGTTATTCATTTATTTTTTTTGTGAGGAAAAAAGTGTTAGTGGAGCTTGGAGTTCAGATTATTTTGTCACAGTACAGTCAGGTACGTGTGTTGAAGCTGAGCTGGTGCTGCCAGCAAATCCGCTGCTGCAGAGAGAGACAGAGAGAGCAAATGAAAAGGCTCTTCTCTCTCAATAAAAAAATATTGAATTAATTAAAATAAAGTAATTGTTTATTAATACATTATTTATTTCATTTACAGCAGTCTTTACAGTTATTCACAACATAAATAAAGTACATAAGAAAGAGTATAACAGAATGTCTGCAGGTCCTTAAGATTCATAAATTCAGTTTTAGAAATATTAGGTTTCAGAAAATGTGTTTGTGTATATCTTGGTTCAGCTGAGCAGGGGAGACCCTGGTGGTGCTGCTGGATCTGGATGGGTTGCCACGATAATAAAATTAAAAGTTCTGTCTCTATTTCTACTGGCTGTGTCCCCATTATCAACTGCAGCTGTAAAGGTTGCTAGGTGACAGGAGTGGTGCTTCGTGACGCAAGGGTAAGGGCGGGAACAGTTAGTGACGCAGCTGGATATCCTCCGTAGACCAGACTGTCTCATTAAGCAACACTCGGTTACAGCCTTCGCTGTCTACATAGGACAAACCTTTGTAGACAGCGTCCTTCGAAGCATGCGGCCCCTGAATTGGGACACAGCTAAAGTGAACAAACTTGTGCTGTAGTCGTGGTCGTGGACAGACAGTGTGTTGTTAGCAGCGGTATTGAATAATAAGGACCACACTGGTATCTAAAAGGAAAAAGGGGCTGCTGATTAGCTGTCTGGTGCGCAAACTGATGTTAGCAGTGCACATTTCCCTGATGAATGTTTGTTTGGTGGCTCATTTGAATGCTTAGATGCAAGACAAGACATGTACTCATTTTTGTAAGTTAGATAAGGAGGAGACTTACGTCGGAAAGTAAAAGTGGGCTATTGATGCAAAAACAGGGGGCACCATCGTGAGACCAAAACAATGTAAAATATCATTTTCTCCCTTTTGGTTTCTCAGAGTACAACACAGAACATGCAATTTATACAACAGATGAATATGCTGTAGAAGACAAAAAATAAAATATAATTCAGTTTCAGTTGGACTTTAAGTTTTAGAAATCAGACATGTACCTAGACACATATACAGTCACACATGTCCATACAGTGATGCAGACACTCATTCATTTGGTCCCCTCTCTCTGGCCCATTAACATTTCATCAATGTGTCGAGAGACAAAATCAGCTTCATCAAACATTCATTCTCCCATGGCAGGTAAGCCACTCTATTCCTGCCTCCACTCACGCAACAAGAAGTCTGCATCCGCCTGTTCACCATGTGAAATTAAAGGTATTACCTCTTACCCAAAGCTGAGCTGCCTCTATGTGAAGGGGAGAGGAGGAGAGTACTCGGATAACGCTCTCGTTTCCTAATATGTGGGATGTAAAATACATGTAGAGTATGACGGTGGAAGAAAACATAAATATTTAAATCAGAGTGTACGGGGAATTCTGTAGCTCCTTTTAATCTACACACACTCACACACACCACATATTCAGTGAATGTAAATGTTGTGGCTGAGTCTGAGACCGTCCTCCTCGAGGGAACATCTACATGCTCCACAGCAGTCACATGCAAAGACATGACTGTACACGCGGTAGTGGTGAGATGCATTGATGCATGTCTTATGTAGCAGTTTTATTTACCTCTACATCCTCTTTCCCGCCCTCTCTTAACGGCATGTGTGTGTGTAGTTCTATGCATTGTTAGAGCTTGGTTATGTAACGTATGTTGACTAGAGTTCAGACATCTTTTAAGAATGATTTTTTTTTCTTTGCTGCAGATTGGATGTGAAGCATGAAAATATCCTTTTAGGATGCTGCGGAAAAGAGGAGATGAAAGGAAAGGGGGAAGCGAATAAAGGAGAGGAAGGGATAAGAGAGGAAAAAAGTGATAGAGCAAAGAAGAAGGCAGGGAAGGTCAGGAGAGGACAACCAGAAGAGTATGGGAATGAAATAGGAAGGGAAGAAGGGGGAGACAAAGGGGGAATAATCACATAAGACAAGTTGAGAGGTGAAGAGAAGAGTGAGAAGAGTGTAAATGTTTGCTTTATATCAACAGCAGCTCTTATCTAATGCTCTGCAAATACACAAACACTCACATTTTCTCTCTTTAGTGTTAGATAATACAACTGAATAATCAGCAGGTATCTGCCTCCTCTCACTGGCCTCTGGATGAGAATAAAACAACACATGACATACTGTTCCTCCTCCATCCTTCCCACTGTTGTTCCCCCTCCCTCCCTCCCTCCCTCCCTCCCTCCATTCCTTCCTCCCTTCCTCTTCCTTCTCGCTATACTCCCACCATCCTTCTATCATTCCTCCATCTCTCCTTCCATCTTTCCTGCATTCCACCTGCCCTCCTCCCTCACTCCAATCCATCCTCCATCATCACTCCATCACTCTACTTCCTGTTTCTTTCATGATTACACTCCTCCTCTCATCTGTCCCTCTCCCCATACATCCACATTTTCCTTTACTAACTAGCTTTATCTTCAGATTTCAAATATCACTGAACCATTCACACATGCACACACACACATAGACACACACAGTGCAACAGCACAGTAAAGAAAACAAAACATCTTCCCACAGATGGTTCTGGGTTATATAAATGTTTTGCTGGATTCCTTGACATTTTCTGTTTATTTTCATCATTGTTTCACACTGATTCTATGATGTACAAAGAACGAGTGGTTGATGCGAACTGAAGCAACCCACATTTATTAACTGTGGGACTGAATTTTTAATTTTTTTAATCTATAAAAGCTATGTTGAGAAGATTGAGAAAATACTGACTTATGCTCCAATTGATATTGTTGCATTTTTCAAATTATACAGATATTTTAATATTGATTTTCATGTTATGGTGTTTATTCTGTGTGTAGGGACGATGGAAATTCAGATTACTTACAGAGAGCAAGTTCTGAATTAAAAAAGTTTTACCCAGCAGCAGCAGCATGCAGCCTCTTTGGTTAAATAAACATTAGAATCTAAGGTGAAACAAAAACTACACTATAACTTTTGCTGTTTTACCTTGGACGGATCTCAAAATGATTTACCAAAATCTCAACATGCACAAAAACACATATCATGTACTGAATATGTAACACATAATGCCATGTGGGATGGGAGGCTTTTTTAAAAAAGGACTAAGAATACACTCTTACTGCACAGCAACACCCTCGGGGAGCTGTTATAGCAGAATAGGTTATACACAAACATAAACACACACATAGCATGGTTGTTTGAATTCTTAATTTTACAAAGGGGATTATAAATCAGTATGTTATTGTATAGCACACATTTCTTTCCACAAAATGATTGTGTGTGTGTGTGTGTGTGTGTGTGTATGCATGTGAAGGGTGAGGACGAAAGGGTTTGATCCATCAAAATGATTGAGGATGTTGTTCTTTGTTTTGTCCCTCTGCCCAAAAAAGCTATTGTTGTCCAGGGACTTCTGCATTCAGGGCAACTGAGAAAACTCACTAAAAATCTGTCTCTGGAAAATTCCAATCTGTCATCGAGTCACAGATCCTAAATCTTCAAGCTGGTGTGACATAAAATCACTGTTGCCTGTAATCTGGGAAAAGCATTCTTTTTAAAACTTTTTTTTTCTCAGTTCCCAGACAAAATCCTTTGTCTAGTGTGTGTGTGTGTCCTGTTTAACCAAATTTGCCACTAAACACTACTGCAGTGATCTGTAGTTTGTGTACATGTAATATGTCTGTTACAACTGTTTTTCTATAAAGTCACAAGTCAAATACATATTAGCTTCATCACTGGCTATGCCACAGATAAAGGTAATTCTAAAGGATGTCACATACATCTTCTTTTTCTTATGTTAAGAGATAGTAGCGCTACGAGAGGAGTCGTCAACATTGAGGTTGTGTCCCTAATCCTTATTGGTGTGGCTCCATGGAAATACTGTCTGAGTTGTTAAGTTCTCGACTGTGTTGTGTTCACAATTACTTACATTCTTGGCGAGACGAGACTGCAACTGAATCTTATGAATGATAATAGACAGTTAGACACAAGATGAAAAAGAGGAATTTTTAGCTTCAATTTGACAGGGGTGCATGGAGGTTGGTATGGTTCACTCACTTTTTATTGAATTATTGCCAAATTACATGGAGTAGGACTGAAGAACAACACAGCTCTGTTTTAACTAATTTTCATTGTTTCATTGCAGTTCCAATGATAAGCAGATAGATTTAACAGATGGTTGTTTTATATGCACCAGATTTCAATTAAGAGGTTTCACACCAGCGCAAACAAACCAAATACACGCTAACATCCCAGAATTTGAACTGAACCAAACAGGTTGGGTGTGAGAGCACCCTAAAAGATACTTCTTTGTGATGTTAAAGAAGAAAAATGTACTTTTGGCCTCACTGTAGGTAAATCACTGAGCCAAAGCTGTCATATAGCTAGTGATCCGGCTAAACCCATAGTCACTTAGCTGAGAGGTTTACAGTTGGGTCATTGTTATCCCTTATCCTCTGCCCTGCTAGCAAGTCATTGACTTGGTCACAACAGACACACACACACTCATGCACAACCCATTCATCATCAACCAGGAGCTTGTCAGAAAATGGTACTCAGTCTCTCTGAGCCATGGCAGATTACTTCCTGTAGCTGATTGTGTTTTTTTGTTTTCATAGCTATCTGCCGTTTCCTAACACAAAACAGTGTGTTTTCTAGTTTTAGAGGAGATCACATTCAGAAATTGTTCTCTAAGGTTATAAAATGACACCTTTAACACCACGTTGAAAATGAAGTCTAGGCTGCTGTGCTAGGGAAGCTTAGAAATTATGGTGCATTGATGTGTTTGTTGTACCATTAACTTCATGCTGCCTCTACACTAACAGTGCTGTTTTGTTTACATGTGCAAAATGATGAGATTGCACTTCAGCAGGGATGTTAGGCTGGTTTACTATCTGCTGCAAATCTCACCAACAGCCACTTCATTAAAATAGACTCCCAGTAATCTATGGCCTTGTGCTGTCAGTGTCCCATGTGCTCTTTACTCAGTGCTGTCAGTTCAGCTGAATGTACTGCATTTTAAAAACAGGAACATTGCTGTTGTAGTGTACAAATGAACTTCATTGCAACATGGGCCTGTTAATTACATATTTCTTTTAAGTAAAATGCTGAAACTACAAATTATTTGCCCAATGGCCTCCTACTGAGTAGAGTCTGCTGTCTTCCCTTGAGACTACTAAGTATTTGCATTCAGATGAACACAAGTAAGGCTGCTGTTTACCTATGGTGCTATGATGACTCCTTAAAGCAATGTTGCAAGACTTGTTGAAGTACAGTGTCTGCTAATAAAGTCCCTCAGAGTTAATTAAACTAAATTGTAAAAGTGCCTGTGCAGCTCAATGTCTGCTGAAAAGCCTTCCCTGAATGCACTTAATATTAAATGTCTGTTTGCCCTTGAATGAAAATCCTTTTCTGTACTGGAGTCAGCTGCATACAAATGCAGACACAGCTCTGCAGTGGGTGCATTTCATTGTGGCTCAAAATTTGATTTCATAACAACCAATAGAAATGTTACTGCTGAAAATCAATCAGCAGAGCACAGTACCGCACCCATGAGACCATGACGTTGTTAGAGGCATTTGTTTTTGCTGCACACAAAGAGGGACACTGGTCTGTTGTTTATGTTTGTGGGTGTGTAATATTCGTGTATTTACTGCACCTAAAAATCTAATTTTACTGCAAGGGATGAGAAACAGTGTGAGCTGCTAAAAGTCTTTGACCATTAAATTACAAATGTGTGTGTTTACTCTTGGTAATTTCACTTTACTGTCTCAAAACTATTTACATCCTGGCTTGCTGCTCACTGAAAATCCAACAACTAACAGCAGGATGTAAAACTAGTGTGGTATGATGAGGAGTAAACCATTCAAATGGAAATTATATGATCTATAGTAATTCTGGACCTCACTTGGTGACCAGACAGTTTTATAGTTGTTGAGGTGGCTTGCACTTGGCAAAAAAACAACAACAGATGTTCACAGAATGTTGTCATAATAAATAGTTTTGGCTTGATTACAAAAATGTTCCATTATTGGCTGCTTGGCTGTAACACGGCCCTTCATTAGTGAGCACTTACAATACAATACAGTTATGTCAGGGGACAGAATGACACAGTGGATGTCTTGTAGTGCAATAATCTCAGCAAAGTCACAGAATTAGTGACCTCAGGTAACATCTTTATCACATACACACAGTACATTGTCAGTTGATGCTATGGAAAAAATAATGGCTTAAACTTTCTACGTTTAAGGTTTAACATAGAACAGCAAATACTACTACTGCTGCCACTACTACTGATAACAACAACAACATATTAGGCAGTTCTATCAATGTGGTATATAATGCTCACCGCTTGAATTGAAAATGTATACATTTCATGTAAAGTTGTCATTCTCTTTTATTGTACGTTTCCTCTAGAGCAGTGGGGCTTGTGTTTATGGAGTCAGTGCACTCTTCACACTCATATTCCAAGGAATGCAGCAGTATTAACTGGTTTACCTTACAGTACCTTGTATGGTAAAAGTGGTTTTCCAGACAAAGTGTATAACTGGACTTTGACAAAGTGATTTTAATAACATGTTCTCACACATATGCACACACACAAATGACAACTATAAAAGGAAGAGGGAAAAAATGAAGTTATATCTCCTCACTTGCCTTTAATGTGCCTTTTGGAGCAGCTATTATATATTATATATATTATATTGCCTAGACTGGAACTGCAAATCTGTTACTTTAAAGGATGATTCCACTTTCACAATTTGCGTATAATTTAATAATGTTGGCCATTATTCCTATTGACTATGCTTACTCACCTGAGATCTGGAAACACATTAATATTGAGTGTCAGACGATCAGACAGATTGTCAGCAAACCAACAGTTTAACCATCTGTCATTTTGGCCTTTTGCGTTCTATGTGTTCTAGTGATTATGTCCCTGTATCACATTAAATGCGTTTCGTTTTGGAACTGTCTCCTTTTGCATCCCACTTGAGTTTGCAGCCCTGGTAAATTGATATCGTAAACAGAACAAATTCCTGTATGTACAGCAAAGGTTGGACTGAACTGGCACAGGTGGGGGGTGGGGGGGGATCACTAGTGCCCAATGAAACTGCCACTTTGCCAGGGAGCAGTCACTCAGCTTGATCTGTACTGCTCTAAAATTAGGACCCTCTCCATGAACAAGACTGCCCTTCAGCTCCAGCAGTGTGGGGAGAAGCAGCGGCAGTCAGGCAGAGCTCACATATTCAGTACTCCATCCTCTCTTGTCTACTGCACCACATATAGGGTAACCTCACTTCTGGCAATTCTCCATCAAATTGTCAGCCATATCAGCTCTTCAGCACTCGGAGCTAAGAGACTCATCATAGAGAGGAAGAGAGTTTACCACCTCTCTGAGAATTGAGCCTTATAGTTTGACCCTCTGCCAACCTGCTGTTGGATTCAGCAGTTGGGGATGAGGAAACCTGGGCAAAAAAAGAATATAGCATCTAGCACCTGGGGTTCCTAGAAGAGAGACTTTTGACAGGTATTTTATTTAATAAGATACATTGCAAAAATACATTTTGATTCAGTTGTTATCTTGTTTTAAAGCTGTGAAATAAAGTGCTTCTGTGATTCTGAAAAATTCTTCTGCATGTGCCAGACGTGCTTATGACAAATATCTGTTATATAATACTGAAAAAAAGGAATAAAGCACTCTCAATTAGTTGATTATGTTCTTTCTAAAAAAAGGCACAGTCATAAAATAGTAAAACACATACTCTTTCAAGAGCACACAAGTTTGCTAAGGTACAGACTGAGTGAAAAAGAGGCTATTTTGCAAATAAAAGGAGATGGTAGTACACTCTTTTATGCTGCCTATGTCCTCTGTCTGACTCTGTGTGGTATATTAAAGTTGTCTGCATCAGGCTAATCAACCAAATCAGCTGATCAGCTTCTCTCCTCTTCACTCCCTCTAATCACTGGATTTAGGTTGCAATTACACTCTCGTCTTGATTCTCATTCTTTCTTGTCGAGTGTAGGTACTCTGCATATGAATGTGTGTGATTGCTTGAAGTATTGTGCACGTGCGTGTGTGTGAGAGAGAGAGAGAAAGAGAGAGAGAGTGTGTGTGTGCATGTGTGGATTCAAGATTGAAGAGGTTTTATTATCACATCCACAGCAACACAGCAGATGGCAACATTGAAGGCAGTGAAATGTGGCTTCTTCGAGCTCAAGTTCCAATTAGAGTTTATTAAAATGAGAGAGAAATATACAAATATACATTATATTGCACCTTGGTGCTCAGGTGTAATATTGCACATAAGTAGTAAATAGATAAGTGTAGGCAATTGCACATAAGTGATGGGTGATAAATACTTCTGATCATAGAGGCCTGAGCAATGGGAGCAAATACATCCCCATTATTCAATTAGGGGGATCAAAGCACAGTCCCTGCATTCAGGTAATTATATTTAAGCAGTCTATATCAATGATCATTTTACTATTTTCAGCAACTGACAGAAACAGGTAATAAAAAAAATCACACATTTTTGGACCACCCTTTGTGTTGGTTCATTTGAAGCCATTGCTGATTGTTTGCTACAGCATGCTTTGGCTGTCAGTCACAGTCTGTCAATCTGCACCGTTTATAAAAGTGAGAAAAATGCCATTTAGCTTAACTGCGATCACTGACTTAAAATAGAACATAGGAAAAGATAAGCTAACATATGCTCAATGACCCTGCTTGGCTCACTGACTCCAGCCAAACTTTAAATTAGCTAAAAGTAGGATTGTACTGTCGTCAAAATGCCGAACCGATATGTGAGTCAACGTTAGCTAACTTTGCCAACCCGCCCACCTGACGTTACCTCGCTGATCAGACAGGATCCAGCTGTTTCCAGCCGACTCTGATTCGGTCCCTTCGCTGAAGAAGCCGAATCAGAGTCTTTTAAGTGTAACATGGTTATTAACAGGGCTGCCAATTCTCACACGTTGACCATGAGACTCATACAGTTGACACTTTTCACATACTCTCATGCCACACATCCATTTTCTCATGCAGTGAAAAACAAATTCATAACTGACAATGTTGTGGTTGCATTTGCTCCCCCATTTTAAAACATAACCAGGCGCACATGATAAAAACATACATATTGTGTAGTGTGGAAGAATGTGTGCTTGGTGGGTAAGTGTGTAGGAGAGGAATAGAGAGAGAGACTGTGTGTGTGTGTGTGTGTGTGTGTGTGTGTGTGTCATGTATGTTCACAAAGCGTGAGCCTGCTGGATCTGGCTCTGATGCTTCTATACTGCTTGCCTGAAGCAGTGAAAGCAGTCCATAGCTGGGGCGGTTGGGACCCTTGATGATTTTTCCAGCTTTGCTCATGCTCCTCTGGATGTAGAGGTCCATGGCAGTGCAGACCTGGTGATTCACTGAGCTTTGATGACTCTCTGCAGGGCTTTGCAGTACTGCTTGGAGCTGCTCCTATACCAGGCCATGATGCAGCCAGAAAGGACACTCAATGGTGCATCTGCAAAAATTGCAGAGTATCGTCCTGTCCATGCCAAACCTTCTCAGTCTCCTGAGGAAGAGGAGGTGCTGGTCCGCTGTTCTCACAGCTGTTCATGTGGACCCTGAGGAACCTGAAGCTGCTCACTCTCTCCACAGGTGCCCTCTGGATGTAGATGGGGGTGTGTGCTTCCTGTACCCTCTTGAAATCCAACATCATCTCCTTGGTCTTGCATACTGTAAGATGGAAGCTGTTGTTCTGACACCATGATGACAGGGCTATTACCTCCTCTCTGTAGGCCGACTCATCACTCCCGGTGATCAGGCCGATGATGGTGGTGATCAGGCTGATGATGGTGGTGTCTTCCGCAAACATGATGGTGGAGCTGTGTATTACCACACAGTTATTGGTGAAGAGTGCATACAGGACCAGAATTAGCACACACCCCTGAGGGACTCTGGTGCTAAGCATGACGGTGGAAGAAGTGATATCATCGAGCCTCACCCTCTGGGCCTGTTTGTCAGGAAGTCCAAGATCCAGCTACATAGGGCACTGCTGGTCCAAGGTCCTTGAGCTTGGTGACCAGCTGAGTAGCACAGTGGTGTTAAATACTGAACTGTAGTCCACAAATTACATTCTCACATATGTGTCCCTCTGTTCTTGCTGGGTGAGGGCAGTGTGGAGGGTGAATGTGATGGCATCATCCGTGGACCTGTTTTGCTTGTATGCAAACTGTAGGGGGTCCAGTGAGTCTGGCAGGGAAGAGGTGATGTGGGCTTTGACTAGTTGCTCAAAGCAGTTCATAATGATGGAAGTTATGGGGGGGTCCACAGACTGGGCCAGGGAGAGGTTGAAGATATCTGTGAAGATACCTGCCAGCTCATTTGCACATACTTTCAGAACTCGACCAGGAATGCCATCTGGGCCAGGAGCCGTATGTTGATTCATCTTCCTGAAGGTGTTTTACACCTCCTGTCCTGAGATCTCCAGCGGGCAGAGGTGTTTGCATGCTTGACAGAAGTTTATTCTTGTTTTGTTTTTTTAAGCTAGAGGATAAGGGAAACTAATTTCTTACGAGATAATAATTACTGCTAAAATATAGTGTAGCAGTAGCAAGTTGAGAAGTGTCAAACTACACAAAACATATACAGACATATCTACCTGAGAACATTAGTTAACGTTAGCCACCATATTGATCAGGTATAGCACACAAAACACCTGACTCTTTTGAACTGAGAACAGCATGATTTATTGCTGACAAAGAAGATTTTCGTGTTAACTTACCTGTACCCATTGATAAACCCTGGTATCACACCAAGAAAATGAGATGATGCAACTCTCAAAGCACGCTTGTTCACGCATATTACACATATGACAAAATAATAAATGGCTTTCAGGAAAGAATATATCTGGATGACCTTTCAACCATCAAACACTCTAACAGACCATAAAACATTACACTACTTGAATAGTAATCTGCGCATTACTGCTACGACGTGATCATAAACCACTGTAGCAAGTTACAGAGGTTATCTTGCATGTGCATTGACTATGAGGTTACATTCATCACTATGGTTAACATATTACAGTACAGCAAAGGTGGGACAAAGTCATTGTTATAAATCTCAAATCAAGTGATTTACTCATCTACAGCTGTATTGGAAACTATTAACACCACATCCCACTAAGGCCTACTCTTGTCTTTGCAGTATTTGGATGTCAGCAGCACCCTCAAAATGCAATTAAGATGGATATATTCTCTTTCTGAATGACTGATACTGCAGCAAACTATGAAGTACTGTTGACATTGTGAGTCATGTTACAGTCTTTGTTTAAAAATACTCTTCTTTTGTTCACCTGAATTTAACTCATGTAGTTTCACTGTGCATGGATGCTCTTTTCCAGGATTGCTCCGCTCTGTACTCACTCAGTTACATATTCATACCTGGATGCTGCCCAGCACAACCAGAGGCTTATCTGTTAGCTACTGAGCAACTCCACTGGAGCAGCTGGGGGCTAAGTGCCTTGTTCAAGGGCACCTTATAGCAAGCAGCAGTTATTTCACTTCCCCTGCCCAGCTTTATCCTGCTGGGAGAAAACCAGTAACTTTCCACTTACAAGAAGCATAAGAGAAACTAGTCGGTGAAACAGGTAGAGATTTTTAAAAAAAATTTTTTTACCATCACTGGCCTAAAAAGTAGTGTATCTCAGGCAACTTTTGTTTTCCACAATTAATATACACCATTTTGTGTCATGTTTAACTAATGTTTCTAGCCGATGCAAATTGAAGGTTATGTGATTGTAAAAGGCTTAGTGGATTTTAAAAATTTAAGTTCTCAGCAGCAGCACCAGAGAAAGTAAAACTCTGCACTGCTGTCTGATTGAAACAGCAGCCAGGTGGAGTTGAAAGATGCGACCCTAACTCGACCCTCCATATCAAGGCCTTAGGGGAGCTTCAGAGACTGGCACAACTTCACTAATGATGGGTGAAATGTTTCATCTCTTCATCACATCCCACCCACCAAACTCCGTCTCTTGCTCTATCTATCACTGTTTCTTGTTTTCTTTCCTCCATTCTGTTCCTCAGCAGTCCTCTCCTCCTCTTTTACTCTCACTCACTCCACTTTCCTTCCCACATTCTGTTCTCCCCCTGCTTTAGGGTCTCCTTATGCCTCGTCTTGTCTTCCATGCTGTCTCGTTTCACACTGTGTCTGCCGGCAGTAACTTAATGACCCAGTGCTGCAGGTTGAAAGCAAGGAGCTCTGGTCTGTTTCTCTATTATCTACTACTCTGCTAGGGAGGAGTCTAACCTATGTGTGTATGCTGTGCATGTGTGGGGACTTAGAGCTGGTTGATCTATTATCTGCTGCACGGTGAGAGGAGACTCATTCTGAAACCGTTTTGTGTATATGTTAGTGTGTGTGTGTGTGTGTTTGTTGTGCTGACAGGGATAATGCAGGACATGGTGAAATGCAACCATGGATGTATTATAAGAGCTGGATACCAGACCAAAAATAGCGCCAATTCAGTCCAATAAGAACTGCTCGGCTGGTGCATACATCAAAAAATATTTCTAGTTTCTGGGTTTGTGTCTGCGTTGTGCGGCCCACTGAATATGTGCAGGAGTGTTTCGCCCGCTGGCCCCACCCACTAGTTCCCGCTCGGCCCATAGACTTTACATTGTGATGACATCACAGATTTTTAAATCGCTTTTCTCAGCTCGAGGAAGGTGTTACAAATATTAAACCTCCATGGATCAAAAATTCATAATAAAAGGAGTCATAATTGACCTCGTCTGCCGTTCGAGATGTCCTGTCAACAGTTTTACAGACGTTTCTTTTACAATGGTGGTCTATGGGGAAAAGGCTTGGGGAAAAGGGGAATTTTTCGTTGCAATACCGTGATTGACCACTGGGAAAAATTGGCTGCAAGGCTGAGCTGCAGTGCCGTATCTAGTTCTTATTATACATCCGTGAATGCAACCCAGTCTCACATCAAAATGCGTGATACCTACATTGGTCCACAGTGCAAAACATATTAGTTTCACAATTATGGCTCTAAAATTGTGAGATGCCTACTTTTTTTTTTTTTCTTTTCTATTGGCCTGCGTCCATGTCATGTGACTGTCAAGTTTCTGTCTGCGAAAACAAACAAAAATGGCTGCCATTCCTTTTATTCTCAGTGAAAAATGCAATATTTTAAGATAGCTTCAGCATTAAAATGTGCTCAGGCACATAGGCTTGCGCTCTTCTGTGTCATCAGGGGACGCTTAACTTTGCACATCTTCAACAATGTATATATTTTTACACTTTTCTCAGTCTTAATAAATTCAAACAATGACTAAAACATGTTTTCTTCATAGCTGTAGAGAACATATGCCTAAATGAGATGATGTAAGAACTTACGAACATCAGAACTTTCACTAGGTGTCCCTTTTTTCTGTCATTGGGTTTCTTTAAAAGCTACCTAGCAGATCAGCGACCTCAGTCACTTGTCAGTCAGTCAGACAGCACAGATGGCAGAATGATAGGTGGATGGCAAGGTAGGGAGAAAAATAGGTCAGACACTGACAGGTTTAATAATAGAGTGTAAATTGCTCTGATATTGTACATAAATAATGTTTTGATTTTACAAAATGATACTATAACTCTAACACAAGATAGTTTGCGGTAGGTGGCATCCAATCTTAGGTAGCTGTTACATTAAGCTAGTTGGCAAGCTCTAGTTCGAGTTTGACTGTTAAGCAAACTAACACATATTGAAATCTGTCAGTATTGTCAGGACGATCGTGGTTTGAGCAGAATATCAGAGCAACTCAAATTACTATGGCTAGTTAATGCAGGCTAGTTTGCCAATAACATTAATTAATGAAAAGGAACTAGCTTGCGGTCTTTGTCTTGCCTCCCATAGGAATAAGACTGTTTAATTTGGGTTTATTAAGCTTTTTTACACTCCTATTTTCTCTTAAATTAGATAATGTATGCATGCTGCATAAATTTCTAACAAATCCCAATTTTAGCCCTGGATACACCAACTGTAAGATATCTGCTCAGCACCAAATAACAAAGTTGGTGACTAACTGTAAAGTTAAAGGGAGAAGGAAAGGCTATTGTTTATGTTACTTACAGTTTCAAGTCCCCTATATTTTGTAGTGCAGTTTGGATGGATAACAGAACTGATAAAAGAAACATTCTCAGCTACTAAAGCATCAGTGCTGAATATGAAGTTTTTGTGCCAGTGCCTTTACAAATCAAAGAGCAACGCCTCACCACTATGCATAAACCATACAAGGACAATTTATTAAATTTAGGATGAGACACAGACACCGATTTCTCCATATAGCCTCAATAGATCATAATGTAATGCACCCATAAAACTGTTGTTGTGTTTTGAGTACGGGGTGATACGCTTGTCTTTTCTGGACATAGAACTAGACATAGACATATAGATGATGCAGGTAGCAGGTAGATGAAGTGGGACCATCATTTTATAATGCACAACACTTTATGATAAAATAACTCCTAAAATACAAAGACTGATGATATCTAACAGAGTATGCAGGTGTTTTCCCTTTATGTATTATCCTGACCAGACTTCACTGAGAAAACAAAGAATATAATCATGAGAAATACAGTATGTTAACTAGAGATACACTATAGCTAAACCAAAAAGGAATGCATTTGTTTTCTAATTTCTTAAAGTTATCAGATTTATTTGTGAGAGAATCCATTTCTGAAGCAGCACATAAACATATATTTAATCCAGAGTGAAAAGTAAACCAAGCTCTCCAGGCTTACAGTTAAAAAAAGCATCCAGCAGTAGTGTGTTATTGCTGTTGTATGTTACTCATAATCTCTAGATCCCTGTTGGCTCTGGTGAAAGATCTCCTACAGGTCTATGTGTCATTCTTCTCCTCAGGCTAAAGATTTTTTTCCTCTGAGGACGTCCTCTTACATCATCATTCTCCTCCTTTTACAGTGCGAAGGATGAGCTGTTGACAGCTCAGAGAAGTATGCATGTGTTTTAGCACTTCAAGAGCCAGGTGTTGAAAGCTAAAAACTTTTTAAAATAAAGACAGAGATTGGCCTCCCAAAGCAGCTGATGGGCACTTCTTGCTAAAAATAAATAAAGGTGATTTGTGGACACAGGTCCATAGGGTTTATATCCCAGCCAGTGTCTTGTTGCCTGTTGGGAAGTGCATTAGTCACATCTCTTGTTTCATATCTCTGCATTATATCTCCTTTGGTACTATTATATAATCCTCTTCAGATGACCTGGCTATCCCCATAGAAATGCAGCCTCCTGGCCTATAGTTAATAATGTTGCCATGAGCATGTTGTACTGTTGGCATTATTACATTACTCTTAATCTTGTTTACACCATTTATAATGCATTATTAAATAGTCAGTGGTGGTCTTTTCTTTTTGCAGGAAGTGGCGCTGACCAGCCTGATTATAGAAAGTTGGCCATATATTGATACTTAAACTATGTTGTGATTAATTAAGCTTTATATGGCAGAAACTCTCCTGGCCCAGACCCCAATCACGTTTAAAAAAAGTACCCGGCAAAAAATTAGTTAGTTAGTGGGAGATCAGGTTAAGGCAAAACCTTATGTGTTAATAACCTCCTACAGGTTATTGCAGGTCATGTAAACACACCTTCACTGTACACCCTGTCATATTCTCTTGCAAGAATTACATACTTCATATGTCAATTGTTTTTAATAAAGATAGAGCATTTGGATGCTCGATTTCTCTATTGTGTATAAATCGCAATACAGAAAACATGACCTGTTTCTTAACAGACTTCAGTTGTTATCCCTTTAAAACAACGGAAAATAAAAAAAATAAAACATCAACTGGGAAGCAGAAGCAGGATATCTTGCTGTCAAATCATCACTGGGACTATGTTTGATAAATGGAGAGAGTGAAAGGCCCCAAAAGGATTTGCAAGTGATGCTGCTTTGGGTGTTTTTTTTTTCTTTTTCTAAATTCCAAGAGGGTGAACTACAATTTATCAAAGAGTAGCCTCTCTCTGATTTGCTTTCTGGAGAGTAATCATGTTGTTTCAGTTCTTGGCATAACTGTGACAGTGCATGAAATTCATGAAAGTGTGAAAGTACTGTAACATGCACATTTTGTTACCCCACAGGCGGTAGTTAGGCGACCACTGTGGGTCTTGACCTGTGGTTAAAATGGTAGTGCTTCAGACCTACATTAGCTTTTTTTTAAACACAAAGGTTACACCCAGATTAACATAAAAATACATTAGTTACAGTACATGGACAAATGTGCCACATGCTATTTGTCATCAGTTGTTAATATTTGTTGTAAGCAGCTGGGAACCACCTTATCTGTGGGTGCCAACCTGTACCTGCTTCAAGCAGGCTCACTAGAAATGATTTTCAAATATGTTTCAGTCCAGGGCTTCCTACCTGTGGCGCTTTTACACATGACAAGAGTACCAATGTGCTTATTATATTTATGATAGCTTTTTAGCCTGGGTTTCTGGATGAGAGAAAAAGGTTCACATGGGTCGTGGGTTGAATGTTTTATGAACCCCCAATTTAAAGCCGAAAGCATGTTCCAAGTAAATTTATCATGAATTATCTCAACCTGACAACCCATGAAAGAAAACTGGCAAGCATCCAAGCTTCGAGGATTAGACCATTTTTTATGACTGTTTTTCTTTCCTGTTTTATTGTAGGGATTTACACAAGATTAATCAGACAAAAATAATTATGAATATTTCCAGTTTCAACATGTGCTTATCTCTCCATGGTGACATAGATTGGTATCCATAGCAGCAGGCTGTTCCTCGTGTACCAATTTTCCACCAATATTTCTAGAGTTTGAGATAATTAAAATCGTTTGGAAAGTATTCAGTGGATACATTTAAAAGGATCATCAGCAATGGCTTCTACTGATTCATTTCATATGAGAACAAATGAATATATATATATATATATATATATATATATATATATATATATATATATATATATATATATATATATATATATAGTGATTATTTCATATTGATGCACACTCTGCAATTTAAGAGAGGGTAAACTACTGTACATCAAGATGCTTATGGAGATAATTAAGATTTTACACTGTTACAGCTTATGACAGTCCCTCTTGATGGAAATACAGTGGCTGCATGTTTCAGGTATGTTTCATTTGCCATGTAGACATGGGAGGCATGACTTAACCCTTACATGCATGGCTGTTTTTTGAAACATTCCTATATACCCTGGGTCACTTGTCCAGTACTTATATAATGCAGATTAAGCCATATATTATAATCATATTTCCTGTAAACTTTTCATAATATATGATTAACAATAACAAACACAATAATATTTGTGGCATTTTTTTTCTCAAAATGTGTTAATATTCTTAAATGTATTTCATTTTAATACTGTACTGTTTAACATATTGGCTACTATAACTTTCCATAGTCTGGCACTTACACAACAAATTCATTTTCAGTGATCACAAATCACAGTCATTTGCTTGTAGTCATTGTAAAATGGTTATGAACCACTGTTTGCGATCTTGTTTTCATGGGAGTTCCTCAGCTTGAACAGCTCTGTTTTCCAGGAAAGTGCTGTGCCTGTGAGATCTTCTGGCTTCCCAACTTATAAAGTTTTGTAGGAAAACTAAAACTGTGCCTAGTGCCTACCGAGTTGAGGTAACTACTCTATATTAGAGTCCCTTATCAGTCCTTACTTCTCTTGGGACCACTAGTCCAGTGTTATTTTGGCTGTTGTCATGGTCAGATTTATGTCACCTGAGCTAGCTTCATTCATGATCCAGTTCTGAGTCTAAATGACTTGATTCATCACTTAGGTACAGATACATCTTCATTTTCAGAGCTACTTTGGTCAAAAATCTCCAGTATCGGATAAGGTTTCACTATACCTTACACCCAGGTGTTGGGCCATTATGTGACAAAATTATTTTTTCATCATTGTTCTTGTATCTATTCATAGTAACAGTGAGACAACAGTGCAATCATGACGTCAAACAGGAAAACACAACATTACCAGTTATCATTTGCATCCAGAATACTATGAACAAAATATGCAACATTTTTCTTGGCATTTTGTTTGAGGAATACCAGGGAGTTGAGGGTTTGATTGAACTAAATGGATGAATTAGATAGGTCGTAATATGCTCATGGGACGCTAAAGAGCAGAGGTATGCATGTAAGGGTTAATGAATAAACAAGAGTGCAACATCCAAGCAATATGTGCCAGTTTGTGCAAACTGTAGGTGGGTGCAAGAGTGACTGTTGTCTTGCTCTGAGACCCTGACTGATATTCCATGACTTTCGGTTTTTGAACAGTCACTCTGATCCAAACATTTTACTTACTTGAAGTTGTTAACTACATCAAAGCAGCTCTTCAGACTTTTGCAGTTGAAAGTGTCTGTTAAGGATCAGCATTGATTTCCCAAAAGCCACATATTGCTGTAGCTGCCTCTACATTGACCTACAAGCCTCCTTGGATCTAAAGGAAGTCTCCCCTCAACTCCCTTCTGCCCTACAAGCCTCAATTATACTAAGAGAAGTGCAATAAATAGACATTTTTGGGGGTCTTTCTCAGTTTTCATACCTTTTTTTTCCTTACTCTGACCTTTCTTCCTCCTATTAGTACTTGTCTTTCTGTCATTTTTCTTTTGTTTTGTAAAAGACAAAATAGTGTAAAAAAGATTTATTCTTTTTTAAGCACTCCTGTAGAAAGTAAGTGTTGTGTGAAGCAACAAGAACATGAGCACTATAAGAGGCACTTCATTATTTATCCTGCGCCGTCACAGAGTACACAAGTGGAGTGGTTTAAAAAGCTGGGTGGGGCTGTCAGGGAAATAGTATCAAGCAGCTCCCTAAAGTCAAGCATATCAGGCCGGTTTAGCAGAGAGTTTTAGATGTCAACGTTTGCCTGCTGTAACATTTTGCAACTGGTAAAAAATTCTATTTCAGTGTTGTGGACATCCCCGGAGTTCTTTGTCTTAATGCTAAGTCTTAAAATAAGACTTTTCCCCCAGATACTGCAGCTATTACTTGGAGATAAAATCTAGGGACCTGGATTACTGTCTTAAAAAACTCATCAGACAGTAAAAATGGTGCTCTAATAGTATAATGTGAATGAGGTGACATGGAGGGAACACATCTGATAATGGTCAATTTCAACAAAAATGTTCAGCTTTAATGTGTTTAAAATTCAAGCTACACACAACAGTCGTTTTTCATTTATGGATCAGCAAACAAATTAAATTAAGTGCACAGTTTTTGTGGGTCCCAATGTGTTTAATTGACCATGTGTCCCAGGATGAGACTAAGCTACTAAATTTCAGACTTGAAGAGGTTTAATTAAGCAATGAGCCAAACTAAGGGCCCAGAGGCATTGTTAGGCACAACATGAAGCAGAGAAAAGTCCTATAAACTCCTTGTTAAAGTGAGAATATTATTGCATTACAGTACATACATAAAACAGCAGTGGGAGATTAATGTATTGCACAAAGACTGAAAACATCCAATCAGCATACATTTTTAATTGTGAAATAATGTATCTATTTTTGCTAACAACAAATAAACAGTGTTGTGAATGCTAATAATGATAATATTATAAAAACGGAAGGCCTTAATTTTTCTTTAAATCATTTAGTCAGGGGTATCATGCATGTCTTTTTTTTTTTTTCTTATGGAGGGCGCACAGTTTCACAACACATACTGTACAATAATGTTCACACCAAACCAGGCTGTAATTCGGTAAGTAACTTTCTAGAACTATAAAAGATTGACACCTATCAGCAGTATATTGCATTTAATAGCAATGTTTAACAAGAAAATGTTAGCGAAAAGGCTTTAAACTCAGGAGTAATGTGATTATTTAACTTGATGCAAAGTAAAGGACGTTCACATATATGTAGCTACTGTTTTTACTTACACTATTTAGCTCTTGACTTTGTAAAAAAAAAAAATCTCTTGTTTTTATGAGGCATTTCAATGCTGCAAATTTGTTTTGATAAAAACAATAATTTTGCTACTAATAATAGCAAAGGACAACAAGCTGAAACTGATGTTATTTACTTGTGGGTTAAAACCACTGACGCCAAAGTGACTTTAAAACTTTGAAAGGGTTAATTCTGGAGCTCTAAGTAATTTATAAATTCATCCAAGTCATACTGTTTTATGGCATTAGCTGAGATTGTTTATTCATACAGTGCTTCACACCAAGGTCGGAGTGTGAGGAAAAGTCGGAACCCCAAGAGGTGCACTTAGGATTTTATTCATTTCACAATTAATTTGGGCAACCCAACTCTCAGCACACTTATGCTACAATCTGTAACCTCACAAATGAAACAAATATGATATAATAATATGTCAGGAATGTTGTCTATGACAAAATGCAATGCTGTCATTGTAAAACAAAATAGCCAAAACTTCATTTTCACACTGGACAAAAGCTTTCCTATGACGATCTGGAAATGCAAGAGCTATTTATAGTTAATCATTCAACATTGTGTTCGCAGCTGTTCACATTAATTCACACTTCAGGCTTAACAGTCAGGATTTCATGCTACTGACACTATTTTAATGTTCATTCACTGGTATTGTCAGAGTGTGACAAGCAGCATGCCTGCACCCTATTGGAACGGACCCAGAGTGACCAATTAGCTGACATAATTTTAAAAAACAGCCTATCACAATGGCCTTAAGCAGCGAATAATACAGCATGTCCTACCTTAGGCGGTGAGAAAAAGTCTCATCAGTGCCCCCTTCTCTGCCATCCTGTCAATTATTTCATCAGTGTCCAAAGCCATAAGAATGTCTTTTTCTGTAGCCATAAGCATGAACGATTCAAGATGTAGTGCTCCATAATAGATTCTTGATGAATTTTAAAGTTGAAAAGCTGCACACGCATGCCACTTGTGTTATCCCTGCAGCTAGGCATGCTAACGCTAACAGGATTTTGCGTGGCAGTGGCATCGATATTTTGAATAAATGTGTTAACATTCTGCAGCATCACTCACAAGATTTTTTTTTCTTTTTCTCTCTGACATTTTTGCTTTTTGGGACCTTTATCCATTTGTATAGGCTAGAGTTATTTTCGATTCAAGTTCCACTCTTTTTGTCTTGATATGATTATTTTCTGCTTGACTGCTGATATTTCATGGATGGATGCATCCACTTGAAGGGGTGGTGGGAGGATGATGGTAGCACTTCCTGCACCTTCCTTACGATATAGGTAGCCTATTGACAATTGGGACCGTGTAATGCCCAATCAGATGAGATGCTCCAACATCAAGTGGGCAGCAGCCAGCAGGTTGAACTTTTTTTCCCCTAGCCAGATTGCTGGTCCGAGCCTGCCTCACACCACGGTTAACACAACCACAATTTGCAATAAATCTACTCAACTGTGCTACTACTAGTACAAATAAAAACATGCAGAAAAGCAACTTTTGTTTGTATACTATATTATTGCAATGTGAATGAGCTGGGGGACTCACTAACTATTGACATCAAAGAGCATGCACTCACCGACTGACTGAAGTGAATACAGGTGTGACTGATTCACCCAGACTGGGCAGACACTGGATTTGTGTTGAAGCATCTTGCTGTTGTGGCTCGGCAGTTACGTAGGACTGATGGTGATGAAGACAGCCAGAGTAGGGGTTTAGTGTGTTCCTGTGTTAGGAGGCTGTAGGAGAGTATAATAGCTGCCACCGCACCCTGTATGTTACTTCCTGCTGTCTAATGTGATGCTGACGTCTGACGGAATACTGTCCATGCCGTCCAGTGAAGCCATTTCCCTGGGGAGCTCAGACACTGGGGGAAATAAATTGTCATATGTATTTTTGTGTGTATATGTAGTTTTAATAGTGTGGGGAGGGAGAACAGGTGAGGGAGGGATAGGCATATATGGTTTCACTTTAAGCCAGTGATAGTTGTGGATTGCAGTGCCTATTCAGTGTTGCTTTGGTTGATAATTTGCAGTGCCTCCTGTTTAGAGGGTGCCAATGTGCATGTTCAAGTAATGTGCCTTACGCTAGGAGTCTAGTCCTGTGTGTAGTGATTCTTCAACTTAATGGAAGCCTTGTATCGCCCTGGCGTGGCCAGTTGCCCCATAATGTGTAGCCCTCCTCATTTTTTTATGAAGTAGCCTATATATTTATAGCCGTTGATGATTTAATAAAGATTGCCCTTCTTGTATTGTATACCATTGTGTTTTGTGATTATTTAAAGGCTCTAACACTAGTAGTGGTGTTTCTTGCTAAATAAAAATAAAACCCACATTCATTACATTATTAAGGTTAATTAAAAACACTTATTGTGAAAACAGAATTTCTAAAGCCATCCAATCTCAAATATTTGAGGGGGTTACTCACGTTGAATGGGTACTATGCCTTCACATTTAGTTCTGCCTTTTTAGGTAGCTCCTGTTTCTCATCCTTCTCTCACCTTGTCTACAACTCCTTAATTCTCACTGCTCTCTGTCTTTATTCTTGTATCATCCGTTATTTTTGACACCATCCCATCTCTCAGTTCTCTGTACCTTCCACCATTTCCATCAGTCCCTTTCTCACAACTCCTAAATCATTTTGATCATTCCGCCCGCCTGCCTTTTAGGCCCCTGTCTCCTTGCATCTTAAAATGCAAGATGGATGGACACAACATATTCCTGCATTTATCCCCCCTTTTCCTCCCCAAATTCATCCCTGCTTTACTCTCTCCATGGGGAGTCTAGAAGATGCCTTCCATTTATTATTTATCTCCATCCCGTTGTCCAGCTGCTCTCTGCTATCACACATGTGCACACAGACGCACACATATAAACACATTTGGAATTGAGTCTGTCCCTTATCCTCCTCGTGTGAGTTTATTTTAGTAAAGGAGCAGTAGACCGAGTTGTTTTTTCGGTGAGCCCCAGTGGGGATAGAAGTCACATCTCAATTACTGTATGAAGAGCCTTAAGATGAACTGAATAAAGACAACAACAAGTACACCAATAATAAAAGAGAAATGGGACAAGGAAGGATAAAGGACCAATATAATTGAATAGCAATTGAAGGAAAGGAAGCAGTTACCCATAGAGCAAGAAGAGGGGTGACAGATGGAGAGAAAGGCAGAGGGGAGAGGGGAAAGGCTTTGTTATACTAAATGGGTGCCAACTGGAAAACTGACAAGACCATTTGAACCACCGGGGTGAGTGTGAGTTTGTTCGGCAAATCTGGGGCTCTGAAAGTGAAAGGCTTTGAGTTGCAAGACCCTTTCCTTGTCTGACTGCACTGAGCTCAGGCTTGAGTGGCAGCAAGACAGAAATCTAATAGCCATCTTGACAATTTATGATGGTTTTGTAACTTAAGGAAAAAAATAAATTGTGTCACATTTCACAACAGCAAGAGATGATGGTCAAATACTCCTTGTTCAATTCTGCATGAACAGGTCTATTTGTACAAGATTGGCAAATACTGAGACAGGATAGACAGAATTTGTTTGTGGTGAAAGAATTTAATCATAATGTATTTTTTCACTGACGAAAAACACAAAAAATGAATTGAATATGTTCCTGTTTTGAATTATAATTTGTAACCTTTATTATATAAAAAGCAACAATCCCCTTGAGGCTGCACTAAAGTGATTTTAGAATAACTGAGAGGGTTTGTCAGTGCTGGGCCTCCCCAGGAGCTCTAGCAGGTTTCAAAATCCCTGTAAAAAATAACCTCTTGTGGTTTATTACTGAAAAAAAAAGAATTCTGCTAACACTTTGAAATACAAACGCTCCAATTTTGTGCCACTCTGATTCTGGGAATGGCAATTTGCAAATGCATGCATGATTTGTACTCGCTGATTTAAAGGTGACATATTATACCCCTTTTCCACAAGTTAACACAGTTCCCTGGGGTCTTAATAAAATGTCTCTGACATGCTTTACTCAAAACATCACAAGGATCAAGCCCCACAGCAGCCTTCTCACATTGTTTAAACAGCCCTGTTCAACTGGCTGGTTTGAGTGCCTGTTCCTTTAAATCAGTGGTTCTCAACCTTTTTTTGGCCAGCGCCCCCCTATCCCTTATACAGATCCCTTACTGCCCCCTGTCAATTAAAATGTAGGCTAATTGTCTTCCCTGAATATTAATTTTGATTATTATTTTGTGTTATTTCATTAAAAAAGCATATCATTGAATGTCAAATAACAGATTTGATTTAACTGGACAGTTGGAATATCATTATCATTAGTTTCCCAGGGAGCAAAATTGCCATGTCAGTAGATATTAGGGATGCATGATATTGGATTTTTTGCCGATATCCGATATGCCTAAATTTTCCATCAAATTTTCGCTGATTGCTGATTGCTGATGCCGATATATGCTCGCATTTTTTTCACCTGGCTGAGGAGACTATTACACATGCAATCATAGATTGCACTAAGTACGCTCACGATAGCCAATATATGACAGAAGAACTTAGGAAGACTGAAGTTCAGGAGCTCAGCATTAAAACTTAATGAAACCTGCCAAGTGGATCAAGCAGTAGAGTTTTCTTTGAGTTTATTAGACAGACAGGATTAATGTGTAGGATTTAATCTCTGGTCCACACGCCGAAGCAGAAGGTGGCAATAACGCACCTAATACGCTAGTTGCCGACCGCCGTTATGAACCAAAAAAAAGAAGTTTCTTTTTCAACCAGAGTGGTACATCCTGTCAGTGGAGGTGTTTCCCATCTGTTCAGCCGAACACAGCAGCTCCTCCATAGACTGTTTCACCCTGAAGGTACGGTGCTTCCTCCGCAGGCTCCATTTCACTCAGCTGCCCAACAGACCAAAAGCTGGACCCGCTAGCATTATGTCGAAGCATGACACACCTTCGCAAAGGTAGCCATGGGTGGGAATACTCCGATGGGGGGTTGGTATAATTCTAATGAGCTCCCAAACGATATAGAAGGGCAAGGCAAATCTGAATGGCTTGTTGATCACATGTTTTCTGACCAAGGCAGCCCACAAAAAACTGACTGGGTTGTCCACCTTTACAGTTTGTGTGTTAGTAGGAACATCAGAGACCCAATATGTACAAGCAATGGAAAAGTGAGTTTTTCATAGTATCTGACCTTTAAGTAAATCTGGTTCATTCTCACTGCAACAGCTTCCTCTCAAAGACAGCTGGTGTAATGACAATTTTCATTTTTCTCCCCCTCACAGTATCTATTCGAAAAGAAGAAAGGGGAACCCAGGAGAGAAAGTTCTGGCAGGGTTCGATCCTTGAGCAGCAGGGGCACTAATGTTTAATTCCAGAGTCAGTAGGGGTGTGGACTCTGAGCCCAAATTGTTTCTGAGCCACATTTTGTGACCACAATTTAGACAAAAACAGTAGAGCAGCGGCAAACACACAAGTGAGTACTTGAGAACAGTGTTTGAGTAACAGCACTTAGATCAGTTTCACCACTGAAAGGGCAAGCAAGCAAACGAGAAAAGACAGATAGAGGCAACAACTCTCAACAGATACTGCAAACAAACGTTCAAAATGACAAAAAAAAAGCAGATGGCTTTCTGTCACATTTTAAGTATTTAAGATCATTTTTTATTAAACACTTGTATTGCCACAAATGTGTGAAAGCACTTCCTGAACCAAAATCATATCTACCAGCATCATACAACTGTGTATTCTTTTGGTGATACATAACAGCCTTTTATCACATTAAATCATTTTTTATTTCATACATTTTGCAGCACAGTAAAATCTGTTTTGATAACTCTACAAAATGAGAGAGCAATGGAAAGTGACTAGTTTTCCTGAAATGTGTGGTAGTGACGGCAGTGGTGTGTGTGTGTGTGTGTGTATGTATGAGTATGTGTGGTTGTTTGACAGAGTGAGACATTCCTCAACTCCTTTCAATTATTTGGAACTCAAACTGTTCTGATGCTGATAACACATTTTGCAGCCCACACAACTACACGGGGGAAGAACAACATTATGCTTTCAGCACACATTCCGTGAGGTGTGTGTTTACTCTACATGTGTGCTTTGTGTTATGGCAAGATTTTTTTAATGTACGTATGTGTGTGTGTGTGTGTGTGTGTGTGTGTGTGTGTGTGTGTGTGTGTGTGTAAGAATGTTGTGAATGTGTGTAGAAAATTTCCATGGTTTGGATTTTGATGGTACCTTGAAGAAAAATCTAAACTGATTTTTGTGTGGCCGTGTGCATGTCATCGTGTGTGTGTGTGTGTGTGTGTGTGTGTGTGTGTGCATGCACGCATGCGTGTGTGTGTGTGAATCCAGTGTAAATACATGCCCACATAACAATGCTTAAAAAGTACTGATTGACTACAGAAATATAAACTCCTGTATAATATAATGCAACTATTTTTAGCAAGACATTTCAGAATTAAGAACACTAAACATTTTAAGTAAGGTAGTATTTATTGCAGGAGTACTGCATTAACAAACAGCATCAAAAACCTAACCCTGTACCTTTTGCATACAGAGGTACAGGGTTAGGTTTTTGATGCTGTTTGTTGTGAGTCATGTTTATAAAGCATGGTCTTCTTTTTTTTTTTTAAGCATGTGGCTTGAGAAAAGGAGATGCCTCATGCTGTAAGGTTGTAGTGTAGATGCTGTGCAACATGATCGAAGAGGTAAGAGAAACCTGTGCCCTGATGTGAGAGATCCCTGCTCCCTGATTTGTGTTCTATTGAGAAGCTAACATGTATAAATGCAGTCCATGGACGGGAGGTGAAAGCCTCTGAGTGTTGTTCGTGTTTGTGTGTATCTGTGCTACGCTGGAGCAAGTCAGAGACTCAGAGTACCATGTAAATCACCTGGGTGATTTACGTGGCATGTTCTCTCCTCTTAATGTTTCTCCTCTCTTTTTTCGTCATTGACTTGCATGGGTTTTCATCTGGTTTGTTTTTCAAGGCCTTAACGGTCAGTTTTCGCCCAACAGCTACCAAACTTCATGTACTACCTTAGGCTATTTCATTTAACACTCAATGAATGGTGCTTTCACTTGCCTTTTTGTCTGGAGGACTTTGTCTGGGCTACACGTACCGTTGGTGCACTTTATTTTTGGTTGAGTTTATTTTTGAAGTTCTAGGACTTATCGTTGCACTGTTTTGGGGGCTCCAATCTAAAATCCTGCCTAGGGCACCAACATAGTCAGGGCCAACCCTGTGTGCAGCAACTGCCTGCTTGCCTTTGTTGTTAACTGCATGACCAGTCACACAGATGTGGAGCGAAGGTAATGAGGAGAGGGAGTGGGGGGGGGGGGGGGGGGGGGGGGGGGGGGGGTTGACTAGTGCGAAGAGGTGACAGACAGAGCATGAGGAGATACAGGGTAAAAATAAAGGAGGGTTCTGATGGATGGAGAAGGAAAGAGGGGGAGCGAAAGAGGAGGAGGAGGAAGATAAGATCAGAGATGAGGATAGGTTTGTTGTTAGCCACATGACTGGACACAGGTACAAGACAGAGGATGGGGGGAGGCCAAGAGAAGAAGAGGAGGAAAAAGAAGGAGGGCTCAGCAAATGGAATATGCACAGAGAAGAAAAGCGTGAGAAGGAAATGAAGCACTTTGGTTAACTTTATGACTACAAAGTAAAATAGAGGACAGGATGGAAAGATGAGAGGGGGAAGAAAACTAGAGCAGACATAGGTGTGCTCCAATCCTTCAACCCATTTTCACTGACTGTGACTGGTGAAGGTGCAGTCATGAATGATTTAAGATGATTTTTTTTCAGAAAAAAGGTTAGAAGTTTGAGAAGGACAGGACACTGGGCAGAAGATGGGAATTATGCATTTATGCTCCGCTTGCACCTCATAAAAATGGAACTGTTGTTGCAGTAAGAGTTGAATGTAGGGAAAGAGACAAATGGGTCAGACATATACGGATAAAAAGCCATATTTAGGGTTGGAGGTTAAATTCAGCCCAAAAAGTTAAGTCAAATAACTCTTGAAAGAAAGTTATCTCTACTTCAACTTTGGCTGTGTGGGTAAAGGTACCCAGTGAGAGTTTGTTTCTGTTTGTGTGTTTGCTCACCTGGACAGGCCTATACTGAAAAATATCACTATAACATTGCTGTAATATTTTGATTACATTATTTTGACCTTAAACTTTTCCACATGATAGTTCTTAAAACATGTATTGGTTAAAAACTTTCAGCAAAACTACAATAGTATATGCTTTACCTTTTGAATCTTGATTACAGCTGATTATATAAGAACTAATAGTCCGCCTCCAGAGGAATAAAGCACGCTGAAAAGATGCACAAAGCCTCAGGGAGGACATTATCATCTGGAAAAAAAAAAGAAATATAATAAAAAAAAAATAATAAAAAAAGATCATGTCTCCCCCACAGCTTCAAATGGTCTCATTTCCACTGTTTTTACTTTCATTTTTTTTCTCTGTGCACCAGAAATGTGCACTTCACCATAGATTATTGACTGTCTTGTGCACCCCCAAAGGGATCTAACAAAGATGAGATGAAGGATGTTTTGTTTGTCAAATAGATGCACTTTTTGATCCATAAGCAACATGACATCTCGGATCCCCGAGGAGCAGCAGAACATCAACAGCTTGCCATACACTGTACATAGAATATGAGGTAGCATATTTTCTACTTATTTAAATCCTACTGTATTCTGTTCTGTACAATTACTCATTAAATGTCAGGTCTGCAGACTGCTGATTATATCTATTTAAAACCCCTTACCATTCCTGTAAATTCTTGTAAAATTAGCCTAAAACGTCTATCCCAGGCATATCCAAAGTAAATTGAAATCTGTTCTTGAACCATTTGGAGTGCATGCATGGTTTTAGTGTCTTTTAATGGGTAAAAATTAAGTTTAAGTTTAACAGTCCGAATCATTGTAAGTGCTTCTGGCATTGAGTAATAGAATTTTGAACACACTGAAGTAGACTGAAGTAGTTTTAATTTCTGCTTGAATATTTCTTTTGCAAACAGAGACCTGCAGATGACCGATTGCTGGGACCACAGAAAACAAATATTTTACGCATGTTTTTCTGAAGGTTTGCCAAAAAAAGGCCATTTGGAGACTGCAAAGCACACCTGCTTCAGAGTAACTAAAGCATAAACACATTATAGTGCTTTTTTCCCTTCTTGAAACTAAACTTTGTGCAAATAAAAGAATCAAAACAAGTGCTATGGTGGAAAAGCGTTACATAAAAAGTTTACATAAAAACCAACACACAGCAAACTATTTAAATTTACATAATTTCCTTGTTGTTGTGACTGGCTTATTGTGGCTTTATAGAACCCATTAAAACTGCATATGGTCATTTTCAGAAATCGTTGGCTATGCTAAGCGCCAGTCATCAGCATAATCTGTTCCAACCAGCTCGGTCTTTACACGAAAGAGCGTTGAAAGCACTTCCTTTCAACGCAGACTCTCATTTGTTATTATAGGCTGTGGACAGGACATGGAAGGGTCTAGCTGCAGTCTTGCAGACTTACCCTAACCCTACATGACACACCCACTTTACTTCACGACACATCCTGCCGACCCTAACCCAAACCCTAACCATCCCCTTCCTCCTGTCTATACCTAACCATGTGGGTGTGTCATGTTGTAAAGTGGGAATGTCATGTAGATACTGCACGCTGATGCTGCGGCTACAGCTGGATTGATTGAAGTGGGGTGTCAATCGAGAGGTCAGAGTGCAGCCACCATTTTGATACTGAGATATCACTAATATTTACCTGCTAACGCAAGTTATGACAGAAAATACCTGGAAGATAAGCACATCTGCCAGCTAATTTGAAATGATGCAACAGCAGGTCATGGGTGTTTATTGATGAAATAATGTGTTTTGGACTAAATATTTTACTGGATTGGATTGACTGGACCTTTGCCAATGTAACAAGACCATTTTTGTCTGAGTTTTAGGGATCAGTGGAGTAATATGAGGCTTTATAGGTGAGTTGCCTGAATTCTATAATTGTTAGTTCGAATCACAAGAATCTTAACTTACAAAAGATCTTCGCATGAATACCCACAAAACAGAGGAGTTGTGCACATTAACTGCAATACATAAATCAGTTTGGGGTTTACTGTATGTTACAGTGAAGTGCATTTCCAGCCAACAGCAGTTACATTTCAGAGAAAAATCTATCCATATTTCAGCCATATAAATAACTTAACACCAATTATAGAGACTTCAAGACATATGTACAGCTCAGTTTTATTTAGCTCATCCTCCAACAGTATGGTCAAAATATTCCTTCATGAACTACAGACTACATGTGAATTAATTCAACTCACTGTAATCAAAAGCGTGTTGTTGAGTAAGATAAGATAAGGTATACTTTAATGTCCCTGTATGCTGCAATTTGTTCTGGACTCCGTCCTGCAGTTCCACATAAGATAAAATCATAGTAAAAGAAAAAATGTCTGCATCTTAACAGCACATGACTTTCATACACGTACACAGTTTGCACATACACATATACAACAGTTGCCTGTACACATTGACGCATACACACCTACTGACAATGGCGACATATTACACAGGTAGGAAAAAGCTGGAACTCTGGGTGGAAAATGTGATTTGGATCAGATACTATTTTCTGTGCCTGTCTGATAATAGATTGCTCATAAATGGTTTGGAGGGATGAGTGTTTTTTAACCCCCATAATTTTCATAGCAGTCTGTACCAAATGAGTGATCTGTGATTTCAACTGTACCATCAAGTAACCATACTAAGCTTTGATACCATATTTTATAATACTCTCTAATACTGCATAGTAAAATAGTAACATGAACTTCTGTTCAACTCCATGGACCCTAAGTCTATGTAAAAAAATACATCCTCTGTTCACGTCTTTCGCAGGGACTTTCAAAATGGACCCTCAGGCTGTGTTTACAATTCCATGAAGCGTCTCTTTTAATACTGTATCAAAGACCAAACTGACAGTGAAAATATGTTAAAATTTGATAACTACTCACATACAATATAACTTCTTTTAAATAAAAGTTTTGGTTTGAAGTAAAAATACTTTTCCATTGGCATTCGCTGAATATTTCAGAAACTACACTATTTAAGGAATTTGAGATAAGCTGTGGTTGCAATTAGTTTCTTTTAATTGGCTAACAAAATTATCATTGTAATAATGGGTATAATAATTAGATTACTTGATACTATGAGAAAATAACTTTGTTTTCCTGAAGACTCAAGATTACGATCACATACAAACCACTCTCGACTTTGAAAGTTTGTTTGTCACAGTGTCTTCTTTTGGACGACCATCAGGGGGCTCCAAAGTTTGAATTCTACACTTATTAGCTTTTAAAAATCTCCTTTAAAAAAGCACATTCAGAACTCTGACCACAGCATTGCAGTACAACACTGCAGTGTTTCAGTGCCAAACTAGTGAACATGTTTTCAAATTGTTGTTGTGGAAAATTTTGTTTTTGTGCTCACAGCAAATTGTTCAATTTTAAGACTTCATGCTAACCTCAAGAAATTGTGAGACAAGGCTCACACAGAAAGACATGTCCAGGCAGTCCCGTGCATCCTGTCAACTCCAAAGCAAAGCTGTTTACAAGCTGATCAGTGCTCAAATAATAGATTTCTGCAAACACACACACACACACACACACACACACAGATAGCACAGGGTAGAGAGAGTGGGAGGGAAACACAGATACAGTCAGTCTGAAAGCTGATCAGTGCTTCGCTAATGGAGTTCTGCAGAGTCATAGCTCTCTGGTCTCCTAATTGACTTCCTGTCATCTGCATATCATTTACATACTGTTACCCTGGGCAACGAGGTATAGGAGAGTCTTGTGTGTGTGTATGTGTGAGCGATTGTGCTCTCGTGTGTTTAGTTAAGTGGGGATGAGTGCAGTGTAAATGCTGTTAGATAGGCCCATTAATCATGTGCTTAACCTCATCAGGAACTCAGCACACACACACACACACACACACACACACACACACACACACACACACACACTCACATGCACACGGATAAGCAAAGTGAGAGAAAGTGAGAGGCTATGAGAGTTGGAGAAAAAAAAAACAGACTGAGAGAGAGATTGAATAAGGAAAAAAAAAACCTTAGTAACAGCTGTCAATAGGGGGTGACTGTTGTGGTGGAGTAGGTCAGGCATTAGGGTTGGTGGTTCAATCCCCAGCAAGTGTCCTTGAGCCATACACTGGACCCCATATTGCTCATCATATATACAAAAGCATGAATGAAAAAGTATGTCAATAAATTATGTCAATCCACATAACACAAGTTAGCTAATGCAGCTTCAAGTCAGCTTTATGCAAAGCATAAAAGTGAAAAGAGACAGTTCCAGAAGTCTCAGCAGGATCCTAATATTTCCCTGCACTTGGGATGGTGTAGGGACACAATTCTGATGACATTAGATGTTTGGTTTTGTAGATTATCAGCAGCTTCGTTACACTTCGCCACCACCAGCGGTAGGGATAATTATTAGATTTTTGTGATTCACAAATTTAGGAAAAGAGAGCCTGAGTAATATGTCTGTGGAGGGAGACAGTCTCAGTGTTAATATTCAAGCCATCAGTCTGATAGTCTATACTGTGAAGATTTTCCTAGCTAGACACATTAACTAAACTAGTGGACTCCACACTTGCACTAGCTTTGAACCTCTCTAATCACCTACAATCTGCTGAGTGTTAAGTTCCCAATGTCAAACTTGTTTACATCAAGTTCTGTCAAAAGGTGTCTTTAAACAACTTCAAAGCCTTCATACCCACTCATCACTCACTTTTTTTTTTTTTTTTAACAAGCAGCCAACCTATAGTTTGGAGGTGTCGACCATCAACAGCTAGCTTAGCCCTGGTCAGTAAACACAGGACTACTTTAGAAGTCTTCACCCTGCTGTGAAGCAGAGAGTTTCACACAACTCTGAACAAAACCCAAGTGACTCTCAAGTGTTGTTAACTGGTGGTGCATAGTAATCACATCCCTCCTCTTTGGTAGAAGCTAACTGCCTCCAAGTAATGCTTTACTGCCTAACAGTGGCAGATGCTGCCTTCAACCAGCATTGCCAGATGGGAAATGTTAAAGTATTGTATTCTGAGGAAAATTATCGTACAAGAGTTCTAACCAAGAGAGCAAATAGGTGCAAATGTGCATTTTTCAGAAAAGACATTTATTGAGACGAATTACTTTTTGACACTGCCTACAAATCTAGCCACATTGTTTAAAAGAAAAAATATATAAAAATGCTGACGTTATATGATGCATTGGAGGGGGTAGTCTGATTGGCTGGAAAGATGAGAGAGAAAAGATGCATAAACACATATCCATATTAGGATCCATATTTAACTATCCTGAAATTAATTAAAATGAAATAGCCCAGACAGATTACAACTATTAATTCTAAGTGTCACAAAATGATAAAATTATTGTACATTATGGGACTTTTAGCATTATTGATCATACATCATACAAAGGGCAAAGTTATTGTACAAATACAATTTTGGGCTTTTAATTGATTAAGTAAGTGTTTCTATTTTTCTCTTGCTCTATTTTTTACAATTATCTGTCATGCACGTATATGTTTCTATGCTTGTATGTGTATACATACGCCTGTCTCTGTGAAGCACTTTGGTGCAAAACCTGTTTGCTTTTAAAGTGCTGTATAAATAAAATAAACTTGAAACTTGAAAGAGTTACACAGACAAGAGATAGGGAGCACAGAGAAAAGTAGGGTAAAGTGAGATAAGTGAAACAAAATTACAGAATGAGTAAGGAACCTGCTCTCCGTATCCTAAAAAGGAAATTAAATCCAGCCTGATCCCTTTCCTATGTTAATCTGCCAACAAAGCCAAGATGATGGAGAGAATAATGAGATTAACAGAGCAGTGTGAGCAATGGACTCACACCTAGAAATACAGACTTAGTATCATGTTTCTCAGCTGGTGGCCCAAAATAAATAACTTGGTATTGATACTTCAAAAATGACGGGTTACATCAGTCTGTGAGGCCTATATTGTCCCGATTAAAAATATAACCAAACACCAAAACTGTCCAAAAGGAAAATCTTGAAATTCTGACATGACAGAGATTAAAAATGTATTGTGTATACGTCTATATATTTCTAGTAAAAGAAAGAATTATAGCACACACTTTTCTCACGTGCTTATCACTGTATCCTTTGCAATGTCTTGCAAAACCATGTACTCTCTTTCTCATTCTTTGTCCCACATGTCAGATGCCCTCTTTCTTTATCTCTGCTGTCACTCCTCACTGCACTCCGCTGACACACACTTGGAAGCGCACGGACAGTGCGGTGACGAGCTGTAGTAAGCTGGGAAACCATCCTTTACCCGGAGGAACCATGCTCAATCCTGTATGACAGCAACCATCCATCCTGCTCAAGTGTCCTTCAGCGAAAACACTGAATTCCTTCCAAGTCAGCTCTTCCAGTATCGATTGAAAATATCACACATACATACACTGGGAATACAAGAATGGAACACAGTGAGAATTAGCTGCGTGTGTGTGTGTGTGTGTTTGTAACTGCTGCAGGTATGTGACAACAACATTTGTGTGTATTTAATTATTATGTTGGTTTGAGCACAGTCATAGTTGTGTTATGTGCATGTTGCATGTGCTGTACTGTATATGGATGTTGTTAATATGTTAATATGTGCACACTCAGCATGGGGCGATGTGTTATTTTGAAGTCTCATCTGATAAAGGTGTGTTTAGTGTGTAATGACAAGTTTGCTGAGCAGAGGCTCAGCAGGAGGCTGAAAGAGACAGAGAAGCTTAAGTGAGAGAGAGAGTGAGAGAGTGTGTGTGTGTGTGTATATATGTGTGCTGATCTAGAGAGAGAGATGAGAGGGGAGGCTAACAGAAAAAGAGATGAAAGACAAAGTGGAGAAAAGCTGGAAGTGGTTTGGGGAGATGGAGAGAGAACAAGAGTCTTGAGCAGAGAGAAGAGGAAACATAGCGAGAGAGAGGCAGAGCCAGTATTTAGAGAGGTCTAACCAAAAGTGCGCTAATAAAAGAAATGCTAATTAGGAAATATATCAAGGAAGAGTTCAGAGACAGAAAGAGGAGGCTAGAAGACACAAGAGGTGCTGTAGCTGGATAGGTCTGATTCAGTCAAGATTAGCCTCGGTGAGCTGAAAGTTAACGGGTAGAGGGGAAGCTCTGAGATATGGTGTAATATATGCAAGACAGCCCACACTCTGCACAGTATAGTGTACATGATAAACACAGATAAAAAAATGCAACTTGAATATGGTATGCTCATGTACAGTATGATAGTTGTGCAATGCACAGTAAAGGTTAAACATTTATTTATAGAGAGCATCTTGGAATTTCATTGTGCTTTATATATATGCACAGAGCATTAACATTACAGAGGGAATCAACAGCATATGAGAAAATAAAAAACATAATTATGAGTATAGATTGTGAATTTTTAAAAACTAATAACATCTAAGATTACAAAAAATAATTGTATATCAACAATTTAAGAAAAATGCAAAAGCTGCCTTTTTCTTGGATAAGCAAAATTGAGACAGACAGAGGAACACTTTTATGAGCTAAAATATTTTGTCCATTTCAGTTTTTCTTTTTCAAAAAAGGTAAGTATCAAAGTGCTTGGTTCATTCGGATTAGGATTACCTGCTTTCTCCTAATCGGACTGTTGTCTGTCTGTATGGTTTGTTCCTGTCTTCTTCTGGTCATTTGTAGAGATTTCTGTTTCCTTTTAACATCACAGACAGCATAAGGTTAGCTTGATATATTCATGTTTGTGTATGTATATGTGTATATGTAAGTGAGCGCATTACGATATGGGCACGCAAATCATGACAGCATGGAAGCGCGGAGAGCAAAGGTTTATTGATTGTCTTCAAATGAACATGCACACACACATGCAGTTGCATATTGAGAGAGCAATGCAGATTGAATTTTGTGGTACTAAAGACACACACATACACACACACAGAAGCAGAGCAAGTGAGGCTTATTAAATGCCTTCATATCAAAAGCACACAGCTCTCACACTTCAAAGAGGAGCAGAGACCTGAGGCACAAAACACAACACAACTTAGAACTCACTATCTCAGCTTACACACACGCACACATGTATGTCTGAGGACAGTCTATAAAACTTTTCACTTGTTACACTAAACTTGACCCTCACCATTACACACCACACACACACACACACAACAGTTACAAGAACAGGTCCAAAATAACAAAGTATACATTCAGTATTATTTTCTGCATATACACTGGCAAACACACAGCCGTGCTGTAAGGCTACACAAGCTGTAGGAGGCTTATATATTTAATGCAGTCTTTCATAAACACGCAAAAAGCATATGCACACTACCCTCCCCTTTATAACTCCTCTGTAAGTTAATAGCTTCTGACACAGAGACGAAAGGAGGACAGAGTCTGTCATTCACTTCAGTGATTCTCTCTATCCACTAAAGGAACGTTACACATTACTGACAGGTCAAATCACACAGCACTTTGGTCTCAAGAGAGCAGAAAAGAGAGTGATGCTATTCTTTAGTTCTCCCGTGCAGGCTGACCATATGGTGTGCTGTGGAGCTTTGATTTTACTACAGTGTATTGCGTCACCGTGGTGGGCCTTCATGTCAAGGTTATTACCGCCACTGATGAAAAAAAATAGAGAAAAATGCACCACAGAAATGAACGTGGAGATATCATTTTTAGGAATCAAGATAACCACACATAGACGGTGCTAAAATTGAGTTTTTGTGCAGTAAATCAGGTTTGAAGCCGGAATAGACTCACAAAAGATGATAACATTACAGCATGCATAATATGTATATCAAGCTATTCAAAGAATGTCATATTTCGGGAGGTACACTAGCTGTCAATAAGAACTAATTCGTGACATCAGGCTGAAGCATACCCACATATCTCTAATATTGCCTCTTTTTTTACTCCATATTGACGTTATACATGGAATTACTCATTTTTACTATGTATTAGGAATGTGCAGAGAGCCCAGTATTTGTATTTGTGTCTGTATTTGTTGAGGCAGCAAAATTATTTGTATTTGTATTTGTATTCGAATAAAAGTGGAAAGAGGCTTAAAAGTCCTGTTTTTGTTTTTAGTACGCTTTTAATTTTAAAAAATTAAAGTGTTACAATAAGTGTTCATGAATAAACTACCTAATTAGGAGGTCCCCACACCAGGTCTCAAACTGGAGTCTCCCAGATCATAGATGACTGTTTGACTGCTCTGACTTCTGAGCTAAAACTTTACTCATCACCTCATTGCAGACAGACCTCTGCCTATTTGTACACCCATAACACAGAGACAGCACACTGTGTAACGTGTAGGGAAGAACTTCAAAGGCGATTATTGATTTGCAGTTTTCATTTATTGCCTATTTTTAACAACCTAACTTTGTAGAAAGGAGAAGAGGAAGTTATGGAGAGTCTCTTGGGAGCACTTTGCACGTGTCAGTAGCTCCGCTTTATCTCTGGGGAAAACCCCCAACTCCGGGAGTGATGTCCAAATAAGGAAATGTGCATCATGCAGCAGGTGGATGTGACTCCCTTCGTTTAGACCTGCTGATAGACGTAATTGCAGAGCAGAGGAGAGAGACTGACTTATCAATGTAACTGACTTGCATGCTGGACATGTTTTTTTGTTTTCTTCCCAAAAACAAATAATTTTAAAAATATTTGTATAAATCTTATCTATAAAACCCATTATTTGTGCTTTGCCGAATAATGTATTTGTATTTGGGCACACCCCTACTATGTATAATATGTATTATAATTCCCCTCATCCTTCCATAACTTTATGCTATTACCATGTCAGTCAATTCCTAGTCCATTCATTATCCTTCTTTGTTTTTTGCACTTGTCATATACTGACTCTCCTTCTAGACCCTAATGTAACCCCCACTGGCCCTTCAGTAACCCAAGTATTTCTGCCATTTCCTGTCACCTGAGCGTGCCCGCCCTCCTATATCCTATTTCCTCGTTACCCCAGCAGTACATATACTGGCCCATTCACTTAGCCCTTACCAGATCATCTTTTTGTGCTTCCAACCAGAGCATTCTAATCAATTTTTCCTGCCTGCTTACCCCTTCCTTGCCTTTTTGGACTTTTTTTGTCTGCTTCCAGTTCACTCTGTTTGCCTTACCAGCTTTTTGCCAGCCTGGTTTTGATTCTTGCCCATTTTTCTCTACCACAATTTAAGTTCAACGTTTTACCTCACCTGTCTTACCTCTAACTCATGCTCCATGTGATCCATGTGTTTACTGAGCCTTGACACATGTAACCGTTTTGGTAGCTATGACAGCTTGAACACTTTTAAAGCTCATAATTTGGGTTGGGGTTGCTTTACAGTCATGAAGTTATTAGCTTTCCATGTGTGTATGTATTTGCCAATGCACTTTGGCTCTTGTCACTACACAAACAACGTCACTTTGTGTGAGGAGTCACCAAATGCCTCTTTTATGAGCTTCACCAGGAGGTCGTAACACGCAGGAAGTTCACATTATCCAACAGATCCCACCTGCCTTTGTGCAGAAGACCAAGCAGTGGGAGCTACTACTGCAGTGACAAGGACATGATCCCTCACTGGCTTCCCACAGGCTCCATCTGCACCTGCACCTTCTAATAAATTAATCATAAGCAAAGGATTGACTGATTTGGGGAGTGGTGACTTGACAGTTCCAGCTACAGAAGATTAAAATGAAGACTTCTTACTCAAAACTATATTGACCATATGGAAAAAAGTGACACCTACACTTATAAAATGATTTATAGTACAGCACAAAAAAATAGCCGGCTGGTTCCTCCTCCCATGGAGGAGCAACTGGATGATAAATCAGAGGTTATGTTTTTTTTTATTCCTTTTCTGAAAATGTTTTGGAAATAAAGTCTTTAAAATATGACTGTTTGTCATACTATGGGAACTCATTGGATGGTATTTCAGCTACACAAATATCTGCAGGACCCAAAGGAGGAATATTGTTTCTTGGTTTAGACTCATCAAAACACATATTGTCACATTGACCCACTAGAAGTTCCTTGACTGTACTGTTCTCATTAATCTGCAAACTCTTGTCTTTATATCTAAACTTTTATATACAGTATTTTTTTTTATCCAAACCATGAGTATAATTATATCTCCTCATGAAAACAAACAGACACTTCAAAATTTCTCTCTTACAGTGGAAAGGGACATTTTGTCAAAAAAAACGGAACCAATCACCAAGTTTTCCCTGGAGACCTGCTCTGTGCATCTGTCAATGTGCCAATCTGACTGCTGCACCAAACTGTCATTGCAACATTTACCGATTAAAAGCAAGAGGGCCAGAACTGCTGAGGGAATTGTAAACACACTCACAGACTCAGAGACACACAGTCTCACACATTTACAAGTATGTGCACAGCTACACACACTCACAGGCACGCAGCAGGAGGTGGTAAACACTCTAATTGGAGTGGTAACAAGCTCTCTGTCAATCAAAACCCTCTTCAGATCACTTCAGTATACTGTTCATTCTGGTCCAACTCTGCAGCACTTTAATCAGCCACAATGGGGACTATAATTTCTTCTCTGGACCATCTTTGGTATATTTATATGTTCCACTGTGAAGAGTGGCAGTAAACATGGGAGTGGAGGGCTTGGATTTGCTCACTCCATTTAAGCAAGCACATGGCATATATTACCAAGACGCAGGAGGACTGGATTTTAACAGCACTACACTAGCTGCCTGACTTCATATCAAAGGCACATCGGTCACAAACAGGTCCCTTACAATTTGTTCTTAAGTGACCATTTGGACTAAGTGGAGGTTGTATTAAATGTACAACAGAAAACCACAGCAGGATAGTGTCCCGGAGTCAGTTGACTATAGAGGGAGCATGTACTTGACCACTGATTACCAATCGCAGTACCTAACATCTGACAAAACTCAGTGCTTTTTCATTGTAGGTAAGTCAACAGCAGGGTCAGAAATAAATAGATGCTCTTGAAACCAGCAACCTTATCAGCCTCTCCTGTTTACAGGAATGTATTATGTAAAAGAGACAAAATGTAGTTTTTGAGTTAGTGGTCCTTTCTATTTATTGTTGTTAAGGTCCAAGTTTACTTCTTAAATTTTTTTTTTTTTTTACCAATTTTGTAACCTATGTTTGATAATAACTGTGGAGCAATTAATATCACATTGTTCAAATCTAGAGAGACATTTAGAGGTTAAGTCAGGGCTTGTTGACAGTCCAGCCAGGTTCATTAATACAATATTTATTATGTTTTCCAGAACAAAGTAAGGAAAAAAGGGGGCACTCTTAGTTTTAAAAAAAACAGCAAAAAGAATCACCTCATGTATTGTTCTTTTAGATTAATTTATTCACAATCAATAGGCTGACAAATCTGCTGACGCGTTTCGGCATAGAAACCTTCCTCAGAGCATTTGTGACAGCAGTGGGTTCTCTTTCTATAAAGGACACATTGCGATCACCAGTCAACAGGAAACAATTGTACTGTACCTGTTCAACCACTAGCTCTGCACTGATAGCCATATCCAACATCCAACTTTTGAAAAACATACACAAGACTTAACAAAAAAAAGTTTAAAGGTGAATGAGTCATTTGAACCATTGCAGTTTATCTATCCAGAACTTTTGTCTTTGAGACAGAAGTTTTGGAGGTCTCCACCATGTACCAATGACACCTGTTGAAGGCAAACAAACCATAGAGAGGAAGATGGGCCATGATTCGCTTTCATGTAGTATTTGGTCATATATTCTGTGTTTTTGATGTGATTGCAATATTGTATTCAGTCATTTGCTGCTTTAGTTTTCTTTTTGTTTGGCTAACATAAAATTTTATGAACAATATTAATTTCTTTTGTTTTAAGTATTTGTTGTTTGTTAATAGGCCAACTCATGCTACATTGAGTTATATGTTACATCAAGAGTTACCTTGATTTGATAATTGATTTGCCAGTTCCCTGTATCTTGTACACAATGTGCTGTTTGTCTGTCTTGGTATTTAACATAGGACCGTGGTTTAAGTGAGTGTTCTAAATTAACAATATTATGCCTTGAGTTACTGCCTAAAACTATCACATGTTTACTCTGTGTTTTCTGTTTTTTTCTGGTTGACAAATATGTATCCTAAGTCTTTGTCCTCTGTTTTGGAATCTGTCTCCAGGCCAGGCTGCCAGGGTGGCATTAAATAGGCTTTGCTGACATGTGTAATTTCTACTAATATCCCATGCCAACCATTTATTAAGCCAACAAATACAGTATGTTGTGAGTTGCAAATTTTAGTAATATTAACTTTCAGCACTCATTTGCTATCTCCTAAGAAATGTTTCAAAATGAAACTCCATTTTCCACAGCCAAAGTGATTTTGCCTGTATTCAAATCAATGCATTCAGCAGGCACAATGCAATCATGATAATATGGTAATCAATATAAATGAAGTTATATCTTCACAGTAATATAAGCATGGTATAGGTAATCGTAGATTCATCACAAGTTATTAGGCCTGCAGCAGAAATGTCTATCGATGAGGTAATACATCAAGACAGTGAATATTTCTTCATTCTCTACGTTTCAACATACTTTTACATCCTTCGGCTTTTCAAAAATGCAAGTATGGGTCAGAAAGTGAGTTGCTGAAAACCTGAGATTGTGGCACTTGGAGTTGACTTGTTGGTATGATAAGTAACCTGTCAAACCATTTTGTGTCTAATATTGTGTGACATGACTTACAAAAAGCTGGTAATTATGTCTCATTTACATGCTATTATCCTTTATTCTAAATGCTTTGTTGTGTATCTTTTACCTTTCTTCGTACAAAAGCAATCTCTTCATATCTCTTTCCTGGCATTTAAAGATCAAATTCTTTGTTGTCTCTCCTTGTTTAGATAACAGTAAGTAGATCAAATAGGCCTATTTGCCCAAATGACAAAGAAAAAAAAATTATAGCTGTTTAAATCCTGATTTAAGAGACTTTTCAAAGTGGCTGGCTGCCAGCAAACTATTAGACTGCATCTGAAATTAAGAGGCTTCACTAATGTAAGCCTTTGTTATATACTAAGTGAGTTCAATGATGTGATGATAATATGCAAAAGCAGAGTCTTATTGAAGTGGCAAACTGCCAGCTAACTGCCCAGCTGTATTAAGAAATTAAGGCTTAGCTAATCTTCAGTTTTTGTGATATGTCTGTCTCTGAATTCCTAATGAGTGCAATGATATGATGATCCTATCTGTCTTGCAAGCATCCAGTGGAGGCAGAATGCCAGCGAACTACTCAGCTGGACAGAGAGAATAGATGCATCTTCTGCTCTTCATCTTCATTCACTCTTGATCTCTCCCTTCGCCTCTTTTTCTGCTGCTTTATGCTTCAAAAACCCAGCTTTTGAAAAGTTTTTCAAACAGTTTGACCAAAAACAAAAATACTGTTTCATGAAGCAACGACTGCTTTGTGGTGTGTCACAAACACAGCGCACGCTACCTGATTTTGTCATTCAAAAACATTTTACCATTTATCTGTTTGATTTACATAAACTTATAACACAGTTAATAGTAATAATCATAACAAAACTTTGGTTATATAGCACTTTTTTTTTCAGAAAATGCAATACAATGTGATTCATGGCAGATTAACTAGTTAACTGGTCCTTTCACTCACTTTTCTGCTGAAAAGTCACGAGTTACTACACTTACTTACCAGGTAGTTTTACAAACTTTCATCAGAGGCATCTGGGATTCATGAATAATCTGCTGTTAGCACTCAAGGAGTTATTTCAAACCCAGCTGAAGCATCTGTTGATGGGTAGATTCAGTGTTAAAGTGGTGCCAGTTGGTGCCTCTGGCCTCAGCTTAGTACTGGCTGCTCGGCAAGGATGTCCCCAGGGCAGAGGGAGAGCATTTGCTGGGCAGCATTTCACCAAAAAGATGGCATGAGAGACTTTTGCTCCAAAGGTGATGGCCAACTTGTAGCCGCAAAGGAGTCTTCAGCAAAGAAATGTTAACACTGAACTTGAATGTGAAACTGAACTTATAATATCAATGATTATAATAACAATGATTGGTGATGGATCACTTGTTAACTAGTCATTTAAGTTACATTTTTACTGAAATAAGTCCACATTTACATACAAAATAGGTGCCAAATTAAACATTTGCTCCTAATGTTACTTTATTTTTAAAACTTTACCATGTTGCTTGTTTTACACCTACAAACAAGGCCTATTTTGAATTGTGTATTTCTGTAAAGGAGTTTGGTATGAGCCAAAGTCCTTGAGCGGACATGCCCCCAGCATTTCAAAGCATCCCCATTGGCTATTCAGGAGGAAGCATCAAATGTGGGACATAAGCACTTGTACCTGTAGATTTGGCTCGTAGCTGTAAACTTGGGATTCACAAATACAACTGAGTTCTGTGTGAACTTTTTTCACCCACAAACAGTGTGATAGAGGTAGTATCCCTGGGATGCTGGCTTGATAGCTCTTTTAAGGACAGGCACTCCAATCAGAGAGTGCTGCAAAGAGAGTTCAATCCAAATAAACTTTCATGATCACAGACTGGGATGAGCACACGGCATTGGTTTAGATGTTTGGGTGTGGATGTGGATGTGTGTGTGTGGTTCGAAAGAAAACAGAAAAAAATAACAACACAGTATTAGTCTTCAATAACATATAGTTTCATATATACATTAATAACATTAATATTAGGCTTGAATAGTTAAATTAAATAGATTGGTTAAATTAAATCTAAGCATTCTGGTTTATACATGAAAGAAGTAGTGTTATCTATGGTACAATCACTGGAAAATACACAACAACTTGACTGCTGGCCAGAATGAACAACAACAGAGCCCTCATGACCAAATAACGTAACTGCAGTACTGATTACAGCCACATGGCAAGAGAGGGTCCTTGCCATGGAAAGTGTAATGGGATGGGGTTGGATAAGAGGCAGGGTTGGATGTCCAAACCAGCCCTGTAACTGTTTTGGTTGGATTGCCCCTCCCTTCCCTAAAGCCATTGTGACAACCATTTTCATCCTTTAGTTATGACAGTTGAAATTGAAGGCAATGTAATGTAATCATGGGATGACCGAAGGTTAGATAAATATATGTATTATGAACTATTGTTGTTGCTGAACAGACTAGCCTGTCATATTTGAGAGGAGTAACAATCCATTCTTTGCATTGACATGCTGATTTTAAATTCATACAAATCAACTTAATCAATCTGCTTAAAAAACAGCATTAACTGGAACAAATAGTTGTAACCTCAATCTAAATCAATATGGAATGTATTGGCTCAAACTGTAGCCTACCAGCTTCTTAAAAACTACTTAATGTAGTTTAATGCAATGAAAATTGATACATGTAAATTTTTATTTATTCCACTTTTGTGTTCTGCCTTATACAGCCTTATACAAGAACCTGTGGCCCTAAGGTCTGTAGATTCACCTTTTTATCACTACCCATTCTGCTTTTATAAGACTGCACATTCTGTCATTAACCACATAAAAACCATGCAATGGTGAAACATAAAGGTAAAAGCCAATTTTAGGCCATAACTTGGAACTACAAGTCAATTGCAAATGAACAGACAACATACATATGTATATAAAGGTACTTAATTTATCCAAAAGGAAAATCTGATCCGCAAGCTGTGTAGCTGTTAAATATGCACTGTAAATATACTGTATCTATATCATATGGGCACAACATACATATGTATTGCTACCAAAAAGAGCTGTAAAATATTGTAAACTGTCAACCACCGTCAGTTGTACTGCTATTTTGTTAGTAGATTGACAATTGTTGCACATCTTTTAGTAATGTTAATCTGTTGGATAGTTTATCACAACACTTTTCTAAATTCTTTATAGTTGTTTATAGATGTATTTAACTGCTTTACCATGCAGTAGTAATTCCCCTTCTCTGGGGTCTTCCAGAATGAGGGCCCATTGGAAAGGAGAGTTGCAGAAGAAAGGGTTCCTCTCAGCACTGAAGAGAAGGATGGGGTATGTGATATGCAATCTGTTATACCTTACTTGAGATTTTCAGCACTTCCTTCTGTTCATCTGCAGCTGTTTGACTGGTAGAAAATGGAAAAAAAATATTTTGTACCACTGACAAGTCTAAATTTAGATAGTGTTTCATGTGCAAAGTTGGTGTGTCATAATTACGCATTCAAAGCTTCTTGTTGCAAATCAGCAGCAGCACTATGAAAATAAGAAAATATTCCTCCAAGTAAATGTACAGCGTAGTAGTAATGTATGTGTTATTTCTCTTTTTCCTGTAGGAGAAGCACCACTTTATAAGTAGTGCTATGGCAGCATCTCGATGGTGCTGTACAAAGAACCTGAGAGATAAAGTCATCCTACCTCAAATTCTTTCCATGGCTCCACTGGACAAAGAAGCGGCTGTCTGTAACCTCTGTGAAGCCAGCAACATGATGGACCAAGACGGCTGGGAAGATATGATGCACCCATTTATGTTCAAATTCAGATTTGAGTCTGACCATATAATGTTTTTGGAGGAATGTGTAGAAAAAGAAAACCTTAAAATTAGTGCCTCTTTTGAGGAGTGCAATTCTACTGAGAGGTTGAATTTAGTCAAAAAGAAGGTGATGAAGGAAGATATTGCATCAGCAAAGCGTTTTACTGTTGCATATCGTTGAACACTTGCTATTTGCTGTAAATATTTACTGTATTTGCTTTTACTATAATTCTATGAAATGCAGTGTAGTATAGCATTTAAAGTATATGGACTAGATATGAGTATGCACAGTATTGACTGAATAATAAATAAAGTGTAATAAATTATCAAAATAAATAATGATATAAAACAAATGATATTAAATAATGAACTTAAATACAGTAGTATATACTGAATATAAAAATATACATATGCCTTGGGGACAAACAATACATGGTATATACATTATGTAGACATTGTATACTGTATATGTATAGTAGCACCACATTTCACATGTGGTATAAAAAGGTATATTTTAAATATATTTATGCATTTAATTGGTGGAAAATTGTTTTAAATATAAGTTAGTTATAATTAGTTGAGTACAGATTTGTATTTGTACTTCTTGCAGTTACATTAGGATATCCATACCCCCCGCCCATCAGATGTCCAGCCCTGCCTATATCTGACTCTGCCTCATTCTGCGAGCTACAGCAAGGGGTTATTGCATGGTGAAACACTACGAATGAATGTAAGAACATGTGCTTATGTACATAATTATCAAAAAATCAAAAAAGTTACCAAAATCACTCAATATTATAGGCATATTCGAAAAGTATGACACTCATAACATAAAAACACAAGGCAAGTAAGCTATATTAGGAGGAAATATTGCACATTGTCCACATGTTCTAAGCTATGTACTAGGAAAATTACTACCTATTATAATATGCATTATAAACATAAAGCACTCAAAGGAACAATTTCAGGATCAATAATAAATCAGGTAATATTCATACTAGAAATATTTGGTGGTCTAATAATAGCTAAGAGTGGGTGTGATCCATGTTTGTGCATGAATGCACACAACAGGTATCCACTACTATACACCCATGGATAATACACAGAATGACAACAGATCTTGCCTCAAGGAAGTATGACATCATCAACTATAACAAGTGCGCTAGGACCAAACTCAGACAACTCACAGTTGTAAAGGGGCTTGACAACAATTATAACAATGGAAACAGAAAACAGTAGATTTCCAAACAAAGACAGATGTGTAACTGCAAACCTGATGTTTAACTGCAAACATTTGATGTGTAACTGCAAACCTTTGTGCAAATCTTTATGCACTCATACATTGGAAATTATTTGTGCACATCTTTTTCATTTGTTCACAAAATGTCATGCACAGCTACAGATCTCCTTACAGATACAAAAAATAATTCTATTTGTTCAGATAATTTTTACACATTCAAACATTTGAATTCATTTGATCAAAATGATTTTACGCATTCACACATTTGAATGTACTCAAACAAAATGTTGTTACATATTCAGATATGGTGATAAAGAGCTACAATACTTATGACCCTAATTTGAGCCCATAATAATGGTAGCAAAACAAGCTTTTACAGATTGCTGATAATTTACCAGACAACCTTTCAGTATCTCAAATGAAACCTGTAGCCTATCCTTTTTCCCTTTATGTTCTGCCTTTCTACATCGTTGCCTAAGAGCACGGGTGTCATTTGGCCATGGCTGGGTTTTGGCTCTGGTTTTCTTACTTTCAGAGGGGCAATAGAGTCCAAGATGTCTCAGATTGAATTAAACTTTGTGACCAATTGGTCTGTGTTCAGCTGAAGGGGTTAGGCCTTAATTCTGCTGAGTAGAGGAGGCTATGTACGCATCTGAGAATGTACTTGCAGTAGATGTATTTATAGAATAGGAGTAACAAACAGGTAACTGAGGTTCGGGGACAGTGTGAAACAAGGTGGAGAACCTGATACACTGATGGTCTGAGACACCCAAATCCTCAACATCCAGAAAGGCAATGGTCAGAACAAGTGTACATACAGGACTATAATAGTAAGTCCAAGGTATGGCCATGGTTGTAAGTTGGGCTGGTAACATGCTGAGTAAATTTGAGTGAGTCCATAGTTCCAAGAAATTCAGCAGTGCTGGAATTGGATTAAATGTCCACATGAGAATGAAAATCCCCTGAGAGTAAAATTTGCTGTCCTGTAAACAGTAGCCTAAGATGAAACTGGAGAGGAAGAGGGGATTCCAGGATGTGTGTGTGGAGTGTGAACAGTCAGTCACGTGGAGATATGGTGAGGTCCAGCCCTCACCATATCTCTCTTTCTGCCATGAACCACCTCAGTCCAGGATGACTGAGACCAGCGGAAGGTGCGATTAGGTGTGAAGCTGAGAACATGGGCCTTAGGTCTGGCTCCTGTTCAAACCCATGCAGTGTCCGGCTGCGCTGGGGCAGCTGCTGGTGGTGAGGCTGCATCCAGGCCCACAGTCTCCGCAACAGTGGGGCTGCACAACACCATCACCTCTGATCCATGTTCAGAAGACTGTCCACTCTCCACAGCTGATGGACAAACTGATTGGACACCGGTTGTCGGTACCAGTACCCGCATCGATCTATGCTAGCCACGAAAGGGTGGTAGCAGAGTCCAAGATCAAGGCTTGTGATATTTGGAAGGAGGGGGATCGGGCCAATGGTACAGCAAGAGCAGACAACTGCATATACAAGATATGCTTTGCCTGGATAGAAGATATCAATCATCCTGTCCTTTTCCTGGTTTTCTGTCTGCAGGTGGTGGATATTGTCCTTCAAATGTGAGTAAGTTCACAGTCCTCACACATGACCATGTGTCATATAAGGTGATCAAAGATCATTAAAATAATTTTAGTGGAATAAACCACATGGATAAAATAAGTTAGATCAGAAAGATCCACTTAAGAAAATGGCTTAAAACCAAAAAAGAATTGTTTGGCGGGACTCCTAACCGGTATACACAGCTGCCGTCACAGCGAGATGACATGTCAAGAGAAGACATATGCCATATGCCAATATGGTGAAGGATGACTCATATGACCACTTTTGTCCACATCTCTGTACACCAGTGCCTATGGTTTTTGCAACACTGAACTCTCAAATGTGCATTAATCTTTGAAATGAGGGGTTTATCCATTGCAACCCTACTATAATATCCCTCTCCATGTAATTGTTGACAGATTGTTCTTGCTGACACAGTCTGATAATGTCCTGCATTGACATTCTCAGTCACCTGAGGAGGAGTTTCTGTTTTTCCTTATATATCGCACTAATGCACAAGCATCATGGTCATCAAATGCACTGTTGACCAAAATTTCAGACCCTCGTTACTATGTCTTTCCCGTAGATCTAAATGCAGTCAGTCACCTTTCCTACTGAAACAATAGCTAGTTGAGCAGTCATTAAGTAAGCTCACACTGCAAGCCTTAGCGCTCAATTCGGATTTATTGCTCAAATCCAATTTATTTGTTTGGCTGTTCACATTATTTTTTTTAAAATATCAGATTCCAGTGTGAACTGATCACAGTCCAGAACTGACCTCCATGCACAAAAGAACAAAAACAAAGACATCAGACACAACACACTGTCGTATGAGGCCACTGAAGTCAATGTTTCTAGTTTCATTTAAAAGTTGATGTGCAGTGGAAGCCAGCAAATTTGTGAACAGATGATAAGGAGGATGAGGATGAGAAGAAAGAGAGCCAAATTTTTAATAACGGCCTTTGTGGAGCAATGACTGCTACTTCTGTATAGAGGTGTGTGTGGATGCAGAGTCAGGGCCAGGAGTGGTGGGATTGTGATGTGAATTGCTTCACAGAAACAGATTTCATCCAAAATTTCAGGATGTAAAGGTTACTTTTAACTATATCTGTCACTCAGTTCAGGCCCATCTCCCTGAGAAAGCACATAGGAGTTGGGTTGATGTAATGTTGAGTGACGTAAAAGTAACATGAATTCCAGTATGACTGTTCAGACTGAGGTTGCATTGCAAAAAATCAGACCTGTTTCTGATTTAGAACCACATATGAAAGTGGCCCAAATCAGAATTGAAAAGATTAGATTCCATGTGATTTGTGCTGTTCACACTGTAATGAAGAAAACAAAAAAAATATCTGAGTCACATATGAGCAAAGAAATCAGACTTGGGCCACTTATTCCTGTAGTCTGAACATGAAGCGCCTGCCATCCGTGCCCCAACAATTAACCCTTTTTCAAAGTCACTTATCCTTTCTTCTTTCCCTCTTGATACAAATTCAGAATCAACTGGTGCTGCTCAGCATTTTTAAACATGCCACAAAACATGGTTGGATGTTAATTACTTGATTGTACCATGCATTGCATCTGTATGGAACCATCTGCATTTTTTATGTTCCTCCACTCATTTAATTAGGTTTTCCCTTCAATTTGTCACCCATCTGTATATTCAACACATATACAAATAATTTTCCCAAGTGTTGACTCCCACTTCTTTCTCTTATCTCCTACCAATATATTAATATGATATCAGTGCGTGTTTTGTTATTCTCCTTTTTTCCACCTAATTTCTTCCTTCCTTCTTTCATTCCTTCCTTCCTTCTTCCCCTCCTCCCGTCTTTTCTCCCTTCATTATTTTCTTCTTTCCTTTCTTTCCTTCTTTGTTTGTTTCTTTGTTTCTTTCTTTCTTTTCTCCCTTCCTCCTTTCCTTCCTTCTTTCTGTCTTTTCTTCCTTTTTTCCTTTCTTCTTACCCTCATTCCATTCCTTCCTACCCTCCTTTGTTCCTTATTTTCTCCTCCCTTTCTTCTTTCCATCCTGCTCTCCTTACTTACTTCTGACTTCTTTCTTTCTTTCTTTCTTTCTTTCTTTCTTTCTTTCTTTCTTTCTTTCTTTCTCTCCTTTCTTCCTTCCATCTTTCCTTCATTACTTCCTTCCTTCTTTCAGTCCTCCCCTCCTTTCTTCCTCCTTTCTTTCCTTCCTTCCCTCCTTCTCTCCTTCCTTCTTCCCATTCGTCTGTCCTTCCTTCCTATTTTCTTCCCTTCTTTCTTTCTATCTTTCCTTTCTTCTTTCCTTCCTCCTTTCCTTCTTTCCATCCTTCCTTCTTTCCTTCCTTCCTTCCTTCCTTAGTTCATTCCTTCCTTCTTTCTCCAGATGACAGAGAGAAGAGAGAAGCAAAGTTGAATACAATGGATAGTGAGCCAGGCCAGAAGTAAAGGAAAGATTTTTTTTCATAATGTCTGTGTGTTCAGCCATACGAAGGAAGAACTGGGAGGCAGGCCAGCCAAAACACTATCAAAGAAAACACACCACACTGTGAAAGTGTAACACACACAAACAACTGGCTTGTTGGTAAAAGGAAGAGAAGTTGAGGCATGGGAGTAATGAGAGGGCAAGGGAGTAAGAGGCAAGAGGATGGGGTGATGAAACTGGTATTGAGGTGTAGGGACTGAAGAAAAGAAAATAAAAGAGGCAGATGAGCGTAAAGTGGTGAAGTGGTGAAGTGGAAAGTGAAAGGTAGAGGTAGATAAAGCTGAAGGCTGTAGGAGGAAAGGCTGTCCTTAACTTACAGTTAATAGGAACACACCCTTTGGGACAGAAAGACAGATGTAGAGATGGAGAATAAAATAGCAAAAAAAAAAAAAAAAAAAAAAAAAAAAAGAACATAGGGAGAGATATACACAGAAACATGAAAAAATGAGAATGAAAAGTAAGACAAAGAGAAAAGGTCAATACAAGGGCACAAATCCATGCTCTCCATCACTACAACCCAGCTGTGTGTCTGTGTGTGTGTACATGGGGATAAGGCAGCATTGCTATCTGATTGTACTCCTCCTCTCCTTTCCTCTACCCCTCCTCCGTCATTTCATTCCCCCTTTCATCTTCTGTGCGTTTCATCTGATGTGTAAAAAAGATCCTGTTGCTCTTTGAAACAACGGTAGCTGCATAATGAACTGACAGGGCAATATTTACACAGCATGGGTCGATCGTGAACTCGACCTGATCTGTCGTGGTTTAAAGTGCAGGGAGAAGAGCAAAGTGATCAGTGAGTTCATGTAGAACAGCACAAGTCATACACATGTTGTTTGTCTAGGATGACAATGAAAAAACCACAAGCAGGGATTAGCTCTATACTCATTAGGATAGATCATGCAATAGTGTATGTATAGTTATGTTTAGTTAATGTGTTAATATCCTGATTGAATGAACATGTAGAATCAAAGTGAAACTTCACTGAACTTAAAATAAACCTTAAATCTGTAACGTTCACCACATTGATTAGTATTAAACAGAGACACGCTGATAGCAGGTATAGAACATATTAGTATCTGCATCATTATCCGCATCATCAAAGTAATCTTGTTCCTGCTGTGCTTCCTCTTTCAATATGTATGGAGATGGTAAAAAGTGCTTAAAATATGTATACCATGGCCACTGAAAACTTGATTCTGATTGGTCGGATGGTATGGATTCCCTTTTAATAACAGCATAACTAGACAAGCTTAGTTAAAGAACTCTGAGCTTCAGTCATTTGTGTAAGCACCACCAACAATAACAAAAAAAACCCCCAAAAAACAAAAATCAAACATAGCTTCTCATTCAGAACTAAATTCAAATGAGTTTCATGTGTCAGAAAGAGAGGAGTCTTAAAATTGCAATTTAAATTGCAGGAATTCTGAGGCCCAGGTAGTATATGCCATGATACTGAAAGCAGAAAGTCAAGATCAAAATTGGTTATAATTGAACAAATTAGATTTTAATCTTTACAAATGGCATTTTATTGGTCAGTGGTCATAGTATAAGCGAGATGATGTAAGGGCAAAGAACTATACAAGTGATTTGCCTCCAAACAAGCACCTTCTTGGTTATCACCCTGTATACCTTGCCCTGAAGGGGCACTGAGGACTCTCAGTGCAATTCTGTCTGTTGTCTCTTCACCTGCTGCCTGTACCACATATTAGGCTAAATGGTCCAGTGGAGAAACATTGCAAAAATAACTAAAAATTTATGTTCAGAGCCCGGAAAGTATCATAGTGTTCACCATTTGCACTTTTAAATTAGCTGATTGTGCTCTTCAAAATCATTTGTGTTCACAAATAAACTACAATAAAACAACATTGTTGAATGCCCTCTACATCCACACAGATGTTTTCATTTTGGCTGGAGATGTACTTGCTTGCTAACCATGCGTTTATGTAAACAACCAGCTGCATTGTGAATGTAATTTTTCACATACTTGCCCATGTAGCATACTTTGCATGTTACTGGAGGATTCCACTAGAGGGTACACCAGAGAATTAAAGATATAAATAGAACTTCTGGATATGCATGATGTAAATTCTGCCAAAAAAGGAAAAGAAGAAGCATGATGTAAAAAATAAATATGGCAACACTGGAGGAGTTACTACTTTGTTAATTCAAGCAAATTTGTCACTGTGCAGTGGCAATGCCACATTGTACAGACGTGGGTTATGAAATGCATGTTTAAGGGATTTCACTTCAAGATACCACAACTTTCTTTAACAGGCAAAGTATAAAGCGAAGTATGTCCATGAATTTCCTCCCAAAATGAAATCAGAATTGCAGTAAATCTAAGTTTCTTGTTTAGATTGTCCAATGGCTGACAACTTTTTCTGTCAATTTAGCTTCAGTGGTACTATACGTGCACTGACCGACTTCTATGGAGGAATTTGTGTTACTAATTCAATTCAGTTTTTTCCCCTCATGACAACTGCACAGCTCCATACTTAATCCTCACATACAGACGATTAATCCTTGATTCTGTCAGTATGTTCAACCCCTTCAACCTATGTATCTAATTAAATGTGAAATCTTTGGCACAGCTGCTTAGTGGTGTCTAACACTCTTGCCAACAGTCTTAAGTATGATGGTGCAATGATGGGGCTGACATGAGACATTGTGAAGTGGAGTTGTATCTTAGCAGGTACTGTTAGCTGGTCTAATGAGCCATTTTACTGAAATGCATGGCACGTGATGACCAGTATTTCTCAAAAGCATGATACAAGGAGTACCATAGAAAGAAATTCTTCAATAATATATTAATTCAAAATACTGTACCGTATATGCTAGAAAGCATATACGGTAGTATTTTCTCTTTCCCTACTGAAACTGTTGTACTGTTTAACGTCTCTGTCACATACTATATTATGATATGCAACTAGTGAAATTGACTGGTCATATAATACTAAATTATTCCTTTCCATCGCTTTCCAACTCAGTTTTGTTGTCACTACTCCATAATAGAGACTTCATAGTTGAGTCTATCGAACAGTAAGTTATCAATCACCATCATTTTGATTCATCACTGACCAGCGTAATTACAACTGTAATTTTCTCATCAATAAAATGGCGAACCATAACAAGGAGTGATTTTGGACACAGACAGTTATTTTAAAATACAGGAAGTGGAGGGTGAAAGGCACAAATTTGCAGATAAGGTGTGAAGATGCAAAATTAATCTTAATTAGACTTAGAATAAAAGAGCTTATCTTAATTAGAGAACACTCAAAACCAAGCATATGATGTACAAAATGATTAAGTGTTTTTCAACTGAAGATGTATACAAGAGCAGAGTAATTAAAGCTCTCAGCGCTAACTGACCTCACTTTGGCTCTTTGTTAACACAGCTTCATAACCTTGTGGTATTTTTTATTTCTTTTAGGTGATATATTTTAAGATGTGAATACAGTATGATATAAATCTGTGGTGGTTGATTTATGAAAGAATTCTCCTCTTGTCTTGTGGAGGCCCCCCCTCTCCAGTGCAAGCCAAATCCTGCAAATTTTGTGAGAATATTGTAACAAATTCTTATAATAAAGTCATCATAAAAAGTTAGTTATTTGTCAGGCAGTTTAATTTGAATTCAAATTTATTTGAAACCAGTATGCTGTAATTTAATTTGTGTGAGGGCACGAATATATGCGATTTAGTTTAATCATGGGAGTGATTCATTCGTTTCTGCCCTTTTTGCAGAGCATGCCAGAAAAGTGTTGCTATGCCAACCAATGAGAGAAATGGATAGGTGTATCTTCACCAAAGCTGGAATAATATTATCTCTTCTCCTAGGTATTCATGTCTTTTAGTTCTTTTCAGTGCACAGTAACAAGAAATGCTGTCTCTTCACACAAATTCTCAGCAGAACCTGAAGCCATTCTTTACCATTTGGGATTTAATAATGGTATAAAAAGTTTAGAAAATGCCAGTGAAGTACATTATGTAAAGGGAGGCTGTGTCTTGTTATTGAATGCTTTTTTTTGCTTTACCCTAAAATAAGCATTTCAGTTGGAGGATTTTAATTAATCTGTGTAAAAGGGGCAATTTAAATGTCCTCATTTGTCAAACAATGTGTTGTAAGTTGTCAATGGCACAGAGACATTCAGAGGAGTGTCTGTTCATACATCTTGTTATCAGTAAAATGTCAAGTTAACCAGTTAAACTGACTAGCAACGAAAGAATGCTGCCATCCAACAACAGTGGAAATAACTCACAACCCAGTTTCTTTACATAAAAGCCGTTAGGCTTAATATTCATTAACTTCCTGATGCCTCCTCCAGAGTCCCGTGCAGGTCCAATTTTGCAAAACTGAGCCTGCCCAAGCAAAGCTGCATACCAGAAACTGACTCTAAATCAAATCTGGACCTGACTCGACCCAGGTCATGCATCCTTGGTGCAATAAATTATAAGTGGACATTGGAGCCCCGCAGTGTGTGAGCTGTGTATATGTTTATTTCAATATTTGCTCACTTTTAGCCCAGCACTTGCCCTCTTGGACTTGGAAGTGCGTGCAAACTCCTTGATTATTGTAACTTGTGCAATTTGTCAACAGACTTGGGCTAAACGGATGTTTGATCACGTTGTTTAAATGAGCTTAAACCAAACACACAACAGCAGATTTCACCCCCAACTGGGTTATGGCCTTTTTGTCATGAAGATTTTTTATACTTGAAAAGTATCTATCGATTGAGGCTCCTGTGCTCCTGCAGCTGTTGGTGTGTTTCCTTAGCAATGACATGCCTAGTTTGCAATTATCAATAGCTAATACTTTTTGGCACGTTTTACAAGCAACAAAGACACTGACAATGTTATTCTCATAGTCTTTGATCATATCAGGTCCTCCCATAAGTTCGACTTGGCTTATATTCACTACTGGCTATTTTTGTGTTTAGGGCTTGATGAGATTCAGCTGGTTTGAATGTTCATTTCAGTTTTATTTTTTCATTCTCCTGTTAATTTCACCTGCTGCCAACCTGCATTTATTTTTTCATTTTTACCCATGCCCGTGAATTAAAATAAATATTAATACCCAAAGTAATACAGGACTCTGGCCTCCTCATCCAGTCATATATCAAGTACATTAACTTTTCAGAAATGTCTCAATGCTTATACACCTGAAGTCGTGATACACATCATATTGGCATTGCTCACCTGTCGCATTTAAGCAAGTTTGAGTCACCCCACTGGTCAAAAAACCTACACTCAACTCAACCCAGGTTGAAACTACAGATCGGTTTCACTTCTGCCGTTCTGAACTCATTTCTGAGAACGTGTACGACCTGAATTGGTCTGGCTTTAAGCGGGGGTACTTTACCGAGACTGCACTCCTGTCGGTTATGAAATCACTACGTTCACCTAAAACTGCCGGTCAGTCCTCAGCCCTTTTGCTGCTAGATCTGTCAGCTGCCTTTGATACAGTTAACCATCAAATCTTCTTCTCCACACTCACTGAGCTTGGTGTCTCAGGATCTGCCCTCCGCTAGTTCATGTCCTACCTCTCAGGGAGATATTTTAGAGTATCTTGGAGGGGGAAAGTGTCCAAACCGCACAGCTTATCCACAGGGCTTCCTCAAGGGTCAATGCTTGGTCCCCTTCTTTTTTCAATATACACCACCTCACTTGGCATAATCATCTGCTCCCATGGTTTCTCATACCATTGCTATGCTGACAATACCCAGATCTTCCTGTCATTCCTGCCAGAACACCACAAGGTTTTGGCTCGGATCTCATCATGTCTTGCCGATATATCAGCATGGATGAAAGAATGCCACCTTCAACTCAACCTTTCTAAGACCGAGCTCCTTGTCATCCCAGCTAGTCCCTCTATACAACAAAACATCAGCACCCAACTTGAATCAACCCAACTCATGCCCACAAAGTCTGCCTGTAACTTGGGTGTCATGATCAATGATCAACTAACCTTTACGGTTCACATGGCCTCAATCGCTCAGTTGTGTCAGTTTTCCCTGTACAACATCTGGAAGATCAGACCCTACCTGTCTGAGCAAGCAGCACAACTCCTGGTACAGGCTCTCATAATATCATGTGTTGACTACTGCAACTTCTTACTCGCAGGCCTCCCTACATGTAAGTTCAAACCTCTGCAGATGATCCAGAATGTGGTGGTACGGCTGGTCTTCAAGTAGCCCAAAACAGCATGTCACTCCACTGTCGATATCCCTCCACTCCCAGGCTCCCAGTTGCTGCCTGCATCAAATTTAAAAACCCTGACACTTGCTTACAAAACAGAAACTAAAACGGCTCCCACCTACGTGAACTCCCTCATTCAGGTCTACACTGGTACCACCACCACAACAGGGCCCTAAGTTGCTAGCTAGACTGTAGTGCCCTGGTGGTGGAACGAGTTACCAAACTCTGTTTGCTCTGCAGAGTCCCTCTCAATCTTAAAGAAAAGACTTAGGACCCAGCTCTTTTGTGAACATCTCCGCACGTGATGGAAAAAAAAAAATCTGCTTCTATGCAATATATGCACTCTATGCATTGCCTCTGTGCACCGCCTGTTGGCATCTATGTCCTATTGGACTCAAATTTAGCTTCATGGCACTTACTTGTGTTATACATCTGAGAGCTGATACAACACAAGCAGGAATTTAGTCAGATGAGAACATCGCTTTGGATAAAAGTGCCTGCTAAATGAAATTGTAAATTGTAAATTGTAATTGCTCTGCTAGTCTCTGGCAGCAGCACAGCAATACCAATATCTTCTTGTTCAGCACTCCTTGTATCAAGTTGTTATGTACGGTAGGTAATATAGAAATTATTCATTTTTTATTTATTTTATTGCCTTCCCATTTCAGTCGCAGCAATAGAGCCATCCCCTGGAACCTGAACAAGAATACGTAACATACACATTTTCTCCTTGAATCACAAATCCCTCTCACAATTGCTTTTGTTGTCAAGGCACGAAAACACCTCACACTATTCTCACTCACAAATTTTTTTTTCATTTACCTTCACGTTTCACATACCAATGTAGTCACAGGCATATTTCAATACTTTAATTTTCAGAGCGGCAGTTCTCTTGTCCTTGCAATCACTTTGCAATGTTTGTGGAATTGGAAGTTGAGCACATTACAGTAGATTTTTCCACGTAGCCTTTCTCTAACATACCTTTACATGTCTTTAGTTTGTTTGTAAAGCCTTGACTCTATGAAAAGAGATATTTTATCACCAAGGCAACTTATTCTTCATCAGTGGGAACTTCATGTTCTATTTTCTCCCATTCAATCTGGATAAGTTTCCTTGAAGTCAAGGTATACTCAACGACTTATGTTTCTTTTTATGATCTCCTGGAAACTATTCTTCTCCTCTCTTTCTCTGTTATTTTCCCCCACTCTAACCTCTATCTCTTTGATAACCACTTAACCCTCCTCTTACTCTTTGTCCCAACCTTTCATAAATAAAAGAAATTGTTTCTCATTCTCTGCAACTGTTTTCTATTTTCGCTCTTCCCTCCTCCCTTAATTATTTTCTTTTTTTTATTACTTTTTTAGAGTTCTAGGCATACTTCACTTTTCTTTTCTTTTTTCTTTTCAACCTCTGTGTCCTCTACTTTTCAGAATATATCTATCTGGTTTTGTGTTGGACACAAAACTAATGATATACACAATTTTGTTTTTGTTTCATAGCAGAAGCCAGACAAGTATTACCGCTTGACGTTCTATGAATTCATCAGCATATTTGACTTATGAGTTCTGTTCCTATTACAATTCATGTTTTTGTTTATTTGTTTGTTTGTTTGTTTTTTCAATCAGACATGCAGGTTATGTTGAGTAGGATTGTTCCTCTTTGTCTGTGTTTCTCACTCTCAGCTGTTACAGTTCTACTATACTTCACGGACAAAAGTTAAGGCATAGACTTCAAAAACTACATAGCATGTAAATACTCATCTTTTGACCATCAGAAAGATTATTTATACAAGCAATGAAATCAACTTTTTATTATTTTACCCTTGACATTAAATAATTACTTGATATCCAAAATATATTCTGGTAAACCCGAAGCTATCTCTGGTACAATGAAGAGACCAATAGCAAACAATAATCTTGAGATAAGTATTCCAAGATGTATGTATTTCATTAAATTACTGCTAAAACACAGCCAAATGACTTGTTCAGTCGTATCTCACTTGTGTCACCTTTCAGTATCAGCACCTAAAAATCCACTATATTAATAAAAAATGTATAACAAAAAAAGAAACAAACCAAAAAGTCAGTGTTATCACTGAGTGCACATGGTTTTGTGCAGAGGTGACAAGTTGACAACACTCCTTTAATACATGAAAAAGATGAACAAAAATTAAAAAAAAAAAAAAAAAATGAACACAAGCTGCCACTGCCACCAGAGAGGCAGCTGACCCAGACAGAGCAGCAGATGCTCAGACCGGAGCAGGTGGAAAATGTCATTGATTTTGCTGATATCTCACTGGAATCCCAAGGTAGCTGCAGCCAAATGCACACTATAAATCTCTTATCAGAAGGGACAATCACCAGCACAGTTGCAGCCCAGTCAACATAAAGTTTATTGAATACACAGCCACAATTCTCTGCCCCCTCTTTGTTTGGTGTTTAAAAAGGTCACTTGGTTCATTTATTATTACTGCCCTTTGTATTTGTTTTAGAACAAAGCCAGTGCAGCTATTTTGCACTCTTTTTTTTTCTTTTTTTTGCTTATGGTGTTGTATTTTTGTAAAATGGAAATGTATTTACATTTTGCCTATATTGCTTTAAATTGGGTTATTTTTGCAAGGTAAACTATTCTTTGCATAATCACCTTTAGTTGTGCCTTTGCACTTACTAGAGGTCAGGGATAAGCTTAACAGTTGAAACAGTTTGAAAAAACATAAAGAACCCTTGCAGTGTAAATCTCCTGTTTTCCCAAAAAACAGACCACCACCACCTGCTGGTGGCGCTAGAGGAAAAGTCACCAAAGTTATAAGCTCCATTCACTGCACAACCATGAAAGTCTGTAAAAATTTGATTAGTAATAATAATAGTTGAGATATTTCAGCCTGACAGAGACACCTCCCACTAGCATGACTAAAATAATGATTAAAGCAGCTTTAACCATGTTAGATTCACCAGTGATGGTGTTGTCAGGTGGCTTTGTTGAGTGAATACTGTAGACAAGTTAATGATAAGGATGACTGACTGTATTCTCAAGAACATAAAAGACGAGGCAGTGGAAATGACAAGATATCTGACTTTTTATTTTTTATTTTATTTTATTTACCAGGTTTATTGTAAATGAATGTATAAATAGCTAAATTAGCAGACTAAAATAACTTGTAGAAGAAGGTTGCAGATCTTCTCCAGTCCAAGTCCCTTTCCCTACAACCACTACCCCTTATTTTCTTGAAAAATCCTCTTTGTTCCAGGAGGGACATAAGCTGTGTTTAATGGTATAATACTTGTGATAGCACATATGACTCCCTTATAATGCTTTACTTCTGATTCATAGTGATTCTGGGATGTTATCTGACATTTTGAGCCTGTTGGAAAAATATACATAGACAGAGCATAATATAAAATCACCATTACAAGGTGATCATGACTGATGGCAGTCTAAACCTTATAGGCACAATTGAAGCAACAAAGGTGAAGAATATCAACAAAGTAAAGCTGTGGATGTGACCCATGTCTCCAGAGGGAGTGCTGTACACAGCCAGAAAAACTTTAATTCAGCACCATCCAGCAAACAGAAAACACCTGCTGTGTTTCTTTGAAATCCAGTTTGGTGTGTTTCACAGGCAGACATTCAGGTGGGTGGCTGAAAATGCCCTGGAGTATGCTGCTTACTTGGTGGCAGCTATGAAGAGAGACCCCACAGGAGACAGCAAAGACTCCCAAGACCATGCCCACACAAGAGGTGTTTCAGGGAGTATATTGAGCTCTTCTGGCAGAATTGCCATGAAGGAAGAGCAATCTGCTGGGAAAGCTCCCTAGCACGCTGCCACCTCCTAACAAGCTGAAAGCATCCAGCATGCCATGCAGCACACTTCCACCTCCTCTCTGTGCTCCTTCTTGGTTATGAAGTTGCCTAACCAGAAAAGCCTGACCAAGACTGTAAAAAGGCTGGTTTCTCCCCTCAAACGTTGTAAGCAAACATTTATTTGTATAACACATTTTTTCTTTAGTATTTATTGTTAGTATTTAGTATTTATGATGTTTATTTGTTTGTCCTGCTTTTTGTTTTTTAGCTTTGACCCAGGCACGCACTCAGCCGTCACCCACCCAGCTGCATCTGTTGAGGCTGCCACAGGGTCCTCACCCACCCTCGCCCACCCATTTGTGTCCACTGAGCTGGACGACAGCAAACTGCTGGCAGAGGCAACTAGGTTGGAGGAGGCACATGTGGCACATACGTTCATATTTATTTAAAGCTGGAGTGCGAGACTTTTGTCTCCCCCCTCTGGCAGTGAGAGAAAAGGGGTGTGCTCAGCTGTGATTGCCTGAGTACAAAGATGTTACTAGGACGAGGGGAGGACATTTCTCTTCATTTGGTAACATTAAAAGTTGTACTTTTCTGTTGGCTTCCTGACTCATTTTAAAGACGAGAGAGAGAGCTGAGTACCAGCAAGTGAGAGAAACATTTGGAAAGTCTAGAAGAACCGCACGATTAATGGCCAGATGACCAATGCAGGAATGTTGTGCCTGACATGAAATTTAGAAACTCTGTGTACTGTGAAATACAGAGAGATTTATCTGGCAGTGATAGGCTTAATTAGCATTGTGTGAACTCTTTTGGTAAGGGCTTCAATATAATAGGCGTTCATTTATATGTAAAAGTTCCGCACGGCAGGTTTAAAACATACAACAAAATATCAATTACTGCAAAATTTGCTGGTCTGTTAGCGGTACTGGTGATGTTCATTTCTTTTTTTGCTTTATTTTTATTTCCTTTTCAGAAGTTTAACAAGCTTCCTTTCCAGGGATAATAAAGTAAAGTGAAGTGAGGTGAATTTGCATTTGTTTATTTATGTGTTTATTTCTTTGTTTTTGTTTTTCCCAGCATGATGAGTCTGTCTTCCAACTGGCTGGATACACACCTAGCCTGAAATGGACCAGAGGTGAATATCCAAGGCCTTCTTCAGGTGGACAGCACAGTGGCATCCAGACCGGACTTTAGCAGGGTGGACAAACTTTGGTGGTATCCTCCACAGATGCCACTGAAGAATAGTAATTCTCCTCCATTTTAAAATTACTTTGGCAATCCCCTGCTGCTCTGGATGCCAGGAAAGCTGTAGCAAGTCAAGCTGGCCTGTCCACATCCAGAATTTCTGACCTCAGCTGACCTGCATCAGAAAATCAGGCAGGTGGTGGCCATGGGGAAGATGTACTTTGTTCCATCTGAGTACCTGGCCTGCCAAAGATGCAAGTGTAAGATCATCAGCTAGAGATATGGCATCTTCTCTCAGCTTGACAATGGCACAGGGTGCAGTTCCCTTGTGTCCTTACATCAAAACTTGCAAGTGACATTGAGGTAGCCAGTTTGATGTGTCAGTGAGGGCTGGGAAACAGCAGCAGCCAGATCCAGCAGAAGCTGCAGGAGCATTATGCTGAGGTCTGGTTGCAGAAGACAGTCCAGTACCTGACAGACTGCAGGGGGATTGCTGTTGCTGTCACATTGGGCCTGATCCTGTTTGTGACATTTGAACCTGCATCTGCCATGCCTCCTGTCCCCAAGTACTGGTGGCTGATGCAGGTTTATGGTCAGGATGTCCTACAAAGGCTGGATGAGATCAAGGCTGCCTTCACCTCGCAGTATGGTCGGAGCTTGAAGATTGATTCCACAAAAAAGGCGATCCGAAAGCTTGAAGGACACAGCTATGGCACCACTACTTGGGCAGTCAATGTTAGTAATGAGCATGGACAGGTGATCATGATCTGGAAGTCCCAGCAGAAGCATGTGGCCTGCATTGAGGATCCTCTAGGTGTGCAGCTCCATATCCACATGGGAACCGTAGTGAAGGGAGGGAACCATCTGCCAACCTACCACTGTGTTAGAGATTCCACATCACTTGAGTCATTTCACCTGCATCTGAACTGATTCATCCCGTGTAAATACATGAATCCTTTTTTTCATCCCAATAGTTACTAAATTCATTAAAATAATAATAATTATAAGATTGAAGTAAGAACAGCTTTCATGTATTGTTTGTATTGTCTCAGACTTTTTTTTTTTTTTTTACAGTTCTGAATTTACTTTACAGGTATACTGGCAAGTGACACCTTCTTCCAGGCATATCTTTTGGATGGAATTGCAAGGTGGGATGAGGACCAGACTGTGGCAGTAACAAATGGTGAGCAGCAGCCACATTTCTACAATCATCTTCTCTGTCTTCTCTTGCAGAGGAGGTTCTGGGCAAGAAGATCATCCATTACATTGTGCCAAGACATAGACTGGTAGACAACTATTATATTGTTGTTTTTTTGTGACAATTCCATTCATGTTTACAAACACCATTTTACTACTGAGTTGTTATATAATGTCCTGGTATATTATCTAATTGTTTGTCAGTGGTTTTTTATTTTATTTTAAAGATGAGCTTATTGGAGTGGAATACCTTTACCAGCAAACTGGTAAAGTTGTGCAGAACTACAAGTTGGCCATTCAGGAGTTTCAGGACATCACTGTCTGCAACTTCGACACAGAACAAACATCTGCTGCCTCTTCACAAGCATCGGTGTCTGCAGTGTCTGTGGTCCCATTATCTCTAACTCAACCAGCAATCAACACTATCATCACCGTCTGTGGTTCTTGCTCACTCAACCAAAGCTAGCACTTTCTCCTGGAGCACGTAGCTGTGAACTTAAGTATTCATAGAGTTTTAGTATTTGTTGTCACACTAACTCTTAATGTATATTTGTCATAATGACATAAAAACAAATTTAAACTAAATATTTACCTATTTCCATGTAGCCCCAGTGGACTAATTATCAGCAGAAACTGATCTTCCAACATCTGAAGAGTCCGCATCACATGATGTAAGGACCCAGTTCCCTTTTAAGATAAGATAAAATAAGATAATCCTTTATTAGTCCCACAGTGGAGAAATTTACAGTGTTACAGCAGCAGAGGGGATAGCACAACAACAAGAAGTATCAGTAAAAAAGCAAGATATAATAAATTGTAAAAAAGCAAACTATAATAAGTAGACAGACTGAACGGTTGAAATCACATTATTGGACATAGGAAATTTTGATATTGCATAGTTTAGTATACTTTGATATTACACATGAGTGAATTGTCAGTTTTGGTGTACGCAGTCTACTGGGGGCAGTGTTGATTGTAAAGTCTGACAGCAGCAGGAGGGAAGAAACTGTAGTAACTCTCCTGTCATTTAAGGAGCTGCCCAGTGCTGTCAGAGTGCCCTGCATGGGGTGGGGCATGTTCTCCTTAAGAGATGATAGCTTAAGTGATAAATGGTAAATGGACTGCACTTATATAGTGCCTTTCTAGGCTGCTGACCACTCAAAGCACTTTAACACAACAAGCCACATTCACCCATTCACAGTAATACATTGATGGCAGGGCTGCCATGCAAGGTGCCAACCCTCTCATCAGTAAGATCCAAAGACACTTCAACGCGTGGACTGGAGGAGCTGGGAATCGAACCGCCAATCTTCCAATTAGTGGATGACTCGCTCTACCTCCTGAGCCACAGCCACTCCGTAGCCATCATTCTCCTTTCTCTCTCTCTCTGTTAAGTCTCTTCCTGTCAGCAGTCGAAATGTTGCTGCCCCAGCAGACCACTCCTTAGAAGATGGCTGATGCCAACACAGTGTCAAAAAAGGTCCTCAGGAGTGCCCCCTGTACTCCAAAAGACCTGGGTCTCCTCAGCAGACAGAGTTTGCATTGTCCTTTCTTCTACAGTGCATTTGTGTTTGTTGTCCAGCTTAGTTTATTATTCAGGTGAACACCCAGGTACTTGTAAGATTTCACCATCTCAATGTCCAATCCCTGGATGTTCACTGGTACAGGAGGAGAATGTTTGCAGCCCTGGGATTCCACCAAGAGCTCTTTGGTTTTTTGGTTTTTCAGTTCTCTGTATTCCCTGTTGTCTCCATCTGTGATGAGGCTGACGATTGCAGCGTTGTCAGAGCTTTTGCAGATAGCAGTTAACTGAGTTGTGTGTGAAGTCTGCAGTGGAGACGGTGAAGAGGAAGGAAGCCAGAACTATTCCCTGTGAGGCCCCCATGCTGCAGACAACCATGTCGGACTCAAAGTTCTGTATTCACATACTGTGGTTGGTTGGTGGGGTAGTCCAGATACATGCTGTGAAGTGGTGGTCCACCAGTGTGCACTCCAACTTGTCCCACAGAAGAATGGGCTGTATTGAAGGCACTGAAGAAAACAAAAAACAAGATTTCCACAGTGGTCCCAGCCCTTTCCAGGTGAGAGAGGCGTCTATGTAGGAGGTAGATGACAGCGTCATCCACCCCAATGGAAAGTTGATAGTGGGTCCAAGGGCTCAACAGGGAGTGGAGATGGACAAGGACTCTCCAGGGTCTTCATTACGCCTGGGACACACTGGATGTGTGAACCTCAGCAGTGCGTGCGCGTTGCTGAACTGCTGTGTCTCTCATGCTTGTAGCGTCCACACTGGAAGCATGTCTGCTGCGGCGCTTCTGCCACTGGCAGCCCTATCTTTCCATCGTGTTCCCTGTCTATTTCTGCTGAGAACTGCATGCGTCACGCAGCGAAAATGGGCGAGACCTCGAATCTCTAGATGAAGTGACGCAGCAGCCTTGCGTGAAATGTGCATCTCACGCAGGCAGTGTGGCTGCTCTAACCTGTTAACATGGGTGCTGAAATGAAATGCAAGAGGTTCCACGACACACACGTGCTGCTCACGCATCCAGTGTGTCCCAGGGGTTAGGTGAGATGTCAGTGCCACTGGCCTGTAGTTGTTGAGTCCTTGGGGTGTGGGGTCCTTGGTACTATCATCATACAGGTTTTCCACAACTGTGGCACTCTGCCTAGCTTCGGGCTCAGGTTGAAAATGTGCTTAACTATCCTGCACAGCTGGTCTGCACAGGACTTGAGAAGCCTTAAGCTGATGCCATTTGGACCTGCAGCCTTTCTTGCTTTGATCTTTCTGAGTTCTTTCCTCACCTGATTTGTTGTAGGTTTGTTTCTATTTGTTGTTGTTTTAAATGTACATTTACATATTTGTAAACAAAATCTGGGTTATGTTGGCTGTGTTCTCATAGGATTAATACTAGTCATTGATGCTATCAAAACTTCTAAAATTACCTCTCATTTTAGGATTCTGTTGGACCTGACATTATTGTGGGTCTGGAGTCATGCAGGACTTGGCAGAGTTTTTGGTTGGTCTCAGAGACCACTGTCTTGTCTTTACTGGAGAAGAGTGAGCTCAGATCATCACCGTGTAGGAGGCGTTGGGGAAGTACGACAAGAAGAAGACCGTTTACCCACTGAGTCACCAAACCACCGTAAAACAGGGATGATTCGGGGCCACTAAGAAGATTGTGGCACCAGGTGTAGAGAGCAACAAAAGGCATGTTAAATTAAGAAAATACAGGGGATTGTCTAAAAATTGCCATAAATAACTATAAATAACTGAAACTGGCTGAAATATCATTTCCAGCTTTAGTTTAGTTAAGTTTATTCAAGGGTGCCCATTAGCTGATGCCTTGACAACCAGCTTATCTTCTTGGGGACCAAAACATACATTACATTAGTCACATGCAATTGCAATTTAAATAATTTTAATTACAAATTGTTTAATAACAAACAAAAGCATTCATTAAAAAACAAACAAACAAAAAAAACCCACACACTATGCGATGTACACAACTCCTATGTTTAAGTGAGTACTCATGTGACATATCTTTGGGAAGCTAAGATTCTTGTGATTCCTTTGATGCAAACCATTTCAAGATACAATCACAACAGCAGGTACAATCAACACCTCTGTCAGACCACCTAAGTCTCCATGTATTCTCCATCATAACTTGAGTTAGCATGTAAATATTAGCATTATCTTGGTATCATAATAGTGCCTGTGCTCTGACCTTTCGATTGACACCTCATTTGACCCAGTAGGAGCTTCCATGTCCTGTCCATAGCCCACAACAGTCAACGAGAGTCTGCATGGAAAAGAAGTGCCTGCCCCTCTTCTTCTGTGTAAAGACCAAGCCAATTGGAACAGATTGTGCTGATGACTGGTGCTTTGTATAGCCAAAAAATTACCATGTGAATTGAAAACAATCTTATATTAATAATATGTATTGTTTTCTAATTTGCAGGTTTTTCTTTGGGGCTCACAGTCCCACACAGTGTCCTGAGTGCAACAGAGTGTTGTGAGGGTGTCACACTTCACAATGATGACTTAGGCCGTATTCAGACCAAATCATGCAGTGCAGCGTTCAGCCACATGGTCGAGTGGAGGTGTGGGGGGTTGTGAGCGAAACATCCGCAGCCGAAACGCACTACCCCAGTTCAAATGAATGGGAGGACTGGCGTTTTCACCGCACCACCTGATTTGGTCTGAATACGGCCTTACAAGCACATTTGAGAGTGCATTATCACCACCAGGGAGACAGAAGTGAAGGCTGCAACAGTCACACAATGGTGAGTAAATTAGCATGCTTCATATACATGCTTTGCATTTTATTTTATACAGAGCATATTTTATGCATTGTTTACATTGGTCAGTTTTGCATTCCATCCATAATCAATTTTCATAACATAATGGCTGGCTCAGTAAATGGAATGTAAGTCTAAATGAAGTAGCCATGCAATTGCAATGCAGTAACTTTGTAAAAGAAATGATGAAAGGGTTCACTGGTCCAGAGAAATGATTTTCATTTTGGGTGGGTTCTTCCGGCCTTACTAAATTACACATAGATTGCCCTGCAATATCAAGCTTTGGAACTGAAACACTCTCAAGTTTAGTTTGTACTCTCAGTTTAAAACTAAAGGCAGCGTTAACCAGTTCAACAAAGGGCGAAAGAAATGTATATTCACTTTTTGTTGGCTTTTCGGGATAGTCTGATTATTTTGTGATTAATTTAACATTAGTAAGTTCTCTTAACCTTTTTCCGACGGGTCATCTCCTCTGCTGTACTGACACATTACAGCTCATTTTAATGGGAGTGACTATAACCCCCTCCACTGAATGTCTGTTCAATTCTATTCTGTTAATATGTCACAAAATGTAACTTTGAATTTGAGAATGATTTATAGTAGCAAAAGATGTGTCCTCACAGGGAAGCTTAATTTTCTTCATTCTTATTTACTCCAGAATATCCCAGTTATATAAAAAAGCATTGATAATATTTAAAAGTTTAAAAAGATGTTTACTAAAACCACTTGCATACCATAAATGATAATGAAAAAACAATATCTAAATAGTAAATTTGTATACTCATTAGGGAAGAGGTTTATCTGTACATGATGGTGGCACAATATTAGGAACACCTATAATGTGATCAAATACAGACACACTGTAGACAGACAGACTCAAAATTACTGTAGAGTTGCTGTTAACAAAACTCAACACCCTCACAAAGTTAGTATTTGCAGGATTATTGTGATGGAATTTCTTTGAACTGTTTTTTTTTTCAATTTATAATACAAAACTGGCCAGTTGAATCAATACATCACATATACATACAAACAGTAGCATAAAATCAACATAAACCACTCATTCCAAAATCTTTTTTCTTTTTCTCTTTGTGAACTTTCTTAACTGCCCCTTCAGCAACACTTCAGCCCATTTTATACTTGATAATAGGCATGTACTGAAGAAGAAAGAAAGTCAAACATGAATCAGACCTTCAAAGGAAAATATTCAAATACAATTTAACAACTTGTTTAAACAAATTATATTTAATGAAATACATTTTATTCCTGAGAATAAGGGACTCCTCTTCAAAGATCTTAGGAATGAAACAGCTTCTTCATAGTTTCAGATCCAGTGAAGCATTGAGATTGATATACAGATGGCAGACCGCAGATATGGTCCTTTTATATAATGATAGAAAGATCAGGGTGAGTGGTGATGGAGGATAAGAGATGATGGCCTTCACAGACAGTAACATCTCAGTCAACTCCCTCCGCCAAGTCTAATCTCTGCTCTGATTGGCTGAACAGCATGTTTATCTTTGATAGGATCATTTCGATAAAGCTGTCCTCTAACTAGACTCTGATGACTTGTGAAACTTTTACTTTCCTCTCTTTTCTCTGCTTTCCTACTCTCATGTCTTTCATATACAGTAAGTTAAATGTTGGCACTACTCACTCATCTAAAAGATATTTCAAACACAGATAGCAATGTAGAAAGAGTACATAGCAATCTGAGAAACAACAATAATCAACCATTTGAACTTTTAACCTAATGCATATTCATGAGGTATTTTGAAGCTAAACTGAAATAACATTCACATTTAAAATCCCCAAATAGATGAAAGAGCTAACGTTTGTTGCTGCATTTTCACTCTCCCCTGAAAAACTTGCAGAGGATTGCGTTGGACATCAAATAATTTTCAAAGCTCTGGCCTCTTTTTGCCCTTCTTCTACTCTTCATTAACAATAAATGGAAGCTGGCCTCTTACTGTCAAAAACTATATGGCCAAAACTAAACATCAGCATCTTTTCCTTTGTAACTTCCTTTCCATCTCCTGTGTAGATTGAGTTAAAAACACTTGGTTGACTATTGACAGAAGGCAAAGAACACTCTTTGTACACATTAAAAGCCACTGAAACAATGGCAGCCTCTGAGTCATTTTTATATGAGACTTTTTTTTTCTTCTTTCTAAAAAATAGTTCTAAAAACAGTTATTTCTTTGGTTATACAGCCTTATGTAGAAACTTCACTATTGGGAGGCTTGAATGTGGTATTTGGGTTAGTTTGGTGGCAACAGATATTACCCTGCTTGCTCCAATCTTGGGCAGTTATAAAATTAATTATTAATGAATTAATATGGAGATAAAACTGGAGAATGCAACTTTCTTCAGATCATAACAAGAGTCTGCAGCCATGCTAGCAACTCAATGATGCTGTACTTACCATCTTAGTTTGCAATATGTAAGCATGCTAACAGTAGCTAATTAGCGCTAAACACAAAGTAGCCGAGAATGATGGGAATGTCATTTTGCAGGTATTTGGTCATAAGCAGGTATTGGACACATTAAAAGTATGACACATTAAAAGTATGACCTATTAATGGCAAGTATGACCTAAAATTTCATGGCAATCCATTAACTAATTGTTGAGATATTTCCGTCCAGGGTGGTGGACTGACAGAGGGAGACTAGAGGCACACTGCCAGCATTGCTAAAAACCAAACTTCTCTACTGAAAAGTGTTCCGATACTGTCATTTGGGTTTTTATGAAAAAATGTATACTGTCCACAGTAAATCTACATTTTTATACAGTACATTACAGTCCTTGCTGTTGCATTCAGTTGCAGATTAACACACAGATTTTAGCAGATTTGTTAAAACAAGATTAAATTGACTGAAAAACGTGCTGAGGACGCAATGCAGATATTTTAACAGGAGCAAAATAGGCACAAAATGATTTGAGAATAACTCATATTTGTCAGTTGTTGTTTTTTTTTACTGTTTTCCTTCCATGCTTGTGAGGCGGTGGAGTCGTGGGTTTCAAACCTACCCCAGCGTGCATTGTGCAATAAAACACCCCTGGAGTCTGTCTCAGGGCAAACATACAGTAAAACATATTTCCGACAATGTGAAATTTTGAATCCTTCAGTTCACTCTGTCTGCTGTGGGAGAAAACTGGCACACCCAGAAGAAATCCCCACTTAAAACCACTGCCATAATCCATCTTTAATACACCAAAAAATGGCAAAGAGCTGCAAAATATAAATAAATTTCTTTTATTTCTCCTCTTCTCACACAGATACACACACCATCCAAATATGATGCACATTCCATATTAATGATGGAGGTTGCTTTATACGAAGTCATTTTGTGCAGCTGACATATCAGGTGTGATTTGTCAAATCCCAACACAACAGGGTAGGTATACATAATGATGTGACACAGATCAGCATGCTGCACTAGCTGGACAGGTTCCCATGCTGTTCTTTCAGATGCAGATTCAGATTACTGCAGCCACCTGCTACCTCCTGCCAAGTGTGGACAAACACTACATGCTTTGACAAGCTTTAGACCGAGTTAAGAAGTTCCACACATACAAATTCAGAAAATATTTTTCAAAATCCAACCACCATAATGTTTTTCCTTTGTGGCTTTCTCGCAGCAGTTCCCTCATCTGGAAAATTTGGGCTGGGAGAGGACGGTAACTTTGGGTTTAATTAGTTGAACTAAACTTGATGAGATTTTGTGGCGTGCATCCAACCTAAGATAAAACCAGGGGAGAGCAGAGTTTTTTCGGGTTATCTCTCACTGTGAGCTGTCCTCATTAAAACACATCTGATGGTTGTCTGCAGAAGATTAAACGAAAAACACCATGAGGTGCCCTTATTATAAATACTGAGATCTGCTGATTGCAAACAATTGCCTTCATCACCCCCGCTCCCTTAGCAAGTGGGTCGTCTCTTAAAAGTCCATTCAGTTGCAAATATGATGGGGGGTTTTACAAATATTTCCTGTTGTGGGTGGAGCAGCAGTGCAGCAAGCATCGAGGCTTCTTTCATGTTTCAACTGTAGTCATTATATAGTTTAGCAGTCAGGGAGAGAATTAAACAGCCCTTTGTTTAGTCCTTCATTCACAACGTCTTAAGCAGGAATGAAACCACAAATTTAGCGTTAATTCATTTACATTTACCTTTTGTCAAAAGCGACATACAAATTAGGGTGGTTAGGAAGTGTTTGAGGATAAGTGCCTCAACACTCAGTTCCACGTTCAGAGAATAAACGACCAGACTCAGCCAGGTGAAATGTAGGCAGGTATTTGGAAAGACATTATTTCATTCAGTGAGTCATTCCTTCCCTTTGTGAGTCCAACTCATTATGAAACACGAAGACACCTGGTGGCTCAGTTAGCCGAATCTCTTTATAGCTGGGTATTAACTTCATTCCTCGTTGAAAGTCAGCCTCTGTGTGATGTGTGATATGCGTCATGTAGAGGGACACTGCCATGGAGGGGCAAAGAGGGGGAGTGAAGTGGTGTAAAAACAGAAATGGAACAATGTCAACCCCTCACCATCTCATCTACTGTTCTGTTACTATGGAAACACTATAGAGGAGTGTCGTCATAGTCTGTTAAAAATATCATGGTACTTACTACTTGTTGCCATTTTATCTGTTTTTTGGGACAATCAAATGTGGACAAAAGGACAGAGCCTGGAAAGAGCTGAGGCGTGACAGGCTGTCAATCAAGCAAACAAGGTCCCTAACATCTGCCACTTTAAGCCTTTCTTAATGAGATAATAACTTTTCTGAACTATACAAAGTAAAATTTGTAATTAAGACCCTAATTGTCCCTTCTTGTGGGGATCAAATTGCATGTGTTGAGAGCCAAATTGGGGGTTCTCAGTCTCTTTAATACATTTGAATTCTTTTCAAAACCATCATCTAGTGGCCATTTTACAGGATCTACATCTTAAAGACGCTGATTCCATCCAAATAACCACACTTGTGGGCTTGAGTACATATATGTGCTTTCACATGGTGCCAGGTAGTAAGTAAGTGTGTCCCACATCAGAAAAATGCCAACATATACACACACACTTGCATGCTTATCCTAATACTGCGTCAAAGCAATATTCAGATAATATCCCACTGTTCACTATGGCCTACTGGTGAATACTGTACCAGTCCAGTTGTTGGGGTTAATAAGCTGCATCTATGAGCTCATTGTAAATAACATTCTGTCTGAAGCCTGAATATTATCATTCATATCCAAACACTGACAAATATAAAATTGCACATCTGATATTGCAGAAATATAATTAGATGCCACTAAATCCTGCACACAGCACCTTTAAAATTCTTGATTTCAGTTATCTACATTTAGTGTTCATTTTGTTAGACAATGAATGCCAGCCTCCATCTTGTTAAATGGTTGACGGACTGTGAAAACACCAAAGGCAATAATAGAAATAAGTCAAATTGTTCTATCCCTGACAAAGTCTGATGTTTTCTTTTATAGTATGTTAGTGTTAGTCAATAAGCTTAGACTTAAACTAATGGACATGTTATGTCTCTTTTATGTACAATAGATCTAATTGTATGAGTCATCTTCATCGCTAAATGTGCATTAATTATCATCTGTTTGTAACTGTAATGCTAGTTGGTTGATCCTATCTATTTATTCCTTATGTGGACATTAAAACCAACAAACTCAGTCTAAGCTCAATTGAGCTCATGTTTATGCCATACAAGTAGGTACCTGACCACTCCCGAATATCAAAAGAGCAGGTATGAGGCCTTAAATGTCAAGAATTTGGGTAAAATCATACTTTCACATTTTTATATATTTTTGCCTCATACATTTGCCATTGTCAAAGCCATTTTACACCTTAAAATTGCAAGGAAATGCAACAAATCCCAATCATGTTGACCGGTCTCCATCTGAGTAGATGGCATCAGAGAACGTAGTCCTCAGAGGCATAACACACCCTGGTGTAGCACTGGACTCCCCTGAGTGTTTGAATGATGAGGGAGCGTTAAACACTTGTAAATGAGATTCAGCTTGATGTCCTGTGTTTCAGTCTATCTTACAATGTTGGCCTCATGTCTGTCAGTGCTCTCTTTTCCAGTTTTTCCTGTGTCTGTCCACTGAGACTACATACCAAGAGGGAAGAGAATATTTCAAAAAGAAACAGAAAACAACCAGTAACCAAGTTTGACACAGGCAAGTAATTGAAGTCTGAAAAAAAGATTTCTTTTTAGAGACACAGTTTAGAAATAAATCATTCAGTCACCCAAGAAGCAGTTAGACAAGTTAGCAAATACTGAAAAAGCCGTTCAAGTGTGGAGGAAGTCAGTCACTTCAACCCACCTTTGAGGAGAAACTTCAGCAGCATTCAAAACTTCTTTTTTTCAGACCTCTTGGTGGAAGACGATTATACAAACATTTGTGCTCACATGCAAATGTGCCTCTGTGGACTTCTTTCTCTGTGAATTTGTGCATATACATGCAGTGCTCTGCGTGTTTGTATGTGTGATCCTGTATGTGCTGATGCGACTGGGTGTTGTGTGTGTTTGAGTGTGCGAGACAGAGAGTTTTCAAGGCTTCTCACTCAAGGCTATGAGTTTCTTAAAAAATAATAAAGTTAGCCTTTCAATCTGTCCAATCAGGCATGAGCTCCACAGCCTTGCAGTTAATCTCCTAACCAATTACAATTAATAGTTTTGTTCTGCCTCTCAAGGTTCAGATTTAACAAGCAGCAGAGAGAAATATTCATTCCAACCATGCTGATAATTCAAACTAAGCAGAGCCAAGGACACTGTGACAAAAGTTCTTGCGCTCTTTGTATTTCTTTTTTATTCTTTAATAACATCATGCTGACATCTGTCTCTCTATGTGTGTGTAGACACATTTTTTTGTGAACACTAACTTGAGAAGAGACAGGAATCCAGTACATGCATGAAGAGTTGCCCCTGTAGAGAAGATGGTCTGATTAAATTTGGAGCACCTTGCTGATACATTTACATATTAATAAACAGAATCATTTTTCCTGAAACTAACATAACTTTTCAATGCTGTAATATGAAGTTTGTATTAATACATTACAACGTGTCTTGATAAATATTTGGCTTAATTAATGAATTTAGTACCTGATTATGTTTAATACACATTATTGAATGCCTCTTGTTTTATTCATACTTATTTGAGGAAAAGTTTTAAGCATGCACATATGCAAAAGTGACCATTTAATAATTAATTCATAATGATAATTATGACTCATCAGGATGTTGTTGACTTTGTTTTCTAATCTGCTGTGTTTATTTCCCGTTATAATCATATTCACTCGTTGCTACAGAGCTCCATGAGTGAAACATGAATCAAATTTTAATATTAGGATTTTTCTCAAATGAGACCCCAGGTGCCACATATTCTACAGCTGCTGATAGCTCATGGGATGACTGTGTGCTCATCCTCCCTCATCCTCTTTCCATTTCTTTTTGTCTTTGATGGTGCTGCGATGATGCTAGAATAGTCGTTCCCTTTTTCTGCTTCTGTTAGGAGAGATATATTTTACTTACCCTTTTATTATACCCCATTCATTCTAATTCTTTCTGCTTCATGGATACGTATGAAGAAAAAAAAAAGGAAAGTAGAGGAAATAGAGTTAACAGGTGGTGATGAGAGTAAAGGAGAAAGACGAGACAGAAATGGTGGGGAGCTGATCGGGCGTGTTGGCTGTCTGCCAAGTACTGAAGAGCAGAGAACTAAGGAATGGAGTAGATCTGGGGAGCAGGATGGAGTTGTGTAGAGCAGATTGGGTATTAAAGTTGAGAGGAAATACAGAGCAGCCGGAGAGAGATGGAAAGATGAAGGGATTGGAGGTTAGGTTAGGAGAGGAGAGAATGAGGGAGAAAAGGATAGGGGGCTGAGGAGAATAGAGGAGGGGAGGAGAAGTGATAGGAGGAGATAATAGGAGCAGAGGGAAGGGGAGGAAGCAGACAGATTTAGGTTATGTTCACAGGAACCATTAACAGTTGGGAGGAATAAACAAGAGGAAAACACAAAACCTCACATTTTGCAAGCTATCACCTCCCCTAAAAAGGTAATATATGATGGATTATCCTAAAAATATATATATAAAAAAAACAATTTTAGTGAATATTTAAGGACACCTTTGACTGTGTTTCTGGGGCAGCTGCGCAGATTTTCCAGTTTGAAAGTCATAATCAAAGACCAATAACGGCCCAGTGAGCAATTCATTCATCCAATCATGCAGGAGGGCTTCACATTGATGTCTCAGCAAAGGAAAGCACTAGAAAAGCATTTGTCATCAGAAAGACCTGGTTAAAGGCTGATCATTTAATCCATTTACATGCAAAGTCATTTTGGTCTATGAACACTGATGCCAACAGCACAATGAACCTTACTTATGAGGGCCTGTAAAATTACACATGCAATGACGAAGAAGCAAGTTAAACAAGTTGATATGGTGAAATTCTTAGCAAATAATTGCTTATTTACACATCCAGCTGATTATTCTGAGTCAAGTTTCTGGGGTCAGTTTAACTCCACATTCACTCTCCTTATACCTCTCATCTGGTCTCCATCAATTCCTGAGGGAAGTATCTGCCTCTTCAGCTGCTAAATGTTCCACTATGTACACCAGATAGCTGCTGACTTTGTCTGTGCAGTGAGTTTTAGAAAACAGCTGCCTGCTGCTACCGAAAACAGCACTAATGAGAGCGACTAGAGTTAATGAAAACAGTAAAGTCACAGGCTGTAAAACCAAAACAATGAGCTGAAAGAAAGTTATGTTGTAAAAGAGCCGAGGGGAACTGCAGAGTCAGATGATAATACTCTGTGGATTCATCACCGCGAGTGACCCCTTTCACATTACACACTGTCATTTGATCCATTGTAAATATATATAAAAATGTATATATTATGGCAGCTTTAAAATAGAAACATCTCTATGACAGTAATTACCATTCTTGTATTAAACATGTAGTGTTGTGGAAGTCTGGCATGATATATAACAGTATAACAGTAAAGACTGCATTATATGTTAGAATAGAAAGAAATAGAGCATATAGGAGTCACATGTCATTTTCTATGAAATCCTTGCTGTTGGCACAGTTATTATTTCTATATTTATCATGTGTTTGTATTTATGCCCATCCACAGCATAAATCCTAATTAACACATTTCAAAGTTGAAATTCAGTCGCATTCTGCTATGTGATAGAAAACCATTAAATTACTCACATTCCCTTTGCAATTATAGTGTACAATGTTAACCCTCACTGAATATTGTCAACTGGTTACATCTTGAAAATTATACACGGTGTTTTTAAACAGGTTAATTATATGTTTTCTGACAAGGCAAACTACAGTGTAATTAAAGATGGAGATAAAACAAGTCTAGAAGAGGGTCGTCCATTTTTGTTTCATTTTATTAGAAAATATCCACACACCATAAAAATTACATGTACAAAACTATAAGATTTGAAATTGCTTTATGTACACATACAAAAGATAAAGCCCAAAAGAAAAAAAGTGAGGGGAACACAGAGGGGGAAGTGAGAGACTAAGCGTTCATGTTTCTTTTTTTTAGGAGTGGGGGGGTGGGGAGGGGGGATTTTTTTCCAGGATAAGTCAAAAGGTTTCAGGTTCTCCGTCTATTTGCTTTTCGACCAACTCACATCTCTGTCACATCTCTGCAGGGAACTGGAGCAGTGAAGATGATAATGATAATGATGATGATATCAGTCGTGACAGCAGGGATGACGTGAGAGCAATTACGTGCACACACACACGCATTTGGGTAGAACACATCTGAGATGGCACCGGTGAACCACATTCCCCCGTTTATAATAACCTTCATGATGCTCTAGTGAAAGCGTGATGAAAGAGATGCTAGTAAGGAGCACCTGGAATATTCTGATGATTCATATAAAGGGGTATCTGTCAGACGGATATTAAGATGTAACTATTTTGAAATAGAACATTAAGTGAGATGTGACCTGTTATCAGACATGCTATGCGCACGTAAACACACTTTAATGAAAACATGATAATGAAGATGTAAAGAGTGCCCGGATGACTACAACCGAGATGTTAACAATGCAGGTGGCGCAGTCATATACACTCATACAACATCTGTCTTAACATTAAAATGCTCTGACTCTGTACCTGTAGACTTATTCAGCGATGACAGTAGTGATTATGATGATGACAGTGATGGTAATAAGGGTTAAGATGATAAAATCAATGATGACGAAGACTGAAACTGATTTGGCTAACCGATACCCTGCTACTTTGATTTTTTCTCTCTCTCATCTATTCATTTTTTTCTTTCTTGACTTCAGACATGTGGCTTTCCTCCTGATCACTGGGTCTGAAACAAAAAAGAAAGACAGAAATAACAAGAAAGAAAGATATTAGTTTGCATTTCACTGTTGTTTAACAGTCAAAGACATTTTAAACACCGTGTTTCGTCTTTGTCACCAAAGAAAATACTATTAAAATAACTACAGATAATCTATGTTGAGCTCAAATTGATTTAAATTCTGAGTTACAGGTCTTTACATGAAAACGTGACATTCTTGTGAATATCTCATGCAAAAATTTATATCTGATGATTTTCAGTGTGTTAAAAGTTAATCAACACCAGTTAGCAGCCATATTTTGAGCCTCGGGCAGAAAGATATGTTTAACTGGAAGAAATGTGGGGAGTGAATAACATTTGTGCTTTTTATATTACAGAACACTTCATGTAGAAAGTTGTTGTTGTTGTGTGTATGTGTGTGTGTGTGTGTGTGTGTGTGTGTGTGTGTGTGTGTGTGTGTGTTAATTCGTGTGATGTCTTTTTCTAAATAAGGCTACAGAGCTTAATTTTTTTTAAATAATTAGTTGCATCTCTGTTGATGGTCAAATCAGCAGCATATTAAAGCCTCTCATTCACCTTAACTTGGGATGGCCATGACATACGGCTACTTTCTACAGCCCATGTTATTTATTATTATCATTTTTTATCTTGTTCCCATTTAAGAAAAAAAAGTATGGCACAGTGATGGCCAGTAAACCCAAAGGCAGACAAATTGCCATCTGTCACACTCTCACTGCTTTTCTGTGGATCCTGAAACGAATGTGGGTCAAAATCCAGTGGGATGAAGTGTTTAACCTTCAAATTCTTACAATTCGGTTCAACCTTTGACTGATGCATTTCATCTTCCCAATGTGTTTACAAGGTAAAACCTTTTACATGTTAAATAGCTTTAATCATTCATTTAGGCATAGGAATCTATGTTGAAGAAGCACTGAATCCAGACATACCAGCAAAACCACATGAAATGGGCTTTCATGAAAAATAAATAAATAAATTAATTAATTCTGGTAAGTGACTATAGATTTATGGGAAATGTGATGGATAACAGCTGGCCAGCCCACCATCCTCCTTGTTAAACCCGCACAAAACTCCCACTGCTGGCCTCATTAGTACTGTAATGTGAGCATGTTAAAATGATTAGCTGTCACATTGTAAGTAGTCCTCTTGGGGATGACCTGGTGCTACTCTCAAATTGTTCATCGAATGGTTGGCAGGAAGAAAGCATAGTTCAATGTTATTGGTTAAAAAAATTAATAAATGAGTGAAACAAATGCCTCTGGCAGTCCCCTGATATAACAACAAATGACAAATAAAATATTGATCTATACAGACAAGCAACTTTGTACCTAATGGGAACAAGATGATAGAATGAGTAACAATGGGAGATACTCACAGAAGAGAGAATGCCAGGCAATAGTAAATAATTGGATAGTGAAGAGCCGGACATGTTATTGAAATAATTTAATAGGCTGAACTATTATAAAATACCAATTTGATTGGCAAGACTTTATAAGTGCAAACTTGGGCCACAAGCACACTCAAGTGTCACCACCTAACTTTTGGTTGGAGCAGAATAAATACAATATTTGTAGGAGTACAGCAAGTGGAGGGACAGCCTTCTATGGTGGTCAATTAGATCATCTCTCATTTTGTTACACCAATAGGCTACACCAGAATTCATTACAGGCAATAGCTTCTCAATAAGGCTCATAAGTTAGACTAAATGCTTTGTTACATCCTGTGGGTTTCCTCTACAACACCAGTAAAATTAAAAGTTACTATTTAACAATGGAAGTCACACACAAGCTTTAAATCAGCAGACAGTTTCCTAATGAGCTGGGAGTCCAAGCTGGTTCTTCCAAGAGAAAACAACTCCTCAAGCACACATATACAACACCCCAAATGAGCCTCCAAGGGGGGATGATATCCTTTTTTAAGCTGGATTTACATTTTAGGAGACACTGAAATTCATATGTTCGTTCCACAGGGAGCTCACAATATATATCTATGTAGTTAAGCTATATTTTTGTTTACTTTAGTTATTAGAATGCTTGAATTCTGTTAGGTATATCTGAGTATGAATATTTTGTTGAATGCTTCAACTGTCCATGAAAAACTGAGAGCTTCCCATAATCACCATGTTCACATGACAAAAAATAATTTTCATTATCAAGAGGAGACGGCACTTGGACTGTTATGTCTGTTTCTATACAGCATTGGTATTAATTTATCATCAGAGCCTATACTGCATTTTATAAGAAGTTGTGGATGATTGTTGGCAACAGTCGCCCATTAATCTGATCTATCACAGCTGCTATATTAATACAATTCACAATCCTACTTTAATCTATATCAACGTGAAAGAAGCAAACCTCAATACACAGAAGAAAAGTTTATGTGATTTTGGAGGGGTTCAGTATGTGTGTGCGTTCCCATGTACTAAACCTGCAAAAACCGTTGCTCATGATTAACAACAACACAAATAATTAGCCACGGTGCTAGATGGCTACATTGTTGAAGGACTAGACCCATGGAGATTGAACAGACTGACCAACATTGACATCAATGGAGATACTATATGCACTCTCACTAAGAGTCACCTTAATGTGAACCACCACTTTCTCTGACATACATTTCAATCTTTAATGATATCTGATCTTGCCACTGATGATTATTTAAACAAAGCTCTGTGAATGAAGGCTAAAGTTACAGCAACTATGATTTCAAAGCTGGGGTATTCAAACATCTCAGTAAATAATAATAATTTACTGCTTGACAAATAAATCAGACTGCAAAGACTATTCCCATAAAATACTGTCAAAAAGTGTCAAATCTAAAATTTAATACAAAATAAATATTCACCACATCCTCACAAAATAAACCCAAAAAGCTAGAAACACAACTGAGACAAAGAAAATATCCAGCCCAACCTTTCACTGCAACAGATTCCTGTAATAAACTGAGCATTTAACAGCGACAAAATACCACCAAAGCCCACTAACTCCAGGGCTTTGTTCAGCCTGACATTTTAAAACAAAACCTTGTCTCTCAATACTATACATCACTCTGTTACTCCTGACACTGTTATTTGGGCAAAGCTCTGAATCTGCCAATAAACCAATAGGGAACTAGCGAGCACTTTATGTTTCTAACACCTAAAAGACTCCAATCACCAAATTCAACACTCTGGAATCTCACCATTATCTCATTCTCTCCCAATACAAATAACTGCATCAGCGTTTTGGCGTAAAAGCTGCCAATAGAACAGCCAAAGGGCCAGTCTGAAGCTAAAACCTCTAACCTGCACAAGATTTTAATCCAACAGCAGTCCCATTTTCTCTCCTGCCTCCAGAGGGAAATGGGTTTCTGCTGAGAGAGATAACTCTAACTCAAAGTCCTTGTAGTCAATAGATGTGTGAATGCCTGCATTGCCATGGATTTGGTGGGTATTTCATTGACACATTACATTATGTGTCACTTGTAAGACATCATAAGACATACAAAGAACATTAAGACTAGTTCTGTATGTATTTATGAGATGTTAAAAAGTGACAGATATAGAGGAACACACTGCATACATTTTACACATTTCTGAAATTATCTGAGGGATGATCTAAACAGGTTTTGAATATGTAGGGCGTTCACAGTGGAAGACAAGATAAAGTACACTCAAAACAGACAGAATGCATAATAAATATGGATGATTTATGGGCACTATTAGCTCATAGCTGGGAACAGTAAAATAAATTGTGGGTGGTGGTGAGACATTGGGAGATATTGTAAAACAAACAGACAACAACAAAAAAAGCATCAAATCAATTGACCAATTAATCAGGGTGCCAAAATGCATCATCCCCAAGTTTCCCTAGTCCCCTTCCACTCAAAAGTTTGTTTTGCTTATTTTTACTTCAGTTCGATGTTTGAACTTCACTGTGCAGAATGATGCCTGTGCAGAGTTTGACACTAGAAAGCTGTTTTCACGTTGTTCTGCTGAGGGGGGAAAGTTTCTCTGTGCTAATTGAAAATCTGAGTTTAAGGGGCGGGTCTACAAGCATGATTTGTGACATCACAACAAGTTTGGATGCTAATCATGGTCCAGTATGCAACCTACACAAGTGTGATGTAGAAACATGATGAAGTGGGAGACATCTTGCATCCACTTTGAAATGTTGAACATTTAATATTGAACATTTTTCACATATTCATTGATTCTGGATTTTTCAATGAGGGAGATGGTGGAGATGTAATTTTAAGGGCTCATATGGAGTAATTGGACTTGTTTTGTGAAAAACCATATCAGACACATATTATACCAATCAGATTATTTTTTATATATCTTACAACATGTCTAGAGGGGATCTTTAAATATTACATTTGTCTGATGGTCAGTGCAGTAGTTTAAAACCTAAACACAATTTGAAGATCCATCACTCCTACATAAGTGCATGAATGAATATATAGCAAAATATTAACAATGGATCAAACCCATGTACAATTAAGTTAAAGTTAAATTTTATTCTTTAATTAATTAAGGTGTTTAAATTACAGCAACTTGGGGTTTGTCAAATAATATTTTAAAATGTATGCTGGAATGCAAGTGTACACCAAAGCAACATTGAAAAAATGGCAGGGGATGAATGACAGAGGACTGGTATATATAGTACTGAGACTGATGGGGTAATGAGCAGCAGGTGAGCAGGTGGGTGTGGGAACCAGACAGGAAAATCTGGAAGCATCTGGCCGACAGGTGAAGAATGGCAAAGCCAAGAGAAGAGAGTGTGGGGCTGGAGACAGGGGCAGAAAGGGCAAGAGAAACACAAATAGGACCAAGGATGGAATCCTGACACATATTCATGGAGAGTAAGTGGGTAAGTAAGTATGTTGATTTTCTTTTTATACTAACTGCTAGGACAGTTTAATATTTGGGACTCAGCTTACAGTAAGTTCTTTCATGTCATACTGCATTAAAATGCATCTTATTTTCTATTGCTGCCGTGTTCAAGTAACACAACATGTACCTTAACTCAGTTGTTCAATAAACCTACATAATGTTCTGTAATAACACAGACTACTACTGTAAACTTTCTATTGCTATGCTACTCTGTATACTGGGCTGCTACAGGGAAGTACACCACAAAATTTTGTTACAGGCTTAAAAAAATGAATCCTAAAAATATGGTTTACAGTTAGTGTTGGGGGGAAAATAGCTGCAGCCATTTATATGTAAATTGTTGAAAGTATTGTCTGTTCTGCAGTATCATTTTGTAACCTGCTGAATAATGCTACAGTACCCTATTTGTTATTTTTATTTTTCATTTGTTTGCATCTATGTCTTGGAGGTGCACCATGCATCAAATAGTTCTACTTCTTGGCAGCTGATGAGATGCAGGTAAAGCTGGTGTATCGCAAAAAGGAGGGAGAGAGAGGGACTTTATATGAATGTTATATATCAACCAATGCTGAGTGGAAAATCTGCAGCATCCAATTATAGCCTCTCTTTCTGGAGCTTCTCTCTCTCTCTCTCTCAGGCACACACTACACACACACACACACACACACACACACACACACACACACACACACACACACGCTCCCATGAGTTGCAACACAATTGACTTTTACAAGTCCATGTATCAGTAAATGTCAGCCAGTTTCGGTTGCTATCGTGTTTAATTTTTAACATGGTTATAAATATCCTCATTTGCATCTCAGACTCTCAGTGCCAATTAACGATTATTCCGCTGTCCTGAACCACCAGAAGTTTAAATCACTTTCAGTGCTACATGCACATATCTGACAGATGTGCTCTAATAAATAAAAAAAATGCCAACAAAATCTTCCAATAGATTCAGCATTTTTTCATCATTTAAGTATTATTTTCATTGTTGAGATTATTGTAAAATCATTGGTAAACCATGTGAGGCAAAAATGATCACTGTTTTTGGCTTTAAATTTCACACACAGGAATCACTCCATTTGATGGGATAAGGGTGGTGGGCTGTATGCTTTTATTGAAAACACAAATTGACAGCAGTTTTTTCAGTAGCTGAATATGTTGTGCTACTGACCTTCACAAACTGACGTGAACACTGAGAGAGTGAGAGATCTTTTGCATAACAAATCCTAGTGGTGCTCAAATGTTTGCATACCAAATACTGGCTTTCAAAACTCTACAGTCCAGTCCCAGAATCATTCCATTGTTGAGTACTGCCCTGAAGGATGCATATTCTGTCAAGGCTACTTTAGGGTAGTTAAGTATTCACAGCTTTCCAGCTAGGCAGAAACGTCAACTTTACCATCCACCAAACAACTCAAACATTCAAAGTGACACACTTGTTCATGCTGAAGGATTAACACACTCATATTGTCCACACACACATACACGTACCAATGGGAGGTCACAGGATTCCACGAAAAAATCTTTTGACTTGAATATGTGTCCGTGACGAATTTGTTCAGCTGAGCACATCATCTGCCTCGCTGTCAAGATCTTTTTTTTTTTTAACCATTTAAAAGGGGGATAGGAGTCACACAATAAACACGCGCAAAAAATAAACACGCTTTGTGTGTATGTGTTTGTGTGTATACCCTGTTGTATCATCTATTATTCACACTGCCATGTTTTCTTTCTGAGGGACCAAAGACACCTTACAGCACAATACAACTGGAGCTCAATACACACAGAGTAATCCTCCACACATCCCACTCGCTGTTCTCCTTCTGTTTTCCCCTCTATTCCTTTTCTCATCTCTTTTCTTCTGTTTCTCCTCCTCCTCTCTTTACTTTTGCTTGTCGTCTTCATGTCTCCTCTCCTCGCTCTCCTCCTCCTCTTCCTTTTTTTAATCCTTGTTTTTTCCCTTTCTCCTCTATTTCCTCTTATATATAAAGCTGCTTATCTTGTACAGCCTCTTTCCCCCATTTCGCTTTTCTCCCTAACAGTTCAATTCAAGAAGCCATATTGGTATGATAAGATCATCTCTGGAGCATCCGTACAGCACATAGCAGGCCATATCAACCTACACTGAACAAGTGCATGTATGCAAATTTATGAATTATCTTACTGAGCCTCACTCCTCCTATGTTTCTCTCGCTCCCTTATATGATCTATTTTTAACTATTCTTCCCTATATTCTCACTTTCTTTCCCACCTCCCAGTACATTTACATCTGAACCTGTCAGTGTTCCATCAATACCTCCTTCTCCCTCTGTTTTCTCTTCTTCTCCCTCCTCTCTTCCCTCTGCGCATCCCTCCTACTTTTATCTTTCCCTCCCTCCTTTTTCCATCTTCCTCTTCCTCTCCTTACTGCAGGCATTGTTCACCTTGTCATGCTCTTGTAGGACACTCATCTTACATCACCACCGGTCAGACGACACTGGGTGCGCACATACACACACACACATTTGTACTTTCCCTATGCATTCGGGCCCTATATGTGTTCCCCCTTCTTTTTTTTTCTCTTCTCAATCTCTCTCACACACACAGCTGGAAAGGAGTGTGTAATCACTGCAGGATCTGGCGGTGATGTGTCGGAGAACCCAGGGTCATTTTTAGATATGTAAATGTAAGTGTGTGTGTGTGTATGTGTGTGAGGCAGTATTATACAAATGCAGTAATGTATGCATGGCCACATCTACCGACATCACTGCCACATCAGCCACCAGATGTGACATGCTGCTCAAATTGAAGTCATAGCCCATGAGCCCAGATACAGGGAGCACACACTGCATCTCCTTTACATTAAGGCTGTAATAACAGCGGGAGTCCATGTGTTTCCCATTAGCTTATGAAATAAACGGTTGCTAGGATGGAGTTGTAAATGCTGCTGCAAAATGTCTACAGATGGAGGCTGTCACATAAAGTATAACCAGACTGTGCTACAGTTTACAAGAGACACGGTGTCACATAAAACATGTTTCTAGTTCTCATCATCAGTTAAATGATTACCAGATCATTTCTTGTGGATCTGTGAGGCTAAAAGACAGCAAAATTTCACTTTTCACAAGAAATCTCTTTGTGGCAGAATACAAAGCAAATTTGGTGAACATATTTTTAGTGGTTCCCTCCCAGAGTGTGGGAAGAAAGGAAGGTTGAAAAAGTTCTTGAAAATTGAATTGCTACACATCAACACTCTCCACTACTGGCAAATCACACATGATCAACATAAATTATACAGAATAATAAGCTCTTAATGTGCCTTGGTGACCGCTGCACTTGACTTCAGGTAGGGAGGATAAAAATGGACGGGAGGAGGAATGAGCAATCAACAGTGTCAGGGAAGAGGGAATAACATGTATCATCATCATCATCATCATCAAAGTGTCTGCAGGGCATCTAGCCAGCTTCATTCATTTTTACAACTGACAGAAAGATAGGAAATAAAGCCTGGATTTATTTCTGGGGAGGACAGCACAAACTTTTTTTCTCCTTGATGTATCTTGATGCAAACTTGAAGACCTTCCAATGTAGCCACATATGACTTAAATGTGTTAAAAAAAGATGAATATAGCTTCACAGAAATTTTTGAAGTCACAGTTCTGCATGTATCTATCATATGAGACGAACAAAGGTGTAAATCAGTCTGACTTGCTAGTTTCTGTCGTGAGCGATCCTGTCATGAAACACCACATGGAAAAATCAGGCCAATATTGAGCTGTTATCTAGGGAGGCTGTTACACAAACAGCCATATATATGATGGAAATAATGATTACTATAGAACACAAGACATAAAACTAATTAGATATAGAGGAAGCATTTTTATAAGTTTTAGAGAGCCAGATGGGTTCGACATTTAAAACTCTATAAAAAGTTGAATTTGTCCTTGGAATGAAAGCCATATTGATTGTAACAAAGGAGATCACACTAATCAAATGTCCTTTCTACCTTTTCTCCCATTGCCTCCTGATACAGTGAATGGCTGCTGGGTAAAATCTCTTTATTTCACCATACCTACCCACCAGCCTATGAGCTTCTCACTTAATCGAGAAATTATGAAAACAGTATAGGATCCATCTAAACTTTTATGTGAATGAAAACAAAAACTGCAATTTTAAAATAAAATAAAATAAAATAAAGAATTGGATGCAAGCAGAAGATTTACTGTATTTACCTTTAATTTCTGAACACGACTGAGGGCACTTAATGACTCTATGCACTTTACAGACCTATTTTTTTCATGTGGAATCTATTTTTATGCCATGCTTTTAGTTTGTGTATTTGTTTTATGTTGTCTCTTTCTCTTTTTGGTATGTGTGTGTGTGTGTGTGTGTGTGTGTGTGTGTGTACATGAAAGAAATGGAAAAGATGGCTCAAACAATCATATACCAGCTATGGTGCAGAGAGAAAATGTTTGCTTGTGTAAACAGCTTCTTGAGTCTGACATCTGCAATCATACTCATACTGTTCATGCTGTCCTGAGACGAAACACACACATACTCATGCACACACACACACACACACACATACACACACACACACACACACATATAGCTTCACAGTCATAGGTGTATAAAAGAAGATAACTATGACAAAGGTGCCCTTAATAACCACTCTGGTGTCGCTTGGTTTTGCTTGGTGTTGCTGGTGTTGTTATTCAAATGTAAATGAAAATCAGAGATGGCTGTCATTACCAGTGGTCCCTGCAACACTGTGTAGTCATCTTGTAACCATCACTTACAGCAGAAAATAATGACTTTGGTTCGCTCTCTAGTCAAAACACAGCAGGAATAGCTGTTATGTCTCACCATTTTAGTTCTTTGAATGTTACAGAGTTACAGCATGTATACACTAAACAAACAACATTTGACCTTTTAAATTATATTGAAAAGGGATATGAAGTAATGTGGCAACCAAACAAACCAGACTTTTGACCCATTTTCAGGCAGTAAGTATAGTTCCATAAGCTAATTTAAGGAAAAACCTTTGTCTTCTCTTCTCTCACCAACCTGTCTTCCTGTCTCTGTTCTCTCCTCTTTTCCTTTTTCCGTCTCTTGGTGCTTTCTCATTCAGAAACATCCTTGCGCAGTTTGTGTGTGGGTGTGTATCTCTGGGTGTTAGATTAAACTCATCCTCTTGGGCCAAAAGTTTACTTTTTTTGAAATATTGTCAAGTAAATTCAAAATGTGAATAGAAAATCGATTAAGTTTATGATTCAACACTACTTATGAACAAACAATGAATATAATTGAATGAACAATGAATGAATGTCTGTGTGTTACACAGAAACAACTGCATTCTTGTCAACAAACAGTACATGATTGGTTGTTGACAAGTAAGAAACATATATTCCATAAATGATGAGTTATTCATGATTATTGTGTTTCATGGTAATTATTTTTAAAGATTATTACATGTACATTTGTATTCAAAAGTTTAGTACTGTAGTTCTATGATTTAAAATACAGTACCAGTGTGTCTAAGCATGGACACACTTTCTTATTCGAGAGAATGGGAAGGTGTGTGCAAACTTTTGACTGATACTATAGGTCTGAAGAGAAATTATTGAAACAATTTTTCCAGTGAAGTCCAGCAGAGGCCAGATTTTAAAAATTTGACTACTTAACAGGCCACACTATTAATCATCTACAATAAATGTTTAATTTCATTTTGACAACGAAAATCTCTCCAATCTTGGGGCTCCATGAGTTCAATTCTGTGACATCAGACATCAGCCTCTGTCCATGACTAAAGGGATATTGCTGACCCCCCCCCCTTGTACAGCCAAAATCCATCCCTGAGGCTGTGGTGTTAGCTCATAACCATATCCTCACCCAGCATATTATATTCTCCACCAGTATTCGATCACTGCCTCGGGCAGGGAAAAAACAAGAGACATCTGACGGCCAGAGAGAGGTAGAGAGATAAAGAAGGAGAGAGGACTGTGTGATAAGGGGTGACTCAAATGCTAAAAGAGCATGAGAAAAGAGAGCCAAACAAGAGGGGGGATGCATTTCCTGTCGCCTGTTGTGATACTGTCAGTGGAGAGTAACGAAGCAGATTGTTTTAGCCAGGGTGGCTCTCTAATTGTCTAGCTGACAGCAATTAGGTGGCACTCGTTAAAGTGGTGCCCTCATTAGGTTACAGACCACTCGTGGCAGGAGAAGACACTGCAAAATGTAAGTGTGTCTTTAACTATAGGGCAGGACCCAAAATTGGTGGACAGCCAAGGTGACTGCCGGTGGGTTACCATATGTCATCCTAATTAATGAGCCCCAGTCTTTGGGTGACATACCTTCTCATTTGGCTGCTTATTTGGTTAGGTTAATAGGCTAATCAGCAGCTTACTCACCTGTTTAAGTGGGCCTGGAGAGATGTGAGAAAGGGTGGTAAAGGTCCTCAAGGTCTGGAAAGCAGTGGATATTGCGCCAGGGCAGTTGAATAAACAGGTTAGTCCTGTCTAGTCTAGTCCAGTTTAGTCTGTGTCAGATTACTAATCCAACTCCATTTTCCAATTCCAGTCCAGGCTCCACTAGGACCAGGTTTATTTAGTTCTGTCCGAGTCAAAACAGTTCAGTTCAGGTTTCCTTACATATGTGCTTTCCAGAGGCAAACTTCCGACTGGGTCCAGTTAAGGTTGAGTTCCAGCTCAGACTAGCTCAGTTCAGTTTAGTGGAATTGCATTATTCCCCAAGGATTAATAGCGTGGAGCCACTTGGCACCAGCCATATTGAGTCCCTTATGTCTAGTTGCACAAGCACTGAGCTGTTATTGTTTGAGCAGTTACCATACAGTTTGTTCATATCCAAAACTGGACTCACTCAGACTCCTTTATTTGTGATTTCTATTCCTTTTCTGTTTGTGCAGTCTACAATATTATATCCAGATGCAGATTAAGTGTGATTATCTATGCATCCAACTTTTACTGTTTAGCCATTTATTGTCTGTCTGTCTGTTTTTATCATCCGCTCAGTATCTGTCCATGCATGTTGATGTGGCTCCAGATGGTGAGAGGCTCATTCATATATTCTGTCCATTTTCTATGTCAAGACATATCAGTGTTGTTTTTTAAATTATCCAGTAGCCCATTGTATTGACTTCCACACTTGTACTGATGTTTTAAAGTGGAAAATTCAGCATTTAATGGGTATTCCATTAAAACTGACCAAGGTGATCACACCAACAGCTGGATCCTGCAGGAACTGGCCAATCAAAAGCCAAACAGCCATCAGGCCTTGACACGGTCGTCCAATCCAGACATGAGAACCAGGTTAAGCAGTTAAAAGTAAATCAGACAGTACAAGTGTATAACCTGATGGAAACAAAGTAATAGGGAGAGTAAACAGGCGATATGGGGAGAGAAGTCAGGGCCTTTTTTTTTCTTCAGGGTTTTCACTGGCTCTCCCTGGTGGTGATGTCCACTCTCCACATCTGCCACGTAGAACAACAACATCAGGCTTCTGGAAAACAGGAAAACAAGAACACCATGGTTTGAAAGTAGAACATTAAAATGTCAGGCTAAAAGGACAATGAGGAGAAGGGCATCATTAGTGCTCTAAAGGGGATTCTTTTAAAGTAATGGGGTTAAAAAAAGGGAAAAAAAGAATCTGGACTAGAAAAACTTTTGACAAAAGGGTGCAAAACCAAGGGACTTGAACAAAGCAGCAGATGTATAGTAGACACAATTTAGCATGTGTGAGATTTGGAATAGACACATTAGTATAGTAATAAAATAGAACTGCAATATGAACACCTTAAGACTGTGTCGTTAATACCTGTAAGTGGTTTTAACTTCAGTTGAGTTCTGTCCCAAATTGCACTAGACTTGATCCTACAATAGCCACAGGCCCGATTTGCATTTCTGTTTTCAGAACTTCTGGTTTGACTTAAGAAAAGCTAATATTCAGAAAACTTTTGAATTTCTTTTTTTAAGTTTTGTGAGTATTTTACCTCCGAAGGGAAAACAGAACAAAACAAGACAATATGAAACTGTACGAAAGGTTCAAATGTCATTTTTTTCCCCTGATTTTGAGGTAACATCAGTCTCATTTTGAAGCCATACAAGTAAAAAGGACAAAGTCCGCAACTGAGTATGTTTAGACTTGTTTAGTCACATTATATCATATTTTTTCATTGAAAGTGTAAAGTTGTATAGAGATTCTAGCTGATAAAATTGTCCAATTTGCAAAAATGTTCTCATGTAAGACCTGGTCTATTATCTATTAACTTATTACATTGCAAAAGCTTTTCAAACATCGAATTCAATACAATTTTCAAACTTTTTAACTTCTATCAGGTTATCTTCTATTGTCAAAGATGTTTGAGAGAGTAACTGCTGTATAGTTGAGAGATACAACAGAAGCCTGCATAGGCAAGGTCTACTGACAAGGAAATGCAAAGAAGTGCAATATCTTGGGGAATGATGAAGCTGTACTTTCTCTGGCAGTATATTGCCACAGCTGTTATTTGTAATGTGTATGTTTGTAAGGAGAGCATTCTTAACTGTACTTGTCAGGAGGAATATTTCTTAACAGCATTTATGTACAACCAGTGCTTATTGTGTCAGTTTAAGAATGAAGCAGAGTCTTCTTAATGCCTCAGCCTGTCTTCATCCATCACAACCACTGCACCTCTCCACTGTCTTCTCCTCCATCATCCTCCACTCCTCACCCATCTTCTCCTCAATCACTCTTACCATGCAGATGGATGAAGGAGATGGGGTGATACAGAGAGGAGAAGGCAGTACGTGGAGACGATAAGCCAGTGTGAGTGGCGAGGAGATGGATAGAAAGGACAAGAAGTAAAAAAAAAAAAAAAAAGGCGTCATAAATTGAAAACAGACAGGGAAAGGAGAGGTAATACAGGATTTAAAAGAAATGGTATATGCAAATGGAGCATTAGAGGAAAAGGATGTGCCAGCAGAAAAGATATGGAGAGAGGGTAGGGGGTAAAAAGGAAAGAGCACAAGATGATAAGAGACAGAATGTATTGAAAAGGAATACAATTAAGAGAATCAAGGAAAAAAGAAAAGGGAAAACAATTGTGAAGTTATGAAAATGGAAACAATGGATGGAAAAAAGGCAGCTAAGATTGGAAAGGAGAAGCAGATAAAAGACAGGACAAATGAAAAAGAAAATCAGAAATAATACAGAGATCAGCAATGGTGAAAGAAAGAGGATGGACATGAAAGAGGAGAAGATAAAAGGGGCCTTTAAATAACAAACAAAAGAGACTATAAATGAAAAAGAAAAGCATTAAAGAATTAGTTCACCTAAATTTCATAAAAAAAAAACCCCAAAAAACAATCCATTTTGCTGTAGTTTAGTTTTGGTTTGACTTGTCACTGTCGCTGGGCTCCCTGCTCTCCACTCTAGTATTATGAAAGTGTGTTACTTACAGCAGAGAGAAATTACATTTTAAACCATCGTCATCTCAACAGCAACAATCAACAGCTCTTTTAACAAAAGAGCTGTTGATTGTCCCAGTAACTCTGGATATTCCACAAAACACCCTGTCAACAGTTTTCTTCAGCAGAAAGTAATTCTGATGAAAACATGAGAGGCAGGGACCTTGTTTCTGGAGAGAAATAAGGCTGCAGCTAACAATTACTTTCATCATCAATCAATCAGCGGATTATAACTAATTGTAATTTTGTCAGAGGCGACGTATTCAAAGTGCTTGTTTCATCTGGCCAGCAGTCCGAAACCAAAATATATCCAGAACATCAAATCCTCACATTTGAGAAGCTGGAAATGTTGATTAATTTTCTGTTGACTGACTAATCAGTGCAGCTATAGAGAGGAATGTTGCTGCTGAAAATTTTGTATGTAAATTTTCTATGCTGTGAGCACCATTAATCAAATTTCATTTAATTCCATCATACATGGGTGGAGGTAGGAATCTCAAGGACGTATGCCTCAAAGTGTGAGCACGTAAAGAAAACATTTTCATCACTAGATACAACTAGAAGTATGTGACATGATATGTTTTATTGGCTTTTGTGTTTGTGTATGTGTGTGTTATTTGTGTCAACTGACCCGACGTGAAAACAAGAAACCCCCAAGAGGGTAAAAAAATCAGCATGCAAGTAAAACTCAGGAGGGAGGCTACAGTACAGACAGGCACGGGTGAGGAGCAGTGATATAGGGTAAGAGAAGGGAGAAACTATAGAAGGACTATACTATAGGAGGAAATCCAGGGATTGCTAAAGTTTTAAGTGCCACTCATTACTCTTTTTGTGTAGTGTTGGCGCATTCTCTTTGTGAGGCCAAGAGACCCTCAGATCATAAAGTCTCTCCATTCGACACTACGAGGCCGCCTGTCGTCTGCTGCTGGAGGCGTCAGAGAGACAGAGAAGAGAAATGGAGAAAGAAAGCAGAATACAAAGCCAGAAACAGTCAGAGAAAGAGGGAGGGAGAGAGAGAGAGAGAAAGAGAGAGAGAGAGAGAAAGAGAGAGAGAGAGACATGGAGAAAAAAACAAAACAATAAGAAACAGAGAACAAACACTGACACAAATGCAGCAAAACAGCCCAGAAAAATGGGGGAGAGAGAGGAAGTAGAAATGTCAGGATAGTCAGAAAGCGGTTAAAGAAGACAGACGAGCGAAAGCAACAGAGAGAGCTTGAGAAATACAGCAGGAGCGGGAAGACAGAGGGAGATTCCAAGAGATGAATTCAGAGGGACAGACGACGGTGAAGAATGAGGCCAGGCATAAGAGATGACACTGAAAGGAGTGATGATAGATTAAAATACACGGAGGACAGACAGGCTACAGGGTCATGGATGGGCCATGGGGAGAACACTTGCTCTTCACACAGAGTCACACACATTCTTGTGTTAAACTCGACTATTTTTCTGTCTCGCCTAACCTTGTGGGGGCATTTACACTGGCTCAAGGCAGTCAAACCTTGTACATTACAACACACGAATGCATGCACAGATCTGCAGGGATTTGTTAACTGACCCTGAGTTTACAGGCACAAAAACACACACACATACACACACACAGACATACCCTTGCTTGACTTTTAACCCCTTAAAGATGAATGGGTTACCTTGTGGGGACCTGTTCTTTGTTCCCGGATGGGTACTTTGTGATTGTGATTTATAGACGTAAACACCCATGCACACATTCAATATTTAGTTGGTTGTTCATGAATTAATAGTACATTGCTTCACATAAGCATAATATGTTTGTGTCAAACATATTATTACTGCTAATCCTGATAGAAAATTCTCCATTTAGTATTAAGGTTAAAGAGCTCCTTCTAATGTTGAATAGTCATGCAGCACACATATCACAAGCTATGAGATCTCAAGCTCCAAGGTTACATTGTTAGGGCCAAACTGTTCCACAATGTGCTGTGTATTTGTCTATTTACTTATTTAGTAATTAGTAATTAAGGCAAAATATTTCTAAACGCCATCAAACATCTATGCTTGTCATTTGCTTGAGAGTCTTGCAATTACGGCTGAAACAATTGAAGTTGTCGCTGTCATAAAGTAAGATCGAAAGTTAGAATATGTCCATCTTTCTTTGCTGAAATATGCTCCAAAGCATATCTTAACATGGAGAGGTGTTGTCACTGGCTTCTGTTACCCAGGCTCATTGAACAGCCTGTCAGCAGCACAGAGATTTTCCCTTCCTACGTTTTTACACAAGCCTCACCCTTCTAACCAATCAGAGAAAACAAAAGTCAGGAGTGGTATCTCACAGCTGTCAATCAATATAGAAATGCACTTGCTGTTGAGACTCATGCTAGCGCTAGCTTGATTTCCAGAACTTGCATACTGTAGCTTTAACTGGCTGGTCAGTTAATTGACAGAAAATTAATTGATTACTATATTGATAATCAAATAATCATTTTCAAGAAATTAGATTTTTTTCTTCTCTTCTTCTCTTCATTTTTCTTTCTCTTGTGATAGTAACCCTAACCCAAGCCCTACATGCAATCACTTGCCTTGAGCTTCTGATAAAGTAACTGTAAGGGGACCTAATTTACCCCAAAAAGAAAACGAAAAGTCAAGTGAGTACTTTTTAGCAACATATTTAAGGTTAAAGAATAAATTATTCAAAATTATGTACACCAATTGTTATATGGATGTGAAAAAGATCTATGAAAAGCAAGCAAACAAAAGGAAAACTATCACCCACAATGTGCTTATTTTTTCATGTTGGGTCACATTTTTGACAACCGTGGGCCTTTAATGGGGTCTCTCTGTGTATCTGTCAGATACTCTGTTCCTCAGGCGCTCTGACTCACTGCAGCTCTCTCTCTAATCAGATCAATGTTTCCTTTCTCTGCAATGCAGCAACCAGTGAAACACATCACAGACACAGCTACACCCTGAGAAACCCCAACAGCCTCTGTACAGACACATGAGTGTTATCCCTCATTGTAGGTTGCCCTCAAAGTGCCAATGATCCTGGAATCAAAGTGAGAAAACAAAGAACACAAAGGCCAGCGGTAACTTTTTCTTCCCGGATAAGGTGTCAAAATAAAAACTATAATAATTGTTCTGTTTGTCTGTTTTGAGCCACATTTCAACTGCAGGAACTCTCCCCAGGGATTAAGAATCTTTTGAGGAACTCAGTTCCTCTAACTGTGTTTCCACCACAGGAACCAGGGTCTAAATGAAGTTCCAGGGAGATTGTTTTACCCAACAAAAAGCTCCTGCTTGGGGATAGTACTTTCCAAAAGCACAAGAACTTTGGGGGTGGAGTTTGCAGGGATGACCATTACTGACTGGTCAAACACACACAGTGCAGCTGCTCCAACTTGAGTACCGCTTAATTCATAAAACAAGGAAGTACTCTAGTATCAATTTAGGTCCAGTTTAGCACAAGGGGAGGACATTGGACATTGTGTTTGCTACCGTTAAAAGTAAATTTAGGCTTTCCTGTTGTTTCACAGAGGTTGCGTTCTAAAGCACAAATAAATAACCATCAAACACTCTACAGATGATTTACTGTGGAGACATTATTTTTTCCTCATGTGTGAATGCTGTATTTCAAACATTGATTTTTTTCAATTCCTCATGAGTCTAATTTGCATGATCTACCTAGTTCCTCAGATGCGGTGGAAACACAAACAGGACAACAGGGACTTAAAGTTTCAAGTTTAGTTCCTGAGGTTAGTTCCTCTCCGTACAAAGTGTCTAGAACTTTTGGTCGAAACGGTGCCTTTGACTGACACACTTCAGTCAGTTTGGGTTGTGGTTAGAGGGGGGATGTTTGGGTTGGTGCATATGGTGGCACCTGCACCATGACACAAAGTAAAATTCAAGGAAGTTCCTTAACGCAGTTTGCAAAATTCTAGCCTGTTACAGCCCCAATTAGCACTCCTAAGCTCCTGTTCTTTGTAAGTCCAATTTGGCAATCAACCTCATCAACCTCATCCTGCAAAAGCAAAGGCAAAGGACATCAGTGCCAGTCAATGTATTACAATAACTTAATAACAGTAACAGTAATTAATATACATCGAGCAGAGAAAAGAGTTTTGTCTGTTTTGAACCAGGCACAGATTTTTCTTACATTTTTTGCCAAGAGTTAGATGGGAAGACCTCTCTCATGTCTGGGCATTTACCATATGTACAGCCAGGAGTGGATGTGCTTAGATGTGCATAAAGACTGGACGTAGGTAAAACAGCTACCTTGGTTCACTCCGAAGTTCCTGCCAGCCCCTCTAAAGGACACTAATTGATACATATCCCATTTATTGATCCACACGCAAACAGAGATGTAAAAAGGACAAATTGTGGTTTCACAGGGAGTTACTGTATGCTGGATCTCTATCTTGGCAACCAATGGCCAGGCATAGTGACATCATGGAGTCTCCCTTGGTTGCCTGGCAACCTCATAGAGATGAAATTATAGTGTTGGAGTCTACACTGCAAAATAGTTTTGGCACATAAGTTCAAGTAAAACCACAACTTGTCGTTTTTACTTTTTGTTTGTGTGTGGATTAAACAAACAAGATATAATGTGTTAATTAGGGAGACTGAGAGTTGCTATACACATTAGCTGTTTCCCCCCAGTAAAACCACAACTTGTCGTCTTTACTTTTTGTTAGTGTGTTGTTGTTGTTATAGTCTGGGAAGCTCTTTGGAAGCTCCTTTGACTGACACACTTCAGTCAGTTTGGGTTGTGGTTAGAACTGTTAATTAGGCCTATAGGGGGATGTTTGGGTTGGTGCATATGCACCTCAGTGCAACAAAGTAAAATTCAAGGAAGTTCCTTATCACAGTTTGCAAAATTCTAGCCTGTTCTCTAGCCTGTTACAGTTCTAATGAGCACCCCCCAAGCTCCTGTTCTTTGTAACTCCAATTTGGCCATCAACCTCTCAGAACACTTGCTGAACTACATCTACACAGACTTCCCCCTCATATAGCTTCAAAAGTAAGAAAAACAACTAGAAAACAACATATTTCAGTATGATGTCTATTGTCAATTAATATCCAGGGTGTTCTTTTAGTTAGTATAGCACTTGACACAATCCAAAATCTTTCCTGATATCAGACAAAATTGTCAACTCAACTTGGTGGTGTGGGCGGATTCAAAGGTCTGGACCGAGGCAACTTTCATACAATAATTAGAGACTGTGATGTGAGCAAAGTCCAGCACATTTAATTGTGTTATAAGTGTCAGAGCCACTATCGATCCAGCAGAGCTGACGAAGGTGAAAACTTTCCCTGAACTTGCTGGCGAAACTGCAGCGCTCTGCACAGATTTTTCGTCTCCTCCCTGCTATCAATGTTAGGCTCAATGACTCCTCATTTCAACCCATTCACAGAGGCCAATTGAACGACATAGCAGCCGCTGATAAAGTATTTCGACTCAGCTGTTTAATCCACTCACGTGAAATGGTGCCTCCATTTATTCGTTCTAATTTCCTGAGTGGATTAGTGTTAAAGGGGAAGTACACTGGAAAATTCACATGCTCTTATGGATTCCTATAATTATAGCACTATTGAGCATTTTAGGCGATCTTTTTGAGCACATGCAAGTGACTTCAAAAGTCTGGATCAAGAGAACTGGGCCCTGATTACATAAAAAGCAGGTTTTATCTAACAGCCTTTGCTGGTAATGACTAGGGTGCATAAAAGCAATTTTCCATCAGTGTCTTGCATGTTAAAGAAAAGATCATAATATAATCATGCATCATTGTGCTTTCAATGTGATTCTATTTTCTCTCCTTTGAATTATACTGTGAATGCACAATGACAAGAAATTATTAGAGTTCTAGGCAAGAAAAAGTGTCTCCCTTTTTCTCTTCTCCTCTCTGGTTCTTGTTAGTACCCCCATGCCGACTATTCAAGCTTTCTGACAGCTATTTCTTGCCAGTTAGCCAGTAGTCACTACTGTAGAAACTAAAAATACTTTATTCAGGCTGGTGCCAGAGGTTGATCCACAAGGAGACAAGAGAGCCAAGAGATCAAGAGACAGTGAATGGAAGCCTTAAGCTCAAGTTGTACTAATAGATCTGAAGCTGGAAATTAACCAATTTCAGTGCAGCTAATTAGGTTGTGACTGTGCTCAACTTTTGCCTGTCATTTATACTCACTGGAACATCTTCAGAAATTAGCTTTTGATAACAGCACAGACGTGGGATTTCTAATTTCTAGGTGTCAGAGCGTCATGTTTTTATCACAATTCTTGGCTTCACCGTCCAAGGTCATCTAGCCTTCTTTTAGTGTGGGCTTCACAGTCTCCACATTCTTCTTGTGCCTTCCTTTTACAACACATCATAAAACCCCTTAAACCCCTTTTTTCTTTTCTCTTTATCTGGTCTGTGTAATTAAGCATTTCAATTTATAGTGAAGCACTTTGTAAAAAGTGGTGTATAAATAAACTTTACTTTCTGCTCATAGCTGTTGCTGACTGGGTTTGGTTTTGAATTCTCCCTCCACCACCAGAGCCTTATGTTCTTACAGTTTCTTATTCCACAGTGTACAGTATACATTAATGACAGTTATGATTGCATCAGTTACCTATTGCATTATGTGTAGTATATTCTAATCTATAGTATAGAGTATATTCTTTCATTTTTATATTATTTTGATTACCTAATTTTGCGTATATTTTGACCGTTACGCACCACAACAACACCAAAGCAAATTCCTTGTATGTGCAAACCTACTTGTCAATAGATCTGATTCTGATTCTGATATTCAGTCTCAGTTATCTCTGTTACTCTGCTTTGTTACTCCTGGAGGGGTTCAATTAGACTCCAGCTGAACCTAAAGCAAGTTGCTTGGATTTATATAGAGGGCACCCTTGGGGGAAGACTCTCAACTGTAAGTCTATACAGCTGTATGAACAGTCATACATTTACAAGTTTAACTTTACGCAGAGAGTGTATCTGCCTGAATAGCTTAAAGTGGAGACACTTTTACTTTTTAAATTCATTCTTATATGAAAACATTCATACGATTAGAATATTTAAAAAATAGATACATATCAGAGCATTCATAGCCAAAACTAATTAGTAAAGCTTGTTGCTTTTATAAGCTATCTAGAGACGTTACAGGGTCTTTTACTGCATCTGTCTATTGTTTATTCTACTAGGGAAGATACTAAGATGTGAGAAATAAAATGACAGTTTTTAAGGATTGAAAAAAATGACATCCCTCTTAACTTCCTCAAGACATGAGATATTTGAAATTTTTATAAAGGGTAAATGAGTGTCTTGGATTTCTTCCAATCTGATGTTGAATTTCAGCCAACCTTCAAAGGCCTCTTCTTTTTACTGAGGTAACTTTCCTTGTTCACTCTTAAGCTCTAAGGTTGTGTCATTCTTAATGGCAAACAAGCCTTCGCAGAGTGCTTAAAGTCTAATAGTTTGTAGCACTCCAATGGAGGAGGCACAAGGAACGCTTAAGTGAATAATGTTGGCTGTGGTGTGATGTGTGATCCCACCTGCATTAAGAAATCCCTTTCTCTTGTAGCATCAACCCACATAGGTTTCTTCTACTGCTGACACAGACTAACTATGCAGTGGTAGATGCCTGAAAGGTGCAGTTTACAAAGAGGTCACAGCATCATGCACATCTCACTTGGGAAATGAAAAAAAAAACAAAAACTGAGTGGTTTCTGAAACTGTCTGGTGGCTTCAAAGCCTTTGAGTAACATGTACTATTCTCTGTTGTTCAGAGATTAAGCCTAGGAGTTGGCAAGAACAGCTTGGAGGATGTAATATTGTGTAACTACACTGTTGGGAGGTTAATTCAAGATTCATGTACAGAGTGAGAGAAGCTATGATCTAATTTGACAACAATTATGGAGTAGAGCGTATACTACAACTTAAATGCTACTGCAACCCCACAGACATTAAGTTGAACATGTGTCTCATCCTCTATTTCTCTTGCTATCCTTCCAGTCCACAAGTATGGCATCTTTCTTATTCATTCTCTCTTTCACACTCACTCAGTTTCTCACTGTTCTGCTCTCCGTTATTATCTCGCTCAATTTCACACCCTCAATTGCACATTGTCTTTCTCTCATCCCCCATCTCTATCTATTTGACTGTATTTTTTATTCTTATTTTGTCTCTCTGCTCCTTCTCCGTCAACTTATTTCTTTTTTGTGTTTCTTTCCAACTCTCTGAAATGCTTCTTCCTTGCTCAGTGGCTTGCCTTCTCTACAGTATGACTATCTCCTCCTCCTCTCTGTCTGTCTCTCTACTACCTGCCAGTTCCTTGGGGGAGGTGGGCTCTTTGGCGACAGATGGTGGTCTGCTTTTCATCTCAATGGCGACCCTTGAGGAGAAGCGGGCCTTGGTGGGCGATCGCAACTCCTCATTGGCCAAGGAGTCAGTCCTTGTCATTATGCTCCGTCCACTGCTCTCCTCCTCAACCAATGCCACAGTGTCTCTCAGGGTGTTGCTAGGCGACATGGCCCTGGATGGCCCCAGTGCTTGGTCATCCTGACTGTCAGTCATTTTTGAGGCAGAACGAGGTAGAACTTGGACCTGTCCACCTCCTCCTTGTCCATTGCTCTGCGGTCTTGGCGCAGCTGCAGAAATGGCTGCTTTTCCGTGGCCTGCCCCTTGGTGGCTGTAAACCTTGTATCTTATCATTAAGATGATAATGAAAACCAGCACAGATGCCACAATAATCCCACCAATGATGATAATCATAGTGCCGCCCAGGAAATGGCTGTGTAGCGCCTGACACTGGCTGAACTCCGTGTCTGTGGTGAATGACAGACAACCCAGAGGACGCGTTGCAGTCAGTGATGTGATGACATCATCAAACACAGCCAGGACACAAAGATCGTAGTTACGCCCAGCAGCGAGGTCACGGACCAGGAAGTCATTGCTGCTGGATGGAATCATCCTGCAAAAGCAAAAGCAAAGGAAAAGAAGACATCAGTGCCAGTCAATGTATTCACTTTAAGCAAATTAATATACATCGAGCAGGGAAAAGATAAAAATGTTTTGTCTGTTTTAAACCAGACATAGATTTTTCTTATATTTTTCACCAAGAGTTAGATGGGAAGACCTTTCTCATGTCAGGATTTGATGTGCTTAGTGTAGCATAAAGAGTGGCATTTAGGCAGGTGAAACAGCTACCTTGGCTCACTCCAAAGTTCAACAATACACCTGCCAGCACCTCTAAAGCCCACTAATTAAGACATATCCCATTTATTAATCCATACACAAACAGCAATGTAAAAAGGACAAACTGTGGTTTAAAAGGGAGTTACTGTATGCTGGATCTCTATCTTGGCAACCAGTGGCTGGGCGAAGTGACATCATGGTGTCTCCCCTGGTTGCCTGGCAATGTCATAAAGATTAAATTATACTGTGCTGGAGTCTGCACTGCAAAATAGTTTTGGCACATAAGTGCCAGTAAAACCACAACTTGTCGTTTTTACTTTTTGTTAGTGTGTGGATTAAACAAACAAGATATAATGTGTTAATTAGGGAGCTTTAGAGTTGCTATACACATTAGCTGTGTCTCCCTGCTTCTAGTTTTTGTGTTATGCAAATCACCAGCTGGCTATAGCTCCATACCCAACACACAGACATAAGACTTGTAACAATCTCTCTGCAAGAAAGCAAATAAGTGTATATCCCAAAAAGTGGGACTTTTCCTTACATATAGTACATACACACAAATGCACAGACACCACACAATGTACACCAAATGTCAATTAGAAAGAATAATGGTTAGTTAAATGGGTCTGTAAAGGTTATAATCCACATTTTGAGATACCATGAAAGATCAATGAGACTTTTTTTTCTTTTTTGGTAAACTAACCCTTTAACCATTTGATCAACTATATCAACGCAGCACTTTACTGGTATAGGTCATACAGAATAGATTACATTTTACATTTTATTTGCTATATTGTGCTCACCTGTGTGAGCTGCTCTTCTTTTACCATCCCTCTCTCATTCATAAAAGTACGGTATGGTTATTATGTTGCCTGCCATTATCTCACTGTCAATTGTTGGCAGCAAATTGTGTCAAAATATCCTCTCAATGACATTGCACTCTCATCAGTTTGTATAGAAGCCAGGTTGGTTAACCATAGACATAGAGCTGAATCAGAGAGCCAGAAGACCTGCCAACACAAACCCCTCTCTGTCCAACTCTGTCCATAACCACTACACTGTGCCAATCAAGACAAGACACATATGACAAGAGTGACATTACAACAAATCCATCCCCAAAATTACTTATGATTACATCTGCTTGTATTGCTTCCTTGTATTCTGTTGTGTGCTATTATATAAAAGCTCCAGCGATGACACATGTACTATCATTATATAGTTCCATGTGGTGCTGCCTGCGGCACAACAGCCACCTCATCGTCCTTATTTCTCCACAGAGTTGGAATTCATAAGCCTGTGATCTGACAAACATTCACAAAGATCCATCCCCCACAGCTGCAGAAGTCACCATTCTCTGATTAAACACATTCCTGATTCTTCTCATTGTCACCGAGTTTTTTCCTTGCTACAACTTTCCTGGGGGAAATTCAGAAAGACAATCACCCAAGTAAACAGGAGCAATGCTTTTTTTTTCTATGCGTACCTTAGTTGTGCTCTCTCCCTGTCTCTGCTTTCTATATTGGTCATTAGTATAACTAGAAGAACTCATATGTCATGGCTACATTTTATCTAAATTATATTTCCCTTCTGCGTCATTCACTTTTTCCTCTATGTGTTGTAAGTCTTTCTATGCCAATTTCTATGTAAGCCTGCCTATGCCCATCCCTCTTCCATAAATATATTTCCACCTCTGCATAGAGACAGACCAGCTAGCATGTGTATGTGTGTGTGTGTGTGTGTAAGAGAAAGAGCGAGAGAATCAGTGGGCAGCAGGGTACTGGCTGGCCCAGTATCAGTGCCAAGCTCATCGATGACATTGAACCTCCACCAGGAAGTATATCTTGGCAGATAGCTCTGTGTGTGTGTTTCTGTGTGTTTGTACGTGCGTGACCTTGTGGTTGGGAAAGTCTGGCGTGAAAGGATCCCTGCTCTGAATTCTTACTCAGAATCGAACCAGGAAACTTTAACTGCCCTGTTGTCTTGCCGAATGGTAACAACATAATTTGAGAGCAGAGCTGGACTTCCCATAAAGCAATTTTAAAAGGGGTAGTAAAAAAAATAAATAAATAAAAAAACAATTCAGAGAAAACAGCACATCTGTCCACCTTATTAAACTTAAAAAAACTACTGACAGAAGGGTCTCTTGCATGTGTTTGAAGAAAATAATACCACGGTGGTTTGTTTCTCCTCTTATCTTTGCAGTTAGACAAACTAAATCATAGTTTATTAAGGAAGAAGGTTCAGGGAAATCAGTTGGAGACTTGTGCTGGCGGTGTCCTTCACTGAAATCTACAAAGCTCACATGGGCTTCTAATCCAATATACATGGTTTGAGACAGTGCTTTCCACTGATACAAGTAACTCACCGCTTAAACTTACAGCCTATTTTTTACTTTGTTTGTTAAAACATGAGCTGTGATTCTCATGACTCAAACTGAGGTGTATAAAAGTATACTTAGGAGCAAAATAATCAAACTCAAATGAATTAGTCAAGCAAGTTAGCAAGTCGTGACTGATTCTAATTAAATTGTCATGGAGACGGAGGGGACATGTTTCAATATTTGTGACTATATTGCATACATTGGGAATTGTGCACCACCATTCCCAGTATCATTACAGTTGAGTTTAGTAATAAAGGGAAGTTTAATGTCCCCTTCCAGTCAAAAAGGTATTTTTCTTCGTGTTACTTATATTTGAGCTTCACTATGCATAATGATGTACATGCAGAGTTTGACACTCTGAGGCTGTTTTCAGCCTGAGATTAAGCCATCACAACAATTTCTGAGACAATTCTGGTCCAGTATGCAATTTACAGTGTGATGTGGAAACTCGAACCCTCCAGTGTACATACACCGAAAATTGCCTTTACACTGAAGTAGGAGACATCTTCAAAGATTCTGGATTTTTCAATGAGGGAGAAGGAGGAGATGTAATTATAAGTAAGTAATTGAACACTTTTGTGGAAAAAACCATATCACACACAAATTATTAGTCAAAGTAATTTGTAATTTAAAAATAGAAAGTTATTTAAAAAAAATTAGTCAAATAGTATTTCTAAATGTCTTCAACCATATCTGGAGGGGATCTTTAAGTTTAAAGTGATGAATATTCTTTTTATGTAAAATTGCATGATGTGGATCAGCATCATTTCCGAGTGGTATTCCTATAAAATAAACTAAGCACTAAATGAAGGGATACCACTGTCGTCAGTTTGGAAAGGTAAGAATCTGACAGGCATGGTAAGGAGTTATTAAGCCTACCTTCAACAACTGAGAGAAACTAATGAAAGAACCTCTGCATCTAATGCACTACATTCTTAGACAGCCCTTGACATTTTCCACTATTGTGATTTGCTGTCATTTGGTTTCATTTCAGTGAGCTCTTTGTCATGTTGATTTGATTTGTTTTATTCTATTAAATAATGACTTGGCTACACTGAACAAAATATGACAAGTACATCCTTTGTTTAGCACAAAAACACACACAAAGGGAAATATGTGTGTAACTTTAGACTATCAGAGGGGAGAATGCATGATTCAATGTGCAATCAATCCAAGGTGCAATAGCATGCAGTGCAAATTAAAGTGCATTAAAATAAATAAAGACAATATGAGAATCTGGGTAAAGCCAGAGATGCATTAAGTGTTCATTGTGAGAGACTCTTTTTGTTCATTTACACTTAACAGAGGGATTCCCAAAACTGATATTCTTAATCAACATTCATCATTAGTCATAATGTACCTCATCTATTCACCTAGATCACAGGAGTCTCGACTGTTGGCATGGATCTGAAACCAGTGGACTTCCCCAGGACCAGTAGAGATGCCAGGTCATAAATATCAATTCTGTTATCACTGAAGCTGCTCAGATCAATGTTATCCAACCAGATTGAGTGTGACTGAACTTGCGACCCCCTCACACTACCCAGATAATCTTTGCCAAGCATCAGCGCTGCCTCTAAATAGAATTTCACCTACAATTTTCAAGAGGGGCAAATCTGGTGGAAATCAGCTTGAAAAAAACAACCCCTTTGTGTGCCCCCACCCCCGAGGATCAAACCGGGAAACCTCCACTGCCCTGAGGCTTTGCTAAAAGGCAGCTCCACATGAACTGAGAAGTGAGTGAGTGGGACGGGATGGGGGAAATTCTAGGAAGGGATGTAATTAAAACATAAGATACCACCACCATATGCCTTGTTAAACTTGAACGAGAAGAGTTTGTTGAGTTGAAGATTTGTTTATAGCACTGCACTCGTGCACATGTATTTTTCCTATTCTTCTACAGATGCTTTTCTTTCTTATTTCCCCTAGAATAACTTCAAAGAGGGTCAGTTACAGAACATCCCTTGAGAAATGAAGGATTAATTGTCTCCCTCAAGGACACTTCAAGAGGGCGAATGTTTGCTGACACAGGACACTAAACCTGGGCCTCTTACTTTAAAGGCAGTTTGGATATTCACCACCCTAAGCTGATGCCAGATGTACAAAAAAATGATTGCAGTAACTTCAGTTATAACTAATGGAATCAGCATATGGCATTTAATTTGCTCATTGGCCAGCATCTGTTTGTGTTTTGTATGTGCACAGTTATGCAGATGTGTCAGGATTGCTGCAACATTTCTAATCAATCAATAATTAACTGTGGCTTGGAGTTTTGTGTCAAGACTTTAAAAAGGACAAGAACTGCTGGGCCAAGAAGAAATGGTTCAGCAAGCCCATTTGACACTGAAATCATACTGGATGGTTTATTCAGTTAATGGGCTCAACCATGGACACACACCCTCACACACACTCAGGAAGAGTTAAACAGCTTAATGGATTCCTTTCCTCCACAATCCAGATCGGCACAGACACACAGAGCTACTGAGCAAAACTAATGGTTTGTACGACTCTGCTGTTTTCTCATGCACCACACAAACAGATCAACAGTCAGTTATGTTTTGTCACTCCTCAGTTTATCCTCACACCCACAGGCGCACATGCAAACATGCAGGATGGTGCGCCCACACACTGCTAAAAGACTATAAAACTCATTCAAATACACAAACAGATAAACAATTTCACTGTTTGAATTGAACAGATTACTGCACACCATGTGATCTGGCTGTGTGTACACATGCACCAAAATACTGCAGGCATGACAATCGTCTGATTAATGTGTTTAAATGATTGCATAAGCTGACAACTCCTCAAAATAATCCTAGTTTTTTTTTTCTAATTTATTTCAATTTATTTTTTTTTTTAATACGGCTAAGTCTACACATGATCACTGGCAGAAGCTTTGCATTGAAAACATTGTTTTCCTGTGAAGGGCGTAATAACACCAAACCTTGAGACAGTACCTTACACCTTGCATCTGCAGTAAAAGTGCAAATTATTTGAACTTTAACCCTAATTGCTGCTGATCTTTCAAAAGTATGCTTAGTTAGATTTTGCTGACCAAGATGCTTAAACATATTTAGTTTTTCAATTTTTGTCAGCGTCAGGTTTTGCCAAAACGATTACAGCTTTAAAACAGCACATCATGTTCATCAAACACTGGACTTTATACATAACATAATACACAGTTCACATGACAAAAAATATCTTATATATAGAGTGCACATGTAATTTGTCATAAAATGTATGTTGAGTTACTCAACATATAACTGTTGGGGATACAGGAGGTCTATGAGACACCAGAATGCAGAGTGTATGCACTGTGTTTGAGGATCCATTTAAGTACAAGAAATAAGGGGTGACAAAAATTTGTGTAAGAGCATTGCAACACTGTAAGAAATAAGCACTGCACGAGTAAACTTCACCTTAATTACAAGTACACACAATGGATGAGGCATATAAAATTGCACTAAACAAACACTGCTTCAAAGTGATTAGAGGCTCTAGATGGAAAATGCAACTGTCCTGTTGTGTTGGGATAGCTATAGGAATTCAATAAAATGAAAGGGAAAACCTAAGCTGGTAAACCCTTAAAATAGTACGGTACACTCTGCAGCTCTTTTCTACCTCCACATAACATGATGAGTTAGACAAGACCTTTCCACAGGTCAATACATTCACTGTAAGTGTGTAAAAATCATAAGAGCTGTTTTAAACAATTTGATTTTTTTAAAAAAGTGATTGTGCTTGCTTCACGCACCTCTATTGGTCAAAAACTCAATTGTGTACGTTTACATTAATATTATGGGTTATATAATACATTGATTGCTAATTGGTTGTTGAATATTGTGAAATAGTCTTTATTGACATGACGGTAAGCTATTATTACTATATTCTAATACATTTCCTGATGTATTTCCAAATTTTAACACTTGAAATTCTGGTCACCTGTTTGCATTATTCTTCAACTCCTTGTATTATTTCTCATTTTCATTTCAACCCCACTTCTAACATGACTATCTCCACAATTACATACAAATTGCTGCCATTTACATACATTGTCTTGTTTAGCTGCACAGTACACTCTTTGGCTTCTGGTGTTAAGTAATAACTATTACAAATTGCACCTCAATCTCAACATACTATTTTTTAACCTGCAGTGAGAGCCCAATGATATTTCACAGTGACCAGTGGGAACTGGGGAGCGAGACATGCTCCCCCTGTGCTGTGACAGAGAGCAATCTGTCATGGCACATGTACCACCCTGCATACTGAATAACTATGGTAATGCTGCCATCTCTGCATGCATATATTTTTTTAAGTGTGATACTGTTCAGAGAAAATTGTCGAGCCTCATTCTCCTGTCAGTGTGTTTTGTAACCATCAGGCCTATTTTCTAATGCATCTCTACATTTTAACATAAAATTTATATTGACATGTTGCCAACCCAGCCTTCGTCAGCTCTCCTTTCTTGGCTTTTCATCTCTAACTGCTTTCAACCCCACTGCAATCGAAGACTAGTAATTACTGTAGACTGCTGTCATTTCCCCAGGTTATTCCTTGCTTCTGTACTGCAAAGCACAACTTACTGCACAATTCACCATCTAACTGCTGGATAACTGCAATGGAAAATCCCAGAGAAAATAGAACAGCGTTTGCATACTTTTTTAAAATTTTTTTTTTAAATATTGATCAGTCAAACCGCTTTTTTAAAACCAAAGTAAGATATCAGAGGACCATATATCTGACACATCAATGTTGAGAAAGAGGAGGTAGATAGATAGATAGATAGATAGAAGTGTGTGATTGAAGTAACTCATAAACATAGCACACACACACACACACACACACACACACACACACACACACACATTGCATTTGGTATTCAAAGCACACTAGTACAGGTGTCAGTAGAGCAGCGGTGTAGTCAGTTTGAGGCTCACGAAGGCCTCGGTGTCTGCGGTCACAAGTGGGATTAATAGATGCTAATAGACCTGTTATCAGGAACTCTACTTTGTTAGTATGTCATTATTGTCTTGTCTCAGGCGAGAACAGTGACAGGTTTGTTAGAGGCACTTGTTACAACGGCAGACTGCCGAGGGCCACTGCACTGCTGAGTCCTGTGTGCGCATGTCCGTGAGTGGGTGTGCCCAGACAGTGCGGCTGACATTTCCATGCCCAGAGCGGATATGTATACTCACGCGCACATCTGTGTTTGTGCATGAGCCTGACATTTTCATGCTGTCTGCATTCAGTTATGTTCACTGACGGGAGGACGTTTTGTTTGTAAATACTGTCCATCAATCAGCCCTTGGGAACTCAAAATGCACATGCATATACACACACACATACATATGCGAGATGTCATAAAGTTACATTCACAGCCCTGGGTTCTGACTGTTGATCTAAGCAGAACCTCAAGTGAATATTTATGATAATGTGCCTTGGCTGTTTTTAAATAATTTAATGTACCAATTATTCCTCCAGTGCAGGCACTGCAGAGCAGTGGAGGGCAAAGGGTTGACAGCAAAGTCCCTCCAGCACACAAACCCTGTCCATCCTGTGAGACACACTATAAAAAATGACACAAAACGTGTCACTGAAGTGGGTGGACTGATGGATTGATGGATGGATGTGTGGACCAACATTACACATCAAATTATAAAACAGATTGTCTCAAATCTAACATGGGAATCTGCCAAAATGTGACGTTATTTATTGAAATAAGTTGTCATTGAGAAAGCGAACTTGGGACATTTAATAAAATCACTTTCAGAACTGCAGCATGGGGTAGCCACTAGATATTCACAGGACCCAAGGGACAGAATTTGATGTTACAAGCTTTAATTATTAAAATAAGTGCCACATAATTAATCATTCTATGAGGACTTCCCCTGTGGGACCTTGTGAGCTGAGGGCCCCGTCCTGTTGCCCCTTCTTAGGAGGCAAGCCGTCCCCTTTCATCTTCCTCTGAGGAACTGAGTCAGTATTTTTAAGTTTCCACTGAGTGACTGCTGGATCTGTTAGATTTTCACCACAGCCTCTATCTCTCTCCATACAACCTCTGCATGTAATTTTCCTCCCTCCATTGCTCTTATTCATTCTGCCTTCTTATCTTGATGTCTCTCTATCTCTTTCAGTCCTTTCCTGCTAATTTATCCCATCATCTTCAATTTCTCTACCTCTGTTTGTATAATATCTATTAATTTGTGTCTCACACACACTCACACACACAGTATGACAGATCAGAGTTGTGAGACAATCTTGTCAGAACATTTGCTTTAATTATTTCAAGTTTTACAACAGATGTAACTAGTTAAGCCAGCTACATAAACTTGGTTTAATACTCATCTAGATTTTAAGTGTAGCACCTACACTGACAGGCATTATAATTTAAATGACGGCATACATAGTGTTATATATTACTACACTCCTGTGGGATAACCACAGATGTTTAATGATTGATTCACACCATAATGATGCAAATTATGTGGGATGAAGATTTGTGATACATTTGATTTTTCAGAAAACTGTTCAACTAATGTGCATTAAACCAGGTTTGTTCTTTACATAACAGAGAATCAAAAGGTTCATATCAAATTGTTCCCAAGATAGAAGCATGCAGTGTTACAACATGCCTCATATTCAAGGCTAATGCACTCAGTGTGATCCACTTCATTATATGTTGCTGTGCACACGCAGTATCCAAGTGTACAACATCCAGTCTTTCTGTTTAAGCCATTAGTGTTAAAAAGCAGTCTCCTTGACCACTCATTTAATTCCACATCATTGGGCAGTGCAGTGCTGGTGCTCCAATTTATTTCTCTTTCAGATGACTATAAATGTAAGTACATCATATTTATTTTACCAACACATTTATGTCATTGAATATGGAGTCATTGTGTTACTGTGTAATTTACTAAACAAAGATTGCTTTTTCAACCTAACTGATTAAGAATCTTTTATAAACCCACCTGTATTTATTTTTTATAACGTATTACTTATTGTTTTATGATGTTCGTTTCTTTTGTTTTATCTGTCTGTTTGACCATTCCATGATATTTTTGTTGTATTTCATGGTATTGTTTGTGAAAGGGTAATATTGAAATACAGTTTACTTCATTCCTCTATAGCTTTTCTGTAGTATGTATGTTAAGACCTGGAAGCTCAAAAGCTTGAGAAATGTATGTTGCCATGAGTCAGATGTATTCCAATGGACTACACTTTAGGGAAAAAAAAAATGTTGCTAATGCATCTCTGTGAAAGTTGCAACATTTTTTTTCTTCATAAAATTTATCATGTATTTTTATATTTAGAATTACCTATCAAACAAATTTACAGTGTTCCCATATTTTCTACATCTTTTCAATGTCAGTGTGCTGTCGATTTGATTAGTGGGTAATTGTAGAAGTAACTGAAAATAACAAAAGTAGCCAGTGAGTTACTTTTAAGACTTAGTGCAGTGATTGTATATTATTAATATAATTGCTATTACTATATATATAGAGAGAACCATATAACACATTAATTATTTTGTACATTGATGAAATATTAAGTGGACTCTAAAGAGAATTGTAATACTATGAATGAATTAAATTCAGTTATAAAACATAATAATATCTAATATCCAAACAATAGTACATATTTTGTTTTCCATTTGAGGATGAAAGCTGTGTGTTTTTTCATCATTCAGCAGGCAACACACACTTTTGGTCCTGTGCTGCACATACCCAACTGTTCCCCTTACAGATGGCCAATTTTTACTAAACACACCAAATTGTACTGTAAGTAGGTGATCAGCTAAGGGTCATTAAGCAACCTGTTAGGTTGACAGCTTAGCTGCTTTTGGATTGGGTGTAATTTGATTTATGTAAATAAGTGTGTGAGTCCATTACCTTTTATCTATACTGCCAGAAATAATTAATGTGGTTATAGAAAAAAAGTAGTTGTAGTAGTAGTTTAGTCCAGAACTTGTCCTGTCAGAAATTATGGTCCCTTGGCCCATAGGCTCTCCCACTTAATCCTCCTCCCACATTCTTTTTTAAGTCGCGAATCATTGTATCTCTGCAAATGTCCCTATATTGCAACACTTACAGTAAAAACATATTTCAATCATTCCCATCCACTCTAAAACATTAGGTAAAATAAAGCAGGCAAACATAAAAGAGGAAGAATATTTACATTTTAACCCAATCAAAGAAGATATTGTCACACAAATCAAATGCATTCAGTGTACATTGCAACCATTACATGTTACATTGCTAAGTCTGTTTGAGCCATTAACTTAGCTAGTTGAATTAACTTCAGCTATCAATATTGCAAATAAAGGCAATCAAGCTGTTAAAGGTATAATATGTAATTATTCCACATTAAATGTCTACAAACAACTAGACCTATGTTATATATGTTGTTGAGTTGTGTACTTACATTATCCCAAATGTTTCCGACAATTGTCAAACCCAGAGAAATCTGTGATTTAATCAAAGTAACGAACCGTTTCATTTGGTCGCCTGTCAATGGCATCATACCTCCTCTACCAAAGAGTAAATACGCACATGATGCATACGGCGGCGCTGTGTTTGTCCACTACAATGGCGTCTACCAAAGAGTAACTTACACACATACAAGATAATACATCGGCGTTGTGGTTGTTCCAAAGAAACTGTTATAAACTGACTTTTATTCAGTTTTAAGCCACATTTTCATGATAAATTTAGGTCGCTTTTAACTATATCTTTTAGCTGGAAGAAGGATTTTAGTCATTGGACATCTGGATCTTAAGTTATCAGAGAAATAAACTGGGCAAACGTTAGCAGCAGCTTGGCTAACAGCCCCTCCAGGAAGTCCGGTGGTCGCCGAACATCGTCAGAGAAATATTGATTTTTTTCAACTTTAATCAGTATTTTTAAGGATTTTAATCTGTGTATACGTTTGTTTTTGCAGAGGAGGAGACCTCTGCAGATAATGCGGCTCCCGGGAGAAACTGACCAAACGTCTGGATCTAAAGTTATAAGAGAAATAAACCGAACAAGTGTTAGCAGCAGCTTGGCTAACAGCCCATACCAGACGTCCGGTGCTCACCAAATATCGTCAGAGAAATATTGATTTTTTAGGTGAAACAGCTTTAATCAGTATTTTTAATGATTTTAATCTGCGAGTACGTTTGTTTTTGCAGAGGAGGAGACCTCTGCGGATAATTCAGGTCCCGGGAGAAACTGGCCGAACGCCTGGATTCAAAGTTATAGGAAATAAACCAAACAACTGTTAGCAGCAGCTTGGCTAACAGCCCGTACTGGACGTCCGGTGGTCACCGTATATCGTCGGAGAAACACTGATTTTTTAGGTGAAACTGCTTTATTCAGTGTTTTTACCTGTAATCTCCGGGTCCGTTTGTTCTGGAGAGGAGGAGATCTCTGCAGGTAATTCGGCTCCCGGTAAAAACATGCTGAATGATGAACACTAGAGTAATCCTATCCCGGTGAAGCTGGCTATTTAACTGAAATTACATATTGTGCGTTTAAGAAGTGTTAATGTCCTGAAAACTCATAGTTTTGGGTAACTGAACAAAAAAGCATATATCTAATCCCACAAGCACTAGTTAGCTGCTTTGTGTTTGGAATTATACCACCAGCCTGTGGTGCCTATATTTACTCTACACAGTTTAGTGAGAGTCTCCGGTCTATCTACCTCTACACACACACACACACACACGCATGCACACACACGTTTGTATAGCTAGCATAATGCATTCCCTAGCCCCTAACCCTAACCTTAACCATCATATCTAAATGCCTAACCCTAACCCTCACCCTAAACTGAACCTAAACCCAATTCTAACCTTGGGTTAGACAAAAAAACAAGTCTAAACCCTCAAACAGCCCTTTGAAGGACCAGCAAATGTCCTCACTTTCCTAAAATGTTCTCACTTCCCAGGTCTAAAATTCAAATTGGTTCTCATAATGATAGCAATGCAAGTACACAAACACAAACACACACACATACACACTATGTTTTCAGCTGAAGAAAGATACTGTAGAGAGCCATGAATCCAAATGTTGCTGTCACACTGGTTCTCCACAGCCTGTTCTTAAAATAAAGCATTGTAAAATACAACAAGCACATTATAGCCTTCAGGTGAACCGGTCTGTTTTAAAGAAGTGTGTGGCAGTAAGTAGTTTATCATATTTGAGACTAATTTTCTCTGACAGTAGAGAAAAAGTGAGTCTCACGGAGTCCCTAAAGATGGTTGCATCAAAAAGCTTGCTAGCGGTCTTCTAGTCACTTGGCTGGCCAGGTGGGTGTTAATATTTCAGATTGAAAAAAATCAAACATACTTGCAGCAGTGACCTCTGCCAAAGAAGATTTATCTTCTTTTAATATACTGCGTGTGGACAGTCATTATAAATTAGTGATGTTCATAGTTGTGAGATGGGGGGCTTCTACACTGCAACGTGATTACCTGAATGGATTCATAAATCTAATGGTGTCATGTGACATTATCCTCCTTATTCTTCAACTTTGTTAATCATCATGTTTTTTTCTTAAAGTGTTTAGCCTCCTCTTCCTCACTCCTTTTCCATTCCAGCCCATCTACAGTAACTATTATCCTTTAACTTCTACTACTTCTAATTTGCCTCCCTCTGTCCTCTGTCCGACATGGGCATAACAGCAAGTTAATACTTCAACGTGTTTTTACAAGGCCATCAATCTCTTTGATGAATGTTCCAGCCTGGATTGCTATTGAGCAAACAAAACTTTTACAAGGATGTAAACTGTACAAAGAGAACAGGCCTCAAGGATGAATGTTTTCTTGCTTTCTTCTTCTTTTTTCAAAACCAGAAACGTGATCTAATGTAATTCTGTTCTTATGCCAAAGTCCAGTGATGAATCAAACATTTTAAAAGTGCTAACCAAGCAAGCTGACATAATCCCATTTAATGTCCATTCTTCTTTTATTAAGCAGAATTTGTCTTTATGGCAGAAAGAAGAAAAAATAAAAATGTGTTCTTACTCTGTATCAAATTATCTAGATCTGCAAAGAAGCATATCAAAAATGTCATTTTTTTTAAGGGTGAATAGTTGTATTGCAGCTCCAGATACATGAAAAATAAAAATACAGACTAGAATGCAGTTGATAGTGTAAAAAAAAATAACATTAAATTGTAAGCAACTCAGATCAAATGATGGGTTGCAGGGACACAGAGCAAGGTTGAAAACAAAAGGAATGATGGGTACATTGCAGCCATAATTGAAGAGGTTGCATTGATGGGTATGCACTCCAGCTGTCCCCGGACTGACTGAACCTATAGAGTGCAAGCTAATATAGAGCTGGATCAATTATGAAGCACAGAGAATGATGAAAACAAAATCCAAATTATAGATCCTTACAGTGGAAGAGGCTCGCCTATTTGTTTTGCACTCTGCATGCCCTTCTCAAATCAATTTAGCATTTTCTTTATGTTTTTAGACGAGGAATATTATTGATTAAGTCAGGGTTGATGGACAATAACACAGTTATCAACAGAATCTTCCCTCTACAAATGACTTTGTGTCCAGTGTGCACTCTACATTATGGAGTGTTACAGCATATACAGTTAGTTTTCATCAGTGAAACAATGTAAATTGTGGCAGATTGCAAAAAGATTTTTGTGTACAAAAATTAGAAAGTTCCTTGGCTATCTTAAATGTTCTTTTTACCTATGTACTGTAATAGTAAAATGACAAATGATTACCACACAGTTTTTATAGATAAAGGAAAATTAAGAATATGAAATCAAATCTGTATGTAAAGTCTTTGACATATATATATTTAAGGTTGGGCAATGTAACCCTAGTTCTATGAGCACAGGACAAGCTAATCAGCAGATTGGATACTAATGGGATACTAATCCATAAATGAGATGGTACCTATGCCTGTAAAAAAGGTAGCTACCATTCAACATTCAAGGGGAGAAATGGAGAATTGGACAGCAGCAAACAGTGCCCTAAAAGGTCTGCAGCACACACTGCCACTGTGGTGCCTATGGATGAGCTTGGGTGGTATTCTCTCAGAACACACAAGTCACTCACTCAATCCCCCAAGTCAGTAGAAAGAAGCCAACATCTCTGTTATTGGTTGCTTTCCCATTAGAAAGACCCTGAATGATTGTGAAAACAGGAACAATTGCTGAGAGCCAATCAGAGTTCTCTGCTGACTTCAGCACTATAACTTTATGGAAAAGAAACCTGCGACACACACACACACACACACACTAACAAGGAGAATAACCGAGCAGCAGTAATAAAATAATGGAAATACCCAAAACATACAATGTACCTAACAAGGGGAAGCCTAGAGGGTCAAAGGAAAGAGATGAAGACTGAAGAAAAATTGCACTCACCAGATGGAGAAAAAGTTCACTTTTTAATCTAAACATCCAATAATTTTGACATAATGTTCTCATTTTCTTCCACCATCCTCTGACCCAAAGGGAATCCCCTAAGCAGCCTTCCTTCAATTTCTCATTACAACATTAAACTTTAAACTTAGATAAAGTTTTCAACCTTTCATTAGCCATTCATTAGTCCATGCAACCAGCCCCAGAAATGATAAGAAGTAGAACATCTCAGAGAATTGTGATGTATTAAGGGTTAGGATTACATTTGCAACTTCATAGTTGTGACCTTGACTAATACTGACACCTTTTAGATTTTTTTTTAGATTTGAATTTTTAATGGACACTTGCACTGCTCCCTTGAGAAAATTTGACAAATAATTCATAAAACCAGTATTTCACAGGTGTGGCAGCAGTAATAGTAATGATACTGACCTTATTGCTGTGTGTTATACCACCACATGCTAAATCTGCAAAAAAAATGTCTCCTCATAGAAAAAGGGACTTTTATGTTTTTCAAGTATTACTATGCTACTTGAGTGAAGACATGCATGTAACAAACCAGGATCACAGCTTATCTGGGTTGTACGATTTTTATGATAGCTAACAGAAGCAGGATTCTCCAAAAGCCTCATCATAAATGGGATACTATAGCATAGATGTAGTTATGCTCTTAAAAGTGATTTGCCAGGGTGATCCATATTATTACTCCTGATCAAACCCCTCTGTGGACTGATTCAGTTTAAGAGGTTTAGATTTGAATTTTTTTTATTACCATTATGCAGCAAGTCAAAATGACATTTTATAGAATAAAGTATAACAAGCAATCACTTGAGAAGCAATAGAAAAGATTATATCATTGATTGCATACTGTTCAAGGATGGTTACAAACTGCATGGCTAATCATCTTGCTGATTTGTTCCAATCTTCTTAATTTTTAAAACCTGTTAGGAAAGGGATTTATGAGAACAGTGTGGTTACTTTTCTTAAACCAGTTTATCAATTTAGGACCCCATGTGTGCATCATAATGGGTAGATACTGTACCTTGTTGGCTGCCAAAAGATTAGACCCATTAGATCCATTAGAGCAGGGGTTCTCAAACCTTTTAAGGCCAAGGACCCCTTAAAAGGGAGAAATCTTTCCAAGGAACCACTCACAACTATAACACCAATTAAGATTATACCTACTACCATTTGTACTCTTAGATGACATTGAAGCTATTTGTATTCTAAACCTTTTCAGCCTTATATTAGCCCATATCACGCATACTTTTAAAAAGAGGGTCAATTTATTTAAATTGCATTTGAAATTGCATTTCAAATTTCATCTTGACAGCATTTGCACTCACCCGTTGTCCTCCCAGGCACCTCCTTACAGAACAGAAAATCCTGCAATATGTTCCCTTCCCATGGATACTGAATCAAATCAATCAACTGAGCCACACTGGTAATGTCTGTTGATTTGTCCAGCTGAATAGAAAATTGCTCACAGGAATGCAATCTATCCAGTAGCTGTGACTGTAGGGCAACTGAGAGTTCTTCATTTCTCCTCCTCATGGTGTCATTTGAGAGGTAAAGCTTTTATTTTATTAGCTGCCTCTGTCCCAAGTGTAACTTCACACATTTCAAACGCCACTGGAAGTATGACTTCTTGTGCAATTGTGTGTGGCTTCTTATTTTTAGCAATCCATTGAGCCACCATAAAAAAATATTTTGTTTTGCCCTCATATTCTGGGTGCTATGTGATCAGATGTTGCTTTAGCTTGGCTGGTTTCATGGCTTTGTTCGCTAGCACCTGAAGACACATGACACATTTTGATCTCCCATCGCTGTTCTCAGTAAAACCAAACTTGATATAACTGTTGTCATATTTTTTCTCAGTTAAGCTAGTTTGGGCTTAGTGTCACTTGACAACATGGACTGACTCAAATATTTGTCTATGCTGGCCAGCTAGCTAGCTGGCTAATAAGCCAAGCTAAGTAGCAGCAAGAACAGTTCATTATGCCCTGAGTGTAGTGAGTGATTCATGACAGATGTGTCACAATCATATATAATCATTTCGATTGGCCCAAAGCTAACGTGAGTGAGAGTAATGGACACAATGTTGGTAACCCCAGTTTCTATGAGTATAGGCATACTTGTTTTATTGCACAGCTTGGCGCAAGTAATTTATGGCAAATTATTTCATGGACCCTCTATGGGTTGCAGACGCCCAGGGGTCCCCAGACCCCACTTTGAGAACATCTGCATTATAGCACACTAGAGGCCATGTTTCCAAGATTGATGGGAGTATGTGGTATTATAAACTTTTGATCTTTACTTCTTTCACAGTTAACACCACACATGGAAAGGAAATCAAAGCACAGCTGAAGTGTAGAGGTGTCGAATTCTGGGACATTACAGTGGCATTTCTGTTCACAAATAATGTCCTCCCTTTGCTTAACAGACTGTGATTTCTTGTGTGCAGTAGAGCGTTTTGCTGCTGAATTTTAGAAGTATCAATGCCAAACTCTGGTTCTTTTTTCAAAAGGAGTTATGGGATGATCTGCTGGGCAGATGAAGCAGCTGCATAAATGCAGACACTGTATTGGACTGTGGCGGCAGAGTTCAGCCACAATACATGAATCTTTATTTACCAATCAGTTTTTATTTTGACCTTCACATATGTTCAAGAGCTTTGGGTAGTGACCCCCTAAAAAATGTGATTATGGATTCAAGCAGCCAAATTGAGATTTATCCACACGCTGACTGGACTTGGTGTCCGTGATACAGTGAGGAGCCAGCCAGTTCAAAGGACCTCAGAGTTAAGCTTTCTGCTCCTCTGCATTCAGGGAAGCCAGCTAAGGTTGTTTGGCACCTGGTAGGGATGCCAACCCCTCATGTGCGTCCCTTTGAATGTAAACCAGCCATGGCTGACTGAGAGGACAGCCCAGGGCAGGCTCATGACGTGCTGGAGAGGCATGCTGGAGGGGCTTCCAGCTGGCATGAGAGCCTACTGGGATCCCTCAAAATAGAGCAGCTGCTGCAGAAAAAGATGTGTACATCGCTCTGCCAAGACCGTAAATGTTTACCTAATTAGCCACAACCATTAAAAACAACCTTTTGATTTTGACCTTAAAATCTGGCCACATACCATATGGAATATATCCACAAATATGACCACATTTGCAAAAAGTATAGCCAATGAAATGTATGTGTGTTTGTGTGTGTGTGTGTGTGTGTGTGTGTGTGTGTGTGTGTGTGTGTGTGTGTGTGTGTGTGTGTGTGTGTGTGGTGCCTATTAATCTATTTCTCGCAGCTGTTACAGTAACATTTATAAAATAATTATGAATTTTAATAAAACAATTATGAAATTTGAACTTGACCACTTTTTTTTTTTTTTAAATAATTCATTAAGTAGCACAATGTTTTCACTCGTCAAGTTCACACCTTGTCCTTTCTTCATCTGGGCACATAGGAGATGTGATCATATACAACTAAACAAAGGGTTAAATGCTAATTTAACATGCCAGAATTAAATCCCTCAACGTTCCTTTCAGTACTGTGGACAGCTCCAATTGGCCAGACATGCCAATACACTTAGGGCCAAATCCACAAAAGGACTGTATGGCTTTTGCAGCCACTAAACCTGTGCAAATGAGACAAAAAGATAGCGTGTAATTCACAAAGCACCCGCAAAGGGTGAAATGCACCACAAGCTGCACTGCCAAGCAAATAATGTCATGGTGTGCCTGTTCCATTTGCATGTATGTAAATTAGGTAATACTCATACATTCAGTGCAAATTTGGCCCCTTTCTATGCAAATAAGACTTGTTGCAAAAACAGTCTAATTCACAAAGACCAGCGCTAATTGCCACATGCAATTAGAATGGAGTTATTAGCGTCTTCAGATAGTTGGTGTTAATTGTGTGCACACTCACTCCTCATTCACTCAAATTTTCAAGCTTGTGAGGCTTGAAAGATATTTAATTGATATTGAATGATATAAAGGGTGAAATCTTCAGTCAGACCTTGGGGGAGAAAGTTGGGTGGGGTAGTAGGGTCAAGTGGGTATGGGATGGTAGGCTAATCTTGGACTTTCAGCTGCTTAAAAACAAAAATGTCCCAACAGCTCTGATGGAGCTCAGGATTCATCCATTAGGACTGCTTTATTACAAACAATTCCATCGTATAAACCTGGAATCAGTGTGTAACAGCTGATCTGTGTAGATGTGTAGCAGAGCACAGAACATTAATTACCATCAGATCCTGACCAATCTGGTGTTAATGAAGTTACCACTGCTATGCTGCATGCGTAAATCCGCACAGCCTCTTTCTCAGTTTGGAGATGCACTTATCATTTCAGCTGCTGTGTGATGCTGCAGCCAGCTATGACACACAGCCAGCTGTGGGCAACAAACAGCACATCAGTACTGATACTGTAAGTACTGTTTCTGCATTCGGCAACACCTGAATGATATTATTGTAAGATTCAGACATTAATCTAACACGTTTCAGACCTGCCTGAGTCATATTAATAGCTGTAGCCTATTTTGATGGACATTTCAGTAGATTATGTTATAGATGTAATATACTCGAGAGGTAAAAGAAGCAAAATACATGAAAGTTGGTTCGTGATTGCGGAGAGCTCTGTGTGTGCACACTGCTGCTAATTAAAGACGTGCAAGATGAGGCTTTTGTGCTCTCTGCAGTTTTCATTATGGACCAATCTGTGTGCTTAAATATGAAGAAAAGCCTGAAACACTGGAAACTGCTCCGCTCACTCAATCAGACGCAAAACAAAGGCAAATTGCCCTCAGCAGCAAAACTTGATGGGCATGTTTGCACCAGCATATCATTACCGCAAAATCTTTTGTGAATAGGACCTTTAAACGTGGTAGATTGTGGGTGCAAATGCTATGTAATATATGGTGCTATTAGCGGGCGCAATCCATTCTTTGTGGATTTGGCCCTTAATGTCATTTTTGTGTGCATGTGCAGCATACAGCAAACTTAAATACTGAGTAGAAAATAATCACAACATGCAATAGCACAATGTGCTGTCATCATAAAAATAAAGAGGCTACAGTACACGCCTCCTTGTCAGACTAAGAAAACTGTCTGCTTTGATGACAGACTTCTGTCTATATGCTTTCCTGTGGGCGGCTCATCCTCAGCGTGTCGCCCCTCTTTTACCCACATTGCAGCATATCTCCAAGCAGGGAAGGAAGGAACCCCTGGTCCATTTACTGCATCATCATTTAGCCTAGACATGGTGTCATCTCTATTGTCACTCATTGTCTAGTCCATTTCTGATTTTATTGTTGTTTGCACTATCTTGCAGCCCTTAGATTTTTTTCCTCACCATGAGGTGGATACATTTTTGTCCCAACCGAGGATAAAAATAACTCAGCAGAGCCAGGGACTACATAGACCAGAGGGGGGGAAATCCCCACCATTCCCCCTGGCAAATTGCACCCTGGATACACAATGAGTGTATGTTTGAGGAGAAGAGGGGCATATTAAGAGTGGTTTTGATGACAAAAAACACATCATCATACACAGTTAAGAGGATACGGTTGTCAAATTTTCTCCACTTGAAAGGGAAATATGACCACAGGTACGGCATGCCTTGAATATGGCAAGGAAATTACATCCCTCTGTGTTAGACAGAGGTTGAACATGACATCTTGCTGCTCAATATGGAACAGACCTTAGGGGGCAGGTTGTTAGTTGGATGCACAATGCAAAGTGAATGAGGGATGAAAGGTAAGTGGTTGCATAAGTGTGCACTGGAACAGTCTTTCTTGTGGCAGTCGGAGCTGCTGACATTTCATACGCCCAATGGAAGCACAAACATGGGGATGGGCTCTACAAATGGCACTTGTGAGCGTTGTTTTAAGTAGGTCAGTTGATTTAATGGTGGCTGTACACCTGAAGTCACATTAAATCTCCAAAAGCTGCTTGTAACTCAAATATATGGCTGCAATGACTGCATGTACTGTCACTGTGTTTTCTGCTTGAACAAAGCTAATCCTCACTATTAACACTATGCCCTTAAAGATAAAATAAATCAATAAAAATGCTCTCTGGCAGACATATGATACAATATTAAAATATGCATGACCTTCACTCTCACTGTGTCAGAGGGCAGATGATAACCAATATGAGATGAAGTCAGCACTAATCCTCAGTGTCACTATTGTCTATCACAACAGGCAAAGACTTCACGTTCGGCTTAAACACTTTATATATTGCAGTCTGCTGACCGTAGCCCTTTGTTTGCAGATGTCCTACATTAGATAAATATAGAAGTAATCTTACAGATATATAGGATTTACCTATGGCTTAACCTAGTGAGACAGAATGTCATTTATGAGAGAATACAAATGTAATTTCCTCATTTAAATACTTAGGTGTTGAAGTGATGAAATACTTCTCTGCCTCACCCAACTATTTAACAGTTACATATTTTCTGAGATCTGTTCAATTTTTATGTCAACCTTCTGCTTTCAGTTTGTTCAGATCTTCTTCTTCTGTGTTGCTATAGAAACTCTTAAATGTTCAAGAAAAGCATCTCTTTAATCCTTGTTTATGCGTGTCACACTTGTGACTTTCACCACAATGGCACCAAAACCGCTTATACACATTCTGCATGATAGTTCTGCCCTTTGAACGTAGTCATAGCCCTTCTACAGCCGACAATTGCAAGATATTTTATTGATCTCTATAAGGAAATTGCTTCTCCACTTGTCTTCCTTCTATAGGGAGATCAGAGTTCACGGTCAGCTATAATCCTAGCATCTTCATAAAGGATGCTGCAGCATGAATGACTGTAAACACTAAGGCCCTATGGTGGTCTCTTCATCCATGATGCTCCCAGAAAAAAGGCCTTTGAGCAGGGTTGAATTAGCATAAAGACTGAAGGAAAATGCACTGCAGTTAAAAGAGTGGAATATTTCCTAACCTTTTTGTTAGAAGATAGCAGATAATTTCCCATGTGATGAGCACGAGAGTAATCTCATCTGCTGCTGCTGCTGCTGCTGCTGCTCTACAGTAATGGTCTTTGACTTAATACTGTGACCTCAACCGCACATTTGAGGACAACAGATGACCTTTATGGGATAAATACATGACATCATGTCATCTTTTATATTAATACTATACTTTGGTAATGACCTGCATTGTAACATCACACTATGACTCAACATGTTGACCCGCAGCCTGTATTAATCCTAGCCCTTGAGAACAGTCAAGGAAAACAACAATGGTATGTGTGTTTAAAACAATAATGGTGTGTGTTTAAAACACATATTAGCATTTGCTGGACTGATGCTAAACATGAGCTTTTTTTTCAACTTAGACACAACTTGCATACTTTTGCCTGTAATATCAACAACACTCTTCAGTAATAACATAATAACACTTCATCCACTGTGGAGAACCAAAAGTGAGTTGCATGAAAATAAATGAAACAATCAAATAATAATAATTAGATAATTAATAATTAAATACTTAAATATATTACAAAATAATTGATGAATAATTATGAAATACATGGAAATAGATAAATCAATTTATTCTACTTTCTCTTTTTCACCTTTTACTGCCACCTCTGAATTCATTTTCATCAGAAAGACTTTTTTCTTAAACATGATTTATACACATGCAGAAGCTTTTTCCTCAGGTGACACCTAAATCACTTAACGCTCAATATGCAAATTGAGATTGATTGGACATTGGTAGTAAAATTAACTCAACCAATCACTAAATCTGGGACAATCCATAAGTGTTTTAATTACATCCCTGTGATTTGCATATTGAAGCTACAATAAATGAGGTCATAGCCCAGAGGAAAATCCTGACACAGGGGAAATACACATAATTACTTTAAAATTAATTACCATTCCTTAGTTTCATGTATTGTATCTACGTGCATTTTACCTGTTTATTTGAACTTTTTATTTCTTCATTCAGCCTTTTATTTCATTTAAAACAAGTCAGGTTTGGTTCTGCATAAAATCTGCAAAATCTGACATCTATCCATGTATCTATGTATCTATCTTTCTGCAAGAGAGAGAGAGAGAGAGAAGAGAGAGAGAGAGAGAGAGAGAGAGAGAGAGAGAGAGAGAGAGAGCAACAGCTCTATTCTGATTTGAGATACTCACTCTGCTGTTAAATACAGGACTTTTCTCTAATGCTGGCCTTTGCTCTTTGTAAAATGCTGCAGGACAATATTACCAATCTGAGGGTGTCTTTATCAAAGTTTAATACCCGTAAAACTCTGCCCGTTGAAGCTGTCGTTGTTTCATAAGATGTGTCTTTATGAACTGGAGAAGTTATTAATCCCATAACCCTAATCTCTCCCTTCCTCTCTCCCTCTGTGCTGCCTCCCACTCCATCACCCCAGCAAACAGGAAGAGATAATCTGGCCAGAGATTATTGTGAGATTAGTTGTGTCTACTGTATGTTGTGTGTATGTACTATGTTGGAACGACTAGATTCATGGTTGACACATAGTCTGATGATGAATGGAGGGAGGGAAGAACGGATGCAGGGAGGATTATAAGACAGGTGGGCAGATCCACAGTCATAGAAAGATAGACAGCCTGACAGAAAGAGAAAAAACAAACAGACGGAAAGGCACAAGATAGACAATGACATGTAGCCCTGTCTGAATAAGGCTGAGAGGCTGTCAAGTTTGCTGGCTATCATTTAAAAATAAATGCCATTCAGCCAAGCAACCTGGTTGGTTATATTTAATATGTCCTATGACTTGTACAGTTCAACTTGTCATGCTTTAAAAGTCAGTCTCTAACCATCAAGTGGAAATGCATGAAGTGCACTGACCCTTTATCTTGCTATTTCCTGCATGTGTGCATTTTTAAGCCATACGGTAAATATGTTTAATATTTTATAAATCTTGTATTTTACTGTACTATACATCAGTGAACAGTGCTGAGCCAGTTTCAGATGCCCTAAAATAGCACAAGCCACACAAAAGGCACAATAAAAAGCTCACAGTAATAAAAGTCACACAGCTATGGTAGGACAGGTGCTTCAAAATGTTAGCTTAGTTCATATGTGATGAGCTTTCTCCCCTCATTCTGTCTTTGATGTATTAGGACGGCTTGGCTTGTCCAAGTACGAAAGAATTCAGGTGTTTGGTTGAACAACATTTATTGGTTTGCTGTGATGTTGTTGTCTCTACTTCAATTTTCTAAAACTCTTGAACATGACAGTACTGATGAATTTTATGTCAGTGTTCCAGCGTGTGTGTGTGTGTGTGTCTGTGTGTATTCAGGCAGGTATGAGTGTTTTCTCCTGGAGTGTCTGGACTGAAGTGAATGCAATACATCAGCTGCTGACGCGTAATGAAATAAAAATGATGTAGGTGCTGTTGACACTTTGGTAAAAATGCTCCCCTGGCCATAATGATAGACAGACAGAGTTAGACGAAGGGGGAAAAAGTATATTTTTAGATCAAGTGCAGACTTTGAAGGAAATGTGTCAGTATGCTTTTTCATTGATCTCAGTAGCTTTGCCTGTCCTTCTTCCATCTTTCTTAATTTTTCATAGAAACTACAAAGCAAGCCTCCAAGCTATCACTGTGAATTGAATACTTTCCCCAAGACATTAGATGAATACATCGTTTGAATTTAAACCATTTTATTGCCCAGAGTTTAACATTTTTGCATCAATTATCATACACAGAATGAGCAGATGACTGATCCTGAATACTGCCCCTTTGCCTCAAAGGACCGATCACAGCTAAGCATGAACTTGAACAACCTCAGTCCTCACTCTGCTCTTATGTCTTGCCTGCTGAGTTCCTACGTCATTGTATTGGTTTTATGGTCCCCAACTTTACTGTTTTGATTGACTCTCACCACTCTCATCAATCTCATTTCTGGCAGCAGCAGATATTTCCCTCAGGAACTGGTGGAGACCAAAAAAGAGCTAAAAGAAAAGTGAATATTGGACTCACCTATAGTCACAAACAGAACTCAAATTGAATGATGATGTGGTGCCACATCTGCTGGATGTGTAAATAGGCAACCGTCCCCTATAAATTTCACCATATCAACTTAAAAGGTGATAATATGTCAGTCTTGTGTTCACAGCTTGTTTCCGCTGCACTGAAGTGCCTAAAAATCAGTTATTTTACATTCAAGCAATTTTAAGATATGTTTTGTGATGTGTTAAATGATTTGTTTTGACTAAATAAAATGTTTTATATTGTCTTAATATGATTTATAGACACTGTGTCCACATATATGAACACAGTGATTGATTTAAAAACACAAAAAATGACACATAGTCACAAAACAAATGTCAACCTGCACAAACAAAAATAAACAGTCTGATACAGTAAGTGCACAATATTATTTTTTGTTAATATATACCTACTGTATCAGAGCATGAGCACATAACATGGGCCCGTGTACACACACACACACACACACACACACACACACACACACACACACACACATTTGCCCAACTGGACCGTGCTGTCCTTCTAAATTAATAATGTGCTTAAAACACACTGAGACGCACACAGGTTCATGTGGCTCCAAGTAAATAATGTACAAGGGCAAACACACATACGCACACACACACTGTGACAGTCATAACCACGCAGGGGAAAATGTCAGTCTCTTTGTCAAGCAGAAGAGCCTGACAGAATCAATTAGCAGGCAGGGAGAATGGAGAATACTAGATTCAATTAAACTGACAGCTTTCCCCATAGGCACACCACTCACTGGGCCATTATTCAACCAAACTGTGTGTGTGTGTGTGTGTGTGTGTGTGTGTGTGTGTGTGTGTGTGTTTGTGTGTGTGAAAGAGAGAGAGAGAGAAAGAGAGAGAGACAGACAGAGAGGAAGTGCTTGTGTGTATCTTTCTATGTGTGTGTGTGTGTGTGTTTATCTTGAGGATGAACTCATTTCTCTCCATCCGCCCCGAGGTCACCTAGCTCTGTTAGGGATTTAGACTCACACAAACACAGTCAAAATCTAATCCCTCCTTCAGCCGCCCCACCAAGCCACACACACAGAGTCCATAGTTCAAAGAGCAGCTTTGGTATCAATACGGTGGATTCACAGGCCACATTAGCATTAGTAGGAAAATGGCTTTCCGACACTGGCTTTGAAGGGAGCTCCAGCAAGAGGAGATATTTCTATCAGTCTTGATTATGGCTAAATTTACAGTCACTGGCAGGGATGTTTCAAAGCATTCATGGATGAGCCCGGAGGCAGTCAAAGAGCAATAGTAAGAAAGTCCAGCGGCATTCACCCTCAGAGGAAAAATGTAACATTTTAAAATCAATAAGGTGAATGTAGCTGTGAATATAACATGATGTATGTATAAACAGCACAGTAGCTGAGCCTACGTGGGTGTGTGGAGCACTTGATTGTTGCTGTTATCATTGTACACTGAGCACTTTCTAACGTGTGGTGCATTGGTGAATGTTGTTGCTAGCTACAATACCAGCCAAGAGTTTGGACACACCTTCCCATTCACTTGAATGAGAAAAGGTGTCCAAACTTTTGACTGGTACTGTATTTAATTTATCTGTAATGTTATGAGTGTCTTGGTTGTTGTTATGTGTGTTTTTGTATAGCGATGACCGTAAGAACAGAACCAATCTCTGAAAGTATACTAAAGTAAACTACCAATAGTCTATAGACCTGCGGTGGATTATAGTGTGCAGTCTGGTTTATCCTTCGCTGTCTCTGTCATTCTGCCTGTACTCTACTTTTATCTGTCTTTGTCTCTCTCTTCTTCTCATCTGCTATTCAGTTCAACTTGGACCACAGATAAACAGAGAGAAGGAGTTATGAATGAATTTATTTTAATCAGCAGGCCAAACAATAATGAACCTGACAAGATCTTTTCTCTGTAACTATTAGCAAGTGATGTTTACAGTAATCCAATCTTATGTTGACTGTGGCATAACAGAACAAATCTTTTCAAATATTTGATGTGTATTGTGCATTTTTAAACAATAGAAAGTTTAGCTTGAATACACACACATTATTTGTATGGGAACAAATAATACACTATATACCATACATACTCAACAGGCGGACTCTCGTCTGGATTCGGACTGAATAACAATTTAATCCGCAACCTAACCCAGGCCACTTTTGAATGACACATTGCTATGATGTCACCTCAGCTATCTAGTAGCCACAGTTAGCAAGGTTATTGTGAAATGTAGGTGCTCTGGTTGAAAGAGTTAAATGGCTTGCTCAAAAACTAGCTGATACAAAAAAAGGTTTACAATGAAGAACATGCATTTAAGAATGACTGGACTGAGAAATACATGTTCATTTTGCCCAAAGGAAGTACAAGACCATTGTGCTTGATTTGCAATGACACACTGGCCATAATGAGAAGTGGGGATGTAAAACACCACTATGAAACAAAACATGCCTGTTTTTGAACAAAATTATCGAAAAGAACCACAAAACTGAACTTTGACTTGCACCCCTGCTCTATACAAACTAATAATAATAGTAAGTAATCTGCAAAAATCTGTCGCAAAGTTTCACACATGATAACCGCAAACATTCCTGGAATAAAGTTGCATTCCCTTGTCATTCTGCATCCTTCTAGTCCGCTATACAGTGAGTAATGGCCACACACACAGCTGATGGGTGATGCACACACTCACAAAAACCGCTCCACATGCCTCCAGTGTCACTGTCTTTGTCATTTATCTCTTCAGACTAAATACAGGAGTACTCCAAATAAATGGTGGTTTTTGTGTGCAAACAAAAACAGCATTGAAGTGAAGGAGCAAGTGCAGTCACATGGCTATTAAATCCCTCCAAAAAGAGCAAGAGCAGCTGCATGGCTATTAAGAGCCTCTCAACAGCACTGTCCATGGTGCTGAAGAGGATGATGAAATCATTTTAGTTAGATGTCTTATTTAACTGTTTGGATACCATATACATTATATACAGTATATGGTGTATACATTATAGATATGCTTTACATTCTATTCTGCCAGATTGATTGAGATTGATCTTGAGACTTACTTTAAAAGCTGCCCTGCTGTTCTCCCTTTTGGCCTTCCAATGAGTCACAGCTTACATTTATATTCCATTCAGAAGCTTTGTAACCCAATGATAGACTTTAACATTTTTAAATGGAAAAATAGTCACTACAATAGTCAATATTTTTTTTGTATTTTGCACTCATGCTGTTTTATAAACATCATACACATTTATGCATATTGAACAATACATTCTAGAGAGGGTATAAGTCAACCGAACTGTTTCAAATTATCAAATCGTTATAATTTGAAATTTGTATGAAAATTTATTTATTTATAAAAAAGACAGAAATAAAACTGCTAAATGCAGATTGCTGATATCCACAGTCATATAAAAATACTTGTGAAACAGGTGCTGCCTCAGTATTGCAGGGAATATACTGACCCAATTTCCACACAGCTTAAGCTGGACAAAGTCAGCCTGTTTGTGTTTTTGGCCAGAAGCCTGGATGTATAACTCTGACTATTTTATTTTGTCCTAGTAATAAAATTACTGGGCCAGAAGCTCATTATATTTGTTTTGGATCGTCCTCCTGAATTCTGCCTCACATCTTAAAGGCTACGAATCTCCTATCCATATTTCCATGTGATGTTGGCATTCTTGTTCTATGCAAGCTTTTTTTTTTTTTTTTTTTTTTTTTCTCAAGTGAATTTCCTTTATTGTGTTCTTACTGTGAATGATAGATCAGATTGAAAACAATGCCACATATTACCTCCCAAAGGACATACATGTTAAAATGCCATGATGAAATTGTACATCCTGATATAATATGGAAGCCATATTGTGCAATGTGATAAAACAGATATAGTGTAACCACATTAAATGCCGTAATTGTAAATTATACTGAGGCAATGGTCTGTGTCTTTCTCTGTCGAAATCTGTCTGTGTCTCTCTCTGTCTTCCTCTGCATGTCCAATTCACTTTGTTGGCTCTTTTTTCACAGGCTGTCACAAGCAGCAGTACGACGTGTTGCTATTTTTGTGACCTTGAAACACCAGAATGCACAACAAAATGGGAGCTGCATGTAAATTAGGCAAGGTGCTGGTATTTTTTGTAAAGCAATTGCAAGGACCACACCATCATCTTTTATAATTTGATGATTTTTGTCTACTAATGTGAGAGGAGAGCAACAGATAAAGCTGAATAATGTGAATAAACAAGAGTAATAATAGTAATCTGAACAAAGAATGATCAGATAGTCCCTCTTCACCGCTGGATAGTGACCACAGGGCAGTGGCACCCACTGGGAATAGGTACTGTATCACCTCCAATTCACAGCTGAAAAACCAAGCAATACTGTATGTCTGTCTGCTTCTCTTCATCGATGTGCATTTCTGTCCGTCTACGCCTGTCTGTAAATAATGTTGGCACATACACAAACATACAGACACTTAACCAGTTCATTCTTAAACCAGCTGTAATAGGTTAGATTTTCAAGAGCCACAGCCAGATTTCCTCCCATTTATCAAAACTATTGATCCACAAACCGCCCATGGCCCATCAACCATAGTGAGAGAGAAAAAGGGCCAGAGAGAAAGAAACAGATACAAAGGCAGCAAGACAGAGAGACACAGAGAGAGGGGGGATTAAATTCATTTAAAGTGCAGTGTTGACAGTGGGAGCAATGTACTCAATTTAGCACAATCTATCATAGATAAAATACAAAAAACAAAAAAAATAGAAGAGATGATGTTAAAGTTGGGGTTTTTAGAATGGGATAAACAGCAGAAATAAATGTAGAAGGGTGAGAAAGAGAGAGAGATGAAATATTATGGAATGAGCGGTGTTGACACTGGGGAACATGTATTTAGTTCAGCTGGTGGATTAAAGCCTAATTTTACATCCATCTAAGTGGGCCATAGGGGGGGAATGTGGGGCTGAGGCTGATGCTTGTTAATGGCTTAAGAGTCTTGTAATGGCTGGGATAGACTTTGAGTTCAATGACAAGTTGTACTTGATACATGCTGGAGGTTTTAGGAGCTCAGGAAAAACATGTTTTCAGTTCAATACTGTCAAGCAGAATATCCAGGCCTGCTAAATCCTTGCAGTTTTAATGTAGTGCTGGTGCATAACTTGCAGTTTTGATAATGTTTTGTTTTCTCCCTTCATTTGAATGCACTGTCCCATAAGTGCTGAGTAAGTTCATTGACCCGATGCCCTGCAGAGGCCACTAGAAATACAATACATAATCTTTTTAGATAATCCTCTAAGTTGTGATAAAACAAGACCGTAAATTTACTCTCTCAGGATTAGAACCTGCCAAATCTAAAACAGCATAAGTAGCTGTGGCCTGCAAACGCACATACATATTTTTGAAGTTTTTGGGACAGAGCGATTGGCAGTGACTTGTATTAGCTGATTTGCTGTTACTTTATACAGAAAATGTTCCCTTTTTAAAAGCTCTCCAAAATATGAAGTTCTCATTTGACTTCTTATGGATTATCCATTCCTGTCCTGATTTGTAATGCATGTATTAAAGTATAACATATGCAAAGGCATTAATATCCTGTAAGTAGGAGACACAAAAACAACATGCATAAAGTAGAGCAGAAAAGAGACTACAGTTATGTAGAGAAGGTGAGAGACATATCAGACAGTTCAAGAGCAGAAACAAAGAGTTTAAAGTAAAAATAGAGTAGAAATGAGACATTTTTCGACTGGCTGAACATTTTAAGTAAGAAAAAAATTATATTATTACTAGTGCTCTGCACTGACAAGAGCTGGCTTGGATACATGTTTACACCCTCACACGTACAACCCTTGCAAACGATCTACTTGGCTTACACAAGTGCAGTGTCAGCAAGCGCAATAACACTATTAAATCAGAATGTATTCACAGACAACACACACACAAACACACACACACACACACACACACACACACACACACACACACACATGCGCACGCACTTAAAATGACATACAATCACATGCAGATACATAGTTAATAAATATTTCATCCATTATCATATGCACACTCATAAATAAACAGGCACTCGTGCATGCATGTGCACAGAGTGAGAGCTTGCACAGATCACCCATTATTTGGCTGCATGCTGTTCTGTATGTACAGTGCACACTGACATAGAAATGTAAGATGAGTGCGCGCACATACACACACACACACACACACACATTCACAGATGTAAATTATGAGCACAAGCAGTGCAGTAAGGAGTTAGTAGGCTGTGATTATTCTCCACCACACACTTTAATGCCTTTTTCCGTCTATCCTACTCTCACCTCTCCCATGTCCTTGCTCTCTCCATCTCCTGGTTTATGAATCTCATAATAAGCACTAACACCTCTCCATGTGTGTCTATGAGAGTGCAAGTGTGTTGAGGATGTCTTCATAAAACTGTTGGAGTGTGTGTGTGTATGGTTATTATTTAAAAGCTGGTCATTACTGTAGCTTCCTGCTGCGTAAAAGCAAAGAAGCGGACATAAGACGCAGTAGAGGAGAGAGTGCATGACAAAGCAAGGAGGAAGGAGAAAGAACAAATACACGCAGACAGACAGACAGGGCCAAAGCATGAAGGACAGCGAGAGAGGAACACTTATTATGACAGATCCCACACAGGAAACTGCATGAATACATATGTGCACACACACACACACACAAACACACACACACACACATAATGTACACACCCCAGCGGAGTATAACAAACTCAGATGGGCCAATTAAAAGAGACCGCTGCTGAGACATCGGCCTATTAGCAGTGACGGGACGCTGTTCTCAACAATTAACAGTGATTGCTCCGTGCCCATGTGAGGCCATTAGCTAAGGACACAAGAGAGACATAAAATGCTTAGTTTTGAATCAACACAATAAAAATCAGATTGCCTATGACATGAAGATTGCTCAACCTCTTCATACAAACAAACACATTATGTACACTGTCATGCTTCTCAACAGCAAAAGATCTACCTTTTAACACTGAGAGTACAAATAATGAAGGCCTGTATGCTATACATAATGTGGCAACACAAAAGTCCCCCTTTGAACAAATAGAAGCTGAAATATTCAGGGGGCCACGCTGTTATATAAAATTTTTGGCTTGTGCATTACACAGTGTTCAACAGGTCGTGCAAAGATTGGAAGAATATCATTAGTGGTAAAAGTTATCACCTGCTTGAGTATTTTTAGAGGTGGTGAGCATGTTTCTAAAGATACTGGTGACATCTTGTAGCATAATTTGTGACAGCACTTGGTAGGCTGATTTAAATAGCAAGTGCTCCCTCAAATTCTGCTATAGTCCTGCCACCCAGCACATTCTGAAAAAATGCAACAATGGAGCGGCTACATATTATGTGACGCAGGAGTTGTGGGGACAACCACTGCACAGTGCAGCAGGGTTGGCGATGTAGAGGTGGAAGTCAGAGTTAACCAGCCATGAGGAGCTACTGTCAGCTGGAAAGACAGGGATGTTGGTGCTGCTTTGCAGGTCACTAGAAAACTGTTTATGGCCATTTGTTTCCGTGTTGGGTACCTGTGTTGCAGCTTGGCTAGTGGTTCTGCTACCCCAGTGTATGTGGGGGAGTGCCATTACAGAGCTGTAGCCTGGCTGTTTGTTATGTCAGCCCTAAATATCTTGCTAAGGTCTAAATAAAGTACAGTTGTCTGCAGGCTCATCTGTTGTGTTTACTGCTACTAAAGAGGATTAAATTTCAGTTTTAACACAGCCAATATGTGCATTAATACAGCATTTGTATTAACTTAACATGCCAACAAGAACTGCAAACATAAATAATAACAAAAAAAATTTAGATTCACCAGTCAACCTAAATTGCATGTTTTTGGTCTATAGGATTCCACACTCGACACAGAAAAACACCAGACAGCAGGAAGGTTTAAATCCAGATGCACTGTGAGGCGACAGTGCTAACCACTGCACGTCCTCTTTAAAAGTTCATGTTAATTTCAACAATAGTATTAATAAAGCATTGTCAGTGCACTCCTTGCATCGGTGTGTGTTTTTCCTTATCTGGGTAACATATTCAGATACAGATTGCTTTTTAATGCCAGGTGTAAATGGGGTATTACCTTTCTTTTCAAATTCCATCTGCACTATGTTTTGCTGTGTGACATTTTTTTTTTCCATCTGTAGGGCAGCAAGCTCTACTTGGCATCCCCCTCTCTTAAGTTATTCATTCTAAACCAAAAAAAAAAAAAAGATGTTCATGATGTTGTACTCGCCCCAAAGGAACACAAAACAAACCCAACATATTTGCAGACACAAAGGAGTTGTTAGAGCCCCAGACAGCCCATCGTCTGGGCGTCTTTCCAAAACTCAGCATGCAAGTTCTGCGATAGCGTCGGTCACCCAGAAGTGCATCATGGCCCCTTTGTTTACGAACACTCAGACTTGTTCTACATTCAATTTCAACAAGAGAACACACCAAATCTATTTCATGTTATTTTACTGACACTTATCCTACACAACATATCACCACATATCCGTACCAATAACACACAGGCGCAAGACAATGATAGCTAAACGGATGCCACATTGAAATTCTAGTGCTGGGAAAAAGTGAACACTCAGCAATCTGTCATCATTTCACCTCGGATTATTTCTAACCCTCACCGGCAGCACTCTTTCCAGGTATATGTCTTGTAAGGTGCAATATAACTCTTGATGTGTGTTGGTGTGTGTGTGTGTGAGGGAGTGTGTGTCTTTGTTTTTCTTTTCTGTTATTCATCTGAGTTAGTTGTACCTTCCTATCTCTGAATGAATAAGAGATGGCAGTTGTGTGTTCAGGAGGTTGGTGACTCAGTTGTGTCTTAAAGGCTGTTCAGTGGGACCCTTTGTGAGAACTCATGACAGCAGGTCCTCTGTGTAGAACCGAGCAAGGGTCCTCACTCCTAATGAGGCATTGTTCCCTCCCTCCACCCTCTCCTTTGCTCCTCCATTTCATCTTTCTTTTATCTTTCATTCTCTTTCCACCTTTTGTCTCCCCCCTCACCCTTCTCCCCATCCTCTCTCCCTCCTCTTTTCATCTTGCCCTTCCATACTCCTTCACTGTTTTCTTTTTGTTCCCCCCCTTCTTCCTCTCTGCTTCCTTCTATCCTCCTACCCACCTCTCCTCTCTTCTCTTTCATCTGTCCTCAACTCTAACCTGTAACTCCTCCCATGTTTCTTGCATCTCGCACTTTCCACCTTCCTCCTCGTTCTTCTCTCTGCCCTATTTCCTCCTCTCTGCCTTGCATCTCAATATTATGAAAATTAATGAATAAAAGTAAAATGAAAATGAATGTATGCACCTCTTTGAAGTTATTGTAAGTCACTCCGGATAAGAGCATCAGCCAAACTCTTAAAAAATGTTTATGTAAACGAAGATCAAAGAACATTATGCTGAAAGCTATATTTATCTACTGGATGTCATTTGAGCCAAAGAGATGACGTTTGTGGGAATACAGCTCAAAAATTGCATCTAAATGTCAAGCAGGAGACTTATAAATATTGTTCTTTATTAGCAGACTGGAACAGTTAAACAGAGGTATCCCAAATGCATCACTGCTTTGAGGAAGATATTTTAGCTTTTAATGTCTTCAAGGTAGTCTGTGGGTTGCTGAGCTGTTTTAATGACTGGGATTTATAGGCAGGATATTAAAATACATTTTAAACCTATGGACTGATGTCTGTGAAGAGCAGAATAAATCACAGAATTATCACAGCGCATTTAACAAATTAACAAGGTCATGATTCAACTTTATAGCAGCGAGAGAGCCAAAAAAGTTTAATGAAGTGTTATGAATGGAAAGCATTGACAATTAAGAAATGAAATACCACAACAAAATTGTTCAGTGCAGTTGTTTTAATTACACTTTAACACACTGACATATGCACCGATATTATCACAAATTGCACAGCTGAACACAGGTGGCTATAAATAACTGATTAGTTCTCTGTAGTGCTGTACAGCAATTATTCAGAAATACTGATAAAATATTCATATCAAGGTTGCTAGGTTTTCTAAAAACAACTCAAATCCTTAACCAATAAATTACTCCTGATTGCGACAGGATTTACATGTTTAATGGAAAATTCCACAAACACATTTAAAATTAATTTTGAGAGAAATTCCTTCACAAGAAAAAGCTGTTTTTTTTTTTTTTTTTGCTCATACTCACATTATCAACTTGTCACTATGCACATTTGCCATGGAAATTCAGCCACATTCTCTTTTTGTTTGTTTGTTTGTTTTTTTGAATCACTGGGACATGCAGGAAGTAAATAACTGAAGTAGAAATGCATGATGCACATTGAGGGAAAGCGGAGAAAACACAAAGGCGAATGACACACTTCATCTCAAAACCACTGCTGAAATAGACGAAATATCAGGGAATAATGATGAATAACACCATATGTTTAAGACTCATAAGTTATAAATGGGTTGATACATTTGAGACATTTGTAGGGGTCATGAATTTGAAATTCATAGATTTACCACTGAAAAAAAAAAAATTAATAAGTATTAACTGATTTATCCACTGTAAGATCCCAAATAAGCCCTCTGTATCTCCGGGTCAGATTATTTAATGTCCACAGCTAATTCTGTTGTTCTCTAACCCTGTGGGGTAAAAAACACATCAATTATACAAATCAAACTCTTTGGTAATACATATGTAATGCAGCTTAACCTCTGAGGGGCTCAGCCATACAACAATTGAATCTTAATGGGGTCAAATGGATTAAAAAAGCAATAGACAGAGATGGATAGAGGCTGAAAGAGAGAAAGAAAGAGAGAATATGTAAGAAGGAAAAGCTCCAAATGCAGACAATAGCAGCTAACAGCCAATAGCTTAGATCGATTTAACAGCGTTTGAAAAATAGAAAAGTATCAACTAACACAAGATAATAGTAGATCATTGTATACGTATGGGTGGAAGCATGTGTCCATTTATTTATAGAGGGAATCTTGGATTAGAAGATACAAAATGAAACAAAAGACACCGGAGAAAGGAGTTAGAGGATGAGAGTATGAATAATGGAGTGATCGAGCAAGGGAATGACAGGGAGAGATAAGAAAAGAGAGAGAAACAGGGAGAGAGAGGCAATCAGAGTGTTATGTTTCTCGTCTATACCAACAGGAAAAGAATGGATCTTTCCATGATATCCAACACATCCACAGAACATAACATCGATACCTCTGTTGTAATCATGTTTCATATGGCCTGCAAACAGACATGTTCCTCATTACGGGTTCATATGTCGTGCCCTTGTTCTAAATCGAACATACGCACACTCACATGCATGTAAGCAGAAAATGCAAACTCATTTTTATTAGGGTTGTTCCTCTTTTAAACAAGTTAATGCATTTTAAAAACAGTGACAGCCTTTTTAAGGCTTAATTTAGAAAGACAAGGCTAATTTTATTAGACAGGAAGTGTTCAAGGTTGGAGTTTTTATTTAATCCTGTAAGTACAGTACATGATGAGGTAACCATTAAAAATACGAAGTTTTTAGGAAAATAAAATAGAATTTTGTTGAGTTTTGATTTAGAAAATACAAGAAAAAAAAAACTTGTTTCAACATGTATTCATGAATAGCTATTAAAGCAAACAAAGACAGAAATGCATTTGCATTTTGTTTAATATTTAAGTTTATGATCCTTCTTAATCTTTACTTATCCTGGAGTATGCAAGCTTAAAAAATCTGCACTATTCATAGCTGCAGTATGATTTTTTTTTCTTCCAGTCCATAAATAGTATATGAACTTGTACTTATTGTATATGCTGCATCGTTTTTCTACCTTAGCAAGACAAAGTGCTTTACACATAAAGCACAGTACAAACAAGGTTGTTTATGGCTGTACTTGGCCGATGTTTATTGCTTTAGAAACGTCCAGTTTAAGCCCCAATTTATGAACGAAGGATAAGAGGATAAAACCAGGATGTAAATTATTCTCTGTAACAAAACAACTTGAAATAATGAAGGAAAAAATAAACAAAAAATGAAAAAATAATAATGAAGCTTGCTGCAAATCTCTGTACTGTGCATGTATTTCATATACACAAGCCTTTCCTCAGGTCAATTGCAAACAGGACAAGGACAGAAGAGCCTAATACTTTGTTAATCTCATTCTGGTTTACGGCTGAACTGAATTGAACTGCAAGGCATTCAGTATACAAGATTGGATTTCACTGATTGGACTTGTCTTGTGTACTATTGATCCATGTCTTCTGGCTGTTTTTGTTAATTCATTTATTTCAACTATTTAGGTTTTTTAAAATCAAGTTACATTACATTGACAAGTTACATTTAAGAAAAATAACAACGATCGCCAAGTGTTTTAATAAAGAACTACATTTTATTTACTGTCTATCAATTAATTCTCTACCCATTCATTCAAGCATGCATGGGGCAGAAGGCAGGGAAACACATTTGGACCTATTGCAGGGCTTTAGGGTCAAAACCCCACAATGCAGTGCCATAAATTCGCAATTTATCATTTCAAACTGAGTTGACCTGTGTGCATGTTTGCACTGGAGGAAACTCAAAAAAAAAAAAAAAAAGCAAAAACAAAACCCATCAGACTGACATAATATAAGAATTGAATATTTTATCGAGCTGTTTTTGTAGTGACAACAACAATGTGCACTTTGTAGGTTAACAGCTTGAGTTTTTAAATGTCATGTCAACATAGTTTTGCTCACGTCAATCATGCACAACCCTCATCTCATGTGTCACTGAACTTTTATGTGTGAGTTAAGACCGAAACCTCTGTAATCATTTCAATTTATCTGAATAATTATGGCCTGAAAAATGATTGGAATGATGTAATGACATGGAGGAGCCTAAATAACTAAATATATGAATGGCCCAAAATTGTGAACTATGTCATGATGTTATAGTTTCACAGCTGCTGTCACATTCTGTAAGGAAGTCTGAATTCAACACTGGTAGGCAGCTTAAAACACAGATGTTTCAGTATTTAGCTTATGCAAGCACATGATGGAGACCTGATCATTAATGAAGGGTTTGTTTACTCATTTTCATTGACTGTTGTGGGATGCAATCCATCAGCTCTTGTGTCTTATCCCTATTTACCATTCAAATCCTCTCCTCTCCACTCCCCTCATCTTCTCCAGTTTGCTCTGCTCCTCCCCTTCCTGCCCCACAGTCTCCTTCTCCTGCCTCTTTCCTTTCATCCTCTCCCCTCTTCCTTTGCTCCTCTCATTTACTACTTCTCACCCCTTCCCCTCCCCTCACTCTCCCTCTCTGACTGTGTGTCATGTGTCTTTTTAATTACTCTTCCCTCCATCCATGAAGATCTGAAGGCTGGGTGGCGGGCTGGAGGGGGGAGGTAGTGGACAGATAAGGAGGGAACTCTGGGGGGGTTAGCCAGGGTAGGGGGCGTGTCCCCAGATAATTAAACATCGATTTGGGACGATGATGAAAACCGCAACAAGATGCCAAACAAGGAGATTATGGGTCGGACAGCCTCCGGTTTTCTGCTGAGATCTGCAAATATTTGGGAGAGGAGAGGAAAGCAGGGAGGGAGGGAGAAGAGAAGGTAGCACTGCAATTAAAGGAATACAAAGATGAGAAAGAATAGAGACAGGGAAAGATAAAGATAAAGAACAGGAAAGCAAAACGACATATAAAAGGAGCGCAGAAGAGGACAGATGAAGAAAGGGCAAAAGAGAAAGAGATGAAATAAGGCAAAGAGGGAGGAGAAAAGTGGAGACTGCTAGACAGGAAGTGACAGACACAGAAAGAGTGCAAAAAGGGAGTAAAAAGAAACAAAAAATATGGAAAAGGGTAAGAGAAGCAGGATTAAAAAGAAGCTTACATGTTGAAACAGACTGAGGACATGTAAAAGAGAAAGAAGAGATGACTAAATAGACCGTGTCCTCTGTGTCTTTGAACTTAACCTTTTTGATCTGACTCATTAGCTGTGCATTTAATTGGCACAAATACAGCAGGTACCAGCAATATATATGTGTGTGTGTGTGTGTATGCATGGATGTGGATGTACATGTGCTTGTGCTTGCATGTGTGCACAGCCATTTATCACTAGGCCCTTAAGCTCATTAGTATGAATGTAGTGAATCATTCAATTAAATGACAATGACCTACAGCAAACTGACTGCTCATGTGCCACCAGTGTGCGTGGGGATGTGCACATGACTGGACAGATATATCAGTTTGGTGATAGTGTATATAATGCTGTTATGAGCCTGAATGTTTTCTCTTGGGTGTGCTCATCCACTATGAGGAATATGATATATATTTGATGATTATAGTTATTCATGGAAAGAATTTAACTTCAATTGACCTCAGCTGAAATATTACATCCACTATAGTTATCAGTAGTAGCAGTATTGTAGGTTTAGTAGTTGTAAATGTAGTTGTAACATTATTTTGAACAAAATTTTTAATATAGTATGAGTTAAATTTTGTTTCTGAGATTCACACTGATTTACATTTCCAGGTGAAGGATTAGATACATGTAAATATTTGACGTGAAAATGGTGACATTATCACTACAAAATAACCACCATCACCGGCTTCAGTCCAAAAATACTTCGTCAGCAATGGCCTTTAAAAAGCCATACATTAAACCCTCTTGTGCACTGGTGCATGAGCAAGGATAAGATGCCATCATAAGAGCTGCTGAAAAGCAGTAAACCTTGATGTGAGTTTCTAACTGAGTGAGCATAAACTTACAAAATTCCTTAATATTTCCATTAAGTTTGGAGTAATTCCTCTTAAGCACCCTAAAAAGCAGTGGTATATCAGCTTCTTTGTTTTCATGAGCCATATACAGTGATACATTATTTCCCATTCCAAGGTCAAATACGTTTAGCCAGGACTCACTCATTAAATTCTAATTTAGTGCGCAATGGGTCTAACTCATTATCCATAGCACTCAATTTACCACAGAAGGCTCCTGTGATTTTTTTTTTTTTCCAACAGAGCTAATTTACCTGTTAAACTGCAGCGGTTTCAAATGAACAGCTGGTGCCTCTTTACTTGAGTTGTAAAATATAACAGTTGAGTTAACAAAATATACTGTATATAAATGAAATAATACATACTTAAAATTCCGCCTTCTCAATTTTAGTAGATTGGGTCGAAGCAAAGGGCAACTTTGTCTGATGAAGCCTATTTTGATAAAATAAAAATGAAAAAAACAATAAAACATAGAAAAGAATGAAATCTCTTTATTTCTTTGTCTCCTCTGTCTATTTCTCACTTGCACATATAAAAATACAGTGACTAGGGTTCCAACCTGCCTGCTGATATATATTAGTACTTTAGCTGTTTTGTTTCTGTGATAAATTGCTGCATCAAATGTAAAGAATTCATTCTTCATTGATTCATAGAGTGGGGAAGGTGTTATTTTCATGTCAAAAAACACTATGGTATCAGCATACATAAAACAAGGACACATATGTTTAAGATTTTACTGCAATATTATTAAAGATATTTATTTATTTTTCCTGAAAAAAGGAGACTAAGTACTGTATGTTACCAGGTAACAAGCTTGCTTCATTGAAACTAAAAATAAGCCAAATTGAGTCAAAGATAAGACAAAGGGAACTCCCTGTTATTTGCCTGTTCCTTACTCATCTGTTTCCACAGTATGGGGCACAAATATGTGGTTTTAGAAGTTATTTGGTTTAACAATATTATATACACCCACACAGTAACACGCCTGATACACACATATCACAATTGCTTTGTCTGACCTAAACAGTGATTACCATAGATTTCTGATTGCATGCATAACAGCATATTATTGTAAAAACCAGTTTACTGACTTGTGAAGCTGTAAACTTTACTTCTATAACATAATAGAGTTAACATATGGACCACTTTGTAACAGCCTGTTTTATTTTTTTTAATTTTTTAACAAAATCTCAGCTTTTATTTGGGGCCATCAACTGCAACCCTCTGTACATATGCTTGTTAAACATTCTAAAAAGGGACAGATGCACATCACACATCAACAAGCTTGTTTGTGCTTCATATACACGTCAAAAAATATATGTCAGCTACATGCACCCACCTGCTCACACTAACACACACACACACACACACACACACACACGCATTCTCTCTCTGTCTCTCTCTTTTCCCCATCCCACTTGACACACAGTCGCCCACATGCAGGCACACCTCAGCCCACCCAGCTTTGCTCCAGATGCTCCCACCACCTGCTCCAATGCCACCCCCAACACCCACCCCCACCCACTCACCAACACAGACATACACACACTCTCTCACACACACACAAGCTATCACACACAGAAACACTACTTGTTCCATGACTTCACTTCATTCATATTTCAGTTCAATGATGCTTGACAATTCACTATTAAAATCATACCAAGAACTCTAATGGGTTTCAGTATTTTACATACTGCATGTGAAATGCCTGTTATGTTCTTTCAGCAGAGAATGGAAGGTGTCCTAGAGGATTAAATAGAAACAATACTTATCCTTTAACCCATTTCCCCCTAGCTGTGGGGGAAAAATATCCCCACCTATCAGAGCTATAGCAGGTCTGATGATTGAGACAAATAATGACACATAAGTGTCAAAGCTTACCATCATCATTGTAAAGGTGAGGTACAAAGAGTGCATTTACATGCCGCATAATGTGCGAAGCATCGCACAAAGCACCTTAAGTAAAGAATTGCTGAAGAGCAGTCATATAGTCTGCCAGTGATCTAAATGTTATTAATGCATGTTTCCAGTCATGATATCCTGAGTCTGCTGGTCTGGGCACATTTTATGTCTGTGTCTGTGAATCCATTATCCAAAGAACCACAAACCATGGACAAAGCCAGAAAAGGTAGGAGAGAGAGAGGGATGGGTCACAGGCAGTTGGGCTCATGTCTGGGTTAGTGTCTGCAATGTGTGTGTGTGTGTGTGCATTTTTTGTGGGTGTATATGTGTTTTTGTGTGACCTCCTTCTGCCCCTGCATGGTGAGAAAATTGTGAGCCGATTACATCTGGACACATACACACACACACAAACAAAAAAAAAAAAAGAAAAACATACTTAAAAATCTTATCCCACACACACTCAACAATGTGCTCACTTATATGCAATCTAGACAGACAAAGTGGTGTGAATGTTGAGAAAAATCGAAGGTGCGAGAGTTAAAGTAGAATTTGAAGAGATATCTATTTACAGGAAGCGTCTGTGTGTGTGTGTGTGCATGTGTGCTTGTGTGTTATGATGGTGCTTTACATTGATGGCAGAAGGTTAATGTACTGTAAACACACCTTCAAAGGCAGTCATGCTCCCACACCACAATTAAAGTGTGTGCTTTATGGAGGAGGCATATACATCTGATGGCTGGCACATCACACTGCAAAAAGCTCTGTATGATAAAGTAATTTAGAATGCTTTTTTTTTTTTTAAGTCAAACAAACATATTTGCATATATGAATAAAAATAGTTTAACGTATTTCAATACAAATACAAATTATTTTAATACTTATATAGATTTAAGTTATTGATACACTGCTCTGCCTTCTTCTTTCTTGTTACAATGAATGATACACATGTCAATAACAACCCTGAACCAGTGTAAACTAGAACAGTCACACCACTGGCAGATTTAATCCAAGAAAACTAAGTCTTGAAGGCTCAAAGTAAAAATAAAAAGACTTAAGAAGATGTTTTTCGAAGCGAGGGATCAGCTCTTGGTTCCAGGCTATGTTTACAATACATACTGTATTTGTTGACAGAATATTACTGTAAATGTGAGCAGCGCAGCAAATACCTGCTACAGTTGCAATACAGTTAAGGTTTTCACTGCAATGCTCTGATTAGCAGATCTCAACATTGCCAAGTCAGATTCTGCTCACACTTCAGTATGTTGAGTGAGACCGCATCCATTAGATGGTCTGCATTATGATTGCAATTCTGCATATTTTGGATGCCTCTAAGTCACATACAGCTCTTAGAGGTTGCAGGCTACACAGCATTCGCGCTAAATATAGTTCAATGGAATGGTGAATTATAAGTTAATTATTAATAAAAGCAAGAAACAGAGCTGTAGATTATTGATCACTATAATACATGCAAGGTTTTGCCAACAGGGCTTTACAACTATTAGTTGTAAATTACCTCTTGTTTTTTGAGTTGATGATGTGAGCTAAAAACATGCTCCCATCTTTGGTCTGTATCACCACAGTTACAGGCGTTACTTATGGCAATCGCAAGACAAAGATGGTGACAAAGATTGATACTATTAAATACTTGTTCTTACATACAGCGCTCATTTCATTCTGTCCCCTGCAATATGTACGACACATCAGAGATTCACACTCCGTAAGAAAAGGAGCTGTCATTTCCAGACACGGGCGGAATAAATGTCATCGATAGGCAGAGAGGAAAAAATGTAATGCAGACGTATTGGAAAAATAGGAGGAAAATAAGATAATATAACAGCTGAATGTGAACACCCGATGATGCATCACCCCAGATCTTTCTGATTGGAACTACAGTAAATCATAATAAAATGACAAGAGCACTTTTAGGCTAATACAGCTCTGGATCTGACTCCCTGTTCAGCAGTAGAGAGCCAGCCAAGCTAAAGCCAGGCTTATTTGGCTGGATAATGTGCTGGATAATGTGCTGGATGATGTGCTATCCCTGCGGTGGAATCCAAGCTATTGATTCTGCTTGACCTCTGACTGATCACAGATCAGTGCATTGTCGCTTATTCCAAAAGCTCAACCGGCAGCACAAATCAACATGCACACCCATACAGACACACACAGAAATATACTCTTGAAACTACATAAGGTTAAACATGATGACCGCAATCTACCGTGTATAACATATCAAACACTACTTGTGAAATGGCCTCTCTCTGTCGGGGTCACATGGAACAGTCACTCTGAAGGTAAACAATTAATGAAACAAAGTGGTCTTTCTATTTCTCAGTCACTCTTAACTCTCAGTTCTGCAGCTCTCCCTAGCACAAGTAGTGTGTGCTGTAGCTTTAAGGGAAAAGAAAATAAATTCCATCGTAATTATTGTGTTCCTTCTATGAAGCTATCAGAACAGTTAGAGTAAAAAGGCACTGTCTCTCATGAGAAAGTCCACACATAAAGAAACAAATACATTAAACAAACAGTAACACATAGTTAAAAACACCAAAATACACCAATAATCACACACAAGAGAAAAACACAATGTAGGGAAAATACAACAGAACAGAGAGTAAAAAAAGGGAACTAATAAATGCAGAAAATGTGACTCAGGGTGATGAAAAAGGATTTTTGAGTGTAGTTTTATCTCCTTCATCCAGGTAGTAAAATGTGAAGTCACAGCAGCACTGTTGTTGTAGAATTGAAAATGTTTTGCTACTTATCCAAGAGGCTTTATCAGTTCTACTGAGTCCTAGAATATACATAAAAGACCATACAGAAGAGGAAAGTTGGGAAACTATCACTGAAAAGTAGAGGGGGATAATGACATCACCTGTGTGCTGCTCACATAACTGCCTCTGCGTTTCTCAAACACACTTCCAGTCCCAACCCTGGGGGGAGGACACACTTTCAGAGCTTAAATCCTTTCAACGGTTTCAAACCAATTTACACCTTAATTTGTGTGACTAATCACTCCTACATGATTGTCATGTGACCTCATGACTCATATGCAACATCAAGGTAGGCTTGGGACTCCCCGCCAGCCAGTAGAAGTGATGAAATCTTGGTTGAAACGGTGAAACATCAGCATTACAATTTGGCATTGAGAAGAAACAGAAACAATACGTTGGAGAGGACATTTCTTTATATATATAGGTAAGTTTTCTTAAAAAGGACATTATACAAAGCTGTGGATGTATGACCAAATATGGAATACGCACATACTTTATGGTTAAGGGCACATGGTGTCACTAAGTAAAATTGAGACCATGAGATACAAGGTATTTGTGTGAGGTACAGAAGAGACATGAAATTCACTACATGCTTTTGTAATCTCACTTTAAATAACACACACACACAGTGACATAGACACTTACATACACTTACTGAAGCTTCCTGCAGAGGTTTAATGCCATTGATGGCACTGAGACTGACATTGGTACAGCTAATACACAGCTACCAGCTGGTCAAATGTGCACATATAAACACTCATTACATACATGTTCACATGCACACACACATACACACATTCTTGAATAGGCATTGATTATATAAGTCAGGGGGTTCTGAAGAGCATGTATCAGACACAGGGTTAACTAATACGCCACCAACCAATGGTTTTCATGTACATATACACAAATGCACATGCACACACACTCACACATACTTGGTGCTGTAATGGCATTGATCATAAGTAGTCAGGGGGTTTTGAGACTGTCAGAGAGCTCTCTTTATGCTCTGAACTCCTTGGAAAATCTCCAGACTACTGGTGGTCTTTCTAAAGTGGAAATGGTTCTAAATTGAGCTGCCTGCTTAAATAACAGTTGGATAAAATGGACACCAAGGCTAGCGTATAGATCACAAGATGCTGTGATCTAGGTTCTCTGGCTGGACTAATTTACTCAGTGGAATAAAAAAATCAAGAATTATGGCAATTATTATTTAGTAAATTTAGAATGTATCTTATGCGCCTGAATTGAGAAAAAAAAATTGTATTATATTAGAATTACTACACCACTCTTACAGTCAAATTATACTTATCTGCATTAAAACTGCTGGATACAGTTAATCAAATAAATCCACTTGTCACAGTGCGGCTTCAGCATGCAGGTCTTAAGTACCTGAGAAAACATATTGCAGTAGTAACAAGCAAAAACCTTCTCAGTCCCACATCTGTTGTTCAGTTATCATCCACTGGAACAACAGCAATCACTCTAACCTAGAAGTTTTCATTAGATCTCAGCAGCAATATATGTCCCAATGCAACCTTTCCTCTTTCTGATTACAAAAAGGGAAGAAACAGATTTTTTAATACATTATCCATCAGTAGCATTGATTAAATTAAGATTCTAAGACTCTGAGATGGATCTGCTTAAACACTGAAATAACCAGAACCATAACACAGACCTACATAAAATTGTTAAGCTCAAATGTCCTCTCCTTGTGGCACCAATATGTTGTTTCTCTTTCCCTATTTCCTGTCTTCTCTGCTCCTCAGCACTTTGTACCCCCCCACCCCCCACCCCCTTCTCTCTTCATGGCACTGTGCCTCACCCCTCCTAATGGATATTGACCAAAGAAAGACAGAAGGGAGGAACACATGCACACAGACACACAGTTTTTTTTTTTTTAAAAAACTCAGAACAGAGCCGGTGCAATGATGATGCCTTCTAATGGATGTTAATCTCACAATGCCATGTGGTTCCATGTACGGTATCAGAGTCACAATTCAGACATGATCATCATCTTATATAAAGAAGTTAGATTATCACAAATAATGCTTATGCAACATATTTTTTGAAGCCATTAATATTTTTCTTTCAAATGGTACACAGCAATAAAGAACCAAAATGCTGAGTGTTTTCATGGTGCAAATAGTACTTCTAATGAATAAAAGACTGTAAATGTAAATGTGCATTCTTGATTATAAAATTCAAATATACCTATCTCCCTTCCTATTAAACAATTTATTTTATTTTCTCAATATGTACTATGATGGATTCGACAGTAACATGTTGACAAAAGCCATTTAAGATTAACATTAAAGGTTCCTTTCAGAGTTTTTTTTTTCTTTTTTTTTTTTTTACTAGCAGTACTATGGGTCAATATGTTTTTAGTGTGTCCCCTTTTTTGCTTGTTCTCATGCACACACATGAGGATACAAATGCATGTGTACATGCATTCGGTCTACATTCCTATTAATGGTTTCACAATAAGCAATGCAGAGGGCTAATGCACCAAAAAATGCATGGAAAAAGAAGATTGGTAGCAAGTAAACATGGACGTAAACAATGCGGTTTACAGAGAAAAATCAGCTTAATATTTGATGAGCAAGAAAATGCATTCAACACGTTTGTTAGACCTCGGGGATACACACAATGAGTTTGGGTGTATAACACTGAGGACCCTATTTTCCTGCAGGCGTAAGGCACTAGGGCATAGGGGTAACACGCACTATTTATGCAATTTTCCTCAGGCGCATGTCTATTTTTTTGCGTCTGTGCATGTATGGTAATTTCCTGGCAACAAACAAGTGCACTTGGGCTGCCATAAGAGGAGGAGAGGCGCAGCTGAGACTGAGGCAATTTTTGTGGCTTCAGTTGGCTGATGCGCAAGCACACAGACGTCTCAAAACACCTTTCATTTATGTTAAGTTTTGCAACTCTCAGTTTGCTATACGTTTTTTCAATTTCTGAAGATTGACATGTGAATCGAAACACAATTTTTAGATTCTAACCAATAATATTGCATCCACATGAGCATAATCCAATGACCAGAGCTCAGAAATATGCTCTGTTGGATGAGTGATTTTCCCACAACAACTTGTAGAATGTCGGATCTTTTCCATATTTATTAAACAGCTGTAGTCGTCACACAGCAGCAGGAATGATATGTGTGTTTCATCCAGTCTCTGATTTAAGAGAGAGTGGAGTGTGCATCATTTTACGCACTGATGGCACAGCAGAAGAAACTTAATTATTTAAATCTTCCCACGTGGCGACAGGATTGTTCAGGATCTTATATAATTAATGTTCTGTATTTTCTAAACATCAAACTGGAAAGCTGCTACTCACACATTCCTAGTTTAACAATAAAATAATTTGGAGTCACTCAGTTGTCCTCGGGATGCGTCCTGAGCTCCATCAAATCTGTCTAGACATTTTTATTAAATAAAAGTTCAAATTGAGTTTAGACAATTTAAAAAAAAATCTGTTATGTCACAAGGATTATTACAATGAGTTTTCAGTTTTGCCACTTGCAGCCAAGTCTCAAAATATTTGCGGTAATGTGTTCTGTGCATGGACATGTATCCTTATATCCAGTGTATAAAATACCTAGAGGTCCTGTGCAGTACGTGCTCCTTCCTAAACAGAGTAGGCCTATTTTGATGAAACAGTGATAGAACTTGTGTGCTTTTTTGTCAAATTTCCAAACCTGATTTTGTATTTCTTTATTTAAGGATATTGTATATACTTAAAAGCATATAAGATGACTTTCAAATATGCAAAGGAGGAGTAGAACTGCAGAGTTTGTATTATTATTATTTATTAATTATCTTATATTAATTGTTTGAACAAAATAAGCAGCAGCTCATGTGAGAACACATCAGCTTTATCTTAATTCTACCATTGTCAGCATATTTGAATAGATGTAGATCAATGTTTGGGGTATCCTGAATTTGTATTCTGTAGTTTCAGGTGCTTCACGGAGATGAACTCTTTCCTCTCTCTTGCCCAGTCTCTCTCCCCTGTTTCACCTGTGGCTAGATTTAAAGGGGATGAGAGGAGCGAGGGGATCGGTCATTACTGCAGCTGGCCCTGACTCTACCTGCTGATTCTGTATTCCTCCCACTAATAATGTATTCAGTCTCTCCTCCACATTGCGCCTGGCGGTGCCCATTTGTGCCAATGCTGATGGTCAGGAAAATTGCAAAAATGTGTTGGTCACACCCACATGCGCCATGTGCCAGGAATTAAGACTTCAATCTGCGCCTGCACCCTATTTCAGGAAAATAGGGCCCTGATTGTACAACAGAAACTCAACAAGGCAACTTAGAGCAACAATGTAGGTCACACTCGAATATAGTTTCAGCCTCACATTACAAATATATATACAGTATATACAGTGCTATGCAAAAATTTTAGACGTTTTAGATGTTAAGCTTCTTATCCATAATGCAGTACCATCAGGGAGGCCTATGATTGGCCCACAATTTATTCTGAAGCATGACAACGACCCCAAACATACAACCAGAGTCAAAAATAACTATTTTGATTGACAAGAAGAACAAGGGATCCTGCAACAGATGGTTTGGCCCCCACGGAGCCCTGATCTCAACATCATGGAGTCTTTCTGGGATGACATAAAGAGATAGACACAACTGAGATGCCAAAATCCACAGATGAACTGTGGCAACTTCTCCAAGATACTTGGAACCACATACCTGCAAAGTACCTTGAAGAGCTGTGCACAAGTGCACTAAGAAGAACTTTGTTTTAAAGGCAAAGCATGGTCACACCAAAAATTGATTTGATTTAGGTTTTCTCTGTTTACTCCAATTTATATGAACTTAATTGATAAATAAATACTATTCATGGCATTATTTTCATGGCAGTGCTGTATATGTACGACATTACAATGTATCATGTCTCTAATTTCTTCCTCTCTTGTTTGGCAGTGGCTAGGTTTACCGTCTTCAGTTAAGGTCATTTTTATTTTATTTTATTGTTGTTGTTGTTATTTTTATAGAATAAGCTGCACATGTATAGGTATATAAGATTTGACCAGGTTTCTAAGCCAGGTCTTTCAAACCATGTTACAATATTCAAATATATTAAGAATAAGGTTACTTGAGTAGCTGGCCTACGCAAGCTTGCGTATGAACAAAACCACTGATAAAGTCTCCTTATGTGTCTGTGTGTGTTTCGGATTTGTGTGTTGCACCTGTAGTTGTCTATATATGTGTGTGTTTGTAATGAATGCTGGCTGTTGGTTTGCTTTGGCTTATTCTTTTGTAAGTATATTGTTTGAGAATGTTCTGTACCATTGCGTTACAATGCATGCAAAGTCTGAGATATGGAGTTTAAACAGTATTGCAAATGTCTAGACAGCAAGTTTGATAAATTGAGGCTCAAAGTTATATTCAGAGCTACCCACAGAAGCTACAATTGACCAGTAAGGAGTGTGTTTTGTACCTGCAGGGCCACTGTGCCCACTAACTGCATCCAACCTTGAACAGGCAGGTACAGATGGACGGTTGCTATGCAGGAGAACGGTTGCCATGCCTAGAATTGTAAAGAGCTGCTCATCACCTATAGTTAGTTGAACTGTCTGAATAAACAGGTGTCCTATCTACCTTAGAAATAACAACATAATCAGTCTTCAGTAGAGACCCCAATTTCCGTATCTCACAAGTGTCAACCTTGTATGCGTTAAGAGGAACTGTCTGATTCGCCTGTCAACATGGATGATTTTAACATGTTCTGTTACATTCTCTCTTTTGAGAATTATTTTCCAATAGAGAAAATTTCTGCTGTTGATCAAGAATAAAAAGGCCAAGATGGTTATTAGAGAATTCTGCAGGGCAGTGAATAAATTTTTGTAATCACAGAAGACAAAAGTGATATATTTGGCGGATTAATTTGCACCTCTGAAAATATGAAATAAATAAATAAATACTCCACGCTCATCTGTGACAGTATTAAAGCCACTTGTCACTCATAACAGGATCTGAGAGATTTTGCCAACCTGTTGCCATGACAACTCACCAACATATGAAAACTCCTCAGAACTGAAAATAAACAGGGCTTTCCCGGGCTTTCTGAGAGATTTAGGCAATCATGCTGGGTTTGGCTTTGGTAGAAAGAAAATGTGGAAGATTCCTCAAGAGCACAAAGATTTAGAATGCAACTTAACTGCAACACATAGAAGTGCTCAATGGTAGTTAAACCATGTTTTTTTTCTCTCATAACTCCAATTAGGCTGTAAGCTGTAAAGGTAATAAGGAGGGGCAGTAGAGTAGGTGAGAAGGACTGCAGAGAGAAATGTTCCCCATTGACATGTACATAAATATCCCGCATCTAAGAGAAACCCTAATCCTACTGTGTGTTTTCCATACAAGCGGAAGACACACTGTGCCAAATCAAAGGTTTAACAACAGCAGCAGTTGTATTTAAAGTATAAATGACATATAATTATATCTAAATAATATCCATATAAACTTGGCTTAAAATATTCATATCAATAAAGGTTCAAATTAAACATCCAATTGGGATTTTAAATAGTCAAGGACCAAAAGATCAAGTGCATCTCCTGTTCTTATTTTAAGTCAAATAAAATAGATAGAATATGCATTCATTCTATTAAATATACCTTCCTGATAGGTGATGAAACAGCAAGGCAATCGGCAATCACACTGAAGCAAATGCACGAGCATACATTCCCTGTTTACTCCTGTCATATAGTGCATACTGTATACATACTGTCTAACTAACACTTTCTTTGTCACACAAGCAGCAGGGGTGTTGAATTGGTCCAAATGCAACTTTTGGTGTTTTGGCAGAGAGTATTGTTACGTGACGATATCGCCAGATATGCTCAGTAACACTGCTACTCTCTGTTACTTCGAGTCTCATGCATAAGCCAACAAAACTATGATATGCCTTTACTGTAAATGACAGCTTCCGTAAAGTTCTATGGTAACCTACACACTTAAATATGCTGAAAGAGATTAACATGATCCACAACAAAATGACCTTTCTACCTATTCAAATCCTGTGCTTGAAATCAATTCAGTGAGAACATTATTAGAATTCTTTCACTGCAATCACGAAGAATTACCATAATACCTTGAACTGCTCTTTCTATCCATTTAAATTCTATGTGTGTTCATTCCTGTTTTTAGTAGACTTGGGGTGACAGCATAGGGAATGTGTGGACACAAACGTTATTAAAAACAAAAGAAAGAAGGTTTGTGTACAAAACCTTTTGAGCTTCAAATCAGAAAACTTGAGTGTTTGTTCCAGGGATCTGTTAAATTAGATGTTCCCTCCTTCTATTGTAGATTAAAACTTTCTACATTAAAGGTTGCAAGGTTGTATATTTACAGATTCAAACTTATCAGACCAATAACTCACAAGTGAAACATTGTTAAAACACAAACAACGCCTCTTTGCTACTCTAGCAAGCTACAACCTAATTTTCCCCCAAAGCAAAGCAATCACACTTAGGGCACCCAAATGGCCAGCAAAAGCCCTGATGTCAATAGAGCCAGAATCTAAATACCAACAAGGAAACCATACAGCAACAGCATCAGTAAAGCAATGCAATAATGAAGCAACTTGACAGAAAAGCATTAAAACTTGTTCAACAATCTCACTCCTTGCGTTTGGCGTTGGCTTCCTCGCATTCAGTGAACCCCACAATGGCTCTGTTCCACTACAGATGTCTTTATCATTTCAGTTGATTAGACATTTACGACTGGATGACTGGCTAATCTCCACTTGTATCATCTATCATCTGCTTTCATCCTCATCGCAGTGGCTGATGGCTGCTGATTAACATACAAACGGGTGCACACACACAGTCAAACACACACTCACACACACATTCTCACTTGCAAACACATTCAGGCACACGAAGGCAAATATGCTTAAAAGGCAGCACATGCAGACAGACAGAGGTGTGTAAACTGAAAGGTAGACAGACCTGTACACCAGTGTGTCATCCCCAGAGCTGTTGTATTGGACCTGGAACATCCTGACTCCAGATATTGGAGTCTGACTGCTCCATCTAATGAGGGCAGAGTTTCCTGTCAGTTCCACCAACGAAACCCTCCGATCTGCCCCTCTTGTCTCGTTGTTGGGGAGCGCAACCTTAGAAGAGGTCAGGATGTCAGAAGGTGCAAGTTCAGAGGATGGGTCTCGACTGCGGCTTGTGCTGTTTGCCAGATGGGGCATCGCTGTAACAACTAACTCCACCCTTCCTGTGGATTCACCTGCAGCGTTGGAGGCAATGCAGGTGAAGTTTCCTGAATCCTTTAGGGATGTGACATTGATCTCCAGGCTTCCATTAGGGAAAACCAAAGTTCTGAAAGAAATGGTAATTCGCATGAATGATATAGATTTAATAAACTGACTGAAATGTGTCTGTAGCAACATATTTAACAATAACAAATACATTCAGTCTATAAGATAACTTAATTCTTAACTCTCACACAACACAGACAAGTAAACCTGTTATTGTGGTTAGACTATTACTGGCTAGGTAGAATTACTTGCACACTGTGGCAAAAAACCATTTCACATACTGAGAATTATACATATTTTTACCAAACATATTATTGTCATTAACGCATATTGTATTCACCGCAGCCTTGTCGTATTATTTGACGTTGAGTTAGACGGCTCAAAATGGTGGGCAGGATCCAATAGACCATTTTTTTACAGCAGACATTTTGACATGTCAAAGCAGCAAAAGCACAGGTGCAATGAATAACATTAACAATGGCTAAGTCCCATTTGGTCTTTCCAAATTCATGACCCTGGTACGGTACATGATGGTTCACCAGTAAGGCTTCCTTGGACACTTGAATGGAACTGAGCCACTGTTAATGTCATCAGCCCCATCTGTGCTGTGGAAAAATGTCTGCTGTGAAAAAGGTCAACAGGCTTTATCATTTGTTGCCATTTGTTGCACTTGTGTGTTGCACACAATGCTGATGCCAACATCCTCCACCAGCAGAATCAATGCAATGACTGCCAAGCTAAGAGGTTATATTGGTGACTAGTTGTGGGATTAATTGGCATAAAATGTATTGACCCCAAATGGTAGATGGCGAAATTGCAACAATGCTATTAATTTATCAACTAGCCTTTTCTTAAGAACATAGAACATAACTACACAGATGTAACATTATATCTCCAAATATCATCAGAGGGAAAACCTCCCGTAACCTTCAGTAACTGAGATGTGTATGGGGTGGAGAAATTCAAATTCTGACCTCAACAACAACCTTCTAATCCCATTGGTACTGAGCTCAAGAAGTATAAGGAAGAATATTTAAACAACCCCTCTCTTTCACCTGCAAACTAGGCTGCCAAGTTTCTGACATCATTTAACATTGAATGGTGCTCTCAGTGGGCAAGACTTATTCCCTAAATGAACACCTTGCCTCTAATTTTGATAAACTGTGCGATCTATAGGCCTGTGGAAAAAAGTAGTATGTAGATCAAGTAGGACTATAGGACTATTTGAAGCTAATGTCAGTACCTGGAGCCATTAGATATAAGTCGCCCTTCGGGACTGATCCAGTGAACTTCAGGCTCTGGGTCGCCATTTGCTTTGCACTTCAGGCTGGCGGGCTGGCCCTCCATAGCAACTGTATGAGGTGACTTACGGGTCAGCACTGGTGGGTCACAAATAAACTCCTAAAGGGGAAAACAGATTTAAACACTACATTTCCCATATAGTTTTCTGTAAGATATTATTTACATTACTATTAGTTTGTCACCTCTTCAGGTATTGTCCAGAAATACTTGGCACTAAGGTCAGGGGGAGAGGCGCATGTCTCCAGGTCATCTTCTCTGGTCAGTCTCCTCAACCACAGAAGTTCACAGTTACAGTGAAGGGGGTTGCCACCAAAACTCAACACCAGGGAGGAGAGGGGGCTGCCTTTGGACTTTGCATAAACTGGGATTCTCAGGAACAATGGGTCTGGGGGAATTTTCTTCAGCTTGTTGGATGTCATGTCTAGCCTGTGAAAAGATGGCAGTGTAAGGATAAGGGTGGGGATGGACAATAGGAGAGACGGGAAAATAATCATTAGATCAACAGTAATTTATCCAGTCCATCCCAGGACAGCATCAGTTGAGTTTATGAGTTTATTACCTAGGAAAGTAAGGATGTTTTTGAATTATTTTTTCATTATTAAGATTCCTTTACCTGGCCAGTTTGTGTAGGTTGGTGAATACTCCTTGGGGAACATTTTCTATGAGGTTGTGATCCATATTTAGGGTATTGACATTGGTAAGGCGTCCAATTGTGTCCCAGGGCACCTGGGCAAGGTTGTTGTAACTGAGGTCCAGATCCTCCAGCGTAGACAGGAAGTCATCAAAGGCATGGGGAGATATGGAGTGGAGCTGGTTGTTGGCCAGAATTAGGTGGCGTAGGTTGGTAAGGCCTTTGAAATGGTCATCCTGGTTGGCAAAAAAGTGATGTATCACAATTACATTATGCCATTGTAGCTTTGTTGTTCAATTGTTTGTATATCCATTATCCATGCAGCCACCCATCTATCAATCTTACCTTGATCACAGTTAATCTATTGGAGTCTAGGTGGAGAGCTCTCAGTCGCCGTAGGTCACTGAAAGCTGTGGGGAGGATCTGACTGATGGTGTTTCTGGACAATGTCAGATGTAGGAGGCTGGTCATGTTGGCAAAGTCTTTCCTTCGGACAGCTGGCAGTGAGCAGGACAAATAAACACAAATAAATACAGTATTAGCCTTAGATACAGGTCCTAAGTGGCCATATAGTCTACATAAGTACAGTATTATGGGAAGTATAGAAGTCAGTAGGTGCACATACACTAAAAGGGTTTAAATGCACAAATGTCCGGCTAACCACAGGAAAGAGTTCAGGAACTGTCATGCTTTCACCAAAGTGAATGACTCACATTTGTGATGTTAAGCTTTTTAAAAAAAATCTCTCTGAGCTGGAAAGGGAGAATGTTAAATGGACTGTACTTATACGTACTATACACATTCATACACTGATGGCACAGCCATAAGGAGCAATTTGTCAGTATCTTGCCCAAAGATACTTCGACATGCAGACTGGAGGAGCTGGGAATCAACCGCCGATCTTCCGATTAGTGGACGACCCACTCTACCTCCTGAGCCACAGCCGCCCACGGAAGAGGTATAAAATAAACAACAACGTGGCAAGTAAGTGTAAGATACATTTACTGTGTCTGCTTTTACATGTTTTCTTGCAGAGCACACACTGCTGTCAGATCCAAACTATGATGATATAAATTTAATCTGGCAAGTTCATGCTGGATGAGCCTTGGCAGGCTACAGGCTATGATACTGAGTGTGCTTTTATTAATTCCTGTAAAATTAATCTGGTATCCCTCAAAATGAGGGATACCGGATTAGTTTTGCACAGAATAGTGCTAAACTGAAATTGATTTGGATGTGAACAAAGTGACTTAAATGACTACAGCTATGTGATATTATTAATGGTGCATCAAATTATGTTTTGGGATCCTGTGAAAGTGGTCTTTTTTTAGCTTGTGTGTCTTTTGTTTTGGTGGACTATGGAAAAGAATTTCTTTTAAGTCAAGCCTGGGAAAATTAGGTGGCTGCCTTAGTGCAAGCTAATAGGAATTCAGATTAAAATAAAAGGATAAAGCAACACTTCAGTTCTTAAAAATAAGTATGTATCAAAGTATCAAAGAGAAGTCTTTGATATAATAAGGAGATGAATCATGAATGAGATTTTCTAGAGTGAAACACAAAACAAAAGAGTAGAAAGTTGAAAAGAAAAACCCATGCTCATGAGAAATATTACCTACTGTCATGTGGAGACCATCAAAATGGTGACATGAGCTAACATATGTATTCAATGTTAATTGCTCAGTGACAACCATTGAGTTTGCTTCCATGTAAACAACCAATCCAAGCATACCCATCAACTGACAGATACTGATAGAAGGGGGTAAGTGAAATATGCTGGGCAAATTGCAATAGCATGGTACAAACATATGTACCATATGGTATATTGTGTAGTATATGGTTTATTTAATCTGGTAATGCATTGCTATTGCTGCTAGTATTTTATCAGAAACACCTCTACCACAGCATTAAAGCACCTAGTCTTTTTCCCCTTGAGGATTTTTTTTATGGATGGTTGACAAGGAGGTATGAACAAACTGGGCCACACAAAATATCTTGATACCCTGCCCTCATTCCTTGATTGATGGTTAAATGGAATAAAAGCATGAACTAGCCAGTATGCTACCTGTGATGAAGTTCTCTTGAAGTCGTAACTCCACGGTGCGTCGGTCGATGGCAGCAGGAACAAACAGCAAACCTGTCTTTGAGCAGAGGATAGCGAGCGAAGGAGAAAGGCTCTGGCACATACAGCGTTTCGGACACGGCTGTCCCCTGCATGCTGCTGCCAGCAACAGCAAAGAGAACCACAGCCGTTCCATTATCCTCCACTGGGAACAAGGCAACTGGAAGACACAAAGAAATGAACAATAAAGGAAACTGGATTTAAAGCTGGCTTCATTCAAGACAAGTGGCAAACCAGGGTGAATCACTGAGGATGAACTGTTTAAACATATAAGCATTTACAGATATGCAAAGCCCTCTGTAGACTTTTTGTAGTTTGTCTTGTCTTCAGTACTAGGCATTTGTATTACTTATGCAAAGATGTCACAATCAAAGATCAAGAAGCAACACGCCACATCAAGCTCCTATTAAATGTGACAAGCGCTAAATTGCTTTGTTAAGGAAACAGGCATGAAATCTGTCTTTGGTAGCTTGAATTAGCTAGCCTGTAAACTGTAGCACAATTAACTTTTTAAACATAGCTGTGTAGCTGAGGTGGCCAAGGACTGCACATATTGGATATAAGGACATTAAAATTGTAATACAAGCTGATCTAAGACAATGGGCTTACAAACAAAAGTAAAACCATAAAAAAGATAGATAGAGCATTGAAACTGGTCTCCACATGTGGTGCTTTGTGGCGTTAATGAGGTTGCACTGCATTCACGTCATCGGGGTGGGGCAGGTGGTGGGGGGAGGGGGGTTGATATACCAACCAAGTACAGAGAAAGGACCCACAGTGGATCTGTCTGAGTCCTGTCATAGACCAGCCGGCAATTTTAGATGTCTACTACTGCATAATATATCAAGTTACAGCAAAGAAAAAGCGACATGTAATGTGAGAGACTGTGTATGGCCTTGTACTTCTCTGTTTTCCTGTCTGATAACTTTTTAAAAGTGCAACAAACAACTACAGTATGTGGTTACTGCCCATATCCTATGCATACCTTCAGGGGATGTGACTTATTCCAAGGGAACATACACTAAGGACCTCAGGCAGACTGCCAGACTAACAACAAAAGAGATGAATACCACCGGTAGAATGTTTTATAAACACATAATATGATGTCTGCCTCCAGGGTTTATACATTTAACTTGAACATTTAATTCTGCATCCAAATTGCACAATACTCCCTTTAATATAACTGTTTTTTTTCACTTTACAATGATGTCAGTACAGAGCTGAGAGAGGAGTGAGAAGTAGATCATGGCAACGTTCAAGAACTGGACAAAGTCACACAATCACAATGAGCTCTATCATCATGCGAGCTACTGTAACAGTTTCCTGAGGCACAGTGGGGATTTTTCTTCACCACAGTGAGCTTAGAAGTGTAGTGGGTAGTATCACTGGCAATGCAATGGTAATCTGCATTTTTGATGTAAGGATTTTCTGCATTATGGCTACACCATTCACCAGTTCAAAAGAGTACACATGGCGCACTCATATTTTTATTCTGATTATGGCGATAATGTCAGCGAGGCAGAGCAAAAGTTAATATTTGCAACATTTTTTGGTATCATCCTTATCCACAGCAATTTGCATGCTGAATTAAGACCTTTCCATTAAGTTCATTAACTCCCTGTTCAGCCAACAGTATGCAGGTATGTGCTCTACAGTCACAAATGTGAGTGATGCACATTGTCGGCATTTATGCACAGTTCCTATGTGCCTATGTTCCTATGTGCACAACGAGCACTGAGCTGCTGCACACAAACCTCTGTGCTCTCTGTGGTCTTTTTCTTTCCTTGTAACACTGGATATACACAAATTAGTGAGGACAGGTAATCACAGGGAATCATCGAATCGTAATTCTTTCACCTGTTCTTTTTGTTGAACCCATTAAATTTCCATAGACCATCATCTTGCATTGCAGTCAAGTACATAGCACACTCTACAGACGTCAAGATTTATAATGAATAGTCTCTGGCCATCTTATATTACACAATGTTAATGGCTGAGTGTTCGTACCAACCGTGAAGAGGATTTTCATGTGTGTGAAACTCAAAAACCCTGCTCCACTGTGTGCTTACACTAATTAAACCTGGCTTTTGTTGAACACGTGTTAAACATTAGGATTAATTATTTGCCTCTGCTACATTCATTTATTTCACTTCCATTATGCAATTAGCAAAATGAACAGTTGACCTCTTTGCAGGTTGAGTTGTCTCTCTGACTTCTGCTTTAAAAAATAATGCACTCAAAGGGTTGCCAAAGGATTCTAGTGGCTGTAGCTCTGACCTGGCAGCTAACTGTGGGACAATTTCCACTTTAGAAGATGTGTGCATGTGTGCTACAGACACAACTCAAAACTCATGGTGTGTTACGTGTGTGTAGAAGCGGGCAGCAGTATATTAGCCTGCCCAGTTTGACTACGAGGCTAATCAATAGCATTGAACTTCTATGCAGTGGGAAGCCTGTGTACTAGTTCTCCATTCTGCACCTCCCTTGATACTCCTAAAACTCTAAACAGAACATTTTTATCAAGGGATGACAATGTAATACAGAACCACAAGATCAAAACACCCAGTATTGCTACACAATTTCCTCTCTTTATCTTAGATTTCCCAGTGTATTATCCAGTGAGGCATATCTGCCAAATATATACAAACAAACAAATGGAAGTTGATGCAATCTCATGAGTCTGCTAAAAATAGATATGCTGTAATTTGATATTTCATGTTCTCCATCCTCCCACTGTGTAAAACACTGAGCAGAAACAATGATTAGCTATAACTCACATGCACACATGTACTTCAGTTCCTCTATCTGTCTTTCCATTTTACTCCCTCTCAACAGTTTTTTCTGTCATTCAATATATTCCTATCCATTACACTTGATTATTCCCACTGCCTCGCGTCGCCATCTCATTCCCTTCATACACCATACTATTCACCTGTTGTTTTCTCAATCACCCTCAAGCCTTCATATTCCTATTTTTAACCCAAGTAAATACAAACTATGTAATATAATTTACTAGCAATTTCTAGACTAGACTTCTCATATATATATATTATATGATGCTCCACCTCTGCCCTCCTCCTTCTGTCATTTGCTATAGCTGTCCATCCTTCTCTGTAACTAATGCATTTGCTTTCAACTCAAGCCATTTTGCTTCTCCATGTCTATCACACATCCCTTTACAGTTTTCCATTGTCTCCATTTTCCTACCTGCCTCTAGGCTCTTCTTCCTTTCCCCTAAAACCTCTATTTCCACAGCATGTTTCCAACAGAGGATGTAATTCTTCCTAATCACATACCCCAATTCTTGCTTTCATTTTCACTCGCTTGCTCTCTTCTTATGATCATCTATCTTACCGGTCCCCCTTACTCAATCTTTCTCTTTTCTCACACTCTCTATGCTTGCGTCATATTTTTCTCTCCCATCAACTATCCCTCACCCAGTCTCACTCATTATGGCTTTTTTGTAATGTATCTTTAATGTGTTTATGTTGCAGACATTGGAACAAATGGTGATTTTAAATGCACACATCATTCACTTGGTTAACCCACTCATCCGGCCTGCTTGTGTACAATATGAGTCTATGGTATAATAACTATGCTATTTTAAACAGTTATAAACAAATCAGTTGGTTCTCCCACTCATCCAGATTGTGTGTGTTTTTTAGGCCATTCAGTTATGGACATATAGGGTTTTTTATGTGTAATTCATTGAGGATGATAGTGATCAGTCACCCACCATTACTCACTGTCGTGCTTATTCAGCTATGGGAAGTTAATAACAGTGAAGAAAACAGATCCAAGCTGTCTTCCCTTGTTACTAGTCATACTGGGCTATTATAGTTGTTGGCAATGATTTGAATGAATCTAATGCTCTGTAAATGCAAACTGTTCAGACATCTCTTGAGCAGGGTCGAGCTTGACAGTTCTGTCTCAACCCAATGGCACTCCTCCTTGTTTAAACTGGCTGTGATAGTGACTGGCTGTGTTATATGCTCTCATACTCAAAAGCTCATACTGCATCTTGTCTCTGACTGTACTGTGCTCAGTCTTGGACTTGTAGTCTAGACTATACTCTAGACTTGGGTGGTCCAACACAAGCAGGGCTACAATTGTTGTCATTGAAACACTTTGTTACTGCCCATAAATATGTAATATGTTTAATTGAGCTACATGGAAAACCTTATCAGTAGGGATAGGTGCTGAAAAGGGTGAGAGTTGTTTGAAAAAAAACTGAGACTGAGGGTAATCAGGCTGTGCCACTTCCACAATTGAATCTTCAAGAATTGCAGTTCACTAAATTACATTAATGTGTGCATACTGATGCCTGACAGACCATATCATTCCAATCATATGCGGAGGTAACTCTAGAGGTTGAAATCTGGGGAAGTTTCTATTTAGCATACTGCATTTATTGATTTCATTTAAGAAAAGTATCAGTCACAAAGAATGGCCGATGAGTCAGTCTAGACAGAGCTCTTAAACTTGCAGGATGTAGGAACACAGAGCAGAACCATCAAATTTAGCTGGTAAATAGGAAAGCACATTGCATTCACTCACCATGAAAATATTTTTGAACAGATTTTGAGACATATCTTCATCCTAGATATAATAGCATTTCTTTGAGCTAAATGTCATATCATTAAATTCTTTAGTATGTTTAGTTATGTCTGAAAGTCAGAGGTAACCAACAAAACACTTGCAGCATCATTTTGCAGTAATTACACTGGAGAACTCTGCATTGATATTTATTTTCTACAAGTGACTGTAAAAGCTGCCAGAACAACATTGGGGATGTCTCCAGTAGTGACAAATGTTTATGTTTTTATGTTTTTGCAAAGTAAGTCACAAACGCACAATGACAGTCTCTTTGTTTTGCTTGACAGTATGATCTCTGCTTTGCATTTGCGAATCAATCAGCTGCTCCCAGGCAGAATACTTTTCAAAGTGTTTAGGGCAGATATTGTAGAAGACTGGGGCGCTACATTGCTATGTGTGTTGAAAACACTGAGACTGGAGCGTCCTCGTTGGGAGAGAATGGTCATTAGTTGCGAGAAACAATGCAAAGCACATCAAACACAGTTGTAGGTAGCATTGCCTTAGAGGAAATGAAAACAGCAGGATTTCAGTAATACTGGAGAGTTCTGAAGAAAGCAGTAATTAGCAACACATACTGCAAAAACATCCCACACATCCATTTTCTAAGAGAAAAAAATCTCCTTCATGGGTCATATCGCCCCTACCTGTGAAAACTAAAGACAGCCCTTTGTGCTCCATTCTCACAGTCTATTTTTCTTCACTGTTTCACACCTAATCAATGGAAACAAGGAGGTGTCTTTATGTGTTTATTGTAAATATAGCTGGCTGCAGTTCTACAATGCTTAATCTATTTTGAAGAAGCAGTAAGCTTGGTTCTCCTTTCAATTAGAATGGGCTCTCTTATGATTAAGCCTGTGCTCTTCAGTCAGAAAGAACAAGATGTGATCAAAGTACCCTAAAGCCAGTTAAAGCTCCTTTATTTCAATGCATACATAATGCATTTACAAGATAATAGACAACTAAAGATGGCAACAATGTTTACAGTGTTCACATTAAAGAATGTGAGATCACAAAAGCAGAATTTAGCAATGGTCAGACACACTCAAACAGATTATAAGAACTAAAACTAAGAGAATTATTAGTACAGCCCCGTCTGAAGCAATTAGCAACGCAAATCACTACACACACACACAAATAAGAGTCAGAGCAAAAGACAGCGGGAGAGAAATAATCACAGAACACAAGACAAGACAGAAGTCAGTAGAAAAGGAGGAAGCAGTTAGTGAAGAGGAATGATTGGGGGAGTGAGACGATAATGGAGTGAGAGGGAGGAGGGCAATTGAGTAGAATTTGTGATTTTTTAAAGACAGACAAAAGACACTGAGCTCACCTCAGAAAGTCTACCCAAGCAAAATCATTCCCCAAAAACAACTTACTCCTGTGGAAGATGCTCTCACTCACCTGGTGACTTGACCCACACGCTCTGCTACCTCAGAATGATGGGATTATAGGAGTCGTTTTTCAAAATATCTGAAGTTCCAGAGATGACTACAAATCCTGTCCCCGAGTTTTCTGTCTCTGGCTTAACAAGGAAAGGCATGTCTGTAACCTCTGAGCAAATGTCCTCTCATTTCCTTCCTCAATTACCCATTGAAGGGTACCTTTACAATGGCAAACCTTTTTGCTTCCACCCAAATTCTGGCTATGTGATATTATATCTTCATGAATTTCAAAAGAATTTAATTCACTGTAAGGTCCTCTGGTGATACATTTTACTCCAACTGACAACCTTTGATCTCACAATCAGCAAGGCGCACTCCCACTGAGGTATGACTCTAGTTACATAAAAGTGATATCAAATATATACTATATCAATTAAACTGTATATGCAGGGCATGAAGTCAACACCATTTTACATCATATGCATTATAATGTAATCTAATAGAAATGATGTGAAACAAAATGTACCAGAGTTAAGAGTATTATTTTAAGTCTTTTATAAAATGACATCAGTGTTTTTGTTAGTTTTCAGAGAACAAAATAATAGAAGAACCGAGCAACAGTAATGAGTCCCTCAACAAATAATCTTTTAGGCATATGAGAGATTTAGAGACATCTGAAATCAGATGAAAATTGTGAGCGATAATTACTTTTGCATTTTGGAATACTATTGCAATATGAACCTGTTTAGAACCAGCATCAATAATACCTGAGCATAAAAAACAGGTGCTTTTAAAATGTGCACTGAACACAGAATAAATTAGATGTTGTGGCCATAAACATTATGGGAGTGTAGCTTTGGTTCAATGAGAGTTGATTTATTGTTGCTATATTACCATCAGCCCGGTACTGTATACCATCATTCATTAGATTATAATTAGAAATAATCCACCGATGTGATCTTTGCACTCAGTGCCAGCAATTCATCCATGTCTGTACAGTATGTGTGTGTATTCGCCTGTGTAATATATGTGTGTGAGTTTGTTTGTGTGAATTTCTGGCCCCTCACTTATGCTGCATCCAGCCTACTTTCCCAGAGTACACTGCATCTCGCAATGGAGATGGATTACCCTGTCAGCTTTCTTGCAGAGCCACTGCAGAGTGTCTTGTGTGTATAATTTACTGTATCTGAGAGAAAGCATGAACATGCGTTCATGTGTTTGAGCACATGTGCTAACTGAGTTTTTATCACATTTGCCTTTTTGAATATGCTCATATGCAGCTGTGTTCATGTACATATAACCTCTGCATAACTTGTATGTGTGTCTTGCATACAGTTATGTGTGTATGCATAAATCAATGTACAGATGTGAGAACACGTTGTTACTATATAGAAGTCTTTGTCGATGTGATGTGTCGATGTGTGTCGAAGTGCTTGCTTGTTGCTGTATCTACGTGCTTACTTATGTGTCTAGATTTTTGTGTGCACATGGAAATAACTGCATGGATTGCATGTGTGTGTGTGTGTGTGTGTGTGTGTGTGTGTGTGTGTGTGTGTGTGTATGTGCCATCTATTTCTGCAGAGTGTACTCTAGCGAGAACACTGGGTTATTAACGACCTCAAAAGCAGCATCATCCATCTGCTCTATGCACACGCAAACATACCGTGCACACTTACATGCAAGCACACAGACACAAAGTTCACTTGAATTAGACATTGTATGCTGTTTGTGTATTAGTTTAAGTGAGCATGCTTGTGTGTCTATGCACATATGTACCCATGAGGGTCTGTAGAGTACAAAGCCTAATCTCTATAATGCTGTAGTGATTAATGGTAAAACAAATCTGTAAGATTCCTGCTTTCACATTGACAATATGAAAACTGAGCAAAAAATTACACTTCATCTTTCTCTGTCTCTCCTTCTCTCACTTCCTCAATAATTGTATGTCATTATGATCTATTCCTTCAATGGATGCAAGGAAATAAAAGAAAGCAAAAAAGTGAGGTTGGGAGCAAACAACTGAAATTGAGGCATTCAAGGCATGACAGCAAGTGGATGAAGGACAGGCAGAGACCATGGCGAAGTAAAGCACTGAAAAGAGATAAAAAGTGTTCCTACAGAATGGGGTATCTTTCAAAACCAGTGGCGAAGGCCAAGCTTTTATTGGCTGCACGAAAAACTTGGTGGGGGCCTGTAACTTAGCAACAACCAATGACACATGGATGTTAACAGTGAGGAGGTGGGAAGAGTGTGTGTTATGGTTGTGGGGGTGTAGTGAGAGTGTGTGTATGGGGGCTGTGAGAAAGTGCAAGATTGGTCTGGAGATCTCGCAAGTAATGAATCTGGAGTGTTGCCGTCAGAGAGGGTGAATGTGGGGGAGAGAGAGATAGATCCAGAGAAACAGAGAAGGAGAGAGAGACTGCACTTGTGTTGCAGTAACAGTGTAGTGGTCTGCAGTTTATTTTTGTCCAATATACACAGTGCCTCAAAGTGTCCTTGTATCATCATAAAAACAAACACACTGATCTGCTTTTATTCACAAGTGCTTTAACTCAGAGGGAGAAGTTTCACCATGGGCCTATTAAACTATATTTTAATGAAATAAATACCAACAATTGTCTCATTTTAACTTTCCTCATCATTTGGAGAAAACCCCAAAAGTGTACCCAAACTCTCTCCAGAGTCCTTCATCATATGAGTGAGAGCTGTTGCTTCCTTGTCATGCCACACCTCTACTGTATCCATGGGAATTGTGCAGCAGAACGTTTACAGCTCTCTTGAAAAGCAATGCATTGAAGAAATCATTGAAATGTGATTAAAATAAAATGTGTGTTCACAAAGTGAGTGAACAAGTTCAGCACCTTCTAGACCACAGCAAAAACTGTCTGCAGTGAAGCAGTGGAATACCGTAGCTGATTGAACAGCAGTAGCCAAGCCTTGCTTTGACTCTGCACACTCTTTGCAGCCCTCCATGGTACATTTGCCTGTGATAGCAGTTTAAAACAACATGCAGTAGACTTTTGAGGGGGAAACAAATGGAGCTCTCTAGTGCTGCCAAATTGTTCAATGGATAAATAATACACAGTATAAAAATCCAAAAGGAGTAATAAACCTTTACAATGCAAGATAATTGCCCATAGAGTTGGGCTTTAATTTGTAATTTCATCAGTAGCCTATGATGATATACATGTGTATGTGTATATATAAACATACTATATATATATATATATATATATATATATATATATAGTATGTTTAATGAGTTTTGAGGAGTAGAACACTCCATGATTATCTTATGCCGGTTTGCTTTAGTGGAAGGTTTGTCATCTATCCATGACATATAGATATTCTCCCTTGCAGCATATGCAAGGATATCGTACAGTCTGCCAGAACTAGCACTAATAATTGCATCATGACTCGGATGACCCAGGAGCAAAGAAAGAGGGTTCATATGCAAAACCACACCAACTGTTTTTTCCATATCTTGCAAAATATCCATCCAATATGCTTGAATTTTAGGACAGGACCAGACACAATGAATGTAGGTCCCTACTGAGATTTTACATTTTTGGCACAAAGGTGTAAGCTGGGGGTTCAATTTATGTCTTTTGTTGGGAGAGATCTGCACATGGTGCAGGATTTTAAACTGCAACAGTCTAGCACGGTTACACACTGATATCTTCTTTGCATGGTCCCATATCACATCCCATTTATCCTCATCAATGTTTACACCAAGTTCATTTTGCCATATCTGTGCAACATCCTGCACATTCAACACATCAGTCTGGCTTAAGACATTATAGGAATGAGTTATGGATTTTTTAGTTGGACCTAGGAGAAGTAGCTGCTCTAAGGCTGATGTTGTAGCATTGATATTGAAAGTAGTTTTTCTAGTTATGAAATCTTGAATCTAGAGATATCTAAAATAAATCACTGATTTTTTTCATTCCCTGGGAGTGCTGTTCTCATTGTCTATCATACCTGGCAGGAAACCAGGGTTACCTTGAATTGGAATCAGCAGGAAGGTTAAATTAGACCTTCCTTCAAGTTCTTGTGTAATAAACCACATCCTTAAAGTATTGGAAATTATGAGAGTGTTGTTACAGAGACTCCTAGCTGACTTTAAATTCTTAGAGGACAAAAAGCCCAACAGGGAGCCAGTGGTCTGTGACATTTCCAGGTCCAACCAAACAGAAGTAGGATCGTCCTTAACTCATTCTGCTATAAATCTCAGTTGAGAGGCTAGCTGATACCATTTGATGTTGGGGACATGTTGGGGACCCTAAACCTCCTTTTGAGCTAGACAACTGTAACTTTGGCATTTTTAGCCTAGGCTTTCTTTTGTTCCAAAAAAAGTCATTCCAACCAACTATTAAATAACTTCTGTACCTTGCTTGATATAAGCAAAGGGTTCATCTGTAGGGGGTTTAGTAATCTGGGCAGGATATTCATTTTTATGATAGAGTCTCTGCCAAGCAATGATAAGGGAAGTGGAGCACATCCATGCAGGTCCTTATTTATAGTATCTAGGAGAGGGTTAAAATTGGCTTTAAACATCTGATGAAACATAGGAGTAGCCTAGAGAAGCCTAAAGATTTGGAGAAATTGATTTTGTAACCAGAAAAAGAACAGACTATCAACAAGACGTGGAATGGAAGGCTCCAACACATACAGCAAGACATTGTCCGCATAAATGGAGATTTTGTGTTGGGCTCCACCTACATTTATACCCTTTATTGCTGGGTCCTGCCTGATGGCCTTGGATGGAGTGGGAAGTTGTTTGATCTCTAACCATTGGTGATAACCGAAGCTAAGGGCTTATTATATAAGAGTTTGACTCATTTGACAAAATTTTCCCCCAGATTAAATTTAGAATGCAGAACCAATCAGGCCATTTGACACGGTTGAAGGCCTTTACTGCATCCAATGAGATGACTATACCATCAGTTTCTTGTGTTTGGCAGAGATGAATAATATTCAAGGGCCTTCTGACATTGTGACTATAATTTCTACCTTTGAGAAAGCCTGTCTGAGACTGCCAGAGATTTTTTTTTCAAATTTTATTAACCAATTTAAATAATCTAGTTTGAAAGTATGTGTAAAATTAGCTCAACTCTACTTCTTAAGCATACTTAAGTAGACATTTATGCAGATAATCGTTAGAAAGGGTTTAACTAACTAATAATATATGGTATTTTGGTACCCATTCACCCCTGATATAAATTTACTTCTATTTACCTTCATGGCACTTTAAGTTGCTTTTGTGTGGTAAAGTGTGAATATGGAATCAGGCTAAGTTTTTCTGTGCTCCTCGAGAAACCCACCATAAATCTTTGATAAGTCTTTTCTGATCTTTCTGATTGACCATCTCTTCCCCGTTCAGGTGTCACACACTTAGGACAAGGGTACAAACCACAGTGCCAGCAAGGATCTGCCCTGCCAAAATGTCCTCAAGCAAGAAACGGAATCCCCATTGGCTCCAGCGGTGCTGTTCTGTTGCTGACCCTGACCTTCTCATGGAAGAGGACGAGACGAAGACGATGTCTCTGTGGGGATCGGTATTATTATAGCTTATGAGGTGTGCTGTTCACCTTCTGAAATCAATGGGAAAAATGTGTGCTCATTCTTCTCCTTGCCAGGGCAGCAGCTGCTTCAGCTATAATCTCAGAAACAGTCATGTGTTATATCTTTCAGAGAGCACAGTGCATGTGTTGAGTTAAGACCTCCTTACTCCTTGATTCTTCAGTCACAATCCTGAAAGAATATGTGAATGTTACTCTTTTCTTTACTGTTAACTCACCTTTTGCTTTTACGCTCAACCCTCTGCTACAACCACAGTGAGTTTGTTTCATTATATACACCTGAAAATAGACATATCCCTCTTGTAGGGACAACACAGTCATCCATGAATAAACCCATGTCTGAGGTTGGTGCAAACAGGTCAGCAGATATTATTCAACCTACTCTGACTCCGACTCTGCTTTCAACCTGCGTTTATATAGTTCTCACACTGCTCAGCTTTGGTATGAAAATTAAACATTTCTGGGCACATGTCAGAGGAAGCCAATTAATATGAACCACAAGGAGAATGTGATGAAGGAGCTAAAGAGGAGCCCCCAAAGGAAACATTAAAAAAACTTAACAGAAAGAAATGCAAAAATAAGAAATCTGGCCAAGAAAAGTTTATAATTTTACAGTTAAAATGCACCCTTTGTTGGCAGCATTTTCTGGTCAAAGTTGAAGAGAGACGTGCACTAGTGTGTTACACTGTCAGCCAGAAATACAATGACTTTGGTAAACAATGTAAGTAAACACAGATCATTTCAAATTTTTCACAAAAAGGACTCTAAGGATATAGCCTTGTTAAAGGTGTAATTGCTGCTGAATTATACTCTGAAAGATGGAAATTCAATGGTAACTCCGGGGGCAGCTGTATGGTCAGAAGAATAAAATGTTATTACGTTTCTCATGTTCAAAATACTATGACTGCACCACTAGTCCTGTGGCTCTCAGTACATTGGGATTTTGTGGTGCTGAACAGAGAGCTCCTTTAATTTGCTGCAATATTATTTTCCCCCTATTACTGAAATGGTATTCATTGTCCTAAACTATAGCCATTACTGAAATGATGTTAATATAAAGGGCCAAAGCTGTCTAATCTCTTTTTCTCTATTGCCATCTTTGTTTCTCACACTTCATTGCAGCTGGATGGCATATAGTATTGCTGCATATTTGTTATTTATGCTGCATTGGTGACTACATTTGATACTGTCTTCTTCATGGAAGTTCATAGTCACAGCACAATTTATGTATTGTGTTTATTAGAAGGTCATAGTTTTGCACTTCTCCTGTCATCAAAACCTCATTCCAGCTAAGTTACCAAAGCTGGCAACCCTGCAAATACATACACGGTAGCACAAACAAATGTCCACATCCACATAGATACACAGGTGCTGATATACACAATAGCCCAGACAAACCCTCACCTCCAATGTGGAACTGATACACCACTGGGATCTGAGCCACACACACACACACACACACACACACACACACACACACACACACAGATGCTGTCTTTCAGAGATCTGTGCAAGGGAGAGAAACAGGCATTTGCTAATGGCTCTTTTGTTACACGACTCCTTAGCTCCTCCTCTCCTCTCCTCTCCTCTCCTCTCCTCTCCTCTCCTCTATCTATTTACTTCTCTTTCTTGATGTTTCACACTTTGTCTCCAATTCTTGTTTCTTTCAATCCATTAATCTAACTGTCTTTTGTGTCATTGTCATCCTTTTTTTTCTCCAGTCTGCGTTCTTTCTCTATGTCCTCCTCTGTATCTTCTTTCTAACACTCTGTCCTCTCCCTGTCAGTACAGTAGATAATGAGGTGATTGCGGCTGCTAGCACAGTGCATCAATGCTTGTCGCTCTGCACTCCATTGTAATACTAACCGCGGCCTCTGGTTTACTGTAATACTAACCACACGCACTTACACACACGTCCTTGCTGCTCTGTCTCTTCTCCATGATACCAATCTCCTCTTCTTCCTCTCTTCCTCTTTCAGTGGTCCAACGTTATATTTAACACGCACATCTGTCACTCCCTCTTGCTGCCTCACCACATTACAAACTAACTATACATCTCTCTCATCGTTGCCTTGACTAATTTGGTCCAACTCTGTTACTTCATCTGTCTGCCCCAGTACAGAGATAACTTCACGTCACCTTTTCTCAGTGAGTGGCAGCATGCCATGGCTGCTTTAAAGCAGAAGTAAGGAAACAAAAAAAAAAAAGAAAAATCTGTTTCTATCAGCCTTCTATTTTTCAAAATTTCAACCAAATGTTTGCAATATTTTGGCATTTTTTTGCAAATTGAAAGAGAGCAAATGAACTGGTGAAGGTTGTAGACATTACCACATGGTAACTCCTTTTTTCAATGATTTTAATGGTTGGATCCCTGGAAAAAGAGGTTATTGTGACACAGAAAAACTCAGTGAAAAAAACAGCTACAAAATCAACAAAGACTGCAATGAAAGAGCAACCACAGCAACCAAGGGAATATGAAGATCTAGAAGCTGTTTGATCATCAGCTGTTTAATGTGCTGGTACAAGCACAGCTAAGTTGACCTTGAGATGATACATTTTAAAGAGCTGACTGCAAGATGTTGGCATGTAGATTTTGATAAAGGCAAGGAAATGGAAGAGAAAACAAATCCAGTCCAGTTGTTCTCTGTAGTGCTTTTGCTTTCACCTTTCCTTTATATGTGAGCTTTTTTCTTTTGTCTGAACCAGCCATAAGCAAGTTTCTGATACTGTGGCCTTGAGGCGTACAAGTCAAGGGACCATGAAGCACACTGCTGCACGCTTTTCTATCTTTCTTCCCTCAGTCTATCTCTGCCTCTCTTACACACAGTCACACACTTTGTCTATACAAGATCTCTCCAAATACTGCCGTAGCTAATGGGGTCCTGACATCAAACGCTTCTCAATCTGAAACACTACTAAATATAGACCTTTTCTTTTCATTAGGTTTCATTACATTTTTACTCGTTGCCTCTCCTTAATGAGTCCTTCTTCCTAACATCTTTTATTTCTCTTTCTTCCTCTTTTTCTTTCCTCCCTTCCTTGGCTCCTTCTATACTTTCTTAAATAATTTCTTCTTTGCTCTCATTCGAGGTTTAATACAGGTTTAGCTGTGACAGATGTGTCTCATTTTGCAATACAGGAGTAGCAAGCAGCTCTGATTCGGTGACTATGGTGATTGGGGTGTAATAATATTGCAGAAAAAAGAAAAGGGGAAGCAAGAAGTAGAACTGAGAGGGTGGAAATAAATAGAGGAGACAAGGGGGTAGGCGAGTAAAGAACAACAGAAACATGCAACAAATGGTAAGCTGATCAGGATAAAATCAGGGACGAGAGGGAAAGAAAAGCAAAACACAAAAGATATGGGAGCGGGAAGTAGAAAGGGAGAGAAAGGAGAGGAGAAAAAAGAGGCTAGAGAGTTGTGTGTGCCACTTGGTAGTCATCACAGAGAAGCTTTCTCCATTCAGGAACTCGGCGTGCAGCTGTCGCTTCAGGGAACTGATCACACACACTCAGTCACAGATACAAACACACACACACACACATACACAAACGCACACACTATCTTCCCCTCACACACACTCACACACATGCTCTCATGCTTTGGGCTGTGCTTTGAACTGATCCCTGCCACTGGAGAAGCACACACAGAGAGCTTGCTGATAATAATATTATCCTATGGCCTTCATATGGTAATATGGTTTTATTGTTATGAAGAAATATGAATATTATGGCTTTCAGAGGCAGCTTAGGGAATTACATGGCTGTCATGGTTCTCAGCTTCAATAGAATATTTACATTCCTTATTTATCTAGGGTCTCTGGGTGGGAAATCTATTAAGTTATTTACCTTTGCCATGGTATGTGTTGGCATGTCGAATAGTCATACCTATGAGTGTGCACAAAGGCAAACTGTAGGACATGCATTCAGATGCCATTGAGTGAAGGTCACATCACAGCAGGATGGACTGGCACACATTTGGATAGAAAGGAGCTTTGGCATGATGAAGCCAAACTAATACACAGCAGGACATGAAAAGAGCAGGAAAACCCACACACTCTTATTAGCATGCTAGCATAAGTTAGTTTAGTACAAGTTATACATTATCCAATTTCAAGAGAGCCTTTTTACTAAAAATGAATTTATTTTACATTAACATCTACATCTAACCTTATCTCATCTCAGCAAGTCTTGTTTCCTGTTTCAACAAGTGTGTTGAGTACATTCTCAACATAGTTACAATCATCTTCACTAAGCTTAATCATTCATCGATTTTCTTTTAAATTAAAGGATCACATTATGAAACAAGCTGCTCCCTGATTTGAGGATCTACTGACATCTGGAGAATCAGAATCCCCTCCATCCATACATTACCCTACTACTCTCGAACTCTGCTACTCAAGCATTTTGTCTTATGCAGCCCAGATCTGTAGGCATTCTTCTGTCCATTATACTACATCCAGGAGCTCCAGTGAAATGTTCCCTTTGCCTCCACCACATGAAAGATGAACACATCTCCATCACTGGCATCCCTTCATCCAGACCATTTCACTTTACTCTCAGACCAACACCAATGTATCATGTGAGCTACTCGTATTCCAGTCTACAAGAAATCTCTTGACTCCCTGTCTCACTTCTCTGTGAGAAACACCAGTCTTGGGACTGCTATCCAACTAATGGCCCACCGTTTTTATCGTCAATCTTCAAGTGAGTATGCAGCTTTGCCACTCGATCACTGCATTCCAAAAAGCGATATAAGACAGCTTTGCTTTCCCTCTGTCCATATACTGTATATTTTTTTATTACCGGCTTATTTTCCAACCCTATTACCATCCAATGTGGACATAATTCTTAGGGACACTGGACTATTCCTATAAGCTCCTGAAGAAAGCATTGTTTTGACAAAACAAGATACAAATCATTGCTGATTTTTCTATGAATATTGATAAGCAGTTTCACTGTGTGCACGGGGACAGAGACACATACCCACAGTAGCAAATGCATGCACACACACAAACTTACAAGAAATAAAATATGTGTAGGTTCCCCAACAGATCATTTATATTCAAACATCTGAAATAGGGTGCAACAACACACAGAGGATGCATTTAGAAACTACTTTCAGATGTTTACGCTGCTTTCTGAGGTGCACAAAGGCCACATATGATAACTTAAAGCTGTTAGGATGTTTATGTCTTTGACAAGTCCCTGATCAAGAGCTTAGAGATAATACACTTAGATGGGTTTTGAGCTTCATGAATAACAAGGTGAGACAAGCGATGCCCTCGAAATGGCAAAAACAATAACTACAGATGCATATATTTCCTCCAGCGCAACTGATGCTTCACTGACAATCATAGTATATAATGATGGTGGGAAAAACACCATCATTAAATGCCATGATTATGGTGCCATAACTATTTTACAAGGATGTCTAAGGTGTCATCAATCTTGATTTATTCAGTATTTCTTGAAAACTGCTTTTAGATCAAACTATTAAAATGTATATTACCCCTAAATGCATCATTCCAGCAATGATGAAAGACAGTAGATATTCATATATTTTTCTCTTAAAGTAACAGAATAATAATGATAAATGTGGAATATCATCTACAGATGCATAGTCCTATTTCAGTTTTTGAGAAATGTCTTCATCTGATGTGTAAGGACAATGAGTGACTCCAATAGATACCCAGCAGACAGACAAGCAAAAGTTTTGAGCAGAAAATTATTTTTTTCACACAATATGTGTATTGTTACAAAGTCACACTGTAACACTGTAACAAAAAAATGAATGGAATTCCTCTTTAACATTTGATCTTATTTTTCCCCCGCTTTACTGAAAATGTACCAAACCACTATCCCACATTCCTGGTAAATACTGTATATTGTTTTTTGTGTAGCACCACATCCCTAATATACTGTATGAGAATGTGGGGCCTTTGGGTGAATTTATGACAGATTCAGTGCAAATTTTGCAATGCCTTTCATGCAATTCGGGAATGCAATCAGCATTACATTAATGTCTGGTTTACTACGACAGCAGCTTACACTGGAAATATCCATAATCACATTTTGCAAGTATCAGAGAGCTATTCAGGGGTGAAATTTGAGGCGGGCCTCAGCTGACAGGCAAACTACTCAAGCACCTGTTTGATAAATAACCTTTATACCTGTAGGCACAGAAAAGCATTTAAAACAAGGCACATAGTTAAATTAGTCCCTGCATTTGTGTAAATGTATAGTGGCAACAACTTAACGCCACCTAACCAGGCTTGCTGGAAGTTTCATTGATTCCACTGACGTCTTCATAACATTTGACCTGTGTGAGTAACTGACGTCACACAGTGGTTGTGTAAGAGTCATCAGTCTCACATGAATGAACAGCACTGGAAGACCAGCTGCATACTCCAACAAAATTAAATCTGGCATGTTTTCACAAGCAAAATTACACGTTTGTGAACACAAAGAGGAGCCACATTTGGCATTTCTCATTAATGTGCACAGGCTGACTTGGCAGACTTGGAAATGTCCCTAAACACAATGTCTCCTGCAACTGGTCAAAAAATTCACATGATTGCTTGTGGTCTTCATATTTCCACTTTACATCCACATAGTTATGCACATTTACATCTCCCATGTTTCTTTCTTTGTTTTGAATGCTATATACAGTGGTTACATGCTCATCATCAAGACATTAAACAGACCTAAGTAACAGTAATGTTCAGTTGCAGTTTTGATGTATGCTCCATTTCATAGGTGTATGGGGTACAGGTTAGTGGGTTTGAAAAGTGCAAGGTGAGGTATTTGTTGAAAATCTGAGTTGTCTTGAAAGATCATACATCTAAGATGACTTTGCTTTGTGTCTGCTTTGTGTCCCTGTGAGACCAAACAGAAACACCAGGCCAAATTACCTGGATGGCTAAGAATTTTCACAGAAATACAGAATGTGCTGCACCCACATTTAGTCCATTTTGTTCACTAGAGGCAGGTGTACAAGATCCCAAATTAGCTTCCAAAAGGTATACACTGGTGATGAAAGAATGACATTATCCCATCTACTGGATATGTATTTATTAATAATTTTATGCCTATACCAATGTGACTTAGATGATTAGCCTTTATGTTGTCCTGTGATACTGTAGCAGTGCAAAAAGGGTGGCCGAAAGAGCTAAAGCATTGCAACGTGAAAGCATACAAGCAAAGTGAGAAAGCACAGACAGTGAAAAAGAACCTTTTCACTAATTTGACAACACATATTCTGTTTTTAGAAATGCCTTGCAATAACAAAAAGCACATGCAAAAACAGAAATACTGCAATGCGCACAAACACAACAGAAGTGAGCTACTAGAGGACAACAGAAATGTGTTTGCGGACCTGGTTGACTAGTGTTCTAAAATGTTGTATAAAAGGATTTCTCAGAGGCCTGACTTCACACAACCACTTGTCCACACACACACATACATACACAAGTGAATCAGTGTGACCTATTCCAATCTTTCAAGGCTTTGTGAACTTGTGCATCTTTAGCTCTAGAGATGTAGACTTCAAATATCCGATTCTCTCACATCAATCCCCTTCAATTTCCAAGATAACTAATCTGAGATAAACTGAAACTTCTATGATACCACAGTGCATACTTTATGCAATTCAGATGTTTAATCTATGAAGATTTCACAAAGGGATAGAGAAATAAAAATAGACTGTATTGTAACAGAAATCAGAGTTCAAAGGAACAATCTTGAGTTATCTTAGAAATTATTAATCTGATAGAAGTTAGTTGTCAAACCCGTCTCACTCCGAAACTTTTGCAAAAGTTATTATCATGTCAAGACTTGTAGGAATGCCTCATCTGAAGTTGAAACTATTAGTATTGGGGTTTTGAGTCATCCTACTGGGAAAAATTATTGTAGGTGCTTCAACATGTTCTATTTCTAGCCCTCACAGTGGCTATTTTGCCTCACTGCTTGGTTAAAACAAGCATACTGAAGTATAAAATGTCTTGGATGTTTAAGCCGTTTAGTTCAACCTAATAAACCCCTCATGGCAGTTTCTCCTGGGTGCTGGCAGAAAATAAAACAGTGCGAGGAAGGCGGCTAGGGCTGCGAGCAAGAAGAAAAGAGGATAGTGGTAAAAAAAAAAAATGTTCTGCAAGCTCTGAAATGAAATCAGTTTTCAAACCACCTCTAAAACAGTGTATAAGCCAGAGTTAATACGCTGTAATTGGTTGGCTGGAGAGAAGTTCTGTAGCACAAATACATTTCATAAGACCTCTTCTGACTCTACTGTAGTTCAGCATACTGTGGAATTTTGTACTGTGTAATACAGATTTACAGTATTGAAACACAAGCAATAGACCAAAGAAACCGATTTTTATCTAAATATAGCAGGTCATTACTGGCTTTCATGTTAAACAATGTAACAGTTATGACCCAAAATACCATTTTGAGTGCTACATTAACACAATTTTCTATTAACAAGGAAACTGCTGACTTTTTTCCTACTTATTGAATAAACAAGTCTTTTTCATTGTACAAGAACACAGTTAGCTGACTATGTAAAACTGAGAATAATGTAAAGGATCAATCTGAAAAGCTGCACCAGCACTTTGTTACAGTAAAAGGTCAGATAAAGAATGGTCTTGGAATAGCATTATCATTTTTCCTCTAAAGATTTTTGCAGATGTGTTGGCTGTATATGTGCGACATATACAGCTAACACAACCTTATTCACCACACACAATACAAAAGCAGATGTATGTCTTGGTGTGTATGGTGGTAAAAGGTCTTAACAAAATGGCATATGAAGCAATAACAGAAAATACTGTTGATCCAAATAGTTGGGGAAAATTGCTCACCTACACTGCAAGAAATTTTTTGAGAAAGTGTTACAGCTCCAAGGCATTGCCTGAGTTGTCCTCATGACCACTCTTTGGATAGCTGCCAGTAGCCACATACTGATGTCACTTCCAACAGAGAGAAAGCATAATAAAGAAGTAACTTTCTGTATTCCTGAAAATAAGTCAAAAGCAGTGGAGACTGAAGGGGTCACGTAGCACCAGGGGTTGAGAGTTTTCATCTTTAGTAGTTGAAATTATTCATATATACTCATTTGGGTGAATGAAAAGTACTGTAGGTCACCCAACAGCATAAATGACACTCTTTTTAAATACAGTATTTATGAATTAAGGAGCATAAGATAATTGCAGGTCCTGCACTTTGTCTTTATAGCTCCTCATGTTTCCCCTTTAGTTGATAGCTCATGTCTGTCTCAGTCTCTGTTTTTTTGTTGTTTTTTTACCTTTATCCCCAGTAGCCCACAGGGTTAAACCACACTGTGGTATGGTAGGCTTGCTGCCAAAATCATTATTTGTCCAGCTCTGCCTTTGTGCCAAACCTAGCTGATTCATAAAGGTTTATGCGTGCTGCCTTCAATTGTACAATTTGAAATTTACTGTGACAACTCTGCATTTCAAGTGACAAATCTGAGTCTGAATGACTAATGAGCTTAATTTCAGAGTATACTGCTAAATGCTTTGCATTTCTATACTACACTAAGGATAGACAACAGCAGGCAAGTGTGACAACTGATGATTTGTGTTGGACAACAACAGCTTACCTCCCTTTGATTTATATCTATCAATCAATCCTCTGTCCATTTAGTGTTGATAGCAGCATCACACCTGTAGTAGAGGTAGATCCCATTGGACCACAGCACAGCTCTCATCTGATATTGTACACAGATGCACACGGCTACAGACAAACGCTCCCACACACGCAAACACATACACGCGCACAACACATGCACTCACACAGGAACACATTCACATTCATGTGTAAATAAGTGCTGAGGGGCATTCAACCTCTGGTTTGGTTTACTCATATACACTTAATTTAAACTTAATGTAATTTATAGAGCTCCTAAATTTTACAGGATGGGGGGAGAAATTGAAAAAAAAAACAAGCTTAGCCATTGCAGAACAGTTGCTGCAACAACTGTTCTTTTCAAGATGCACATTCTCAACTGTCCAGCAGACCTGAAAGCACTGCTACCCCCAGCTCATGTCCTAGGTCAAACCACCCGGAGGTTACCACCAAGCTGCCTTGTCGCTCCCCAGGGCTAACACCAAATGCCTTGACAGGAGCTTTCTCCACTCTGCTGTAACAACATGGAACAGCTTTCCCCCTGCTGTCGTTGGAGACATCACATCAAGTAGTGTAGTTCAAGAAGAGACTGAACAAACACCTTCTCAGCACAAGACTGCAATCCTAAAGCTCAAAGACTTAAAATATATGCAAATCAGCCTCATATATGCATATTACTGAGTAGCTGCAGATCAGTGATGGGCTCTCTGAGTGGTATTCATGAAGCTTGTATCTGTAAAGGCATAATAAAAGAAAAACTGATGATGGCTAGTTGTCCCCATTTCACATAAATTAGTGTATTACCTGTGTGAGTGCACAAAACATAATGTACTACCCTATACTAATAATACTATAATACTAATTCTCCAATGGGGATCATTAAAGTTTTGTTAAACTCCATTGGCAATAACTGTTTATGCATGTTTCTTGTGTAATTAGAAAGAAACAATAGTGCAAGCTCCTTGTCACAGGTCCCAACAGAGTGCATTTTGCATCCCTCAATTAGCACAGTTTTAAAACCATACAGGGCAGAAAATTAAGAGCTTCAATAGAGTGAGAGCAGCCAGAAGCTGTATGTCAGTCCTTACCTACCTCTATCTGGTGTGCTGTGATTTATTAAGACTCAACATGAAGATAAATTGTGGTGACTGGTAAATGGACTGGATAAGAGAGATGGCCCGGGGAGATGGATCCAAAGACCTGAAGAAGAGAACAGAGAAACAAGACATAGTTAGTGCATTATTGTTTTATGGGATATTATGATTCATTAAAACGTGCGTACCTATGGCTAACATTAGCAAGCCAGCAAGAACACACAACATATGTATGAGACAAATTTGGAATTACCCCAGTTGCATTTCCTCCAGAGCAGTCTGTCAGTTGAATACACAGACCATCAACCCTCCATTAATCCTGATAAGGCAGCGAGCATGCCGATCCCCAAGTGTAAAGTAATGGAGCTTCACTGGGATTAGTAACTGTGATGTAATAACTGAATTTCAGATTGTAATCCCTTACACTACTCGTTCCTGAAAAAAAGTAATTACATTAGTGTAATGTGTTACTAAGTAATGCTAAATCTAGTATGACATTTTAAAGAGTACTCCAATTATACTCTGTTACAGTCAGTAACAGTGTTTCATACAATGGCTGAATTAGGTGTCACCCGTGATTGTTATCCTGTCTTTTTTTTCAATCTCTCTTTTTAGTTATCTCATAGGGAATATATATACTACTATTTTGTAACTCAAGATATCAAGACTGTAATTCAGTTCATGGCAAGCAGAAACCTAAAAGCCAGAACATAATATAAATTTCCAATGCCTAGACTGAAAATACTTTTGGCACCTTGAAATGTGGGCACTGATGCAAAAATTATGTCATTTTTTAACAATTCATCCAATATTGATCAAAGCCCTATCAAATTGAAAGTGACAGTCTGCACTTTTGTGTTTTAGTAAAAGGTACACACACATACACACACATGCATCAAAAAGGATGCAGACACTTTGGCAGTCAGTTTTCCAGCCAGCTGAGCTAACAAGCTGCAAGTTATTAGAAAATCATTACTCACATCAGAGGCCCAAAGGCATCTCATCACTAAGACATGAAACAGCAATGTGACACAGCTTATCATTTTGTAGACGTTCTACGTGGCATTCTACACATATAGGTGATTGCACTCAGATTATCAAAAGCTATTAATGACTATGATAAAGCTGACAGTACATGTTTTTCCTTCCACGCATACTGACAACTAATCTCAACGAGCAGTGACAGAAAAACTAGTATGATAGATCTTTTTGCAAGCTTGTTCTGGTTGGCAGTTACAATGAGCTCATGTCAATGTGGTTACTGTAATATTTAGGGATGTAACAATATGTGTATTCATCCCGAATTGTCACGGTACGGACGTTATGGTTTGGGACGCACACAGTCGTATGAAGAATATGCCCTAAGATCCAAACAATTACTGTGAAATAGTTTAATTATCCACTTATTCTGACGTGCAGAATAATAATTCTAAAGCGCAACTTCCATCCAGAATGTTTTGGCAGTGCACGACTTAGCTGTAGCATGCTCATGGGTGTATGCTAGCCAAAGAAGCCTGGTCACCCTGTAGTGTTGCTGCCGTCAAAATGACAAACAAGAGACCCATGACACTGACTGAGTAAACACTATTAAAATATGTGCTGTTATCTCTGTAGTGAAACAATATCGTGTCTTCCTCCCCTCTCTGTGACAGTCATCTCCCCGTTCCCCTCCCCTCTATTTGACGGTGGGCTTTTCACTCCACCTTGAGTGAAGCTGTTCAGAACAATGATAAAAACATTTGATTTCTGACGTAGTCAGACAGCATGCCGTGAGAACCAGTTCTGAGAGAGAAGAAGTAGTTAAAAAGTATGAAAGTAAAAGTAGTGGTTTGGTCCCTCTGATTGATATATATATCCTTATAATTTAACCAGGAAGTCTCTTCAGATTGAAATCTCTTTTCTGAGGGAGACCTGGCTAAGACAGCACACCAATTACAGTTTTAAGTAGAAATAAAACACAACAGATTAAATTGTAAATCCAGCTCAAATAGTTGGAAGTTGCAATTCTCAGTTACATGGACTTTTAACATGGCTTTACCTTTTTCCATATATTATATATATTGTTATTTATGACATTATTAGATCATTAATACTGAACCATCAGTGTGTAAGCAGCATGTTACTGTTATAGCTGCTGGAAGTGGAGCTAATTTCAACTACTTTATATACAGCTAGACCATAAATCAGTGTAAAACAGCTGTCAGCAGGTGTCCTGACTCCGTGCAAGTAACAGAAAGGTTGTTTTCCTTTTCCACTGCTGCAAAACTAAACTGTTTGAGTAATAGTTACGGCCAATGAGCCATTGTTAGATGTTTACATTTTTCAAAATGAAAGAGCAAAATGTTATATTGTACCTTGTGCCTTAATTTGCCTAACCACACACAAACAGACACATACAAAGGCTGATTTTGACATTAAAGGTATTAATTATCTTATGAGAGGCACCCCGACTTTCCCTACATATAAAAATTAACAGTAAAACACACATATTCTTTTTTTAGCGGTGATGGCAACATGTTAATTATATTTTTTCCTTAATTGTCTTTCCCTCTATTTATGAGAGCTTTTTAGCTCAACGCTTTGTTCTGTAGACCATTATCAAAACAATTATACACAAGAGGATACTCTGTGGTATATGCTGGTGCTGCAGCTATGTTTAATCCTCTTGTTGCAGGTGCCACCGGCTTCAATGAGGTACTTAAAATTATAGTAAACTTTTGTAGAGTGCTTTTATAAACCACTATGCTTCCATCTTAAAAATCTGTCAGTTTTTAATAAGCAAAAAAAAAAAAAATCCCACCTGTAATTGAACATTCAATTAGGCTTGGTAAGTCTCAGGGGAGATGGGAAATAATTTATAATCTTAAAGTAGTAATTTGTTACTTTGTATTTTGAATGTGTAACCTGGAATTACTCAATTCATCTCCTCAACTTAATTAACGGAGAGAAAATTTTATGCCCAGTGAATTGCTACTTTATGCTCTACAGTTATTCAATTTACCTCCTCTGTTCTCTTTTAATCAGGTACATGTCTTTCCTCCATACACATAAACCTTGTTCATTGCACTGACTGTGCATCAACCCCTTATGAAGCTCTCTAGAATCTTGAAGCTTTGTAGTAGCTAGATGACATATGGAGCATCATTAACCATTCAAATTTGGTGCAACTTTTAACTATATGTCCAGAAAATTGGAAAAGAAAAATGCAAATCCATGCATATTTTCATCAGCTGCTGTTATACAAATATTATAAATTGGGCTCATCAAGATAAACAGTCAGTGGTGCTAATTGTCCAGTCTGTTGCTATTACACCATTGCAGAGGAAGAGTGTGCAACTATATGACATAAGTAAAAGAGTCTGAGTCAAACTTCAAACAACGGAAAATCTCACACAATGGAAAACATGGAAAATGTGATGGCAATATGGCAATTATGATTGTTTTTTGTGTTAATTTGAGGAGCATTACAGTCTCCTCATCGGTCCACATCTGATGTTTTTGTATGCTGCCATTTTCATCTTTTCAGCTGAGTGAAAGCTTGAGTGACATCTGTTACATGAATGTTTTCATTCATTCAGTATGTCTGTTTCCATTGCACTCTGTTGCATGTCCTTTTTATCGATATACAACTTTTCCACATCAGTCAAACGTAAAAACATCTTTGTGATAACTTGACTTTTTCAGAATTTCCGATATTTTCACTCAGGTGGCTGAAAACACATTTTGTTATCTCTTAAAATGTGTATAAGGATTATACATGCTATTAAATACACATTGTGTTTAATAGCCAAAGTCCAACATAAATCCACATATTTCTTTCTTGATATGACCTATCAAATGTCTGTATTTATTTTGCACTATGTTACTCAGCAGCATTGTGTGAAAAGCAGCCAAAACTGGCAAGCAAATAGCAAACAAGCAATGATGAAACAACATCTAATGTAGCTTCAAAACTGTATTAGACAGAGAACTTTGATGGGACAAGAAGAAAAAATGGAATTGCAGTTATAACACTATTTGAGAGAGTGAATCCAATGAGTACACTTCAAACATAGAAACATACAATAGCAGCTGACCTGACGCAAAAACCTTTAACTCATAAAGTTAACTTCACCTTTTAAGAGGTCTTTTGCAATATGTTGCTTAAGCAAAGCACAATTGAAATTAAGCCTCTCAGGCAAAAAAAAAAACTGTTCTGTAAAATCTATTTTAAGTCTCTCATTAAACACATTTAGGTCTTGAACTTTTCTTTGAAAAACACTGCCTTATTGCCTCATATGAACCGTCACACTGCTCGTCTGCAATGTATGATCTTGAATGAGTCGTTGATATTCTGCTCAGTTTGCCTCTATATTTAGCATCTGTTCTCTCCACTCAGCTATGTTAGATTGTGGTGAAATGACCTGTCAGTGAGCCTGGTGTGTAAATGTGTGTCTGTGTGTGTACATGAATAAGAAAGACAGAAGGAGACAGAGCGTGTGCATCATATACAGCAGAAAGAAAGTGTGTGTGGGATAGCTATAGCTGACAATCTTCCTGATACTCTAGCTTTGAACATAAAAGTAAAAGCAAAACAAAGAATAAGGTGAAAAAGCACCCCACCCCAAACAGTGCCTGTTTGCATTACTTTACTTTGCATAACCTGTTGTTCTCTGCATTTTTTATGAAGAAGGCAGTGAACTCCTCTCAATTGTTTTACTTTACATCTCTTCCCTGAAATGTACATTTTTCTTCTCAACCTTACCTTCCTTTCTCTCACTACATCAATAATCCTCTTTTACAGTAGGAACCCTCTCTTCACACTGTATCATCCTACATTTTTCTTTTTCTTTTTAGAATACACTCCACCTCCTCAAGTATTCAAGTTCACAGCTGGGCTGCCCAGTGGGCCAACTGCAGAGCTGTGACTTGTGCTTTCCTGAACTCACCAGTAGTTGCTCAGAAAAGGGGAAATGGCAAGACTCTACTGTATAATATATAATTTTACAGAAGGCTTATATGTTTCCATTCTATCCCCCTTTTCTGTTCTTACTCTTTAATAACTTCATTTACAGTCCCTCTCTTCATCGGTCCCTACAAGTTTTGTGACTCTTGTTAAGTGTGTACCTGCTAACATTTCTTGGTATATGCATATTTCAAGTTGTTAAATTTCCATACACCTGAATAAAATCTACTCCGTGGCTAAACCAAGCATGTCGCATTTGCATTGGGTGAGCAGGGACAGACTCTGAATGAAAAATGGTTTGAACTTTTTAAAGTGATTCAAACCATTTGCTTAACAATGCACCACCACACATTCACTTTGTGCCATGTTTTAAGTAAACACCACCATATAGTATTGCAAAAGATACCATTTGTTTTCATAAATATAAAACACCAACCAGTATAAATTGAACCTGAACAACATTCTGAAATTGGTCTATATTTTTAATCCGGGGATCCAATAGAATATCTTTGCGTGGTTTACAGTTCCAAAAACTACTTATTTATCTTATACTGGCTCTTTACACAGCCTCAGGCCATCTTAGCTCCTGTCTCTTTAAGGCCTCCCTTCCAATAAACCCACTCTGTCCTGACTGGTTAGCACCTGGAAGCTGCATCTTGGCAAACGTCCAACCAAGGCTACATAACAAACAACAGTAATCAGATTTTGCTTCTTTTTCTAGTTCTGTACCTGAAACATAAACTTCTCAAATACATCCTAACATGTTCAAAATATGCAAGTGGGCAGCGCCAACAACCCATGGACCAACCTTCGCAACAAAGGCTACTGAACAGATGGCCATTTGGGGGCATGTGCGAACAATCTGACGCCATCACGTGGAGGAAGTAGAGGTAACTTTGCAAAAAGGAGTATTCAGAGTAGGCTGAATCTGGCCTTTTGACTTGAAGGGGGCATTTTTACATATGTTCACTTAAAGTTTCATAATTACAGTAATCATAACTTATCATTTGGTTGAGATTGGCATTACAAACTGTTGCTTCAATGCTCACATGTCCTCTGTCCTAGACTAATGAGCTCCCTCCTGCTGTAAATGGGGATGTTGGAAAGTGGGAAATGTAAAAATGATACTGCATATTTAGAATTCTAATAGAAGTAATGTTCCTTCCTTTACCAAAATGCAATGAGTTGAGATAGGGTGCATAGTGTTAGGTATTTAATTAGTTCTGTGGGATCCCGACAGTGTTAAACCCACATTAGTGCAGGCTTCCTGCAGTGAGGAACTGGTTATTACTGAATTTAACCTCAGCTGGGTTGGATCTTCACTCTTGCTCAAAAATGTTACTGCTATTCTAGACCTTAAACAAAGCAGAAACAGATAAGGCATATCTGATTGATGAATATGAGTAGGAGCTGGATTGTAAGTCTGTGTGAACCCTGTGTAGACACCAACATTAATAAATGAAGGTGTATTCATTCTGGGGGAGTCCAAAACTTGCCCATAACAACAGGATAGGTCAGCATGAAAAGGAAATGTGAATTTATGGTTACATAACTTCTAGTAAGACCATACAAGGCCTTTAACCTACAGTGTAGATATTTCAATAAAAGATATTTAAAGGTTTTTTAAAGGCCTGCAAGTGCTGTGCACTCATCTCACCCCATCTTCTCTGCTCCTCTTCTCTTCCCGTCTGTTAACCCCTCTTTGTGTACATGCACTCCTCTTTCTCTCATCCATTTCACTCTCTTTTTAATCCACCACACCACTGACACCCTCTCTGCGCCTTCCTCCCTCCTTCAGATGCAGTATAATTATCTGGTCATCATTATCAGAATCATTCTGTTTCCTCATTATAAACCCATCTGCTCTGCTCTGCTTTGCAATCCAACCAACACGACATAAACACACAGCCATACGGATGCAAGAGCGCACACGCACACACACTATCTTCTCTCTTTCTCTCTCTCTGTCCCCTCACTGTCTCATCACTGGAGCCACTTGAGTGACTGAATACATCAGTGTAACTGGTGTGAGGTAATTATGTTGAGAGTGAGGTAAAGATGTTGGACTAATCTACTGAGATCCATAGGAAAACTGTCAAGCTCCCTTTCTCTTTCTGTACTCTTTTAAAGTAAAAATATGCTTTTTTTTATTTTTGGTCTAATATCTTGAATTCATTAACTACAGTACTGTTGTTCTATTCATTGGCATTCAGTTTTTACCATGTGCAAATATGTATCTGATTAAACATTTGAGAAATGACTACATAGTGGCATGTTTAGTGGGAAAACACTTGCTGATTTAAGTCCTAGGACTCTCAAGGGCAATCAGAGTAAATTCACTCAACAACAACCATCATACCAGATCATGACAGCAAAACCCAGCTCCTCTGATTTTGGTATCAAGAGGCCGTAATATCAAGACTGTGATAGGGAATCATCTATCAGGCTGCCAGCCCGTCCTAAAAAAAGGCCTATAGTTATGTTTACGCCATCAGCTGTAGTAATTATGACCTGGGGAAGTGATGCAGCTCAGATGACGTCAGTATAAGTGACCTAATAAGATGATTTTTTTGCCTTGTTAGGAGGAGGCAAGTTGGGTGAACCCTGTTGCAAGGGACCACTGTTTGCCTCTCGCCTCCAACCGCAAGTGTCACGTTTCTAATCATGAGTAAGGATTTTTAAAAATCAGAATGTCATGGTGTTTACTGTCATCATGCTTAACTTTAAGGAAGTATAAACCACGACTCAAGTGATGATTTTATCCCAAATCATGATCTTTCCGTAAACCTAACCTTTGTGCCTAAACCTAACCAGACCTTAACCACAGTGTTGTCATAACATAAAATATTTTTTTAATAGTGAATTGTAACTTTTTTTTTTTTTTGCCAGCCGGAATTTTAGACCTATACTGTGACAGAGAATCCTTGTGTGTGCACGAAGAGGAAACTGTTACCATGGTTACAGCGAGTTTGCTAATCATTAGAGTCCATTTAATCAATAAATCGTCGGAGGCAGTTTCTCTTGGAGGCCAAAAGAAGCCTGGCCTCTCCATAAATATGTTCTAATAAATAAAACAAATTCCAAAGTATGTCTCCCAAGTATGATGTTTGCCAATCCTGTCTTATCAAAACATCATATTTTTCTTCTTTAACTGGTGTAGCAAGCGAAACATCACCCCTCTGCTGCGTGCATTACAATGTGTAGTTGATGTCCTCGGCTCTGTCTAGTGGTCACTGAAATGCATTGCTCAAAGGAGTGGAATGGATAGAGATGGGACCTCGAGTTTTTCATAAAAAGATGACTTTACTAAACTTGCTTTTGCAATTAAATATAAAACAGCATGGGAGACCTACCCCGAAGCTGGACCTGACTCAGGGTAGAGCTAAGGGAAAAGCTAGGTCTTTTTGTGATGGGAACTATGGTAGAACGGAATGGCTAACAGGAAGCACAAAGCTAAACCGGCTTTTCTACTGGCATTGCCTCCTGTTTGACCAGTCAAGCTGCTCCTTGAATAACTCATGGAGCACAACAGGAGTCATTGATTTTGCAAACCTCTCTTACCTAAGTTACCTGTGTGCAGCAGTAAATTACCATTGTTTTGATAATATCGGCTGTTGTCTTTCTTTCACTTTGATACCACACAGAAATGGCATTCACTCTTATCATAAGAGGTCTGTAGTCTGTATACTAGTACCACATATTCAGCTATTAGCCGTCTAAGCGTTACAGCAACATACCGCAGTAGCACTGTGTTAATATCCAATTAATTACTGAGAGGCAGCGTCATGTTAGCCTGTATAGATAGTGAATGATTGTGCATGCATCTTTTAGAGTGAACGGCATTGTGGTTTCTTGCTGATAACCATTTTATTAGTTCGGAGATGTCCCCTCATAGGAAAATGCACATACTTCCTCCTTTACTGATAACCAATGCTTATGGCTGTGAGAAGTTTGCACTTGTTGTTGTGCAGTATTTGGAGAAAGAAATAAATTGCACTGTTTTGAAGTCCACAAAAGCCTTGTAAACGCTATTGTTCCTGACAAATGGGGTATAAGAGCGAATGAGAGGCATTACCAAAGTAACAGCACTCGTTTATTCTGGTTTGTGAAAACAAGCAACTATGATATCTCCATATGATCATGAAGAGATTTAATCACCATATGATCACCTCATACGGCAATATGATCTCCATATCAAGCTGACTGAATTCCTTGGTAATATTTGCCATGCACCACCACTGCAAAGCTCTGGAGCTGCTTTTTTCCCACAAAATGAATGTCAACATTAAAAATGACCTCATTACACCTAGTGTTTATCAAGATAAGATTTGATTAGAAATTTTAATCTCCTTCATGAGATCATTTAAGTTTTATTAAGGTAGATAAGCCTATTAAAGTGAAAAAAAATGTAAGCAGGTAGAGCTAGGAAAAGGTGGGACAGCACCATTTGAATTTAATGACACATAATGCAATATACAGAAGAGGAATGGCAGTAGTGTAGAGTTACGCATTCCTAGAGCATGAAAGCCACAAAACTAATTCATGAATCTTAGGAAAGTTATTTCAGAGTCCATTTGTCAAACCCATATGCATAAGGGAAGTGCAAGCAAGGTATGTACCAAATGCAAAAATATGAATTAAACTAATAAACTGGGAATTACCAGGTAGATTAGTGAAGTGAAAAATGTCTATCAAAGAGCATTTTACATGGTTAAATGTTGCTGTGATGACCTCTAAAAGCTCCAGTCTGACAGCCAAGCCTTTTAGCACTACAAACACACAACCTTGCAGTGGCAGAAAGTTAAGTGCTTGTGTGTGTGTGTGTGTGTGTGTGTGTGTGGGTGTGTTTGTGTGTACACCAGGGCTCACTGTGATCTGGTCGCAGAGTAACATTTTATCTCTCGCTCTGATGTTGTGTCATTGGCCATGCTCACACATATGTGCCCAGTGCACTCAAGAACACTAACACTTGTACCTACAAGCGCACACATGCACATGCACACACTGTCATAAATATAGAAGCTGTCTCTTGCACTCTGACACATATAGAAACACTCAGCAGTTAAAGGAGGATCACAGCTATATGTGGCATGCATCAAAATAAAAAAAATTCATAGAACGATTATCTTGGCCGTAAATGTATCAGCACACCATGTTATCTTGAAGATTGCTGAACCAAGATGAAAATATTCAAAAAACATTCAATGACAGAAATTATCTTTTTAAATGTATTTTTAATGAAAAGGATCTTCTTGAAAACAATTAAAACTATAAAGGAAGGTAATAACATGAATATTGAACACTGAACAGTGTCAGATTGCAGACATACTACTGACATATCTATTGCAATAACACATGTGTAGTTACCAAAATGCCACTGTATCATTGTCAGGGGGGATCATAACCTTAGGAGTCCAACTGTAGGTGACATTTTGCTTTGGGGCCCCACTTCCACATGTTAACCATCAAATTATTTACCCACCTTTACAAAAACACTGATATCACATCAGTAACACAATGGATGGCTTCAATCATCTGTCTTTTTTAAATGCAACAAACACATTTGCATCTCATAAATAAGAGCTGACTCTCTCTGTTCTGTCTGTATTCCTCTTGCACTAATATGTGTACGTATTGTTTTCCCTGCAAATAAATGTGTAAAAAAGTGTGTCACCAAAATTGTATTCTGTCCAGTAGCCTTAAGGATGGACAACACTAACAGAATACAATTGCCTTGGCCAGCCTTTGTCATTGTTTTGAATGACATTAGGCTAAACAGAGTGCTTGGGTTTAAGAGATGATGATGCCAGTGTCTTAAAAAAAACTCCATTTCTTTACTTTGCCCACTGTAAATCATATATTCTGTGCAATGAATACACAGCACATTTTTGCAAAAGTTCACCACATAAACCTAGTTGCAACTGTTATATAACTCTCTGTTGCTCACACATATCCACAGTGGGGTCATAGACACACAGTGAAACATATCCACCATAGACTATATATAAAGACGGACGTAGCAACGCATGACGTCATCTGCTGGTTTGCACTGGAGCCAGTTTGAAGCCCAGAGTTGCTGCTTACGGTCAGCGCCATCTTTTTCCGTTTGGAGCCAGGACCTTCCAAATAAGAAGTGCGGGTTGTTTCCTTTCATGCTCTTGAAACACCCCTGCAACCTTGGATCAAAGTTAACTTACGGGGAACACTGAGTGGTGCAGACGTGTGCTAACATTAGCTAACTGACATGGCAGGCAAGTAACATTAAACTTACCAAAATATTGTGACTATAGTCCAACTCAGTGCAAGTCCCGGAGCCTGGGAGCGAACTGTCAATCACAACTGTCAATCAACACTCACATGGCAGACATCAAAGCTACTATTCATCTTTATATCTTATTAATGGAGCAATAATTTCCAAAATGATCACCAGAACACTTATTAAAGGGCCTGAATTTAGAGTTTGAGACCATAATGACTTGAAAAAATGTATAGACTTAGTATTTTATGAGAGAAGTTGACGCTTTTTGAATGGGAGTCCATTGCAGCCAGGGATTTTTTAGAGCTAGCAATCAGCGACCGTCAGTGGTATTACACTTTAAGAGAGTTCCGCACTAGCTTCAATTTCGAGCTGAGGTTGTTTCCGCTTGATATCCACTTGCAAATACAAACTCGTAGACACACACATACAGCTGAACACACACACACACACACACACACACACACACACAGTGCCCAGCTGTGCTAGGGATTAGAGATTAGGAGGGAGGAAGAGGATGAATCTATCTAAACACAACAGTCCATAGCATTACCCCACAGAATACATCTCCCAACATTTATCCCAAATATCAGCAGAGATAAGCTGACAATGCACATATTAGTTCACATCCATGTTCACTTGAAGAATCTGCCTCAGACTGTATGCCAACAAATAAGCTTCTTACATCTTTGATAAACAATTGCAATGCCACATACCATATGAGCCCACTGATAATGTCACTCATGTTTCACAGATACAGTACTGTGGCTCCAATCAGATCTCTCTCTATCCTGCTCCTATTATTTATCAGACATTTCATTTGTTCTCCTGCTTCTCTTTTGTGGTATTGTTTAAATAGAGCCTTGCTGTAAAGCGGTGGGATTAGGTGATCTGTTTGATGTTTTAATTTACTCCGCTGTTTTCTGACTCTCAGACAGCGGCAGGAATACTGTATCATTCTGTAGATTGAATTGCATTACAGGGGAATAAAATGTTGAAGAAAAACATGAATTATTCCTGATGGACAGCACAAGTTACAACACATTCTCATTCCCAACTTGTCAAATACGGCAGCTTGGTCAGTGGCCCCACAAACTATAACGCATAAGGTATCCCTCTCGCGTCAGTTTTGCATGTGCAGGGATGTTCAATAGATATCAATGGTCTAATGTTTCAGTCAAAAAATGTAAGTGTGGACTGATGGTCTAATGCTGTTTATTCTGTTTCCTTGCAGTTCATAAACCAACGTAAGCGTTTTTGCCACTCTCAACTGGAGCTAAACTCCTTTCATTTTGTGTTGATTTTAGCAGCGTCTGTGGACAAAGGCGGTAATGTTTTCCTAGAATGAAGACTGTATCCCCTAGGAGCACCGCCACCTCGTGTCATAAAAATCTTGGCTAGCGCATGCATTTGTTAAGGAAGCGAGTGAAGAAAGACGCTACTTATTATTAATACTATTTTTCTTTTTTAAACACAGCTGTTTGCAGGATGCGTAGCAATGAGGTAATGTATCTATTTGTGTCCATGTAAGATTAATAATTGTAATATGACAAAGTAAACTTTGTTTTAGTACCGTTCATACACCTCAGTTACATGTAAGGCTGCATTCACCACTAAATCTGGCAATGGGACACCTTCCCGCAGGGTTGTGCAGAGGTGTAGGTGTGTTTATTTGTGCTTTAACACGTAACCGCTGTGATACAATCAGAAAATAATGTTTTAGTTCTCAGATTCACTCCTTCATTCTTGCTACATCACCACTCACTCCTTTCATGCACTCTTTAGCCTGCTCACAGCAGCTCTCTCTCTCTTTCTCTCTCTCTTTTGTGCTCTCAGCTCACTTGCGCTCCCTCTGTTTCTTTCGTATTTTTTAAAATGAGTCGGGAAGGCGAGAACAAGTCTAACTTTACTTTTAACGTTATCAAACGAAAAGAAATGTCCTCCACCTGTCCTCCCCTCGTCCTGGTAACGTCTTTGTACTCCCTCATGCTGCAATGCTACTTGCAATGTAAACATAGGCTCTTCCGGTCTGCGTGCCATAAATCGTTCAATCTGATTTTGCATGGAAACTGACCCGGTGGCAGGCATTTAGAATAACTAAAGCCAGTCTTATCACTGATGGTCTTGCTTACTTATGTGGGTCATATAGAGGTTTCATAACTAATTAAAAATTCTATATAGTGACTTTAATGAATAAAGAGGAATTACTCATTTATGAAACCTGGCCATCAGCCATCATGCAGCATTTACAGCAAAAAAATGGCTGAATTGTGCATAATAGAGGATAGAAATTTTAATTTAGTTCCAGAAGATGACTGTGTGAGAGAAAAGAAGAAAACAAAATAGAAGGAAGGTGATAAATGGAGTGGAGAGAGAAGTAAGGAAGGAACTGATAAACAGACTTGGAAACACTAAAGAGAGACTTTTCTGTGCATAAATGGTATCTTTCGCCAATACTGTCTGTCTAGGGTCTCTTGGGGGTTCAATGTCAGTCAAGATGACTGCCTGTGAGTCACTCTGATAGACAGAAGCCAACTTATTCTTGTTCCAAAGGAAGTGATCCCTAAAACACCTTTTGACTTAAAGCCATCGCATGTAAACACTTACAGCAATGTAAACATTCAGCAGCTGAACAGCAGCACAGTATGCACAGAACAGAAGTTCTCTCCAACACCACCACTTCCCCATGTAATTTTAATTTGCAGGCGATTGTCCAACAAGGGCTTGGGTAAATTACCCAGCAGTGATCTACGTGTAAACACACTGAAGAGGTTTGTGTGTGTGTGTGGGCAAGTGGTATTGTCTGGTGTATAATCGCTCTGTCCCACCTCCAGGCTGACTTTGACACACGGTTGATGATGACTGACAGCTGTCTTTCATCTCCTTTCCTCCCCCTGTCCTTTTTCTCCCCTTATCTTTTCCGCTCATTCACGACTGCCTTTTCTTCTCTAAGAGTCATTGGCGTATATGTCTGAATGAAAAAAATGGGGAAAAAATGGTAATGGAGCCAAACTCAAACTGGAACTTCTGGCTTCTGTTCCAGAAGTGAGAAAATCTCATTCAAAACTCCACTGACACTGTAACCACACTAATAACAAAAATTCAGCCTTGGAAAAGACTCTTTCTCAACAGTATGCTGTGTGGCTCATTTGATATATTTAGAAAAATTATCTCTTATCTCATTGTTTATTCAATATTTATGTTTTTAGCAGCCTTTAACGAACATCATTTCCCATAAGCCTCAGATGTTCACTGACAGAGGAGATGCTTCCATAAATGAGTTGAGGGGTCATGGTTAGTCCAGACATGTCTGTACTAACAGCAGGGTAGAGAGGAGCGACTTTTTCGACAGCAGAGATTACAATTAGAAATCGGAAAAAATGACTTTAAAGGAAAGTGTGTGAAAATGAGTTTTATGGATATCGACAAAACCATGTTACCATGACGGAAGTACCCGCGCTTGTAGTTTTTTCATGGTGGCTGTAGTTTTTTTGGTGCTTACAGAGTAATCTTATTTTAACTTTGGGTAGATGCTGAGGTGTCTTAGAATATTGAACGTAAACAACTGGAACATGCTTCATTTTCTAAGAAAGAAACGTTGAATGAGAGATTGCATCGAGTTACAGAAGCTTGTGGAACAGAGGCTAACCGGCCATGACCGCATGACTTCTGCTCCATATACTTAAAAAGGAAACTCCTTTAATTTTACACTTCATTGGGAGTGTTACTCAGCCTGTTAAAACAGCTGTGTATTATGTACTGTGGCGCTCGAGGAGCTTTGTGACATCTGCAAAAATAAGAGAATCCCTCATGATGTCATCACCGCTATTTCAGCTTTCAACACGTAAAGGCCTGTCTTACAAACTAAAAATGCGGTTTTTGAAAGGTTGTCAACCAAACAGGAAGGGTTTAACAAAGAAATGTTATAGGGTTACATTATGGGAAATGTAAGATCAAACGTTTTTTAGTGCTTGACCCATAATAAACACTGAAAATTACAATATCTGCATTGGTCTCTGCTGCATAAATTCTGATCAGCAGAAGCGCAATACCAAATCACTGGAGTGCCCCTTTACCTAAGGTATTTGAGCCTGTACATTAGCTTTTCATGCGTCTACTCTAAAATAAAGTTCATATCAGATTTCCTTACACTAATAGTGGTAGCCAGTCCATGACCTTGAGAAAATCACAGGCAGGTTGTAGACCATATATACAAAGTGGTACGCTACACTTTCTCTCATTGGTCAAATGGATTCCATCTCCCCTGCAACAGCACCCATGCGCAAAATTGCACACACACACACACACACACACACACACACACACACACACACACACACACACACACACACACAAAGTACACAAAGTACACAAAGAGTCAAGAGTATGATCTTGTACCAGCTCCTCTCATCTGAAACAATTTCTTCATTCCCTCCCTCTCTCCATCTCCCAACCACTTACAGCACCACTATTTCTCTCTATTTAGCTTGTCCACATCACCAGGGAGGGCTCTGTGTTGTGCGCATGTGTGTGTGTGTGTGTGTGTGTGTGTGTGTGTTCTACCACAGTGAGTTGATAGGTTGTGATAGGTCTCAGGGAGAGAGCCAGACCACAGCAGTTAACACTGACCTCTCCATCTCTTTCTCTCCAACTCCCACACAACAACACCACCTGTCTCCCTCTTACTGTGTCTCTCTATCCCTTTTTTACTGCCTGTCTCTCCCTCTCTTTGTCTCCCAATATTGTGTATAACTTCTCTTTCCCCTCTCCGACTGTCTCTCCCCCCGCTCTCAATTTCCTCTTTCTCCTTCACACCCTGCATCCTATCTTTATTTTTACCATCATCCCTGGTTCGTGTATTTTTCACGATTTTTTTCAGGGTCTTTGCCAGATAACAACTCTGCACTACCTTCTTTTGCACCCTGTCAGTTTTCCATTCCTTCCCTCCCTCCACCTTCTCTCCTTCACCTTAAGGCCCTTACACACCATGTTATAACAGCAATCTTGCAGGTTCATTGCATATCACACTGTGCAAGATGGGTCTGAAACACTCGTCTGTGTCACTGTGACTGTACAGTATATATTTTTTTACTTTTTTTCTTTCACTTCACAGCTATTGTGCAAGTTTCAATGCACGGCAGTTTGACCTTGAGATATTACGTCTGCTCCCTCCAAACCATGCCTCCCGTTACCCTCACCCTCTTCCCTCCATCCTGTCAGCCCCTTCATTCAATATTCTGACACTTCTTCCATTTGGTCATGTCTCCCTCCATCTGTTTCCCCTCCTCTACATCCGTCACTCTCTCACTCTATTTCCCTCATTTAATAACTGCCTCCTCAAATTGTCTCTCCATTTCCCCGCTCATCTCTCTATCCATAACCTCCTCGTTTGTGCATTGCACACTTTCTTATCTATCTGATTTCATCCTACAATTACTGTCTAAATTTAAACTTAATTTTAATATGCTTCCTTCCCATGTCTCCATTTCTTCATTGGCTTCTCTTGTAATTTTTTTTAGTTTTTCTGTCCACCCCCCCTCCATGTCGCCACTGTAATTTCTCCTTCCTCTTATCCCTCCATTTGCTTTCCTCCCCTCTGTTTCCTCACTCTCTCCCTCCCACCTGTTCCTCATTGCTTTCCTCCACTGTGCAGTGGTCAGCGCTCATTCATTGGTTTATCCACCCCATGCTGATTGTATGTGTGTGACTGTGTAGTCATAATGAGAGGGCTGGCTGGTTTAAACTTGCAATATGACCCAATCAACCCTCACTAATAAAAAAAAAAAAACCTTCCATTTACACACACATACACATATCTTGCAAAACTGACACATCATATATCCTGTGGTCCATTCCTCAACACTTGACCTCTCCCGGACCTCATTACTGTGCAAATTAACAGGAAAATTTGGTTTCTCATTATTTCATCCATGATCTTTGTTTTGTTTTTCACACCCTTTCTTTTTTATCCTTGTGAACTCGGCTTGTTTGTCTGTCCTGTTTCTATCTCAACCCTCTGTACTTTAAAATCAATAAAATCTGAAAAGCGTGCTTTATTATAAAGCAGGTGGCAAGATACATGATTGATTTAATTTGATTTATGTAAACCTTTCACAATTCGTTGTCTCTGTCAGATACAAACAGAAAGAGTTGCTTGTTATTGTCCTTTTTCTCTCACACAAATCAAATCCTCTGCCAAACCCTCTTTTATGTGGTTATTCTTACAGCAGCCTCCATCTCTATTTCTCTGTCACTCTCTTTCTCTGTGCCCCCTTTTCAACTTTTAATTAATTCACTGAATGCTTCCTGGCATGACATGTAGAAAGTAGAAAATGAAGTGCATTCACTAAGGCTCATATTCAGGGTTGCGATAAGCACACATAATGGGGATTTATCTGCAAAATTGTGGGCGTTGGCATTCAGACATAAGTGCTTGTGAGACACCTCTGAAGCTGCTACATGCGCTCAGCGGAGTTCCTCAAAAGAACGCCATTTACCCATAAAATCTCCACTATTTACAGCGTGATGTCTTCTTTGGAGACAAAAATGGCCTGAGGACAGTGGCCACTGTGCGTTTTTGATTAGACTTCCATTCAATACCCACTATAAAGACAATAATTTAAATTAATTTATCCTAATTATAACCTAACTATATTGTATTCAGCACAGACAACCTCTTATGCCTCAAGCCATTTTCAAATTAGAACAGTGGATAATGCCATCCACTCAAGAAAAAAAAAACAGCGTATTGTAGGGATAATGAAGTGATGATGATGAAGCCATTACATACACAGACAGTGCACAGCTTTTTCATACTATTTTATGCATCTTTTTAGACCTTCAGAGCTCATATATTTTTTTAAGTATCTCAGAGGGGAATGTCACTGGCCTACTGAGAGTGCCAGCCAACATGAACTTACTAATATCAGAAGCTTGGCACCTGGACAGGTGTACAGTAAGAAAGAGGTGGCCTGATTCAAATACTCTCAGATGCATTGCCAAAACTCAGCGGTACAAATGAGACGGGGATTACCTTCTCTCATGCAGTTTTGATCTAGGGCAAAGTACACTGGCTCATGACTTACTTGCACTAACTCTGAACTGATGCTAAAAAAATCCCTTCATCATTATTTAAAAGTAGAGAGTGTATGAAAATGTTTTCCATAAACTTTTTATTTTGGACTATCGGGGAAAGGATGTTGCAGCTCCAAAGATGATATTAACAAAGCTGGGAAGGGCCTTGCTTATTTTTTTTTTTTACAAAATGAAATGATTCAGCCGCCCTCTCCACCTCAATAATATCTGTGCAATCCCTAGGCAAATGATTTTGAATTTACACCCGCTATTAGTTGAGAAATGCCAGTTTTCTGTTTTCAGCCATGTTACAGCCTGTTTCAACTATTTCTACCCAATTTTTATATCCTGCATTTTAAATCAGATGTATTTAATATTTTTGTCACGTAATCACAGATGCAGTAGTCTAGAAAGTAGAAATTATAATATTTACTGTACAAGAAAACTACTTAAATATTTACATGATATAAACCAAAAAGAGTCAAAGTGTTTACTTATTTATAACACTGGGATGTCAGAGAGACAAAAAGAGAAAGGGAAAAAGAGATTTAGGTATCCTAATTACAGTGTTTATATGGCAGCAGTGCAGTCTAGTGATATATTTAATAATGTGAAATGTACAATATATCAGCTTATTGTATGTACTTACTGTACTCGTACAATAAACTTCTCCATGGATCAGTGCACACACAGTAAGTGGTCAGTTGTACAAAGTTGTACAAACCTTTATAACAAGCAGCTTCTATGTTCACTGGAGAGCTGAAACTTGACTATAGGAAAGCCTGCTTTAAAGTTGCAATATTTAGCACAAGAGTTTTAGAATTAAAATAAAATAAAGAGTCACTAACAGTGCGCAGGGCAGCATAATTTCCTGAAAACTTTGCCTTGGCTTACATACCAAAGTATATCATCCAACCTACACAGCATTCCAGCTTCTCCCTTTATTTTACTTTTTAAATTTTCCACAAGTTAAATGAAATGTCTGAAGTGACTGTGATGTTTCCTGGTCGATCCTGGAGGCTCAACTGAAAATCCAGGGAGAGAATACCGAATTACTTCCAAATCTATCCACAGCCCACCTCTGAGACACAAACTAAGCAGACAGAAATCCTCCTGTAGTGAACATAGGTAAGAAGAAGGGTGAACAAAAAATGAAAAGTGTTTATTTACTGTGCTTCAGTCTGAAGCTTATTATTTCACAAATCTATATATTTATATGTCCTTCTCAGTGAAATGAGTTTGCAGCTCAGAGTCATAGTTGAAGATTTGTTCCAGATGTATGGATTTAGACTATAATTTTCATTTAGTTTTGTGAAAATGAGTGAAAAAGACCAACAACAATGTGAGGGTGTTCACAGCTGACTGTAAATGTGATGACTCTTTTGAATATTTAACAAATTTCATATTTAACAGATCGTGATAAGTGGTTACGTCGTGCCCTTCATGAATTATTAGCTGTCATTATATTTTGTGCAGTTTTTACAACCAGGGCTTGTCCACCGCTGTTATATTTCATTTTTACCAGCTCAATAGCTCACTTCAGTTCAAATTAAAATTACAATTTGCTATGTCTTTTTAGTTTTGATTTTTGACACTGTTACAATAGTTCCGCTTTTTCCAGAAAAGTTTCATATCTTTTTTTTATTCAATATGGTTTAGAGATTAGCATTCTCATGGACTAGGGCAATGCTTCTGATAAGGAAGAAGAAGATGTCCCAACAGCTCAAGGGGTTTTGCACTTCTGCTGACCTTGGGCCACATTTCAGTGGATGTAATTCAGTTCAGCCATAATGTCTTTCAGCTGTATACCTCAGTAACATGATCTATGATTCATTTATACATTTCTCCTCAGATTTCTACCTTACAGCAGCACACTAAACTAATAATCTCCACACAGTGTGTGACTTTGCCTCTCTGTCTCTAGCATGTTTCTACTTTCCATTGCTCAAAATTTATTTTTTTTTCTTGTTTTTCATTTTTTTCACTGCATCTGCTCTTGTTTCCGCCTTTCATTCTGCTTTCTTATCTGCTGCTTTCTGAGCCCCAATGTCTAAAAGAAAAGGTTACAATGATGTATGAAAAATCACTGAGGACACTCAGTATCTGCAGGTTTGGTGTCCCTCCCACAAGAAAACCCTGATATGTGTGTTTGTGTGTGGGCTACCAGCATACATGTTTTTGTGATGCACAGCTGTGAGCAAAGCTGAAATCCAAAACTTTGTTAAAATGCTTTAGTTTTGTCATCTGCATGGTTGAGTCTTGTTGGACTTCAGTAACTGACTTTCACAGTCTCAGTTCTCTGGATATCCGTTTACCATCTTTCTCGTTGAATAAAGGCCTTTTGCATTATGAAAATTATTATACAAAACTGAAATTACACTGAAAATAATTATACAAAATCTGTATCACGCCATGCTATATTAGTGTGTGATTTCATCAGTTTAGCGACAATAAATAAAATAATCTAAGATGTTACCTGCTCAGTCATGGACATTTTCAGATTTTCATTTCACTGCATTTTCATTTCCAGACTTTAGATGTCATTGTTCTTGTACTTCATGTACAACTGGTACATAGTGTTATGCACCACTGATTGACTCTAAATCTAACAGTATGCATTGCCAGCTATATTACACATCACTCCCCCAAATTAGATAAACGTCTGCCAAAGAGTAAGCATTGATAAGGAAATATACTTTTTCCCCACTTAAAAATATTTGCAGAAATGTGTCTTCTACCCAGGTAGTCAGAGTTAAAGGGAAATTGTCAGTGTGTCCATCACCCTCCATCCACCACCTGTACCCTTTTACTTTCCACTGCACTATTCCAGTGTTAAACCACTGCCTTTTCATTCAACTGTGCCGTCTCACATTATTGATAAATCATCATACAAAAATCTCACTGTCTCACTTTTCATAACAGTAATTACAAAGTCGATGTTACAGCAAACTGCAATTTTGTGCTAGGGACACACTGTAGCTCTCCTTTACTGTTTTGTCTATTAAGAGTTGGAAATATGAGTGTGCACTGAGTCAACTCTACAAGCAGCAAACCACAGACAGTCGAGTGACCACTTTCAGCCGCAATAGTTCAAGTGTGAGTGATTGAGAGTGAAGTGGTTGGTGGATGGAGATTTAACTAGTCTGTTAAGCTGCAGCAGTGGGTAACAGGGCTACTCTAATACCACTGGTCATCTATCAACTTCAGGGCTAAGTGGGGCCAGGGCTAACTTAGCAAGGTAAAACTGTAAAGTGGCATATGCATTTGGTAGTTTGAATAGAGGGAGGGAAAGACAAACATATTAACAAGGGCACACGGATAAAAGAAGAAAGAGAAACAGTGTTGAGGCACTCTAATGTCATCCTCAGGCCTCCCTAATGGGACGTTCACACACACACACACACACACACACACACACACACACACACACAAACACACACAGAACCACTATTCTCTTTTTTCCCCTTGTTCTCATTTTGCTGTCACCTGTCCTCATAACCTTACTTTCGCTCTGCTTCCAGTCCCTGTTTCCGTTATCCTCTCTATGCTTCATCGGTTTTTAACACTCATTTTCTCTTTCTCTGTCTTCATTTTTTCCCTCTCTTTTCCACTATCAGTGGTATATTATGACAATGTAATCTTGCAACCAGTGGCTCCACAATATTGGCAGACTCAAAAGTATGTATGAGAGAGACAAAAATGGTGTGTGTGTAGTCTCTGTAGTTGTGTGTGTGTGTGTGTGTGTGTGTGTGTGTGTGTGTGTGTGTGTGCGTGTGTGTGTGTGTGTGTGTGTGTGTGTGTGTGTGTGGTGTGTGTGTGTGTGTGTGTGTGTGTGTGTGTGTGTGTGTGTGTGTGTGTGTGTGTCTGTGTACATTTTTCTATCCTTATTGGGACCATTTCTGGTATAAACACTGACCTTATTGGGACCAAAAGTCCTCATGGGGACTAAAGCCAGTCCTAATGCGGCAAAACGTCATTTCTGAGGTCCTGGTTAGGGTTAGGGGTAAGGCGTGAATTGAGGTTAGATTAAGGGTAGGGTTAGGTATGAATTGGTTGTGGTTAGGGCTAAGGTTTTGGTTAGGCTGTACAAAAACAATGGAGTCAGTGCAATGTCCTAACAAGGATAGCTGTGCAAACTTGTGTGCATGTGTATGTGTGTGTGTGCACACGTTTTCGTTACATGTTGGGGACCATTTCTGGTATAAACACTAACCTTGTTGGGACCAGTAGTCCTAATGGGGACCAAGGCCCAGTCCTAATGAGGCAAAACGTCAATTCCGAGGTCCTGGTTAAAATTAGGGGTAAGGTGTGAATTGGTTATGGCTAATGTTAGAGTTGGGCATGAATTTATTATGGTTAAGTTTAGGGTTAGGGTTTGGGTTAGAGTGTCCAAAATAAATATAAGCCAATGCAATGTCCTAACAAGGATAGCTCCACAGACTTGTGTGTGTGTGTGCATGTGTGTTGACCGGATGCCAGTTGTCCTGTGGTGCAGCAAGCTGTCCTAATGAAGTGATCCTATGTACCCCTCCAACTAATCTGTATTTGTTTTAAAACAGCAAGCGCACAGGGACCCACAATAATTATTTTAACCCATAATAGGAAAGAATCATGAGTGAGAAAAGTGAGTTTCGTAAGATCCTTACAACAAAACAAGAACCAAAATGAACGACTTCTTTGGAGGTTCATGTAACAAAGTGTACCTTGTTTTATACTTGTACAACACTAAACTACAGTCAATACATGGCGAGAAACTGGCAGGGCTTAAAAACTGTGTGACAACTAGTAGCAGCTGAAGCCATCAATTTCCTCAGAGCGTTTTGGGGACCATTTTATCTCTCCATAAAAAACTTTGAAGCTTGACCTAACATATGAAAGAAGAATTGCTGTGCTGTCAAAATTGGTCCATGGCGGCCATTTAAAAAAGAAAAAAAAAAGAGAGAGATGCTGGAGCAAAGGAGTATACTGCCTCAACAAAGTTCAAAAATGTATTGAATACAATGTATTTAATACAAATGGTCTGATGAGCAAATTTCTGTGTAATTTAGTTTTTAATGTTTTTGGATTTGTGCCAGTAGTTGAGTTTTTGATTATGACTTTAACATCACCATCTATAAAATGACATTACTGCTAATGTTTGGTGTTTGATTTTCTTTTTTACTTGGTTTTACTTTCATCATCCACTAGTTACAACCAGTCACACTGCGACTCATGACCCCTATTAACAATTTACAATAATTCTTTTATTTTAGAGACATCAAGTTATCTTACACTCTTTTCAGGGATAATTAAATAAAAATGACACTAACAAGATCCTAACAGCATCACTACACTTATCAGATCAGCTAATAGTTAATCTAATACTTAGGCTAATTAACTGACCTCTGACAAACCAATCCCAAGATCAATACTTTTACTGAGGAAGAAGGATTTTTATTTACCTGATTTCTAGCCACACTAGCAGTGTAGCTTTAGGGATGGCAATGGTTATCAACCAAATTTTCATATAGTGCTACCATCGGGTCAGAATTTAATTAGTCCAATACCAGTTTTATGACCAAATTAATTACATCCCCATTAGTCTCAAGTGCATGTTACAATACTAGCATTGTCATTATGAGCATGTAAGCATGATGGTGTTAGCATGTGGCTCAAAGCATTGCTGTGTCTACCTTAAGTGGAGCCTTACAGGGCTGCTAACATGGCACTAAGTCTTGTTAAGACCTATCTCTAGGGCAGGTCACTTAAAAGGGGGACTATAATGTTTCTCTGTGAGGGCACTGTCAGTACATAAAATTGAGTCAGCTATGCTTTGCCTAATAGGTGGCTTCCTTGCCACTCTAAAAGGCTGGTAAGTTAAACATTCATACAAAATTAATCTCTCTGAATAGCGTGAGTTTGGTTCTTTGACATAAGCCTTGAGAAATCTGTCTGGTGGTGAGTGCGTATTTTTGTGATGAAGGACTTAAAAGTCTTGTCATTCATGGCTTTTGGCCCAGTCTTTACTGTTAAATTGTCACGTCAGGTTTCAGTATAGAGGGCATTGCCTGTTTTACATTAAAATGTGACAGGCACACATGAAGGAATTAGCTTACAGTAGCTTGTTTCAAAAGCGTCAATGACGGAAACAGCAGAATCAGCTTAAATTTCAAGATCATCATAATCACAAGAAACCTGTGATTAGACCGGTTGTATGTCAGAGACTTAGGATCCTTCATGTGACTATTCATATGAGCACATTCCACATAACTAAACATGTGATTGCATGGCAAAATTTAGCATTAGTGGTACTTGCTGTCAACAGGCCCATTATACAGTATATGTATATTTAACATAGCAATTTCTAACTTAAAAAATGGCATTGCAGAGGGGTGAAAACTGTGGATTTAAAAAAAAAAAAAAGTATTCATTGTATGAGAGGTAAACTTCTGTCAAACAGTTATCATTTCATTATAACGGACTATTGAGTCCGTGGATAGGTCAACACAGGTGCACAGATGTTCACAGGTTTATTCACTGCATATGCAGTTTTTTGGGTTTTAACACTAGAACTGCCAGGGGTTGATTTATACCTAAAACCACAAACAGGTAGAATTTACCTGTGCACTTGGCTACTGCATTTCTAATACTAAAAAATGTACTCTGTCTTTGTATTAAGGCACTGTCTTCACAAAGGAATATCCAAGTCACAAAATGAGTTTGTTTAATCATCACCTGTTATTTATAATCTAAGTATCTTTGAGAACACTAATCACTTTGCATGACCGTCAGTATAAATTCGTCTAAAATTACACTGAAAATGGGTATTAAAAGAAAATATTTGCATACTTGGGTGGTGTGATATTATTATAAAACCACATTCATCACATAATGAGATAATCCATGTTATTTAAATTACCAAGGTAGCCTAAATACCCCAAATGGACAATAATGAGCCATAATAATAACAATAAACACCCATCACACTTAATGGGTAATTTAATGTTGCAACAAAATCGACATTACAAAGTCAAGCGCATAATTTCACTTAATCAATTATTAATTTAGGCATTTCAGCAAATGTGTGTGAATAAGAGATCATCACCAAGAAACTTGAGGTAACCATTAAAGCTGTTTTTAATTTAGAACATCATAATGTCAGCGCTAACCACAGGCTTGGACTCAAAACTCAGACTCAGACTCAGTTCAAAAAATCAGTCCTTTTAATAAGAATGAGGTCGGTACACAGGAGATCTGATAGTGAGGCAACAGTGTCTAAATCAGCAGGTGAAAGGCTAGGTCAACAGGCAAAAAACAGGTCTGAGAACTAAAGGGCTTAAAGAATTCACATAAGGAAGGCTGTAACGCTGTCACAAGGAACGAGACGAACTGGCACAGAAGGAAGTGGACACTGAGACTATGGGCGCGTCTCAAGTCTCTTATTTTATGTCTCCTCGCTCCTTGCCTGAACCGGAAGTTGCTATTGATGCGCCATTTTGACAGGCGTCCCAAGTCTCTTATTCTGCTCCGAGGAGTGAGGGGCAAGGAGCGAGGAGGGATTTCTGAGGAGTGAGGAGCGAGGAAACATGAGAGCAGCCTTCATGGAAGTCTTTCATGCCCCCTTATTGGACATCAGTGATTGATTGGACGCTGCAGCTGATCAGACTGATCTGATACATCACTGCAGTTTCATACCGAAGTGGAGACAGATTACAGATTAAATTTAAGTGTATCACACCCACGTTTTATGCTTTACTTGTTTTCTGATTCATCATATAATTAAAAATCTGTTAACTGTCAGTCTGATCAACAAAAGAACCATAAACAACTGTCTTCATTTATTAGAATTTTTTTCATGATGTTATTTTCTCCATTAAACTGTTTCTTGCTGACAGACAGACTCTTCCTGACTTTAATTCTATCCAAACACATTTATATTTTACATCATTTATCATCATTTCCATTCAGTCACATGTGAGGCTGAAAATTCCTGAGTGTCGGGTTTGATATGAGTTATATAATTTCCATTTTCCCTGAAACATTTAGCCAGATACATATTTTCCAGTGTTCAGAAGACACCTTGATCATATTCTGGGTTATTGAATAATGAATTCACTATCAAGATTATCAAAAAATACAGATACAAATAATCAATAAATAGTATAAACACATTCTGAGAGTAGAAATGGTTCCTGTGCGTCTAAACAGGACACAGGACACAGTATAAATGCAGAATGCAGGTTTTTATTTATGTTTGTTTTTATTTATGTGTTTGTTAAACAGGTAACAGGCTGCAGAGAGAAAACAGCTGCTCTAGGGGTGATGACTGTGAACCTTTATTAGTGTCAGCACAGTGCACATGTGTGCAGACACAAACTCCATCAGAAGTTTCTACAGCTCTTAAAGTCAACTGACAGCTGATCCAGCTGTGATCAGCTGTCGCTGTCATCAGAAACAGACGTCACTTCACATGAAGCTTTAGAGGAGAGGACGTCTCATGTCTCTTAAAACAAATTTCCTTGTTTCCTCTCTCCTCACTTGGTTTCCTTGCATCTCTCCTTGCATCCACGGTGGGAGGGACTAAGACACAAGGAAAAGACGAAAGTGAGGGAAACGTGGATGCAATTTAAGAGACTTGGGATGCACCCTATACGCTCTGGAGGAGGGGAGACAATGAGACACAGGTGCAACACATTAGGGCAGGGCAGGTAATCACACAGGAGGGAGACACATGAGGGCAGGAAGTAAAGGATCTGAAACGAGACAAGAGGTGAGTATCAAAATAAAACAGGAAGTACAAGATAAAGAACACTGGGAGAAACAAAAAGGTAACTCAACTATCCAGACGGGGCGTGACACATAATGCAAATATATATTTCTCTTTTGGTGTTCTGTTCATGAAAACAGAGAGTAAATGGGCAAATTAGGCTAAATAGCCTCTAAACAATAAATGGTAACATGGCAAAACAAAAATGAATGGATAATCAATTACCTAAAAATAAGTTTTACACACAATGGATATTTGTGAGTAGGCTGAATCATCTTCATTTGAACACGACGTGTCCCTCAAACACACTTTGAGCAGACATTCAGCACCTTGACTCTGCATTTTCCACACACAGCTTTCCTGCACTTCTGGCACTTGGCAAAGATCTTTTTGCAGGTCATTCCCCCTCACTCCTCTGCTCTTTTTATAATTTAATTATGGGTTGATGTAGCTGTCAGATCACACACCAAGAAATGCCATTGCCTAGCAACTTAAAATGTTTAAACATAAGTTGTGCAGAAAAAAATGAAAAAAATATTTTTTTCCCGGTGAAGGTTATAGGTATAAATGCCCATGTTTTTAATATAGATTCATCTTCACTATTTTTAACAATAGGGGGTGCTACACAGCATTATTTTAGGAAAAGTAAAAGACTAGGGGACATGCATATTTTATTAAAACATAGTAACATACACTTGAAAAACCTCCATGGGTAAATTCTAGTGTTAAAGGTACATGTAAACAGCTTAACAGGGTCAGCTTTAACCTGAGTATGGCAAACAGCTGATTTACTCTGAGCATCATTGTCAGTGTAGGCCACGCCTCGCTGATAGAGAGAGAGAAAGAGAGAGAGAAAAGGGTAGGAAGTAGGAGAAAAATCATTAGTCAAACAGTCTAGCTGTCAGCACTCCTGCTGAGCCTCCACAGCTACTCCTGTGTGTGTGTGTGTGTGTGTGTGTGTGTGTGTGTCTGTGTGTTTAGAGAGTGACACAGCTGCATGTGTGAGATGAAGCAGCCAAACTAGAGTAGCTTCATCTAGCACTCTGCTCAGAAAACACACACCATCACCACGTTACATAAATAATAGATGGGCTTTACATGATATATTCACAATACACAGCCTCCACACACACACTGACACAGTGATGCACACAGCCTGCTATTCATGTAATATGTCTATGTACAGCCTCCTGTGTATGTTCTAAGAATTCGTTCAGGGAATAAGTTTAAAATGGAGTTTCTTAAAGTTTCTTTTTATGACGACAGATCTGGTATGCTCTCAGTTTACGCGGTACTGCAAGAGAAAAAAAAAAACTTCTATCTTCCTTCTAATGGTACTTATCTCATTCTTCTGTCATTTCACTTCCTAACACACATACATATTTTTAACTACCACTCCACTGCTGCCTCCATTAAACAGACTTCAATGTGCAGAAGCTACAGGCTTTCTCTTCCAGGACTGGCACTGTTTCAATATTATTCACCAAATAATTGATTTGTTGCCAAAAAAAAAATCTGGCAACAGGGCTGCCATTGTCCTTTGACATCCCTCAGGATTATGCTAACATGCCAAACATAGTTTATATTGGGTAACAGAGTAAACAACATGTGAATACTAAAATGCCTCCTTTCCTTCCCCTCTCATCTGTATCGTTCTTTCTCTTCTGTCCTCTGCCTTCCTCTCTCCTTCCCTCATATCCGTCTCCTACACTCAGGCCAGCCCATCTATTCGGAGAGAAGAATATCAAGTAATATGAGTTTAATCTCCAACAACTGAAAAGAAAATTACTTATTGACAAACACTTCTTCTCTTGTCACAATAAGATTATTTCAATCTTGAGTCACGGCCACCCCCACCACTCCATCAGGCTTAGTGTGTTATCCCACTTGACTTCTACTGCAGTATTGCCAATCTGCCACCTGACTCTAAGCTGCTTTTCGCTGCCATTACACCAGCTGCGAGAAAAGTAAAATATGCAAGCAAAGCTACCTAAGCACTGAAAACATGTAGTGTAAAATGGGAGGAAAATAAACCGTTTTTGACAACAACATTTCTCATCAAAGTATCTGCTGCTGGAAGTGTTTGCTGCAAGCAATATTGCCACTGCTCCCAGGCTCAAATAATTCTGGTGAGGCAAATGTTTCATTGCAGAGATGGCTAAAACAAATGTGAGCATACTGATATGCTGACTGGAGTTAATGGCTGAAGGCATGGAAATATTAGAAAAAGTGACAAAGATGATAAAGATGAAAAGAATGATGACCAAAAATGGTAGTATGTGAAACCATGTGAGCATTACAGGTGGATAAAATCCTTTGTTATGGTATATTTATACCAATATAAAACACATGACTGTCCACAATGTTGAGATATAAGGGGATAGTAACCACACTGAAAAAGTAAGTGCTGTAAATCCACCAAAACAAATAATGGTCTGTTTCTAATAACCAGATAATGCATAGAAAGGATGGACTGAAAAGGATGAAAAAAATGAACTTAAATACAAACTAGTCAATTTAAAACTAAATATACAAACTACACGAATAAACTATGCAATTCCACCTTGCACTGTGGCTCCAGTAAATCTAACTTAATTTTAAATTAATTAAATTGTTGTAAAATTAAGATTAGTAATCTTTTTTTTTCCACCAATTTACTTATAAGCGGGCATGTGCCATAGTTAAGGTGACTTTTGGCAGTTTTATAAAGAGTTCCATGTATAAACAGCTGCTAATTAGCACTGTGCTTTCAGGCAGATGCGTTGACAGTGCAATGACTGGGAGTTTAATAGGTCATTAGAGGCACTGTTATAATCTTGGTTTTCACCATGGAAGCCAGAAGAACAAAGAGAAAAAGAGAGAATGTCATGAATAAAAAAGGCTTCAAAATGTTCATCTGAGGGGTTTTTTTTATGTTCAGATGTTCAGACAGTTGTTTCATCTAGAAGCAGTGTAAGAACCAAAGTAATCTATTGGTTGTCAGACTTAGAAATAACTCATGATTTAGCACCAATAACAGCGGCTGTCTTGCGCTGCTCAACACAGACACACACACACATACTTACAGAGCACATAACCATCACCTCTTACACATTTCTCACACTTGCACTCACACACCCTTTCATTACCCTACTCAGCATGCAACATGAGTGACTTCCTTGGTTGAAGGGAAGACACGGCTTTAATTTTAAAGCTAGCTTGTATACTTGTATGTGTGTGTGTGTGTGTGTGTGTTTGTGTGTTTTTCTGTATGATGTGATCTGTGTATTTATCCCTACTGGTTAATGTACAAGACAATGGATTCATATAGCCATGGTAACTATATATAGCTAGTTTTCCTGCTTGCCCTTGAGTGTAATTTATAATGTATTACCCGATGAACCTAACACTCCAGTCCGGAGAATTGGTCACTTATGTTTTCCACACATTATAAGCAAAAGGGGTCATTTCAGGGTTAATGGTGGAGTTTGGATGAGTGTCAGAATGAGAGATTAAAGAACAGACTTCTTTACTACTGCAGTACTAATGGATGATAACTGAGGGAGATGGACTGGGGACACACTCTGACACAAGCTGTTTAAAAGTAGGCACTGAGGATGTGAGTTTACTTCTACATGAGAGATACTTGTACAAAATGTCTCTCAAAGTTTGTATCTGCTGAATATCTGGCTAACATTTATGCATGAGTTGATGATATGTTTCGTGTCCATGCACAGTTTTATATGTGTGTGAGTGTGTGTGTGTGTGTGTCAGCATGTGTCTTATACTGCAGTATCTACACGTATCCCACTCACTTTAAGCGGCAGTAGTTAGAGCAATATGTGAGAGTAGCCTCGGGACAAAAACACACTGAGCTTCAGCGTCTGCCATTTGCAACCACATTGTTGTACAGCCCTGTGCTGGAGGGCACCCATTTACCCACCAATGCAATATAGCATTTCACTGTTAGCAAAATGACTGCTATCACACCGCTCAGTGAATGGAGGGAAGAAATCACAGGCTGTAGGAAGAATCAGACAAAAAGGAAGGCAGGAAAAGTAGAAAAAAAAGGATAAAATGAAGTGCACTAGAGCTGAATTAAATTGAATAACAATGACAAAAAGAGAAGAGAAATGTGCTTTAAGGCATCCCTCCCTGCTGCCCTCTGTCCCTCCACCTCCTCATTTATATTCCTCATCTCCTGGTCTTGCTGATCAGTTTCCGCTGGATATCGATTACTGCTATAACTGCACAATACTCATCACATGCCCTCTGGAGTCACTCTCACTCTCTCTGTTTCAAGCTTCTCTCTCTTCCCTCCACATGCTCTGTTTATTTCCTCCTCAGCTGCTTTAGATTTCTGAGTGGGTCTTTTTATTTCTCTGATGAAAAATATATCTTTTATCAAGGACTATAATCCCTCCACAGTTTGAGTTAGACAGGAAGTGGGCTCTTCCCCCTGTGTTATCCTTGGGGGCATAAATCCCATAATGGACTTGTGCTGTATATCTTTTCATTGCCTACTAATCAATATAATTGTCAGTAGGTGCTTTGGAGGAACATTAAGAGCCGATCTCTGTTTACTCATTCATTTGTACATTATGCTTTTTGCAGTGTGACTGTTTAGGGATGTACCGTACCAGCCACTCAGAATTGCTGCCCCCAGCCGGATCCCAGCCGGCTTCCAGCCAGCTGCCAGCCAGCTGCCAGCCAGTTTCCAGTCCAGGCCATCTTCACAAGAAAAAAGACAGTATAGGTCTAAAATTCAGGTTGGCAAAAATTACCTATAGTTATATTAACATCATCTGGCGGCTGTAGTAATTATCAGAAGGGGAAATGACGCAATTCAGATGATGTCAATAAAAGGGGACTTGATAAGATGATTTTGCCTCACTGGGACGAGGCAGGTTGGGTGAATGACTAGATAGCTAGATGGCAAAATGTGGACTTTGTCGCAGGAGATCACTGTTCGCTTCCTGTTTCCAACCGCGAGTGTCATGTTTCCAACTGTGAATTGCAACATTTTTTTAAAAATGTGGTGGTGTTTACTGTTGCCATGAAGACGAAGGTCTATTATTGGTTTTAACACTATGTTTATCTGCTTCTGTTTTTTATAGGCCTACATTTCAACAGGTTAGTGCAAAATAATAGCGAAGTAAATAAGTGTAAGTTGATTTGTGATGTTTGTGACTCTGTGACATGTAAACTGTGGCATTTGTGCTTTCTGCAGTTTTCATTATGGACCAATCTCTGTGCTGAAATGTGGAGAAAAGCCTAACAAACTGGAAATCGCTCCACTCACTGTGAACAGTAACTTTACTGCCTGTAATAACCCACATTAATGGCCTGTATGCGTCTTGTTATGTGCAGCACCATATTTATCCCCTTCTTTCTGATGCTCCATGTTAAGTTCTGCTCTGTTAAATTGCAATAGTAGTTTTGAGAAACAGAAATATGCAGCCATAGTAGGCTAAAACATTCAGGGCTAAATCAGTGACAGGACGGAGCCAAAGCTTTGGCACCATTCACACACTGTTGCTGTTGACATTAACACAAAGGAGGCGCAGTAGGTTTTCTGTGAATGTCCTGTCCCCCCTAGCGATTACGCTCCTGTCTCGTCCACATCAAATATGATAAGAACAGCTGATTTCAGTACCACAGCTGGGTAAATAAAAATGTACAGCCACATTGGGCTTAATCATTGCTCCTTCCCGTGGATGGATAAAGCATTGCAACTGGTTTCCACACATGGTGCTTAAGGGCATTATGAGTGGGGGCCGCATTCACTATGACATCAAGGGGGGATCTCATTACCGCCAAGGACGCAGCAGGGATCCACCATGGATCTAGATGGGCCCTGTAACGGACTTGTTACGGATCAGCCAGCAATTCTAGGTGGCTGCATCTATATGGTGGCCACTGTTGGGACTAAGCAGAGTTCAGGAGCCCTGTTTAAGACAAATACAGAAGGGCTGTATTTTATAACACAAGCAATTGAAGGCTGGTCTGCTGTACACTGCAGGAATGTAGCCAGTGACCTTGAAACGGAAGTGGCAATTGATTGATTTTATTTGACAATTTCATTTTAAAAACATCAGCTTTGCCCAGGCATTGAGTGCTTACAAAAAAGAGAAATGTCGGGATAACACAATGAAGCCCTAAGGCTTTTTTCCACTGTGGTCTCTTAACACATCAATTACACATTTTGCTTTGAAATTCTCAAATTCATATGGTGAAACTAAATTGATAAATTGACTACCAGAGTGATAAACCATTCATTGTTTGTCAGTTATCAAGTAACAATACCATAGCTTAAAAATTCTAAGATAACCTTTCATTTATCTATTTCATATCTTTATAAGATAAACACGTAGGACATTTTTGAATCGTTAAAATGAAAAGATTATTCAAGTATTTAAAAAGATTTATTTAATTGAAACTTTCATCATTATTAGTGGTACAAAGGCCCAGTCATGGACCAGTGTTGCATGTCATACCACTCTCTCTATGTTTCTTGTCTTTCAGCATTTTACCTCTTTAAATGAAGGCAACAAAAGCCAAACAATATTACTTGCAAGTCCCTAAAACCCTGTTCACACCAGTAAGTAGCACAGCCATGTACATCAGCGTGTTCTCACAAAATAGATGGTGCTAGAAGCTTGGTGATATAGTGACAATACAAGCAGGGCTTGTTGGAAAACTACTGTAGCTTGCATGCTAATAGCTTGGTAGCTAACAACTCATTTGCTAATAAAACGTGCATACAGTTTATTCAAGAAAAGTACAGTGTTTGTACCATCAATTTCTGTCTCACAACATCAGGTGCCTTTTTTGTTGAGTGGTTTATACTCTGGCAGTGGAAGGTTAAATAACAGTGGATTGTGTAATATGACTGATAATCTAGGGTAGATTCCTTTGTTTTACTCTCCTGTGCTCCATTCTCTCAAAGGTCACCACTGTCAAGAGGATTTGCTATTAGTATACCACAAGAATTTGCATGTCTAAGTTGAATTTCACTGTGATTTGGTGTTAAAAGAGAGAGTTTTTAATAAATAGTGACATTTTCTCTAAATATGCATATGCTTATTTATTTTCTGGGGTCCTCTGGTTGAAGCAGTTTGATATTTCTTTTCCATTACTCTTATTTTTCCATCTGTATTTCTCTCCTTGCTCTATTCCCTGCCACTTTCTCAGAAGGGATCTTCCCTTTTGTCACTCTGACTTTCATATCTCCCTGTCTTTCTGTTTCCCATCTTTCAGCCAGGTGAGTTGATTTTCTTTTCCATCACACAGGGCTTCATCCCCAGAGCACTGCTTTTATCCGCATATCCCATCTATGCTCTCTCTTACTACCTCTGTCTCTCAATATTTATCTCAGCCTGCATTGGTTTACAACTTAACTTCGTTTCAATGTTTTAAACTGCCTTCTACCCACTCACAAGAATGCATGCAAACTGATAAAACCTGCTGGTGATTTGATCAGTTGCTGCATGCTATTAAAACAAGATATATGGTGTATGGAGTACTCCAAAGTTTGTGAAAAAAAACTTATTTTGCAACACATGTATGTGACTTTATTTATTCAGTATATCAGCCTGCTAACCTAGAGTACATTTCCCTGGAAGACATGACAAAGTAGCAACTGCCATGGTTGAAAAAGTCATCTTTCACAGATTTAGTGATGAGGAAGAGAAGGAGGAAAAGATGTGCACAGAAAAGATTTGAGCAGAAGAAAGTCAGCTGGTAGAAGAGGAGAGGGGAGGGAGATCAAGAGAAGATGTGAGGATAGAGCAGATAGGAAGAAAGAAGAGGAAGATGAAAAAGCAGACAGGAGGTTGAGAGGAGAGAGTGGTGAGAAGAAGAGAAGAGCGAAAGACGGAGGGGAGGGGAAAAGCGTACAAGGACCCCTGCTGGTCAAACAGGATCAGTCGCTGTCAAGTTGATGAAACCTGTGTGTTCTCCTGGGTGTGTATTTGCATGGATGTGAGGATGAACATCTGTCAGCATCAAGTGGATGAAACCTGGTTGAATGTGTGTGACTGTCAAGTTAATGAAACCTGCATGTGTTTGTGTGTGTGCACGACATTTACAGTATCTGTCATCTTAGCAATCCAGAATTTCAACTCCTTCAAGACAAGCTGTCGCCACCTCTGCACATGAACACACACACACAGGGGCGGCTGTGGCTCAGGAGGTAGAGAGGGTCATCCAGATCGGGGGTTCGATTCCCGGCTCCTCTTCTTCCAATGCCGATGTGTCCTTGGGCAAGATACTTAACCCGAAAATGCTCCTGATGGCTGTGTGTATGAATGTGTGTGAATGGTTAGTTTCCTCTGATGTGCAGGTTGGGACCTTGCAAGGTAGCCCCTGTGCCCATTCAGTGTATGAATGTGTGTGCATGGGTGAATGTGATTTGTAGTGTAAAAGTGCTCTGAGTAGTCGGAGGACTAGAAAGGTGCTATACAAGTACAGTCCATTTACCATTTACATGCAAACACACTCACAAAGCCCTTTGATATCCTTCAGCACCTTCCACACACAGAGATGCATACAGTAGATATAATATACCAGATAACCAGATATACCAGATATAATATAACATATAGGAAAATAATATTCAGATATAAAGGAAACAACATTTTGTGTGTGAAGGGAGATGGTAGGATGGAAGTGTTTCAAGTTGATCCAAGTGACGGAGGAGGAGAAACCGATGAAAGAGCATGAACGAAGCAGCAAAAGAGAGCAAAGACAGATTTTGGAGTACAGCACTTGGGTGTAAATCACTTCTGAAGTCTGTTAACTGCAAACACAAGAGTGCAGAGTAGGAAGTGTGTGTATAGGACAGGTACAATTGTTCAGTCTCCATAGTTTAAGGCATTTTACATCAAGATCCACTACAGGAACAAGCTACATAATACAGTCACACAATAGGCTGATTGGTGCAACTTCAGGTTTTCCCAGCTCATCTGAGGATTTGAAGCAGTCCCCTTGCAGTTCACAAATCAGTCCCTCTAATCTGTAAATTACCACTGCTTTACTATCAGTTTGCAATTTCCACCTTATTTTCTCCTCAGCTTCCACCAGCGATTGAGATATCATGGGAATGCGGTGCGGCAGTTCGGCTGTCCCTGTTCACATGGTCCTCTGGGACCCCACATAGAACCTCAGCCAAAAGAAAATTCAGTCTGCCTCCCTGTGTGAAGTAGGCAGAGGGAAAGAGGGAGGGAGCGGTGTTGGGGGAGGGGATTGATGGGCATCAAAATACAAAACATCCTTGCACCTGGGTACACTTTGCCTGAAGCTGGCACTAAGGCCCCATTGGCACCTGGTATTAACATGTGATTTGTATCTGGATACATTATTTGGAGTAGGTGACCTTTCAACTTAGTGGGATGATTTTTTTTCATAAGAATGTGGTCATGCTGTACGGATTGCATTTATATCTGACTGAGATCTGATCACAATGCGAGCCTGACTACCTCCAAATGTGATGTGGCAGATCCGTACACATAACAATCACAACGCATTCTGAGTGCATTTACACCTGCATTAACATGTATTTTTCTTTTTGTGTTTTCCAGATAACGTATGCAGATACAGATTGCATGTTAATGCAAGGTGTAAATGGGGTATAAGCCTTGTAGACTGCTGAAACAGGATCAGTTTGTACTCTGAATGATGAATGATATAACCTGATTTGGACACTGATCCAAAATCAGGCCAAGATCACACATTGTGCTAAGGTCACAATTCTGTGCTAGAAAACATATCCCTGACTGGTAAGACTTGCTTGCTCTAAATAAAACTAGCCACAAAAGTGACCCTATTTCTATGATTACACAGGAGATAGGTTTGCCCATTAGTGCCAATGACTACAGGGAACAAAAAACAGGTGCATATTAATCAAGGTCTTTCTGTGATGCATAAACTTGGCAATTCAGCCAAAACTGATAAACAGTCATCTATCATTCAATCAATCTAACCACCCATCTACCCATCCATTCTGTTGCTTTATTCGAGTGGCAGTTGACTGAACAACATAGTTTAGACATCCTCCATTCACATCATCCAGCTCCATCAGGATCCATGATCCTATACTGTGGTTTCATTCTTCCAGTCACAAATCTCATGAACATAGGAGTGGATTGGGACATAGATCGATATGTAAAGTGAGAGCTTCACCCCAAGCTCATCTCTTTTAGTACAGTTCATGCATAAAAGCAGTTTCTGCATGGATCCACCTCCTATATCACTATCCATCTCACTGTCACATGTGAATGGGAACCAAGGTGCTTCAACCCCTTTACTTGAGGAAGCAACTCCATCCTTCCCCGGAGGACACAATCCACTTTTTTTCCCCTACAGATAGGTTAGTTGGAGGTGCTCTCCGTTATACTGTCTCCGACACCCTCACAAATGCTGATATCACAGCTTGATGAGGACAAAAGAAGTATAGTATGTCATCTGCAAAAGGCAGAAATTAAATTCTGGGGCTAATACGGACACTCTTCAGTCCTTGGCTGCGCCTTGAAATCATGGCAACAATATGCATATAGAAATCACAAACAGAACAGGTGACAAAGCTCAAAACCTGACTTTGACCCAAATATTCAGGCACAGGTCTTCCTGAGATTATGCAGAGACTACATGGCATGTGTGACAGCGACCCTGTCACCCCACTATTCTTACTGCACCCCCCTTATAAAACAACCTGTGTCCACAGGTCCAGTCCACAAAACACAACATAACAGAAAATAAATCACTTCTTTCCTAAATTTGTGGATGGAACTTATTTAATTGTGGAGTTTTAATATCCTGCTTTTGTCCTGAATGGTGGCCAAGCCAAAATTTAGGACACTCTTATCAAAGACTACATCTCTGGTCTAAAATCTTAGATTTGGTCATGCTGGAGGGTACATAAAGCTAATGCACAAGAATGTTATTAACATTCGAATGCTTTACCCAGAAATGTTGCTTCCTCTGTGATTATAGGAGTCACGGAGAAAGATTCATGGAAATCTAACTAAGTCCTGGGATTGAAAATTTCCAAAACATCTTACATTTAAATCCACTCTGACTCCTGTTCCTACAATGAAACAATAAGCAATAAGCTGTGGACATCATTAGAATTGTAGCTTTCAATTTCTGATTTCATTGGCAACAGCAACAATAGTCTGCACACATCCATTAGTCATATTTATGACTGAATATGAACTATATACCTAAACCTAATTAACATAATACATGACCCATGCCATAATAGCAATATTCTCATTACTATATTGAGATGTATGTAGTATTTTGTGTGTGTGTATCTGTGTGTGTATGTGCCTCTAATACACAGTCAGTGCAAGAGAGATAATTGGAAATAGTGTATGCTGCATGCATTTTTAAACACATTTGGAGATATCACTGGAGACATGAGCGGCTTTCTATTATACAATCCATTAAATCATTAAAATATTATTTACCATGTTTGTGAAAGACAGTGTTAAGACAGAAAATACCATTTCTGTTGCTGAGGTAGCATGGGACTTCAAATTAATCCATTATTTTTGACAGCGGCCAAGTTGCCAAGAGAAACTGAGGGATGTCTTCTGCAGTATTGAATCAATTAAAATCATGTAGATAATTTTGATCGCAGTAAATCTTATAGTTGCTATAAAAGAAAAAAGAAAAAAATATACAAAAATGTGGTCTGTGTAATTACAAGCACCTTTTATCCTGTTCTTCACATAAATTGAATGAATAGCTACTTGCTATAAGCACATTTTCTGTGGGGAATATGGGAAATATTGATTAAGACTTCACCATAGACTTCTCCTGCATGCCTACCCCAATCACACTTCCTCCTAATGGGAACCCTTTGCATCACTGCTTTCTTGTTAAATAAAACACTATTCAGCAACAGATACATTTCTAGGTCACTTAAATAGAGGCAGGGATCAAAATTGCACACACACATACAAACACAGTCTTTTGTATCACACATATACACAATCACACAGTGTGCTTGTTACAAATGTATGTATCAGGTAAGCACTAATGTGGCAGTCAACACTGGGATTCAGTGCATATTAAGTCCTCTGACCCAGACTGCCTGTCTACACTGTGGCTTAGTAGCTCACAACAGATGTAGTCATGTAAATTGATTTTTGCATTTTGCTGCATCTTGCTTTTTAACACACCTTAAAGTATAGTATAGTGTAAATAAAATATCACCTGCCCTTTCTTATTTACAGCTCAGTCTCCAAATTTGTTGTTGCCACAGCTCTTGTGTCCTTGACTTTGGGGTACCATTTTTATGCTAGCAGCATGACTCTAGGCAAAGCAATGTCAGTCTGTTGTTTGGTTCACTACTTTGAGGAATATTTCAACAATTACTGGATGAACAGCCATGAAATTTTGTACAGACATTCATGGTGCCAACAGCATGAATCCTACTGACTTAAGTGATCGCGATTTTTCATCCACAGTAACATGAGGTTTTTCTAATAGAAAGAATGCCATGAAATCTTGTACAAAAATATTTTTTTCTGTTTGAAAAGTCTAAGACCACATATGACCTAGCTACAATTAAAAGAAAATCTTCTACAGTCAAGCTACCTGTCTTTCCTGGAGGACATACAAAATATTAAGAAGATTTTGTTGGACTTTGACTCTTCTCCAGCAATAATGGTGACAGAAATAAAAAAAAAGCATGACACTATCCTTTATGATGTATTTTGCCAGTTTGTGCAGTTTCAACAATCATTAAAACAATGGGGTGTTTTTTTTTCTTATGGCTTTGTGTTCAATAGAGAATCCTGCATATTTAATATATTATGACAGGTGCATCTTTCTGGCCAGTTTGAATTTACCTTGCATGCCTGCAGACTGTCAGGTAATTACATGTACAGTGCAGGCTTTAAAAGAAACCTCTTGTGATAGAGCATTTCTCTAAGGAAAAATGAGAATGTCCCATATTTCTCTGCACTACTGTAAGTGGAAAAGTGGAGAGATTCATATCCACTATAATTTTGTTACAGCTTTAAATAATTCTATGGTATTCATTTGTTTTTCATTGTATACATGATATTTGATGAAACTCCTGCTGATTATAATTGTACAATGTTTCTGTTCCTAAAGAACAGTGGATACATTTCTATACAATACTGTATGTACTATATGTATATACTGTACATAGTATATACAATATGTACGGTATCAGTTAAAAGTTTGGACACACTTTCTCATGTGAGTGAATGAGAAGGTGTGTCCAAACTTTTGACTGATACTGTGTACTTTCAATTTACTAATGGGTGCCAAAACAGGAAAAAAAAAAAACAGAGCAAAGATTATTTAATGGTATCATTCCATGAAAGCCTGGTAATCAGAAAGTCTTTAATTCCATGTGTATAATTAAAACAGAGACAGCCAAAATACCCTAAAGCCATGTTTGGATAAGTGATAATAATTTAGACCAGTTTATTTATATTTATTCATGTTCTCTCTCACTAGAAAATCTCTCTCTGTCAAGGTTTTAGTTATTAAAGCCAAGAAAACAAGTCCCTTCAGTCACAGGATTTGATGACTACTCTTGACTCCTTGTAGGCGTTAAGTTTTTCTGAAAAGGTTAACATTGCCCCCAGAGCTGAAGTGGGAAATGTTTGGGTCTTTTTCAGATAGCAATTTTAGAACTATTATCACATTTATTTCATACTTTGAATAAGTTAATGCGGGTCAATGAACCTGTGCAACAGTCCTTGATAATTTATCGGTGCAACTCCCAAGAAATACAAGAAGTTAGTTGTTGACAAATGATAAATTTAAACCCACCTTCACTGAACGTCATACACACCACACACACATAAACACTGAGGGGCTATCTGAACTGTGAAAGCTTTGTTAACATCACTCAGCTGCAGGCAAAAGCCATTCTAGACCCCAAACTCAGCAGGGATATAAAGATGAAAAATGTGGGTATATGGAACAGATTTCATAACCACAAATAAATCACATTGGATGTCTGATCTCTCTCCACCCACTGTCACCCTCCTATCTGTCTCTCCTCCCTTCCTTAACATCTTTTTCTGTCCCTTGATGTCTGCAGGCAGCTCTGAGACACATGTATCTCTAGCAAAGCTATTAATGAACCACACACACACACACACACACACACACACACACACACACACAAATACGCACACACACACACACACACACACACACACACACACACACGCACACACATTTCTTTCTTACTCCTAGTCTCTTTATTCCTACACACATGCAATACATTATTTTTCTGTCTCACTTACGCATGTACTGTGCACACACAGATGGGGCTCCAGGCCTGTCTATCTAGGGGGACCAGACCATGTTAGTCCCAGACCATGTTAGCTTTAGAGCAAAGTCAGAATGTGACACTACTTACATAAACTGAGAGCTCCATCTCCCCTTCTGCTCATCTAAACTCCCACCGCACAAGGTCACACTGGAACTCATGAGCCACTCAATCAAGCAGCCCGATTTACCCTTCATCTGTCCAAAATCTGTTAAGTACATATTTTGACTATACATGGAGTAGGCAAAATTTCCTCCAGCAGAAGGAGGCTGAAAATGCCAGCATGTTGCTGTGGAGCTCAAAACTGTGTGTTATTGTGTGCTTATCACTCAGCTACTTGAACACGGTGGATTCGATCTGATTTGAAAGGCACTGCTCATGCAGTATGTTAAACAATCACGTTTGACACCAAAGAAACTGAGAAAAAGATGAAAAAAACATGCAGCTAACATTTACTGCAGTTGTATAGATCTCCTTGCTTGCAGATGTAATGACTTCTAAACAACAGGGTGCTGTTTAAATCTTGGAGTTTAAAGCGCTACTATGTTCATTTTGAAAGGAGAAACAACACAATCTTTCTCTTACTGATGAAAAGCTGAATTCCTAAGCAATAAAACACACTCTTGCCCAGTTCCATACACTAAGTGGTTTTGCTGCTGGTTGTTGTTTTGCTGCAAGAAATTTAAGCTACTGGTGTGACTGGTAGCTTATGGTGGTTATGTTATCAAACCATTGCTGTGTAACGGATATTGCTGAGTAGTGACTTTTCTATATTTGTGCATTTCAAAGCAAAATAAGAAATTAATACACTGACTTTACCTGGAGACGTGTTTTTTTGTTTCCTGTTTATGACTTTCTGCACTCATTCTTTGTCATGTCACCTAATGAGGATGTCTTTCAAGCAAATTACTCAAGAAAAGCTCGGGAAATTCATGGGGCATTAATGAGCCATTATACTGTGTCAGCTACTTGTGGACAACTTTTAAAACTAAACAATTTGGTTTGGTTTACCTTAAATAACTTGATGTCGACAGGAAGAATATATATTGCTACTGTAAATCACTCTAATTGCTTCAATTAATCAAAAGTATTTCTATAAACCATAGAGAAGCACAAACATTACAGTCGACTGGAGAATTTTTTTGTTTATTTTTGCCTCTGAAAGACACTGTGCATACAGTAGATAGATTTGCAAAACTCCTAATATTGCTGCTTTGTCAAAATAATACATTTGTACAGTTCTAATTGACTAGCAAAAAACTGTACTGACTATTCCCTAAGATTGGTGAGGATGTTATCTTATGTTCTCTTTCTCTACAACTAAGAGCTGAAAGCTTTTTAAGACCCAAGTAGTTTTAAATTACCTCTAACATTGCCACAGAGAGATAAGATGTTTAAAATGGTGTAGAAAACCACAGCCACAGCATTAGGTTGTGGAATGCAATACGGCTATTTCTGTCACAACCAGAAGAAGCCAAATAATACCACCTGCATTTTATCACAATCCTTGATAAAGTAATTATTTGGTCTACATTTTGACTATAGTGATTAATTTGGTCTACATTTTAACTATAGTGATTAATAACGTGGATGGATGGATGGACAGATGGATGGGGGGGGTAGATTAATTATAGCAGCAGTGATTCATTTACCAAATGGAATAAACTGGCAAACCAAACCTGTGTTAATGCTGCATACTACATTTACTGCAAACTTATTATAATATTTACTTGTCTCAGTACTTGTCTCAACTTTGATTATTTTGTTATAAAACATTAAACAGCATTATACTAATGGAGTGTATGGTGAGAGAGCGAGAGAGAGATGATAGCTTAAAAGCCCACTTTAATACATCACTTATCAGTGCCCATGTTTTGTACATGTCTATGACTGTCTTGATCACTTATAAAACCACTTACATTTACACAGCAGCATAACACTGGGCGATGGAAATGCGTTTCATGTGTATGTGTGTGTGTGCATATGCGTGTGTGTATAATAGGCTCTCCACTAAGTCTTGCTAAGCCTGAGAGAATTGAGAGCTGAGACTTTTGGATAAATCACTCTACATCACAATATAAATGCTTAGGGAGCAGGCCGAGAGAATGGGACACGATGTACTAGATGAAATCTCCCAGTGTTTAGGCCTTCATGGAAAAAAAAAAAACATATGTGATATTAAATATTGAGAGAGCCCATTACCTTAAATTACAGTGAGATTAGCACAGAGCTTACAGCCCTGCAGCTTTATAAGCTCATATAATTTATATGATGAACCCGCTGCCATAAAGCCTTTGAAGCTCAGTGAATGCTCCAGTTTTAGGATGAATATGTAATTCTTGAACATATATAGGTGTCATTTGTGGAACTTAAATGGTGTATTAAAAGAATCAAGACTTTCAGTGCTGATAATACTGTAAGTAGCTCTCGTTTCAATATAATTCTAAGAAGCATCAAGGTTAAAGGTCATCAATTTCATGATGTAGCAAAAAGAAAACTCCATAGCCAAGGTGGCAAATCCTAGCAAGCCCCAGAGCACTGAAGTCTGTTTTATATGTGAAAACCTATTTCCTCAGTCTGTATATTGTATGTGGTCTGTGTCAACTGAGGCATTTCTACACTATTTTATATTGCTTGGTGGACATATTGTTAAATTTTAATTGTCCCGATTAAATTTAAATGGCATGTGTATATGCTAGCTCATCTGTGTTCCTCTGACTGATGACAGTTCTGTGTGCAGACTTCAATTATCTTCTGACAATAACACAGTAATTGATTTATTCCTGTGACAGGATGTGTTTTTTATATGTTGGCATTGTGGACAGGGCTTTTGTTTTGTATTGGACTGGTTTTAGCTGTGCACCTAAGTGTAATTAATGTGTGTGAATTCGGTGCCAGAGCAGATCAGATCAGTTCAGTTCACCTTGTTTTGAAAGACTCTTGGAGATCGAAACATTCAGTAAAGAGAAAAGTTCAAGTTAAAGTTTTTTTATAGAGGTCACCATGAAAACTAACATTGATGGAGCTGCATTTATCAAACAAAGATAGACAAGGAAAGTGACCAGGAGAATTTCAATGCTCCCTCGACCATGACCAAGTCCAAAGTTTAGCTTCATTGTGACCAGTGTGTTAACGTCATTGAAACACTGAAGCAACACAGCATTTCCATGAAGATTTAAGCAGTAAACTTTGTAAGCAGCAGCTATACAGTAGCTAACCCTTACGGCATAAGAAAAAAAACAATAATTTTTCTTCAATAGAATTCTTAACCACTAAATTGTGAAATGAACCCTATACAGTACACATTTTTGTTTATGGTGCACAAGTTAACAAAAGTTGGGCAGTCTTGATGGAGCAATATTTTATGATAAAGGCATTAGTTTAGAGGCTGTTGAATATTGTCCACATTTGACTTGTTTTGCATTTATTACATTTATTTACCTTTCTCCTAATTTGTATTGACCATCTCCCTATGTGCTGCAGTCCATGGGTGCATCCCAAGTCCCTTAAATTGCATCCACGTTTCCCTCACTTGCGTCTTTTCCTTGCGCCTTAGTCCCTCCCACCGTGGATGTAAGTAGAGATGCAAGGAAACCAAGTGAGGAGAGAGGAAACGAGGAAATTTGTTTTAAGAGATATGAGACGTCCTCTCCTCTGAAGCGTCATGTGAAGCGACGTCCGTTTCTGATGTCGGCTTTAACAGCTGTAGAAACCATTTCTACTCGCAGAATGCGTTTACTATTTATTGATCATTTCCATCTGTATTTTTTGATAATCCTGATAGTGAATTCATCATTCAATAACCCAGAATATGATCAGGATGTCTTCTGAACACTGGAAAATATGTATTTGGCTAAATGTTTCAGGGCAAATGGAAATGATGTAATTCATATCAAACCCGACACTCAGGAATTTTCAGCCTCACATGTGACTGAATGGAAATGACAATAAATTATGTAAAATATAAATGTGTTTAACTGTTATTATGGATAAAGTTAAAGTCAGGAAGAGTCTGTCTGTCAGCAAGAAAGAGTTTAATGGAGGAAATAACATCATGAAAAAAAACTCTCTAATAAATGAAGAAAGTTGTTTATGGCTCTTTTTATGGCTCAGACTGACAATTAACAGATTTTTAACTATATGATGAATATATAAATAAACATAAAACTTGGGAATGATACACTTAAATTTAATCTGTAATCTGTCTCCACTTCGGTATGAAACTGCAGTGATGTATCAGATCAGTCTGATCAGCTGCAGTGTCCAATCAATAACTGATATCCAATAAGGGGGCGTGTCGGCCGGTAAAAGACTTCCATGAAGGCTTCTCTCATGTTTCCTCGCTCCTCAGAGATCCCTCCTCACTCCTCGCTCCTCGCTCCTCCAAGCAAAATAAGAGACTTGGGACGCTTGTCAAAATGGCGCATCAGGAACAACTTCCGGTTCAGGTGAGGAGCGAGGAGCAAGGAGCCATAAAATAAGAGACTTGAGGCGTACCCCATGTCTCCGCTAGCTCTCTCTATTGGCCTTGGGATGTTGTTGACAGGCTTCTGTTGACTGATACACATCACCAGCTGCTTCTTTTCACAAGTCAGTGAGGAGCATTAAGAGAAGGGCGGAACACACATCAAGGTCCAAACTAACATTGTAGGTTCAGTAAGTCCCTATACCCCCTACAAAAAGTGCAGCATAATTTCTTCATTTTTACAAATTTCAAAGTATTGAAATTGTGCTTCTTTTTTGCATCATTACAGCGCTGTGTGACTTGCTCCATTAAAAAGTGACTTGTTGTTGCCTTTAGCTGTATTTTAAATGGCCCCAAGTCTTCAGGAGTCCACTGTTTGCATCCATAAATGGACATAAATTGTTAGGTGTTTCATATTTATTTTCTTTTGGGTTGAATTACTGCTGCTCTGAGCAATTTGGTTGCAAAACAGCTCAGCTAACTATTATTTACACACCATGCCGGTTGTCATATTAATGTGGCACACTCTGAGGAAGAACTTTACATAAATTGATGGGTATTGCTGTTCATCTGCTATAATCAAGAGACTATAGCAGGCTCTGCTCCCCATGGGGTGAAATGTGTGTTTTAACTTAATACTGAACAGTGACAGTAGCTGCCAAACCACAAATTTCTCTGGTGCAGAACATCTCTTGATTCCCAAAACAACATCCAGACAAGCAGCTTCAGGCTCATTCATAATGACTACAAGTCTGGACAAGCTTGCTGTATAGTTAGGTCTGTGACAGAAATGAGAAGCTTCTACAAGTGTTTCTACAGTACAGCTGTTAACACAGACAGGGATGGTAATAAAATGACCTGTTCCTGCAGACATCAGTCTCATTGCAACAATTGTCATTCCAGAAACTTTCACAACCATGTGTTATGACCTGGCTCTTTGGACACAACAAATAGGAGACACACTATAATAAAGTTTAACAAGATAAACTGAATTTAACCAAATTAAATAAACAACTAAATATTTACAGTATGGAGTGTGGAAATAAGTGGTATCAGTAGCATATGTGATGCATGAGTGGAGAATGTGTGTGTGTGTGTGTGTGTGTGTGTGTGTGTGTGTGTGTGTGTGTGTGTGTGTGTGTGTGTGTGTAAGTGTTGTAAAGTGCATTAAAGCAAAGCAAAGAACTAAAGCAGCTGAGCTACACTGCAGCCAGGCTTAAATAACCTGGGAACACACCGGGCCCTCAGGTGCTCCAGATTACACTAACAAACCACCTGCAGGGTGAACAGAGAAACAGGTGAACCACACAGCAACAAAAGATGACAAAGCAGGGGCCTTCACACATGATAATACTACTAGAGGTGTTCAGAGACAAAGGATGGGACAGGTTAGAGGGGAAGCGAGAAGTCATCCAGTTGCTGCTATAGAAAAAAAGAAACTTATAGGAGTGGAAGAAGTGGAAGGGAGAAAAGTAAAAAGGAGATTGAAGTGAGAAGAGAGAGAGAGACGGAGAGAGAGAGAGAGAGAGAAAGAATCAGAATTGACAGTGGGACGTGCTGACAGTTGCAGCCTGTCATCATACACCAAGGGATTTTGATTTTGGTTTGTGCATGTGTGTGTGTGTGTGTGTGTGCACACGAGTGTGATATTTGAATATGCACTGCCAGCTATCACATTGAGTGAAGGCACATGTGACATCTTTCTCTCTCTGCCTCGCTCTCTCTCTCTCTCTAAGACAGACTGCTCAGAGGAGCAGGAAATGTCATTGCTGCCTAGCAACCACATGGTAGCCTGTGGGGCTATGGCAATATGACTCTTTTTTTCTATTTTTCTATGCCAAATTTCACACTTTCCCTTCATTCAAATGCATGGCCAAACCATTACGATGGGCTAGACACAAGCTTGTGAATGGCTTTCTGACAGATCAATGTGTGTGTGTGTGCACATGCTTACTATTCAACTATTCTGACTGGCTACAAACATGCCAAGAAAAATGTTAGTTATCCTGTAGCTATACTGCACAGTATGGCTAAACAGACTGGTGTGCATCCATGTTAGTGTGTGAAACTGTTGTTTTAATAATAATGTATTCAGCTTCTCTTCCACATAGTACTGGGCTTCCCAAATTTTGTTGGTCACATCTATGTGTGCAAAGTTTGAGTTTCATGGAAATAGGACCTCTCGTGTAATGCATAGACACAATGTGTGTCTAAAACCGCAAGAAGAGTGCTTTATGCATTCACACAAATTCATAAGCAAATATGTCCCATCTACAAGATGGCAACTGACAATATTGAGTCTTTGGACATATTCAGTAAACATAACCTAAATTCAACATGAATTATGCAGCACAAGAGGTTAAGTTCCTGCCCCCTTACAGATATGAATCCAGTGTCTGCTTTGTCACAGTCTTTTTTTTTTTAGCCAAGGTGTAAGGTCATGATTTTCACTGCAAAGGCTTTTCCATCTGCACCTACTCAGACACGCACATACTCAGCACCATATGAACTTTACAACAACTCTCCATTTATGCAAGCACATTGCTTCTCCAGACAACGACTCACATACATAAATAAAACATAAGTATAAAGCATGCAAGCAGGGTCACAAGGTTCTACTGCTGTTCAAGTGAATATTACAGTGGCCATCTAAACCACTCAGAGTGGTTGTTGGTGCCAGACCAACAATCAACTCTTCTGGGATTTTCAAGCGCTGCACTGTCTAGAGTGAAAAGTGTGCATGGAAAGTGTATATTTGTATTTAAGTTCAAGTTCAACTGCAGTCCAAGGAAACAGGGTGACCTCCAGCATTAAATTTATCAGCTCAGTACACAATGCTCATCTCAAATGATGTACAGCAGCAGAAACTATGTTTTGAGGAATCCCAGTGCCTGTTAAAACTCCAAAACCCTTCAACCTTCACTAGCTATTGATATGGTAATTTTGGTTGTAGTGATTAATTTAATTATTAATCAGAATTCTAAGTTGATGTTTAGAATATTTGATGAAACTAAATTGATTGATTGGCTATTGATTTTCCCTTTTCAAATAATGATGACCCGAGGTGAATTTAACACAAGGTAAATTCTATTATTTAATATGAACATTATTATTTCTTATAGCCTTTTGAGTTGATGCATCTACAGAAGTATAATATTTTTGAGTTCAGAATTATAAATGGATTCTTGTTCAACACATTCAGTTGCTACAGATGGCATACATGGGTGAGACCGCAAAAATCATCATTAACTGCCAATACTGGGTCACCACAAGCTGCCAAAACTGCTTTAGTGCACCTTGGAACACCAAACGATATTCACTAATTTGTTGTTTTGATTATGGTGGCAAAAAGGTTCCCATATGTGTTTAATAAGGTATAAATCTGGTGACTGCGAAGGTCATAACGTATAATTAACATAATTTCCATACTCATAAACCCATTCACTGATCCCTATATCAGCAAAAATTCTGTAATAACCTTTCAGCATGTTGTTATTCAAGTGGTCTGAGAGAAAACTAGACTTCTGCACCTTTTCTTGGCTCTATAATCAGGCTTTAGAAAATCTAGCCTGTGATGGGAGATTTAAGCCAATCACAGGTCATTTCAGAGAGCAGGCATTCCTACTGGCTGTTCAGAGATGGAGAGAACTTCGCGATTGCATTGGCCTCTAGTTGGATTCCAAGCTTTTCATTCTTCTCCTGGACAGGAAAGCTGCTAACTTCATTTTCCTGTAATGTCTAAATGTGTTGTTTACCTCTGGTAAAGATCAGTGCACAGCAGAAACTTCCCAAAACTTTTCAGTGGGCTCACGCAGGGCTGTGTGCAGTTACACTCACAGTGTGTTTACGGCAGCAAGCGGCAAGTTTAGCAACATCACTCTCTTTTTATTTCTGGTAATGAATAGAATCAACCAGTCACATCTACACCAAGTAAACTCAGGCACAAGCCCCCTGGTCTGCTGTCATTGTCAAGTATGAGAGCAGAATCGATTCATGATCGGTGAGTTCTATTTTTTCATGTCTACCGGTTGAATGTGTTTCAGTATCCACTAATTAGGCGCTTTTCCCCTGGGACTCTGGTTGTCGGTCACTGTTACACATTGATCTAGCCACAATCAGGACTAAGTTTTATTCCTCATCAGACATGTTTTAAAAAAGTAAGTTTCAGTTTTTATGAGAGAAAACTCCACCTCTGGTAAAGACAGGTACACAGCCGCTTCATGAAACTTTTCAGTGGGCTCATGCAGGGCTGTGTGCCATGTGATGGAGGAGACAGAACCAACCTGAGCTGCACAGACCACCTGCACCTAAAAAACCTCTGTAAATATGACACATATACCTGGACATTCTGCTAGTCACAGAGAACATGCAGATTGAAAGTAAAAACAGGACAGCTGTTTAATTGAAAGGTATGCAATGTTTTTAATAGCAATGATAGCACGTCTGTAAGTGTAATTTCCCCGCCTGTTTACAAACTGTGCTCGCCACATCAGCTGTGAAAAGACTCATGCCAGCCTATCATGGAGTGGAGTTTTCTATACAGCTGTACTATTTCTACTATAGATGTGATGTCAGCCCTGAATTGATGTATTGCATCTTAGCATACACTGTACAATATAACGCGTTTCAGCATATGCAGATGTTCCACTGCAACAACTGGGAACAATGTTGGTTTGGTTCAAGTCTTACTATTGCAGATATTGGAGTTTATTGATTCTTATTATTCATTGATATTACTGTTGCATTACTTTTTGAACTGTCTTCCTTATTTTGCCCAAATTGTCTGCATGATTTAAGTCATTGTGGACCGGTGTTTTGCACCTTGACACCTGCCACCATGGACCATTGCCAGAGAACCACAGCAACATCTGGACTGAGCAAGACTGCGCACAGGATCCTGATCTGTGGCTGAGGGATGTGGGAAAATTTTTGCCTTTCAAGTAAGTAATAGTTTTTAGTAATAAAGTGTGTGTTTACAATCACATGGATCACTTTGGATTTATCAGGTGAAGAAATAAGAATGTATTGTATCCTTCGTCTATCAGAGAAAATCTGTTTAAAGTGTTTTATAATTTGTACTACATGTAGATTAACTGCAGAACTGGAGTCATTTCACAACCACATCTTGATGTACACTTCCAAGAGGTTCTAGGCACACCTGTGTATGAAGCCAAGCCTGCAGGCCTGGATTATAACCATAATGTCCACAGGCCAGCAGTGAAAAATAGGGATGGCATTTGGTGAATGTTAAACCCATTTACCTTACTAAACCACTGACTTACATGTATTTATAATTACAATTACAAATACAACTACTACAAAAACTACTACAAATCAAAAGTGTCATCATGTACAAATTGTTGTGTTGTGTTTTATCTTTTATTTTTTTCTGTACATATGTCTTGAACAAAAAGTCCTGGAGATGGAGCTTATATGCTGTTGCAATTCCAAAGGACTACAGTTACATGTCAGACCTGTAGAGTGCCATCATGAGAAGATGGCTGGCTGATGACAAGGGGATGCCCAGAAAGAGAGTGATGCATCCCATGGACCCGTGACAGCTTGGGTTTGTCTCTGGAGTTCCAGGTTTGACCACAGAGCAGCTCCTGGAGCATCAAGTCAGCAGGAGACTTGGAACAGGTAAACTGACATACTTTACTGGAGCAACACAACTAAACAAACCGGCTGGGCACCTAAACCAGACTCTAGAAGCTGCACTTTAATTACCACTTTAACTTTTACCAGAATGATCTGAATAGAAAAATTTCCTTCATGCAGAAAACATGAAACTAAGATTCTGCCTCTTGTTTGCCTAAACTGAAAACTAATATTTCTGTAAAAGAATCAAAAATCCAAAAATAATTTGGAAATTATACACATAGTTACAAGTTTTAAGCAGTGCAATGTGATACAAACCAATTCAATGCAAAACAGCTTTTAAAGCTTCAAGACTCCAGTTCTGGCTGACCCTGTGAGAGCTCATGATTAAGTTCTGGGTTATTTGAGTGCTGTAATGATGTTGTATCGCACTGCAGTGCCTTTTTCAGTGATGTCAGAAAAAACAAGGTAGAGTACGTGTTGTTTTTAGACAAAACAAGTATTATGAAACATTAGATAACTGTTTTAAACAAATTAGGACATCACGAAGACAGGTGCAATCTTTTATTACAATGCAGTGCAAAACAAAGTGAAAACAAATTAGTCAAAATTACAAGCCTGGAAGAAATAAACATAAATCCAAAGACAAATGTTCATAATGCTGTTTCCACTATGAAACTGCATGTGTCTGTTGGTGTGTCCCTACACCTCTGGCAGATACACCACTGTGGTTGTGGTGGGATGGTAAGTGGATTAGGTGCCTGTTTGTCTCCATTCCTAATGGCAAGGACATCACAAATGATAGGTCAGGCAGGTCTGCAGGACTTAGTGACAGCTGTCCAGGTTTTTAATAATGGTCTATTGGAAAAGTATGAAAATACAACTCTATAAGGTGACTTTCTCCAGAAAAACAAATTAATCTGCCAGATAGCTTCTAGTAAATAACAACTGAGTTACTTGAATAAACAACACCAATAGTAATTGCCATAAATAAGTTTGGTTGCCAATGTATCATGTCCACCTAACTAATGCAGTCTAATAACAGTCCTGCAGTAAATCATCACTCCATGAAGGTTATAATATTCAGTTTTTGTTGTCACTGTTTTCAGAGGCATTATTTCAACTGTATGATCATTTTGGAGGCTGTAGTTTGTGGTAGAGGTGTTTTCTGTTATTTAGCCTCACCTCATTCATATAATGGGGTGGATACAAGATTAGAAATCCCTGTCAGTATAGTACAATGCATTTCAACAGTAGTGCAATCCGGAGCCTAAAAAATGATCATAGATTTGAAACAACACTGAAAAGGTTTAAACAGAAACTGAAAATGAACACCTTCGTAAATGGAGGATTTGTTTATAGGGCTGTTGTACCAGACTGCATTAGTTTTAGCTCAGTGACCTAATACACTGGTAGCAGAGTGTCTAACTTTATTAGATGTTAGATGTACCTGTTCATACTGAAGCCTTTCAGCTTGCAAATGCTGCAAGTGACCCAGGCCCTTAGGGATCCACACCAGCTCCACAGCTTGTTATATACTGCATACTATTATACTAGCCATTTAGTGACATAACTGAGCAATGAAATGAAATGTAGCAACTTATATTAGTCTATCTTACTGGCAACATAGATTGCATTGCCTCACTGTAATGCTAAACTAACGCTAACTAGTTTGTTCAAAATGTAGGCTCCACAACAATCTGTCATTTCATACTGTGGAAACTGTTTGTAAAATGTATGTAGTTCTTACCTGTGAGTATGATGTTGTGTATGAACGCTGTAAAATTCAACAGAAGAGCTCCCTTACTTCCAGTCCCCGGAGAGAAATCAATACAGTGGCTATGCCCATTCAAAAAAATGTAGGTGAAGGGTGGGGCAAAGCTATGGAGCAGAAACAGGGAGGGGAGGGAAGAGCAAAGCTGCTTCCATAGGAGTCTCATGCACCAGCTAGCTTGATTTCCATAAATTGTCAACCCCAGCTTTAACAGTGTAAAAAAAGAAAAAAAAAAAAAGCAGATGTGGTGATATAAACAGCATATGAACAACCACATGCAACATTATACTGTTCAGTGGATTGTGACCGAAACATGTGGTGACACCAAAATTCACCACATCTCAGGGCAATAGAACACCATTAGTATGGAGTGCAGTGGCATATCCACGGTGTCATTGTGCCATTGAGAAATCGTCAGGAACAGTCTGACACTTTTGAGCCTGGGCATAAAAAAAATCCTTTTGAACCCTCCCTAACACCTTGTTCAATCCTTGGTTTAGCTGTTTTTGGTCGAAGAGGTTGTACTTGGTGCTACTTACTTGTAACTACAATAGTTACAACACACACACACATACACATTACTTTCCAATCAACCCTCACCCTGCTTCTGTTTCTCTTATAGTTTTGTTTTTTTTCAGAGCTGAATTGATTGTGTTTTGGACAATATATTTCTCACTAAGCCCTTGAAAAAGTTTTTCAACATATCATCCAATTAAGAAGTTTACACCCTTGCCTTAAAAACAAGGTTCATTAAAGCATATTGCTTCTCTTGTCATGCGGGGAACCACAAGGGATAGGTCCATGACCTATTTTGGGTCTAGATCTTGAAGTGGTGAAAATCCCTTATTTCTGTGTGGTAAAAATTCAGGCTGAACTGTTCTTTCTTTCCTGTGGGGCTCTCAGGACAACATAAAGCACCACAGAGATACTGGGAAATAGAGCAGAACCGGCAAAATTAGATCTTTCTCCAGGCTCCACCATAACTGGCTCCTTCCTTAAGAGCATAGAGTGAGTAATACAGAACAAATGAAAGGGTGACAAGCAGAAAAACAGACAGACAGAAAGAGGGAGAAAAAACAAGAAACTGAGAGACAGAAGTGGTGAAAGTCACACAGCCATTTGTATCCGGTAACAAGGGAGTTTGTGTGTTTGGGTTTTACACACACTGTAAAAAATATCAGCATGACTGACATTTATTTTCTGGTCACTTGAATGATGTCTGTGCAACTTTCCATATATTGTGACTGGGCATGTAATCCAGCAGTGGTAAATGCTGTTTGTGAGTATCTGTGACAACATGGCGAGACAGGAGATCATCATGGAGTAACAGCTGGCTACCAACCACCTTCTTTGCTCGTCTCATCTCTCTCTCTCCCTGCCGCCTTCTCTGTCTCCCTGCCTTCCTTTTCTTTTCTCTCAGGCTGTCTTTGCTGTCTGCCTCTCTTCACGTCCTCCTGCCCACAGCCTCTCTGTGTCTCTTGTGCTTTCTTTAAAACAGTTGGTGGTGTGAGCTAGGGCCAGCAAGAGAAATCTATAACCCTCCCTTCTCCTTTCTTCTTATATTTGCCACTTAAACGCATACTTGTGATGCAGGTCATTGCTACGCTACTGCAATCAAAAGGAAAAGGAATCAGAACTGAGTTTGAAAAATGACTATTCATGAACTCAGAACGAGTTTCATTGACTCTTGTGTCATGGAAATTGCTCAGCACACCTGATAAATTTTGCATATTAAAAAAAAATGTTAAGGGAATGGGCAGCATAGTCGGATGGACTGCTGAATTAATGGACGGATGGCTGAATAGATGGATCAATGGGGAGCAAAAGGCGCAGACTGTGCCTGCTTTAATCCCAAAGCACAATCCCACTGTCTTCTTTCTCTCCCTCTCCACCCTCCGTCTGGTTCATCCCTCCATCCGTTCCACCTGTTATGGCTATTTTGTGTACGTGTGTTTTTGTGCGAGTGTGTGTGCGTGCATTAATCCTGTGTTCATCACATTCTCTGACACACTAATCTTAGTGCTAGTGTAGCAAGGACTAATCCATATGAAGCCCTGCAGGGATTCTACTACAGATCATAGCACTTGTGAATATGAAGTATGCCATTTGGGTGTAGATTTCATCATTTTTATCGTTCTTATATGTTTTTTGGCATAGCGGAAGCACATAGAGTATGAAGGTAAATATGTTGTGAAATACGAGAGCTTGTAGATGTGAGAATTTATGGAACGGAAATCTGAAATCTGAATCTTTAAAATATTCACACATGCGCTGAATTTGAAGTCAGAAAAAAAAAAAGCTTGTAGAAAAAATGTGAACTTGTACGTTGAAATTTTCACTCAGAAAATATTCACACATCCGTGTTCTGAATGTTAAGTCACAGAAAAAATATTCACAATTGTGTAGATTGATATTTAGATAAATACAATGACAGCTGCAATCTTGTAATTCAACATTTACTTTTTTTTTTTAACTTGAGTCCATTTTCCAATACAACCACAACTCTCGAATCGGTCACTGCAACTTCACAAATGTGCTCTCTATAGTTTGAGAGCCATATATAATGTTTTTCCCATATTGCCCAGTACGAAAAAGCTAAATACGCTAGCCTATGTTGCTAATGTTCGCCTTGTTATGCAGTGTGTCCATGCTTCATAAACACTTGCAGATGCAGCTGCTGCACAGATTGAAAAAAAACAGTCACATTGTAGAAGTTAGACTATGACTGTAAAGTTGATTAGTTGAGAAGCCCCCTCCCTGGTGTGGGTAAATGCATATTGTGAATCAGGAGGAATTGGTGCTATGACTGTTTCTGTGTAGATGCTGTAGCAGCTTAGCGATGTATGATCTGTTGAATTAAAATCCCTCTTTTCCCTCACATATGTCCTGTAGTGATGCTGTGGTCATCATGTGCCCTGGCTGTGCAGCTGCTCCCTGCAGATCCTCAGCAGTCCCCTGCAACACACACTCAGCATTTTACATCTGTCTTTATAAACATGTTTCATGTTTATAAACAAGTTCGTCCATCATTTAGCCGGTAACCAATGTATTGAACGTTCTCACATCAAGTCTACAAGCTCTCGCATTTTGCAACAAATTTACCTTCATAATAGAGACACATGGCTGTTGATTTCTATGAGATGACTGTTGGGGATTTTTGAGTCATGAGTACTGATCAGTTCCTTACAGTTATCTGTTAATTTTTTATATTTGACCATTTTCTGCAAATTGCACAAAAACAACTTTATTTTACAAAATTAGTTCTCAACTGCTTAAAAAAATGGACGATGAACAATTCAAGGCTCCCGCAGGGCATCAGGTCAATACTTTGACAAAGCAGCTGTGGTGGCTTTTGTGTGCTGCTAGCAGTGTGGTAGAGGCAGGTTATACTGAATCTATGCTTGGTGCCACCAGCCAGCTGGCTTAACACTACTGCTACTTTACAGAGGCCACAGTAATAAGGTGTCTGAGCCAACAGGCAGACCTAGCTCACAGCAGTCACACTGACTAACACACACAGAGGTGAGCAGCCTTTCTGGAGCCAGATGGTGACACAGAGCAGCTATTTATAGCCTCTCTGAGCGGAAAAAGTGGAAAGAAAAGACAGTTAAAGAAAGGAGCAATAAGAGCAGCAGAGCCTTGTGTCTGTCTCAATGACGTGTGTCTATCTGCAATATCGATCCGCCAGTTTAATATGCTGTGTTTGAAAACTCTGGCAGTTCTGACACTGTCTTTTCAGTTAATGAAGAGACCAACTGAACCTCTGTCACATTCAGATCAGGTTGCTGCAGTCAAAAATGTACCATTTTATCAGCTGTGCAGTGACTATGCCAAATTCTGAAAGCCTAATATGTGAAAATGAATGTCAGTGTTCCCTAAATAAGCCAGTACACAGTATTTGTTTTGTGTTCATTTAAATGTGACTTTGAGTTTGAATCACGCAGAGTCTGATAATGACTACAAATTCAATGGGCCATTTTGCTCATAGTACCCCATTTCAGGGTGCCAAAAGTACTTAGAAGGATTAAGATAATATTCAGTAAAGCAGTCATTTTTTTTTATTTTGTCGTTAGAAATTCTGGCCATGCAGTGACTCATCTGAAACCTATTAACAGAACACATTAAGGCCTATCATATTTTGTTTTTATGCCTGTTTTGCTCCCTCTTATTTGCATTTATATTTATTATAAGAGGTTTTTTTTTTTTAATTAATGAAATGAGGTGAACGCATTTTTTAATGCTACTGAAACTGACCGCCTGTGTGATGCCTGATCCAACATATTGCAATTTAAGATAAACCATTACAAAAGTATATGCATTCTCATATTATTTCTTTTGTTCCATAGTTTCGTTATATAGATAGTGCCCAACGTGGCATAAAAAGCAGGCTATGATCCATACTGGGGGACAACATTTGTCAGTGAAAATAGAGATAGGCAGAAAGCAAAGGACAGACAGACATCTATTTTACAAACATATTCCCAGCAAACACAGGTCCTTCTAACACGTAATCTACTGCATGCAACTTGGTTAAAGACAATTTACAGACTTTGTTCATGGATGCCAGCTATCACTTTTTCCAAGTCACATTTTATTCAAAAATTAAAAGCTACAATATCCAACTTTTCTCTGTGACCCTGTGAGTCCATGTCTAAGTTCCTATTGGTACCTGAAAATGGCTGTTTAGTATATTGTGGGTGCACAAATGGGTGCAGCCAGTGGTGAGCTGTGATTGAGTCACGAGTCACAGGGACTAAAACAATGGTGGAAAGCGGCATCAAGTGAAAGAACAGCGAGGCATAATGTGTGACTGACAAGCCCTTCTCAGAAAGATGTGTGAACATCACCAGCACCTTTTCTGTTGCTGACTGCCTGCACTTTTTTTGTCATGTGCAATATATTCAGAAATTGTTCTTTCCATTGTTTGTTTGTTGCCCTACATTTTGGTATCATTCTAGTCTAGTAACAAACATCAACCAATTCAAGGCTGATCCATGTATCATAACAGACCTTAGTGATAATCTAACTGCAGTTAGAACAATGCTTCTCAGCTGGAGGATTTCAAAGGAAACATATTGACAGTGATTACATGAGACAAACTCAAGTTCAGGTTTGATTCTTAATCCTTATCTTTCTTAGAGTTAACTAACCTTTTAGGATGAAAAACTGCAATAGGTATTGTAGTTATAGCTACTATACCCACTATTGTAGGTATATGAATGCTCTTTTATTCTCACTTAAGCTCTCCAACTGTATCCAACTAACTGGACAAATGTTTGAATTTACTCATGAAGCAAATGTCAAATGGTAAACTAAAATGATTTACTGTTTGCCCATCCCCAGGGAGTGGGGTGTGGTGACGGGATGCTCACCATTGCCATAAATATTAAATCGCCAGACAGCCTGTATGAAATGTTTTTGTCATTGAAATCCCATATGACCTAACAATACTTGCAGAATATTCAATAAGCCAGACTGCATGGTCCCAGCCGACCCAAACACCAGCATTCATTTTGTCAGGACTCATTCGTGTTCCCCAAGAAGCCACATCTATTCCTGGGAACTTTTTCGGTTCTGTAGAAAAGCCTTAATCTACTCCATTTCTCTTATGTCAATATGTAGGCAGCTATATAAACAGTAACTAGGTTATACCAAAGTAATATTGGTGACTGCAGACCCCAAACATAAAGAAAGAGTGGTAAGTCATGTCATACTTAAGTCTTGAACTGTCATGATTATTAAATTGTTACAATACGATTATGTAAGCACTTCTAAATATATTACATATACTCTGTTTGGTTCCAATATATAAATATTTAATGCCTCTAGGGGAATGCTGCAGGCCTAACAAGAAATTGAAAAGCCATGTGGCTAACAAAAACTCTCTGATGTAACTTATCTCTCTTGAAAAAAGACCATAAGTGTATCATCGTTTAAATAAAATATTTGATGTGCTCTCAGTTCATCAGTGTTGGTTTGCCTTTATTCCTCCAACTAAATCTAAGTTATTCATATGTCTGATGCTGAGAAAGGTCTGTTTACATTGTCATAATGTGTTTATTATTCATGTGAAGCATTAAACTCATCTACAGTGACAGACATTACTTTGCACCTCAAATATAACATCTGTCGTTGTGTTGTCACTCATGGTTCCCAGACTTTTTCTCTGCACCTGTATACTTCAAGCATGACAGGAACTAGTCGATCGATTAAGCTTTTACTAAAGTCCACTGGCAAGACACCCAGTGCAACATTTCCCTGGCTAAAAGCTTTGAAAATACACAATATATTCTTCAGCTTTGAGAGCAGGATCACTGAGTTGTGGTTTTTTATAGTGGCATAAAGATGCATCCATGACCAAGCTTTTAAAAATGTCTATCACTCAGGTTTCAGAGCAGGTATATTCAGCTTTTTAATGGAAGCTTTTTGTGCAGTATCCCTTGCTTCTGGAGGTTCCTCTACTTGGTGTGGTTTGATTATGTAATCATAAACAAGGTACATGATAAGTGACTACTGTTGCTCCTGTCCATATCAGAACTTACAACTGATCTTGCCAACAAGGCCATATCGCTCAATGGCACACTGCAAGCATCAGATTTGAAATGCCAACACCACAGAACCAACACAGATTTGTCATTTTGTATTAATTGCTGCATTAGTTGGATGTAATGAATGAATGAAAAGGAGAAATGTAGAGGATGAATATGAAACTGAAACTAAGACCGTCTGTGTCCACAGTAAATCTGTTGACTGTTTGATGGTTATTTATTTATGCTTTAAAATGTGACTGCCATGAAATAATCAGAATATAACATTTTATTTCTCTCAATCAGAGGTTTTCTTCTCACTACCGCTCGCTCTCCCTACTCGACCACTGCCGTGCTGTCTCTCTCTCTCGCTCGCCCGTGCTCAGCTGACTTGTGCTATTTCTCTCTTTTTCAGCTGCAGAGAAAACACTCCAAATTCGAAGCAAGGTCTGAGTAGACGCGTCCAGGCAGTTTGAGATGTGTCATGACGCTTCTAGTGCGTGTTCGGCCATTGAAAACAATAGGTGTACTTCAAAATACGCGCGTCAGACGCTCCCAGTGCGTTTAGGCCTTTACTGTCAGTAAGCTGCACTTTTGGAATTTTGGGCTGAAGGACTTGTTGCTTTGACAACAGTTCCAGAATTTTATGATTCAAAGAACCAAACAATCCAGATTTATGTCAAATCATCAACATTCTAATGTGGATAACTCAGTTGTCCACATACAGCGAACAGGGCCAGTGGTGGTGCATGGAAAGCTGGTAAGATATTTGTTTTATCTTATTACTCTCTGAGGCAGACACATATAAAGCCACAGTTCAGTTGTTTGAAATAGAAGGTGCAGAGGTACAACACTGGGGTCCAATATGTAGTCTACACATGCCTATACCACAAACAGTTACTAACCATCTTGCCATCACAGAGAACCTGTGTATGAATATTTCTCCACAAAACACACTGAAAATGAACACTTAGGAAAGCAGATAGGTGTAAGAATTTGGATCTAAATGGTAATATTTACATAAATGCAGCAAGATTATTCTGAGAGCTTGTATGATGACAAATAATTAGCCTTTCCTGTCGGCAAGATAGGAGAGGCAAATCAGTGTTATGGTGTATCTTGTTATTAATGATGTGATATGTGTATTTCTTTTTAATATTGTTACAATGTAATAATTTTAATCTTTATGATCCAGGGAAAGGGGCTGTGAAAATAAGAAAGATTATGCACTACTGAATGAATGACAGACATTACATAGCAGATTTATTAAGACACTTAACTGAGAAGCAGTGAGTCAAATCATTGCTACAACAGGTTGATTATTAATTGACAGTTAGTTACAGATTAAGTTAAGCACCAAAGTCCTCCGGAGAGTGGAGCTAGATAGATACAAATGGATTAAAGCTCTTGACAAGTTGGTGTACTGCTAGAGGACTCAATGCAGCTGCTTCCTCGGATTTGATACTTTTACAGGGTTTTGGTCTGCCAATGGTGGTTCCCAGCTAATTGTGAGGATTGCAGGTCTCTCGGGGTCTGGGATGGGCAGACTTCAATCTTGAAGATCACATTTTGGATGATAAATCCTGTATTTGATTTAGAATAACTAAACATAACGTTAAATATACCAAACAATGTGAAATTATCATGTTTGTATACCTTTCTTGGCTTAAGTTCTTGTTTGATGCTTATATGAGCGTACACTTCTGTAACTGGAACATAAACTTTGTTGTCTCCATTAGGGTTCAGTGTTGTCTCACTGTACTGCATGCTTCAGCATTTGAGGTTATGAGGGGTCCTCTAACTGGAAAACCAATCGTTACTGACTTGAATTGCATACGTGGGCTTAATGAATCAGGCACGAAACTTGTGATAGCTGCTCTTGGTAAGCTTGTGTACTCTAGTAATTAGTGCGCCTTAAAACAAATAGTGCCTATCTTTCTTGTTTTGGTGTTTTGGAAAAGTACCAATGTATCAGCACTGACAGCTAGACTATGGAGTGTGATTTTAGTGCCACGACAGCGTACAAGACCTCACCGATATGTAATATAGCATAATCTGTCACTATCCAGCAGCCAGAGTAAACCTTCTCCTACCCATTTTTTATCTTATGCCTTATAGCATTGTGACAGTGTGGATGGTTACCCTAGGGTGAGCTAGACTAGACCAATAAAATATCACTATAGCAGCTGCACTCAAATCTATTGTACAGACCCAATTACTACTAGACTAGAGGAGACAAAAGAATAAAGACAAGGGAGAGAGAGAAAAAAGTGATTAAAAAAGACAAAGAACAAGGTAAAAGCAAAGGACGAAGAAGAAAAAAAAAGGAAGACAGAAGGAGGAGAGGGATGAGTTGTTTATGAGCTTCCCAAGGAGAGGTCAGTTGTGGCCGGTAGACACTCGTTAATCTGTCATTACTCTCATCAGGCCTCTGGCATGACTACACTGGCACTGTGTGTGTGTGTTTGTGAGAGCAACGAGTCTGATTGGGGTTCTGGTCTCTGGCTGGGGAAAAGCTGAGTCACCATGGTGACCTGGAACCAAGGAGAAGAGCAAAGAGGAGAGAGGGCTTAGGAAGAAGAAGAGATAGTGGGATGAAGGAGGAGAAGTGAGAGGAAGTTAAAGGGGAGGGCACGTTAGAGAGGAGTATGCAGAGTAATGAAATAGTAACTCTATAGTAACTAATAGTAATAATAGTAATAGTAATAGTAATATAGTAACTAATAATAACAGCGTGAGGGCCGTTGTCTTCTGTTCGGCTGTTCTGTGAGCAAGTATAATGAGGTAGCCCTCTATCTGGCTGTTTATACATCTTTTTCACCTTTCTGTGTTCCCATCCCTCTTCTCTCAGACAGGAATACTAAGTCTTTCTCTTGCTCTTTCCAATCATCTCTGTCATAACTTCAATTTTTCTCCTGTCACCTTTATTTAACACAGGGAGGTCAAACTGGTTCATTAATGTGACTGTTCTTCACAGTAACAGCAGAAGCTTTGATTAAATCCTGAGAAAGCTTTCAAGCTCTTTTGGAAGTAGTCCCAGCATTGTTAGTGTACCAAAGCTTTTGAACTTTAAGAACACATTATCAACATCATAAACATGCTTTGCATTTGTCCTGTATTTTTACTAAATGTTCAGTATATTTTTGCTTATCCTGGGCTGTTCTCTATCTGCACTTGTGTCTTGTCAGAATCTATGTATACAGCTATAATGACTCATTTTGAAAGCATCAGTTATTTGATAAATTATTGCACAGGCTGTAGCACCATGTTATATGGACATTCAATGTATTTTACGCCAGCCAAAATGTTTTATAGTTTTAGTTATTGACACATGCGTATGAGTAATATCCTTATTCCACTTTTCTGACTGCATGCAAATGTGTAGTTTCACCCACTCACAGCTGCAATCTGATTGGTTAAAGTGTTCAAGCCAATTGTGATGGTGATCGATTCTATTACTAAGAATGATTAGCTGCCAACAAATGAAGCAAATAATCACCAAATGAGTAATGAGTTTCTTTTTAAATAATAAGCTTCATAAAGGCAGGATATTTGCGGGGGTATTTTTATTAGATTGCACAGGTGTTCCTATTTTTTATGACAGTTGTAACTTGAGCCATGTTTGTGGTAAACCTGTGGCAATTGAAAATAAACTGAAATGTGTGTGTATGACAAGGAGAAATTCGCTTCAAGTAATTTGTTCCCTTTTAAAACAAATCAGCTTGGGGGTTTTGGGCCAACACAAAAACTTCCGTTCAGTGAAGACACTCAAATTATTTTGAGCAGCACTGAAAATAATGCAGGATTTGAGTCTTATTGGCAACACTCAGAGATAAAAACATCTCTGACTAGCGTGATGCCAAAATAAATAACAATAGCCATTATCATTTCACAGCAGAAGACAGAAGCTCTAAAAGGAGGCTTCCTAAATTTTCTTTCAGCACATTATTATGCATAGTGAGCCTGTGCTGAAATGGCTGCAGCATGTTAAGAATATAAAGACATTCTGATGCTGATATCTATAACATCTAAATTCCTCCGGTATCCTGTCCACTATTAGATTTACTTTTCTCATGACAACTTGATCCTGACAACACAGTCTAATAGTGCTCCAATCCCACTGGAATCCTGCAGCACCCCTGGGATTCAGTCAGATGTTAGCCTCTCAGCGGTGCAAAGCCACTCTGACACCAGTTGCACAGTGTACAATAGATCAGTGCTGCATTTTTCAGGGGGTTTGTCACTTGGTTAGCAACAAAAGTTGTGCTGGCATTTTTTTTTTTTTTTTTTTTTTTAAGGAATGGGAAAGCTTTTGACATTGGAAGATGATATTTATGGAGTCAGGAGTATTGGACACAGTGAACATGCCAAAGACAAAATAAAAAAATAATCAAGAAAAAATATTCTTTTATACAATATACAGAGGAAATTCAATATGCGTACACAGCTGCCATTAATACTGATAAACTCCTATCAAAGTATAATATTACCTTGATGACACAATTGCAAGTGCTTTGACTGGTAGCATATCAAAAGTAGCTGCTGACCTGAACTGTAAAGATGCTTTTTTTCCCCCTAATATCTGACAGACATTTAAAACACCTGAGCAGACCAGGAGACAGACACACTCAGACAGTTCTGGACCCCTGAAAAACATTGCACCGCTGCCGACATTGACATGCCAGTCACTAGCTATAATTGATTTTCTTTTAAAGTGTAAAAAAGGTTTCAAACCCCTGTATTGACGTAACCTCCATCTAACAAGAGGAGCGAGTGTGTGAATGTGCGTGTGTTTGAGAGACAAATACAAAGTGAGAGACGCAGAAAGTGAGAGAAGATACTGTGTGTGCGTGTGCGTGTGTGTGTGAAAGAGAGAAAAAAAAGACTGACAGATATTGTGAATACATACAGAGAAGTGGACAGTGTGGGTTCCAGTAGAATAATGGGAGTTGATAGAGATCAATTGGTAAATTACATGCTGCACTGATTACCAATCCATAAAGTGGCTGCTCTTACACACAGCTGAAAAGAAGAAGGCCACACAAACTCTATCAGTGTGTGTTCATGTGTTGTGCAGGCGATCTGATATAGTCCACACACATACTGGTGTGAACAACCCCCCCCCCCCACACACACATAAACATACACACCAAGTGCAGTGAGAAATTAGTCACCGTGTGGTGCACTGTCAGCAACACTAAATTAGAAGACAACCAGACTTTTTCCATGCTGAAATGCAATACCTGAATTGGAAATAGGTTTTCTACATTCTCTCTGTTATTCATCAACACACATTTGATTTAATTTATGGAAGAGTTCCTGAGGCATATCTCATCCATTTCGGGCCTCCTAAAACATGTTTTCTTTTGTAGCCACTTTTTGTGCCTCTTCTAATTTGGTTTAATATATGACAACAACCAATGAGTGATTCAAGAAGGAAGACAGATAACAGAAAACCAGAGGCAATACTTTTTTTCCCCCCTTTTTCCCAGACGCTCTTAAGTTTTTAGGCTTTTCATTAAGATCTCACTGCAGCTTGACAAGGGGTGGTGAATACTCTTGTGTAATGCCACCTTACTAGATTTCCTCAAATTATAAATACACGCAATCTAATGTAACCCATGAGCTTTGATTATGTGTCATGCATTTTTTATCAACTTGAAAGCATAACGTTGTATTTGAAGTTCTCAAGTACAGTGTACATGAATAACACCAATTAGAGAGGCTGAACTGAAACACACTATTCTTTTTATCAATTTTTGGATAAGTACTAGTATGCAAAGATGGCTGAAACTCTCATTAACAAATACATGTTACACAATAAAATGATTATTTATACTTTCCAATAGCTAGTTGTGTCTGTGCACTTTAAAGTGTTTAACATTTAATTGTCTTTTAAATGCATAAAGCCTGCTGATAACCACTGGCAATTCGCTAATGCACAAAAGATTATTGCTCCTTTTGTAAAGAATGAGCAACTAAACCAAGCATTATCTTAAAAGTCTAGACTCCAGGTCATTGATTACATAATCATTATCAACAACTGTCAACATACCTATAAGATTTCAAGTTGTCTAATTAATAATATATGTGATGTGATGATAACAGTGGGGATCAAAAATCATTTGTTGTGTGCAGGCAGTTAGAATACACCCACAACATTTGTGCACACACACAAATACCCTTGGCGTCTCATTGACAGTTTACTGAATATCACTTTATCTTTCTACCACAATGAAATAATCATTGTCTGGTGCTGAAGATAAACCACTCTCCTTCCCTCAACTCCACATCAGGTCCATTTATCCATCCTGTGTCTCACCTGAAGCAAAGCGTTTGAGTTTACTTCGATGTGCAAAAAAATATTTGTAAAATAGGGGCCATAATGGTTCTGCCTAATATTCTAATATCCATAATCCCAAATGATATCCCCTATGATATAAATACAGACTATTGTATGTAACTCTTGTATGTGAACTGTGGTTTTAGAACCTTATTTGTTATTTATTAACTCATTTGTATTTTTTCTGCACAGTAAATATTGTCTTTTTATGGCTGCAGCATGGGTGAAGAGCCCAAGTGAAATTCTCCACTCAGTGGGAATATAAGGTTAATCTTGAATCTTGAACTAGGCTAATTGAAGCAGTCATGGGAACCAAAAACCAAGGTAAAATGAAAGATTAATCTAAAGAAAAAAATCATTCTTCATCACAAGATGTTAGAAATTGTTGGTCCCAAGAAAAGGTTGAAAAAACTGCTTTACTGATAGTGGTAAATAATCCATCTTCTGAATACCTTCATATTCAATATTTATAACCCTTGTAGCACACCTACAATTTAAATACAATTTGAATTCATGTGAAAGAAAAAATGTATTTTTTAGAGAACAGATGGGAAATACAAAATGTATTTTCCTTCCTTAAAAAGGACAAAGAAAATCTCTTTGGCATTAACTTTCAGCTAGGAGAAGACTGTATTTTACTCAATGCATTATGTATCCCCAGTTGAATTAGCCTAAATGTTAACTAAGAGGGACACAAAATGTAGTAAAAAAGAGATTCAAATGTGCACTGATGCCTCTTTTAAATACAGACCCAAGTTACCCGATTCCAGCATGAAAAGGAATTTAAAAAGGGCGAGAATAAAAGATGTTAACTTTGGTTCAAAGTGACATAAGTTTCTGTGATAATTTAAAACTCGGGGACTGGCATCAGAGAAAAACCACCATAAGGAGGATTTCACACGTGCATTTTCTTTGATCTTGAGTGGTATAGTTTATGGCCGTGAACATTATTCCTTAAAAGCTTCAACACACACAAGCCAGTGTGGGCTGTTGGGTGGATTTTCTATTTTATAAAAATGTAAATCCTTAACCAAAACATGACAGTATTCGGAAAGAATCACTTAAGTCTTTACAACTGTCCGATGTGAGAGGCTCAGCAGAATCGGCTCTGGAGTCCAATTTTCCACTGTGAAGTCTGTCCTAAGCCATTTGACCAAACTGTGTGTTCATCATCAGTTCCCTCATCAAACTTCTTAGCAATCATTTAATTACTCATTGTTCACTATGGATGATTCAAGATTAAGACAATTCAAATTATAATCCTTAAGATTTTCATTACACTGGATCAAACTGCATTTTTGATACTAGTTACAGCTGGCATTGTCAGCAATAGCCATTCAATAGATTTGCATTCTAATCCATTCTCCATGTAGTAGTTTTCATTCAAATTGCAGTATTCAAATTGCAATGTTAAAGTAAACCACAAATGCATGTGTCGGACATGATGCAGAAGACAATATTGGTGCTTGATTATCTTTAGTCTTTTATCAATGAATCCTCTCAGTGTACTGGTTGTTTGACTGTCCTGTAAAAGATTTATAGTTCTGTGTTAAGGGAGTCTATAAAAATGTAATGTCAGGGCTGTTATGGACTACAGTCAACTAAGGGTGTTTTTAAAAACTATAGTTTGTTGTCGAAATCAATAAATAAGCTGGTAAACTATGTTTTCCACTTGGTTCAGTTTCTCAGTTTCCTTTCACACAGAGAAAAATCTAAACAAACAAAAATGCAACACTACAAGCCCCATGAGAACGTTCCCTCTGGTGGATGGTCAGATGTGTCTGGGGCGGGAGCAAGAACATAAACACAGGAAGAAGGTTCTGAAGAAGGTCCTCTGGCCAAATACAATTTTCTTCCTTGTGTCAGTTAGGTCAGACCTAAATTAATTCTCTGGCTAGTTGCTAGCAAGTCTTAATTTCACTCATCCCCATCCCAGTATGCAAAGCACACCTGGCCACAGGAGCCATTTAGCTCAAACTCGCAGTAGTAGTTGGGTCGGATCGAGGTTGGATCATGCTCCCACCACAAATTAATCGCTCCAGAGTTCGTTTGGGACAAGGCCATACAGGCAGTACAATTGTGGTGTTCAGACCTGCCAAAACGGATCACACAAAGAGTCCAATTCCACCAGCTTAAAAGGCACAAGTCTGAAAACGCCCTTAGACTGCTTTTGTTTTCTTCTTCAAGTTTCTTATGCCAGTGGAGATAGTACTGGTAGCGAAGATAACATGCAGCAAGTTGAAAAAAAAGGCTCAGTAATCTTCTGTTTTTCAGAAACACATTTCTAGCAAAAAGCCACTGTTGTAAAATTGATGCCATTGTTTTAAAATATGATTTACGAGTGAGGTCAATACAGTTTCATTGTCAAAGGATTGCAGTGATTTTCATTACTTCATCATTTGATATCTCCATGAGGCCAAAGCAACAAAGGCACATTTTTTGTCACTGTCCAAGAGCTGTACTGGACTATAGATGTAACTGAGTGGCTCAATTAATTATAAAACACTGTTTAACATCAGAATATCTCTATCACAAGGCCAGCACACACAGTCATTGCCTGAATTCCTCTGAGCTGCATCGCCAACTGGCTGGTAACAGGTAGTTACAGTTAATAGCAACAATTGCTTGACAGCTCTTTGGCAACTAAAAGTTCAGACACCTGACAGAATATGCCCAAAGCTGTGTTGTGTGCATTTACATATAATGCTGTAAGAGGAACAGCTCTCATATTCAAAAAGTCAACTTTTCACGTTTTGCTCAAAACACACAACAGATGTTGAATAAATGATCCAGGATTTGGGAAATTTGCTCAACACAATACAAACTACAAACATGACAGCCACAGTTGTGGCACTTCTCGTGTGATAATCACGTTTATGAACTCTTGAACTATTGTGATACCTAACATTTTGAATAACTATACTTACTCACATTTTTATCCTGTTGTCAACTGGGTCATTACTTAAAAATTCAGATCACACTGCCTGAATCTCTATGCAGGGGATGTCAGTAAAGGTTAGATGAAGTTTTAGCTCTACAAAGGACACAGAATGATAAAACTGGATGTTAAGTAAAGTTCTGCAGAGAATAATTTCAGTCATCATAATTCCTCACTTATCTTTACATTAGCTTGTTTCAGTTTTTCACAGGATTATTATTGGATGGCACACTAAAACTTTATTGTAACAGCTGCCAGCTCGATGAGTTGGCAGCAAAGCACAACAGCTGGGACAAGGACCTCTACAGCTGCCACACACACACACACACACACAATGTCAAGCCTGTAAATGCTGGACGCCATTAAACAGGAGCTATAAAAGTCTGTGAGCACCGATAATACTGAGGATACCTTTAAACCTACACTGAACCTGAACACTAAAGTGAGTAAATCCAGACAAATCAGACCAATCACTGGTTTGTTTGAACACTGCAGCTTTTAATGGCTGCCATCTTGGCTCCACAGTCTTACCCTATGGCTGTTGCTGAGTAATTTGTGCTTCCCTATAACCTGATTTATGGAGTGCTTGGCACATCAACGGCAAACAGAGCCCAGCTCTAGAGGAGGGGGCATCTTCATGACTCCATCTGAAACATGGCAGGCTGAGTGGGAGGCCCCAGCCAGATGTCTGACCTCATCCAGCCTAGACTGGTCCAATGAACCAGTTGATGATCTTGGGTGTCGTTTATCAAAGCCAGCATGTCTTTAGTACACACAGTAACACTGAGTTAGTTTAGAGATAATGAACAGGAGAATTTTGATCAGTTCTCCTATGGCCAGTTCTGTTTAAACAACATGAAACATTAAAACAGACTGTGTAATGATAATAAATATGTAGTTTATTGGTTAGTCCAATCCCCAACAACTAAAAGCTCCAAGAAGAGGTAATATTAAATACTGTGATATGGTACTATGAAAAAAAAAACAGTCTTTCTGAAACTGACTTAAATTTTGCCCATGTATTCAAGATCTGCTACTGGCTCTTGGCATGCAAACACATTGGTGTCAATAGCTGACAACATAGTGTAGTGAATGACATGCAGTAAATCCCCCTTTAATGTGTACAGTGACAACATATTCCATGTAGCTTTGAAGCTTAAGTGGCACACAAGAGGTCACACAAGATCCACATTTTCAGTGGATTTGAGGCATTTGCACGCTGCTTTTGCACTGCAGACAGCTTGTATTTATATGTCCAAGAAACACACCTGCACACTACGCAGTTTGACAAGGGCGAGTACCATCCCTGCTTACAACAGACTATGATTAATAGTCTGCCATATAGATATTAACAGTCCCCATGGTAGAAAAAGTATGCTGCAGGCACAATTTGTGCTATGTGTGTTATGTGTTATAAATATCAGAAGGTGCGTACTGTGTAATACAGCCAAGTTGTATATTTGATATTAAACTGATTTGCATGTACATTGGCATGCAGTTTAAATAAACTCATTTTAATTAATATAGGTTTTACATTTTAAATTAACTGACTTCAGTGTACATCAGTCAAAAGGCTTTGTATGATGCATCCACAGCAAATGAAAAGTCATCTCAGTTTTTCATATTTTTAATGTATCTACTTTATGAAGTAATTTCAATTTATTAGATATAGTATATGTTATTATAAGTAATGCTTTCTTTGGTGCATAGCTGGCACTGTGTTGACAAATTAAAATGTGAGAACTATGTGCATATAAAGCACTTTCACACGCTGTCTAAGTGGTGATGATTCAATATGAAGCCAATTTTAACTCATCTGTTAGACAAAACCAAAACATGAATTCAACATTCAACAACATATCCAAGTGTTTGCCACTGGCGTGTTGTTTAAGCCACTGAAGTTGTTGAATGCTGACCAAAAATCCTTGTTTTATGTTGGTTCAAACGACGCGATGTTCACATTTAACTATCCAGTACAGCAACAGATACTCATTTAGCTTTGCATATTAAGAGAAATCCCCAGGGACATGTTTCAGTTTTTAGAAAAAAAAATGATAAAAGAAAAACCCTCAGAGAATCTGTTACAAAAATCTGGTTGAACAGAGTTCAGCAGTAGGCAAGGAGCACCTTAGCAACTTGTTAATCAAGACCCACACACTTGTCAACATACCCACCCCATACACATTATAATATCCTGGGGCAATACTACTGGGGCAATAATTTTTGACTCAATAGATGATATGAATTTGTGTTTGAGACCATAGTGCTATGTCGAAATATATATATAGAATTTTAGAATTTAACAACTTGTTTATGGGTTTCTATTAAACCCATAGATTTTTTTGGAGCCAGCATCAAGCTGCCATCACTGGTACTCCACCTCAAGGCACTATGCATTATTATCAGCCTTTCACCATGTTAGTTGCTGCTTGGTCTCTCTCTCACACATACACACAGACACAACCCTCTTCCACTGTCAATCAAACCGTCATCAAATATGCATCAGGAGTCTCACAGGCGCCTGTAAAGTAGAGAAAAATTAGAGTAGTATGTGTGTAGGAGACCTTCCATATTTGAGTGCAAACTGGCATGTGTGCTTGAACTCTTCATGCCAAAATAACATAATATATACCTATGTGTCTGTGTGTGTGTGTGTGTGTGTGTGTGTGTGTGTGTGTGTGTGTGTGTGTGTGTGTGTGTGTGTGCATGAGAGAGAGAGAGAGAGTGCCTGGGTGTACATGTTGAAAGATCTGTGTGCTAAACAGCGTCTGCAGACTGAGCCTCCACTCTGCCAGCCTCACATCCATATTCAAAGGAAATCTAACCCACATTCTACTTTTGTAAAAGCTCCCAGCCCCCCATAGCGACTAGAGGATTGCTGTACTGCAGTGCTTTTCCAAACTTAAGTAAAACAAGGAAGTTGCTCAGGAAAAAAAATAAAATGCCATAGATGTAGAGGGAAAAAAAAAAAATTCAATTTATTTTTCCATCCAGATTTTCAAAACAGTTGAGGGATGACTAATGTTGGGACTAACACAACCATAAGCACCTGGAAATCTGTGATAACACATTGTTCTTTTATTTTTTTACTGTCAGTTGCATAATCCTAAAATTTCTTGAGATGGTTAATTAATGCTTCAGTGGTTGAAAGAAATTTAGCAGTTGGACCTTTCCACTAGATAATTATTACTAGTACACTGGACACTGAGAGTGCTGTGTCTTTGAGAGGGAGCTAGAAATGTAATATCTGATGTTAAATTCAGATATTAAACCACTGACAAGCTTTCCAGAGAGCGACCATGAGATAATTTCCCCAGTGTCTCATGAGGGAATGGTAAGTACCAAGCACATAATACATTGACAATACAGTCAATACTACAATGTTTGGTTGCAGAGCTACAATGTTGGACATGTACAGACAATTCAGGAAAGACATGTTGATCAGATAAATGGCTACAAGCCATGTAATATGTTGATCCAGATTAGAATCAAAGCTGCACTGAAAACATGAACAATCCTTTTTTTTTTTAGTTTCTTGGTTCATCACCAGCCTCTGCACAAACTACAACTATCGCTGAGCTTTATAAACCTGCCTGCCAGGTCCTTAAGAGCACCATTATCTACAGCAGATTGCCCTCTCAAGTCTAATTATTTCTCAGACTATCTTGCAGACTATCGGGCTCATGGTGCGTCAAGTGGACCATTTCAACCCAGCAGGGTCTGTCCTTTTAGCCTGTGTTAATAAACACTCATTTTGTGAACTGCTGAGCGGACTGCTTCAAGGCAGAGGGCTCGACTGTCCCTTCAGCTACTCTTTTCAAAACCGATGACAAAGTCAGAATTTATTAAATGTAATTCTGTGGGCTAAGTGTAGCTACAAATTACTTTAGGTTGACATCCTCTCACTGATCGCTAGTGTTCCACGGAGCTTATATCACATCCAATGTAAAGGTAACATTTCCTGTTGTTAACAGCACAAGGCATGGAAGGTTTTTAAGTGCGTAGGAATTCCTCAATACGAGCTGGGTTCATTAAAAGGCCAAAAGCCCTGTGTATAAAAAATACAGTGTGCATTTGTTCACCAAATATAACTATATAAGACAAGCTTTAGCCAACTGGAGCTACTGTGCATTCATACTATTATGTATGGGTGTTAAGAGATGGTGTTTTAAAGGTCAACCTAGTTAAGCTGAGTTCATACATACACCAACTATAAACTGAGAATCTGCTCACCTTGAAAATGGAAGTATGACAACACATTCTCAACTCAAGGCCCATATATTAGCTTATTTGGTACCTTTCAAGTGCATCTCCGCATCTCTTTCAGCAGCAGGATTTATACTGGGGCTGGTGAACATTGTGAGATGTTTTTAATGCTATTTAGAGCAATCAGAATGTCTTACTCATATTCCATATGATTACTTTATTTCTGCATTGTGAAATTGATCTGTTATCATATGAATAATGTGCTCTCTCTGACTGTTCAGTAATTACTGCAACTGTTCACATTCTTGACATCCTGCACATCTGTGTTTGCCATGCTACATAAAAGCCCAGATCAGTCCTACAAAGCCTTCCAGTTGTGGTTTCAGTCACTTTTGACATTTACACTGAATTAAAATGCTAGATGAAACGTACATACACTACTGTACACATATCAATGCATACACACCCGAGCACATAGCACTTAGAAGGTGGTGCACATGCATTGAGGCATACACTCCAGAAGGAATGAACTGAAGTTAGACACACACAGACACACATGCACATCACACATGTGAGAATAATCATGTACCAACTGGTAGTGATCAACCTTCAGACTGGAAGGTTAATGAATTTCTTTCACGCTTTTCTTTCCATCATCAAATTAAGAAATTAGCAGCAAAATTCACTCACATTTTGACCAAGGTCACTTGTTCTTCTTGTTGTGATCCAGTTATACAAAATCTGTTCCACCTACGACAGGAACACCATTTCTGGAGGTTACATCTCAGAAGAAGTGATTTATACTATACTAGACTATACTGGACAATGCAGTTTTAATGAAAGACATCCACACTGACAGCATCAACGGGTGACATGACCACAGCCACACTGGGTTTAAAATTTTGTCTGAGGTGACATTTCACAGAAGTTTTGCAGGTTTACTACACCTCTAAAGCACTGCTGTTTTTCGGAGACTGGATCTTAACTTCAGTATTTCTTTCACACAGGGATTAAAGAGAGGCTGTCCAAATGTTATCCAAATGCTCTCAACCCCAGCCATAACAATTGTAGACTGGCACCCCATGGTCCATATTATGCAGCACATATTCACATCTGGCCAGGAACGCCAATGATCCCTTTGGTTAACTCTGGCCCATTTTACATTTTTTTCTGTTGAATAATATATATTGTCTATTTAAACAAACTACATAACTACTATGTTTTACAGGAAAGCATCCCAGAACTATTTAAATATGTTTTGTCCAAATTGCATACCATTTTTAATTTAGGTATTTTTTGGCTTACAGTGTGTGTGATGCATTTGTATGTGTTCATTCACAAATGAAAAGTCAATCCACTGTGCTTGCAGCACGAAATGTAGACAGACACTCATGCCTGTAGGACACAGCAGACTGATAAATGGCAACAAACACAGAATGACAGATCACTGTCCCCAAGTAATTTGAAACTCTGGGTTTGTGCAGATCTCTATAACATACACACCATCATTTAAAAGCATGTGCATACACAAATACACACTTCCTTAAACATATGCATGTCATTAGAGGAAAGTAAAGAGAGAGCCTGATAGAAGAAGAATGAAAGATGGTCACAGAGAGAGAATATAAAGACAAATTGCAAAAAAAAAAAATGTAGAAAACGAGTGACGAGAAGATGAAGGGAAAGAGAAAAATGAGTGAGTGAGAGCGAAATGGAGTGAGCGGAGTGAGAAGTGGATAGAGATAGAGTGGACCATCCATCCATCATGCTGTGCTGCCTCTGTCAGACACAAGTAATACATGAGGAGAGATAGAGGAGAGAGCACACACTCCTCTTCAATCTATCTCCACTCACTATCTGGGTTCGCTTGTCAGGTCTGCTCTGTCACCCCAGACCAAGACAATTACAGATGAGAGGGGGAGAGAAGTACAGTTACACATAAACACACTGAGCCAAACAGAAAGACTGACACACATGCATACAAACACACACAAACACACACACACAGGCTCAGACTGGCAATCTGGCAATTCTGGCAAGTGCCAGATGGGCCGGTTCACCTAGTGGGCCAGCCCATCCCAGCAATGTGGGCAAAAAAAAATTGCGAGGAAAAAAAAAATTCAACCTGCCGGCTGCGGCCAACTTGATGTTGGAACAGCCCATCTGACTGGGGGTTACACAGTCCCACTTATCAATAGGCTACCTATACTGTAAGCGATTTTTTTTCCCAGAATGGCGAAGTCATGACCTGCCCTACTCTTCCTCTGATTGTTTTACCCTGATATTCTTACCCTAATCCTAACCAATCTCACTCCTCATGCCTAAACCTAACCAACCCAACCAACAAAGGCAATGATTACTAGCCAGTCAGAGCCAGAATAGGGCGGGTCATGACTTAACCATACTGGGAAAAAAAAAAATAGCATACTGTAAGGCAGGTTTAGGAAGTGCTACCGTCATCCTCTCCCATCGTCTTCAAGTGGATGCATCCATCCATGTAATGTCAGAGGTCAAGCCGGAAATAATCAAATCAAGACAGAAAGAGTGGAGTTTGAATCGAAAATAACACTAGCCTATACAAATGGATAAAGGTCCCACAAATCGAAAAGGTGGTGCGGAAAAGGTCAGAGAGAAAAAGAAAAAAATCTTGTTGCTGATACTGCAAAATGTTTTGACATTTATTCAAAATATTGGTACCACTACCACACAAAAAATCCTCTTAGCATTAGCATGCCTAGCTGCAGTGATAACATTAACAGTCCACCAACAAATGAAGAGGAGAAGGGAAGAGTCTAGACAGATGAGCAGGCTGATTCCAGTGGACAGCAGGGGCAAGAAGAGAAGGTTGCTGTCAAGGACGAGTGAAAGGTGCGTGACAACCTCCAGCAGGTGGTACTACTAATGTTAGTTCATGTAGTGACAGTGTTACTAAGAGCTCCAAACCTGATCCTCTCCATTACACAAATGGCATGCGAGTGCAGCTTTTCAACTTTAAAATTAATCAAGAATATATTATGGAGCACTACATCTTGAATCATTCATGCTTATGGCTACAGAAAAATAAATTCTTATGGCTTTGGACACTGATGGAATATTTGACAGGATGGCAGAGAAGAGTGCACTAATGAGACATCTTCTCACCGCATAAGGTAGGACATGCTATTCTATTCTATTTGCTGCTTAAGGCCGCTTTGATATGCTGCTTTTTTAATCAGCTGATTAGCCACTCTGGGCCCGTTCCAGTAGGGTGCAGGCATGCTTCTTGTCACACTCTGACAATACCAGCGAATGAACATTAAAATAGTGTCAGTAGCATGAGATCCTGACTGTTAAGCCTGATGTGCGAATTGCATCAGAACAGCTGCGAACACAATGTTGGATGATTGACTATTAATAGCTCTCGCATTTCCAGATCATCATAGGAAAGCTTTTGTCCAATGTTAAAATTAAGTTTTGGCTATTTTGTTTCACAATGACAGCATTGCATTTTGTCATATTTGTTTTTATTTATTTGTTACAGATTGTAGCACAAGTGTGCTAAGAGTTAGGTTGTCCATATCAATTGTCAAATGAATAAAATCCTAACTGCACCTCTTGGGGTTCCGACTTTTCCTCTAGGCTATTTCTATGCTATTTACTTATGTACTACATAATTTTAGGAAACCCTATAAGTACACCTGTTGTTAGGGAGTCAACTTGATATCTGTTACTTAGCCTATATGTTATAAACCCTAATATTGCTTTATGCAACTCATAAGTGTGTATGTTGGGGAAAAATGGGGGCAGTCCAAATGAAAATTGCCAGGGCCGAATTTTGTTCCTAGTCCAACAATTAACAATCTGTATTTTAATTAATTTGTTATCCAATATCAGTACTAAATAAAAAAATTAAACATGTCAAAGTTTGTAGAACCTATCATCAATCCTTAATTTAATTTCTGGGAAACTCTCATTTAGAGGATAATACACTAGAAAAGTGAAATTTTCACTTTTCTATTACAATGGCCAGGATTAGTTAACTTAAGAATGCCACATTTTTCAAAGAAATGAGAATTCAGTGCATTTATTCAGTAATTTAAAATCAAACTAAAGGAAAAACCTATTTAAATACATTCTGTTAATGCAAAGTAATCACTGTAAAAGCTGCACTCACTGTATAAAAGCCTCTAAGGAAAAAACATGATTAAGGCTTGTATTATAAAGCAACTGCATAAGTCTTCAGCTATAGTCACTGTTAGTACTGTAGCTACACGAGTGATTAACTGGAGTTGGCTGGTCACTTTTTGGGGGTGGTTGGAAAATTTACCCAGTGAATTATTTGGAAGAGGTGTAGGTGTCCACTACAGTAAATCTGCGATAACAAGAAATCAATAAATCTTACATATACACCATATACATAGTGATGGTAAATAAGCCTGTTCCTGGGTTGCTGCTGTCCTCACCCTCTAACACACATCTTATTAATAGAAAGTACCAGTGGGCCACTACGGTCATAAAATATGCTAATTTAATACTGTGATCATGATATTTAATGCAATATTTTATTCCCATGCCTAAATGTGACCAGATGTGTTAGTGCAGTAATAGCACATCTACAGCAGTGTTGTAAAAAGAACAAGATTAGCACTAATGCCTTAGCCAGTCACAGCCAATCCAATCAACTCCTCCAATTCCCTTTAAGAGCAGTTTGCTCCCCATAAGACTTTTGTAGCTGTCCAAGATGTAAGTACCCACACTGGATGAGAGTTATGCAATTGCACATGCAATTCTTCTCCACATGCCTCAAATAGTAAGACATAGCTGGGAACAAAAACACCAGAACTGCTGCTTTCAAATGGCTAAATGCCAAATGAATAAGAAATCCCTCCAGCAGTTGTAGATTACTGACATGTTAAGTATTACCCTCCATATCAAACATAAATCAGAGAGTTCCCTTTGAGCCCCTCATAACTAAATGAGCTAAACAAATACACAACTTGACTACATTTGTGATTACCGTGTCACAACCTGTATTTAATAATGCAAACAAAATGGCATTCGCAAGTATTTTGTGGACGACAGAACTGGAATTAAAACACACAAAAAATACATACTGTATTAGAAGTTATGTGTGACTTTGCAGAGGTTGATACACACACACATCCACCAGCTAAAACCACAACTATCAATTTTGGTTGTGTGAGTAGTAAGGAGCAAAGGAAGAGAACTGCTGCTGCACACCAGTGTATTTCCTCAGACAAAGTCAGGACCTAAAGGTGGGTCAAAGGATGATAAAAATAGATCCATATTACTCTTGACAAATACGTGGTATCCATAGTTACTGGGAATAACTGCTACAACCTACATAGGACTCTATACTGTATAGTAGATGGCACAGAACCCTGTTAAGTACTGCAGGTGAACATCTTAAACACAATGTTTTCCTTGATTTACATAGTTACAACAAATAGGCAGAATCAGTTTAAGGTTGACAAAAACTGCTTTAGTATTGAAAAAGCATAGCCCAGAATCAGCAAAATCTGTTACTGTTGAGGGTAAAAAAAAAGAAAAAAAAAAAGAGGATAATAAAACTGTCGCCCCCAGAGATGAAGTTTGGACACTTACAGGATACTGTGGTTTAGCTGAGCAGTGGTATATCCCTCAGCCTGCCCGCTCAACACAGCACCATTCTAATACCATGCTGCTTGGCATTCAGCACACTGCTCACTCCCTCTTGCTCTCTCTTTCTCCTGGCACCAATCCTCGCTCCTTCTCTTCACCTCTCTTTCTCTCTCTCTCTCTCTTCCTCGCTCTCTTTCAGCAGCATCTCTCACCCCGCTCTTCACTGGTAAGGTGAGATTGCGCCACTGAACCAGCATCTGTTGCGGTGTACATGCGCACACGTGCACGCACACAAACACATGCACGTACACAAACTGTTCAGACGTTTAAACCCCTACCGTAGTGGACAGCATGTTGCTGTGTTGAGAGCATCAGCAAGACATATTTTGGACATTAAAACCATAAAACATCATGTTGCCATATCACAGTCTTAACACCTAAAGCTTCAAGGAGAAATATTCTCACCTTATGCTTCTCTTTTGCCTCTCATTTCTCATTCCTTCTCCCTCCTTTTATTTTTCCCCTTTCTTCTCCTCATCACCATGCTCTCTCAAGCCTTCTCTCATTTCTGTGCTTCTGTCTGCTTCATCCAAACACAGAATTTGCTCTTAATTGATCTGCTATGTTGAATAAAGTTGAATACCCCCCCCTCCATTTTTTTCTTTCTTCTTACTACCTCCTGCCTTTCTCCTTTCTACCTTCCCTTTCTTTCATCTGTCTGTTCTTCCTTGCATGCTTTTCCTCACTACAACATCACTCCCTTTCTTCATCTTGCAAACATTAGGCCCTTACTGCAAACACGCCATCCCACCTCTATCCTTGCATAATTTCATTTAATCTGTGGAAATAAAAACATATGTCCATATAAAGACCTGGCTCTAGAGCAAATCAATAGGGCGGACATTTGATTTTCATGAGGGGGCACACAAAATCACCACAGCAACTGCAAAATAAGCAACAACAGCACCATTGCATCTGGCACACTACACAGTGCTAATATTACTATTGTTGTGATAATAATAATAATATAGTAATAATAATATAATAATAGGTTACAGCACCCCCCCAAAGGTGAACTTTGCACATGTGAAGCCTACTCCTTCAGTGACCGCTGAAGGCAGCACTGGTGGCATGGAGAGTGAGGACGCTGATGTGCTGGTTGAGATTTTTTTTTTTTTTTAAACTAATTCCTGATGTCATTATGTTAATGGTGAATGGTGAACTTATCATGGCTATACTGTTAGCTAATTCCACCCGCTAACTTAATTCAAAACTCAAGTCTGTGCCTGTGACAGGTCCAAAATTACATCAATCATAAATACGTTTATATGAGAGGGCAAGGCTGCTGTCAGCAGGCAAGGAGTTCAAATGAACCCAGTCTGGCCCTCCCCCAACACCGGCCTTGTTCATATATCCATACATGGATATATCCATACCCATTCAGCTGATACTGTGTTAGAAGCGTCACTGCAGGCACTAATATGAGCCTTGCTTTTACCTGCAGACCTATACATCACTTGGCACTGTATTTTCCTTCTTGCTCTTAAACTCATTGAGTTTCTCTGTGTGAGTTCCATTTCTTTCCTGCTCTGTCTCTCTCTCTCCCATACAGACACATCAATCAATTAGACTTACACTCCTCCACAATGTACACTTCTCTTCAGCTTCATTATTCAATCTGACATTGACAAAGAGAGAGGTATTTTACACTGTGCCAAAAATAGAGGGCTTTATTGTTCAAAGTAGGATCAAACAGTGCTTGGATTTCTTTTCTTAACTGATCAGAAATTAAGAGGAATCATGGCCATTGAAAAGTCAGGGCCTCACTAATAACAGTGCCCTCTGACAGACCTATGCCACTCTCAGGTTATAATTATTTGATCCAATATGACTTTATTGATGGAGCCAGTCTCATATTATGTATAAGTAATGATAGCCCAAAGTAAAACTGGACTGGTTTTATCTAAATCATCTAAATCATCTTCTTTGACTCAAGGCAACATGGTTCAATAAACTGTAAACATGATGAAGAACTCTCCATTGTCAGCTTTTGCAGAAATGGGGGAAGTGTTAAAGTACTCTCACTTTTTAATTGCCACATGCCATTTCCCATCAGTCTCCCACCTCTGCTGAACTCAATTTCAAGCCAGAGAAGTACCCACCCCTTTGCTCATTTCTGGCAGCCACCTGAGTGATAGCACAGTGTTATACTGTACACATGACTGCAGTGTTCAAGATGATAGGAAGCAGTTTTCTCACACCTTCTGGCCTGAGTTATCCCTCTGGTATGTTTTTTTTCTGAAAGCTTCAGCCTAAACCTCAATAAGCCAAGGGATCATGAAGCGCCACTTTCACAGCCGGTTTTCATACTGTAAATCAGGGTCAAATGAGTCTCTGCCCTCACACTCTGCAGGACATTTCTGCCTTTCCTGAGCTCACCTTAGAGCTGGTTGTGTATGTGATCTGCCAATCCACCCTGTCCTTGCTTAATCCAGTCTGACATCTGATGTTTAACGCTTATACAAACAGGCAAGCATGTTTTAGTGGATTTTGTCCACTGCTACAACGCAATAAACTGATTTTCTTTGCCAAGTTGCATTGCTCCAGTGTAACATAGTAATGCTATGTTACTGATATGTTAATTGTTACATTAACTTTATCATTAAACTAAATAAGCTTGTGATTGTAATATTTTTCTCTGTTTTAGTCAACACAGTGATGGTGTCATGGATCCTGTGACGTTATAGACTGAATCATAAATTAGGCTTTTTACGATCAAGCCATTTATGTCCAATTATGTCTCACCACACAACTGAAAATTTCAGAGCCATTGCTTTTTCAGATGTTCTGTTTGGAATTGCTTCATGTGAACATCACATATGTTCATACAAACTCCCAGTTGTCTCTTCTGCCATGGGAAACATGAATAAAACAGCTTGATACATCAACGTTTCCCAGTAGACTGATGCAGCTGATCCAATTTGATTTTAATTTTTCACCACCTGTGTGAACTCCGTTTCCATGGCAGTATGGTAATATTCTGTTTATTCATGTAAAGTGGTATTCATCAGTGGGATATGAGGATGCATGACTGGTGCATCTTCAGGTAAGAGCTTAACCAGAATATGAATTATAATCCAGAAGTAAGATGACATGCTCGCTGTGAGAGAGACGTCAGTAACCAAGATAATTTAGAGAATACATGGCCCAGCTCATTGCAGCACACTCCACGGCCACATCAGCCACTAATTACACACAAGCATGACTGAAATTTGATTGTGTTGGGGATGTTCGCCATATCTGAGTCTCTAAGCTCAATTGTAATAAAACTTTTGTTTCAGTATTTGTGTTTTACCCTAAATGTCATGGTGCAAATGGAGTTGTGATCAAGGATACAAGATGCCAGTAAGTATTCTTTCTGAATCCATTTACATCCAACATTTGCCACTGCAATACAGCGTGTTCTGGTAAGATCCCGATTAATTGTACACTATATGATAATGTGCATTAAGACTGTGATCTAAAAGGCATTAACATCTCACTACAAATGAAAAATCTTGCAAAATTCTGCCTAGACAGTATCACGAGCCACATGAAAACATGATGTGTCAAAACAAGCAAGAAAGAATGGCCAAAGGAAGATTGAAAATATCATTTCCTCCTTGTTTGTGTCGAAACAGGGCTTCAGCTAAGCCACATGTATACACATTTGGAGGCAGAAACAGGAAAACCGGAGAGCGACTTCCTCCAAACCTCATTTAATCTTGCATGTGTGTTTACATGTGTTTTAAGATGGCTTAGAGCCATCACAGAACCCCATCAAAATGCAAATGGGGGTAGTTACAGACAAGAACATTAGGTACAGGTAAAGAGGAGCTGATGAGCTGACACTGCAAACTCAGTTGTTGGCTATGCATGTGCGTCTCTCACTTCAGCTTTCTGTGGTTTCCCCTCTTCTCTCTCTCTCTCACTCTCTCTCTCCTTCTGTCTCCATGGTGCAGCAACAACCATTACGCAGCAATCCACTGGATAATACCATACAGTATAGCTACAGCATAGCACAGTTACAGTATTCTACACTTGGCCTCCAGCATTCTATTGTTAGAGCTTTCTTTCTTCCGGGATCATTTCAATGCCAGCTGCAACACCTGCTCTTCCTTTCTTTTGTCATTCCTCTCCCATATCTTCTTGGCTGTATTCCCCTTCTGCTCCTCTTTGCCCTCCCAATCTATTTCGTCCCATTACCTTCTCCTGTCCTCTCTTATTTTCTCCACTCCCCTTTCCAGCAGTGCCCCCTCTCTCTCCTGCCATTATGCCCTCTCCCCTTCCCCTAAACACCTCTCTCCTATCATCCAGGCCATCTCCTCTCCTCCCTGCTCCTTCCATCTCATCATCCTCTTTTCTGCCCTCTCCACCCTAACAACCCCTTTTAAGTCCCTCCTGTCTCACTTCTCCCCTTTCCTGTGCTCTTTTCTGTTCTCCTCCCTGGTTTGCTCCCCTCCAACTTAATTCATTGCAATCTTCTCCTCCTTCGTCTTCTTTATCCATCCGTTCTTCCCCCCTCCTCTGTTTTCTTCTCAACTCTCAGACCCCCTTTTCCCTCTTCTCTTCTCCCATGCTGTTTTATCCACCAGCATATCCCCTATCTACTGTTTTATCCCATCTCTTATCCTATCTCATCTCCTCATCTGCTTCAGACCTATTTCTTCCACACTTCCCATGCTTGCCCCCCCCCCCCCCCCCCCCCCCTCCTGTTTTTAATCTAGAGAAAGGATATCACCATATCTAAATCGTACGGGAGAGAAAACACCAGCGCCATTATCTCCCCATCTGCCCCTTCTCTTCTGCCTCTCTGTATGTCTACTCAACTCTGCTCCTCTAAAATTACAAATCAACCACTCAAAAACGATGTGGCACGAATAAGCGTGAAGATACAGGAATCACAAGGTGATTGAGGGAGGAGAGGAGAGGGGAAATTGAGTGCGATAATCGGACAGACGATTAAAGTAGATAAGGAGACTGCCCATACCTGCGCGTCTCCCTCTCCTCCTCACCGGTTAGGTAAAGGCTATTTCTCCTCCGGTTATCTCCCCGTTCTTGTCAAGCCAGGTGCAGAACTCCGCTCAGCAAATAATATGTTAAATAATCCTCTTCCTGGTCAGACAAATTTTCAAACCAAACAAGAAATCATATCCACTTTTTTGTCTCGCACCGGCGCAAGGCTGGCCACGCTGCGGGGCTCCTGGAGGGGTGGGATGGGGGGTGGTGGCGGGTCAAGCGAGGCGTTTCAATTTAGTTCCCGTTGAGTTTGCATTAAAAGCCCGGTACGGGTGCACGACCGGTGGCAGCCTACAATCTATAGAAATCCACTGTCCACTGGAGATCCACTGGGACGGGAGTGCGAGAGTGGAAAAAACGCCGTTAAACCGGCGCACCGCCGCGTTGCGCACTCATTTGGTCTCCACATGAGCTCCCAGCGTTTCCGTTAAGACTCCGTTAATCGGTCATTTGAAGGAAAATACCCAACCGTCAGGGTAATATTACTAGGATCCACTGTCTAGTTAGAGAGTACAGGAAAAACAATGCAAGGAGAGACGCGACTGTCGACTTGAAACCGGGCACGGTCGTGTCGTTTTAGGTCTCCACGTAAACTCCTCTATAGATGCTCTTTGCTCCCCCATTCACACATTCCTGCCCCAACATCACATTTCCCTCATTCACTCACAGCTCTTTGCATTTGACCTGCACTTTTTTTTCTGCTAGATGATGATGATAATCATAATCCTCTGGCTGTTGTGGTCAGTCGATTATTATCCGTCTTCCACAGGTAAGAAATTGGATAAGAGTACAAATTTGTAGAAAATCAGACTGGAGAATCAGAGAAGCGTAGTAAACGGTGGCCCCCCTCTTTCAGCCACAGAAGTGACTTTCTCTTGACCTCTCTTTTCTCTCCGCGTCGTTCTCTCCAAGGAGAGGCACTGGACAACAGCGCGTGCTGCCCGGTGGATGGCAGCCTACAGATAGAAGCGTAGGTCAGAGAAAAAGGCAAGCTTCAAAGAAAGAAAAAGGAAAGGACATCACGCTGGTAAAACAGCCTCAAATCATTCATGTTCTTCTCTTGTCCCGGCCGTTAAAACGCGCTCTGATCCGCGGCGGCGAGCATCTCCGCACCTCCTGCAGTTACTTTCACACTGCGCGGCGGTTTGTCCCGGGAGGCGATACGCCTACTAGCTCCAATCCTGTCTGTCTTCTTCCCTCTGTATCCGTGTCCTGCTCCGTCTATTGACAAGCTGCTGCTCTGTGATTACAAACTGGCAATAACTGATGGATACGTTTTTGACTACTGTGCGTGATGCCATTGCCGGGGCGTTTGCCTGAGAGAAGTAGCCGATAGTTTAGAGTCTATTAGGACACAACAGACACTGAGATGGCCTGAGGTTCCCTAAGTGAGTGCCGAGGACCCCAAGAGGGCCGTGACCATGCAAGTCCTAGTATAATATACAGTACTAGTTATATTTAATAATTAAAAAACACAATTTTTATTTATGTGTTTCAAGTAATAATACACACAAAAGTGATTGTTTCTTTCAAATACCAGTTTGTGCTGGTACAATGCAACACAAAAATTACTTTTTGTTTTTACTTGCCTATCTCCACTGAAATGCATATGGCAATAGCCATCAGAAATGATTTAAATAACTGCAAAACAATATTTGAAAATTTCAAACATGAAGCATGTTTAAGAGGGACTCCTGCTTGCCAGTGGAGGTTAACTTGGCAGCTACTTCCCATTTTACCTTTAAAAATAAGGACAGTCAGTGATGAAGAGAAGTGTTGTTTGCTCAAAACTAACTAAAAACTTAATTTTAGCTAAATGCATTTGTGCAACGTGGCTGATTATTATTTTGGACTGACAGCATGCCAACATTTTGCTACAACCTGCTCCACACACTTCCATTCCCATTCAATTTGGGATGCCATGTGACTCATTCCTAGAAAAAAAAAAATCAAAGTATCACACTTGCAATACCACTAGAGGGTGTAGATGAGAGATTTTCTCCCAAACTGGCAGCTTATATCAACAGCAAATAACAAGAAGTGACTGTGACATTTGGCTTTCTGTGTAGGGGTGACTGACACTTACAGGCAGAGGAGTGTGCATGAGCTTCTTCTTGGAGACAGATAACATCTGAAGCTGGGGTCACTCAATGGCTGCAGTGATGAATGTTGTAGTCAGAAACAGGCGACACAGCCTACACAGACAGATTAGTCTGCTCACTTTACAGATCCTGCAGGATTTCATGGATTATAAAGTGTGAGTGGTCCACAATTATCTGATTAGCAAGAGATGGGATAAATTATATGGTGCACTTCTGGCAGAACACAATGTAGTTCAGGGTTGGTGGTTGGTGGTGGGGCCAGGAGGGCAGGGGATAATAAAGAGATAAAGCAAGTAACAGAGGAAGACAGAAATAACCAGACAAACAGATTAAGAGAATGGGAAGAGATCAGACAGGAGCCAGGAAAATGAAGCTGTGACATGTTGCTTCATGTTCTATGAAAATAGAAACACCTCTACTATGCAGGCTAAAGGTCAGTCAAGTGAAAAAAAAAATCTGTTTGTGTGTGTGTGTGTGTGTCAGAGAGAGTGAGAGAGACATAGGAAGTGTGTTATTTTGGGAAGCAGCATGTACAGTTACTTCATGTACACTAACTTCTGGTGGCATTTGAAGGTGTAATGTGATGAGATTTCAACAAGCCTGCAGCAACATTTCTTTAACTGTTGGTCAGAACAAGAAAATGGGTCAGACTCTGGTTTCTGACAGTCCCTATCCACAGAAGCAATTTTTTAATTAGACTGGATGTCCCCAGGGTGAAAAAAAATGTGCTCACTTTGGGATCCCTTAAATGAAAATAATCACTGACCTAAAGGGTCTTGTCGAGTTCTGTTATCATAGTTGTATAAATATTGCCGTATGAACTAAACAATTTTTGCACATACAGATTAAGTCATGATATCAAGTGCATGAGTATGAGATTAAAAAAATATATAAGGGGGGGGGGGGGGGTTGAGAGAAAGAGATGGGGAAATAGGGTCAATCAAACACAATTTAGTAAAATTCATAATTATTTAAGAAACAGCACCTTTACCTTCCAGCACTGTACAGAACCCTGAAATGCCAAGAGAAGCGGTTTCATCAGCCAGCTGGTCCCGGAGTGTCATTCAGTGTGTGTCCAAACCAAATTCTAACAAAGAAAAAGACAAATGTGGAGAGAATAACACAATCCTGACATAAACTGGAAACACATTAATCCCTAAATAGACACTGTGCCTACATGATGGCCAACTACCAGATCACTGTGACTAATAAACCCTGGAGGAAAACACTTAAAAATATAGACTCAGTTAACACAGAGCTGGAAGAAAGGCTGTGATCACACTGCTCTCAAGGAAAGGTGAAGGTGTACTAGGTATGCAAAAAACGCGACCTTGTCAAAATTAAAAATTCCAATACATTCTACATGAAAATACAAAAGCAGTATGTTACCAGAAGCGATTACTGGATTAATGAGTTTATCAATCAACAGAAATTAATCTCACTATTTTGATAATGGATGCACAGAATTAGCACCAGCCACCAGCCAAATGCTGGTAAAATATGCAAGTGGCTGGTAAATTTGCTTCACTCACCAGCCAAAAAGACAATGGTAATCTATTGAGTGGCTGGTAAAATGTGAACAATCACTAGCCATTTGGCTGGTGGACAAAGAAGTTAATTTTGCACCCTGGATGAATGTAACTGTTTACCCTTTAAAAACATTTCTTAATTTTCCTTATTTTCAGCTCCACAAATGTGAGATTTTGTATCTTTTCTCTGTTTTATATCAAGGTAAATTGAATACTGTTGGTTTTGGGACTGTAGGTTGGATGAGACTAGCAATTTGAAGACATCACCTGGAGTTTCATGGGAAATTGTGATTGGACTTTTTCACAATATTCTGATAAGTTATAGAATAAAAGATAAATTGGTTAATCTAAAAAAAAAAATTGCCATGTTAACAAATAATGCAAATAATCACTACTTTATCATTTATTTCAAACTTGGCAACAGCGTTAAAGTTTTTCATTGCCTTAGAGTTCATGTGATCCATTTATGATATGGACAACATCATTCAATGCCTGCTGAAGCAGTTACAAATAACCCACGATTCATATGATTGTCTTCTGATCTGCCACTGCTATGATTAAGGTTTGGCTGACTGTTAGGAAGCAAATACAAAAGCTTATTGATAGCTGAATTTTCTGATTTGCTAATGTTCACATGTCACATTATATATTCATTGTGTATTTGTTGCTAATTTGTGGTGAAGTTTGATTACTGTCATTTGAATATTTATTGACATTGCTGTGACAGGCGGCATGCTGTGTTTCATAACAATAAAGCATCTGCGAAGCTGAGAGGGAGAGAGAGAAAGAGAAGACAATGGTAGTGTGCAAGAGAGAAAGACATAAAGAAGGACAAAGAGTGTAAGAGAGGAAGGGATAAAGAGAGACGGAAGACCCTGCAGCCGATTCAGCACCATGGACAGCACTGCAGCAAGATTCAGCAGCACAAGGCCGGAACAAGCTTTATCCTCAGAGAGAAAAGCCAAAAGCTCTTCTCAACATGCTCTGATCTCTCTCACTCTAACTCTCTTTCTCCATCTCTTACACACATACTTATCTCACATCCTTGTATTTCTCTTGCTCTTTCCTTCTCACACACAAGCTCATCATCTTCTGTCACCCCCTGCCTGTCACCCTCCCAAACCCTCCACAGTTTGTTTCTTATCATTTCTCTGCGTGACTGCTCTCTTTGTAGATCAACATCAGAAAATAGTTGACAATAAGTTTAACATGCACGTGTGTGTATGCATTAGGGGTGTGCCCAAATACAAATACATTATTCCGCAAAGCACAAATAATGGGTTTTATACGAATATTTGTTTCATACAAATATTTTAAAAATTATTTGTTTTTGGGAAGAAAAAAAACATGTCAAATACCAGTTCCCAAGGGACTCTCCATCACCTGTTGTTCCCCTTCTCCTTTCCGCAAAGTTAGGTTGTAAAAAATAGGCAATAAATGAAAAGTGCAAAGCAAGTATCACCTTTGAAGTTCTTCTACATGTTACATGGTGTGCTGTCTCTGTGTTATCCGTGTATAAATACTCAAAGGTCTGTCTGCAATGAGTCAATGAGTTAAGTTTTAGCTCAATAGTCAGAGCAGTCGTCTATGATCTGGGAGACTCCAGTTCAAGACCTGGTGTGGGGACCTCCTTCATAAGGTAGTTTATTCATGAACACTTATTGTAACACTTTAATTGTCTAAAATTAAAAGCGTAATAAGTACAAAAACAGGATTTTTAAGCCTCTTTTTACTTTTATTTGAATACAGATACAAATACAAATACTGGGCTCTCTGCACATCCCTAGTGTGCATGTCACTCAGCCTGGTAAGCCATTTTTTTGTTGTTTTTTTTCCCCTTCCAAGTCACCAAATTTGGAGAGCAGGCAAGAGTTCAAAAGGACACAGTGCATTAAAGTGGTTGAGTTTTTTATAAACAGGATGAGTGTGTTTGGTCCTGAGAGACGAGGAGAACGAAGAGGAGAGAAAAGAAGAGAAAATGAATTGTAGAAATAAAGAAATTAAAACAGACAGAGAGAAAAGAGGTGTATAAAGAGCATAATGTGAGAAAGAGAAAGGAGGAATTTATCCTTCAAAAGATGAGCATCACCAATCATACAAATTGATCAGAATATCAACAATAAGCCAATATATAACTTAATTAGCCAGTATATTCAAAGCACCATAGTAGCTAAGTTAATGTCAAGTAATGTGGTGCCATGTTGCCACAAACTGAGTCACACAGGAATTCTATTATGTTGTTGGCTGTGCACTGCAGGGGGAATTGTTGATTACTGTACTATAAAAGAAAAGCCTTCTACATACATATATTTGAGCAATACATTCAAATACCAACTGTTCTAATGGGGAAAGCTGGTTGCTGTCAACAATATGAAAGTACCTGTGCCTAAAGCTGTTAGGCTGGGAAAGCACCTCATAAAATATACACTCACCAAGCACTTTATTAGGAACAGCTGGGCAATCTAATGTAATCCAATACAAAAGCTCTGCCATAAATTATACTTTCTCAAAGCATACACAGTTCAGATTTCGTTGACATTTTCAGAAAGGTGATAATGCTACTTCATGTTTATTATTGAGCTCATAGTGGGTAGTGGTGGTGTGCTGGAGTGGATTAAATTGAAAAGTGTTCCTAATATTTTCCACTCTCAAGTATGTTCATGGAGTAGTAAAAATAAGAAAGACTAGTTTTTCTGTATCTTGTTTAGACAAAAATTCTTTAATTCTTGAAATGTTTTTAAGGTGGTAGTGGCCTGATTTTGTAATTGTTTTTATGTGGCTTTTGAAATTTAGGTATGAATCGATAACTACACCAAGATTTTGGGCTTGATTTGTAGGTTTTAGTGTTGTGGAGTCAAGGTGAGCACTGACTTTTAATCTTTATTCTTTGGGGCCAAAAACTTTTTTCTGTGTTCAGTTGTACAAAATTCTGGCATTTCCACTCAATAATCTGTTCAATGCATGTATTCAGCAAATGTAAGGGACTGTAGTCATGTGATGACACTGTTATGTAGAGTTGTGTGTCATCTAGGAGATGTCATAACATTCCATAATCTGAGCAAGGGGTTGCATGTAGATATTGAATAGAAGAGGCCCGAGAATGGACCCTTGAGGAACTCCACACGTATTGCTTGTTCAGATTCATAATTTCCAATTGACACATAGTAGTCCCTATCCTGTAAATATGATTTGAAACAATTTAGCACAGTGCCAGAAAGTCTCACCCATTTTTCCAGTCTGTCGAGCAGTATCTTATGGTAAACCATGTCGAACGTCGCACTGAGATACAGTAATATCTAGGGGTGAGCCTGAATACAAATACATTATTCGGCAAAGCACAAATAGCGGGTTTTATACGAATATTTGTTTCATACAAATATTTAAAAAATTATTTGTTGGGGGTGTTCCCCAGAGATAAAATTGAGCTACTGACACAAGCAAAGTGCTCCCAAGGGACTCTCTATAACCTGTTGTTCCCCTTCTCCTTTCCACAAAGTTAGGTTGTAAAAAATATTGAAGTTCTTCCCTACACATTACATGCTGTGCTGTCTCTGTGTTATGGGTGTTTAAATAGGAAGAGGTCTGTCTGCATGAGGCGATGAGTAAAGTTTTAGCTCAGTAATCAACGTGGTTGTCTATGATCTGAGAGACTCCAGTTCAAGACCTGATGTGGGGACCTCCTTTGTAAGGTAGTTTATTCATGAACACTTATTGTAACACTGTAATTTTCTAAAATTAAAAGTGTCATAAAAACAAAAACAGGGTTTTTAAGCCTCTTTCCACTTTTATTTGAATACAAATACAGATACAAATAATTTTGCTGCCTCAACAAATACAAATACAAATACTGGGATCTCTGCACATCCCTAGTATTTTTGACACGTCACTGCTCAGATTAATGTTATTTAAGACTTTTACAAGTGCAGTTTCAGTGTGACCAAAATCCAGACTGAAAAGCATTGAATAAATTGTTTTGCGACAAGAAAGCATTGAGTTGCTGAAAAACAACCCTTTCAATGAGCTTTCCTAAAAAAGGTAGGTTTTATATGGGCCTATAGTTATTTATTAATGAGATATCTAGATTAGACTTTTTTAAAAGCGCTTTAATATCTGCAATTTCTAGAGTCCTTGGAAAAATGCATGACTGAAGAGAATTATCGAGTATTTGTAGTATATCTGATGCTATGCAGTTAAAAAACAACTTTAAAGAAGCTTGCAGGCAGAGTGTCAAGGCAGCAGGTAGTAGGTCTAAGGTGTTGGACAATTTCTGTCAAGGTTGCATAATCTAGGGGGTGAAAATGTGCCAAAATAACTTAAGTTGTTTTATACTGAGGCACAGACAACATTTTGCCTGAGATGGAGTTACAGACTGTTTGTCTTATCCTCAGAATTTTATCTGTGAAAAAAGATGCAAAGTCATTGCATGACTTGGTGGACAGTAGTTCAAGAGTTCAGTGTGGTTTATAGGGGAGGGAGAGAATTTTTTCCCGGCATCAGGGCCCAACAAATGGACCCACTGTGGAAAATATGCTTCGGTTGGTAGTTGGTAGCGTCTTGACATGCGATATCTGCAGTCCCCCTTGGCTAGTTAGCTCCTATGCTAAAAGCAAGCCGGGTTATACCAACAACAAATCAACTTGCAGTAGGCTGTCCTGACCGGGAAACGTATAAGCTGAGCACCCGATAACTAAAATTTTATCGGCTTTTACCTTGTTAAAACATATGGATAAAACAACCAGGACCTAAAAGTGAAGTGTAAAATGTGGCTTAAAACTGGATAAAAATGTCAATTTTGACAGAGCTTCTGACAAACAAATACAACGCTGACACATGGCTCTCAATCTAGATGCCTGTGTGTAAGTCTCCAAGGCACATGCCCATTATTTCAAGTGACAATCAGACATCAACATTCTGTCTAGCTTGCCTCTGCCCTTGTCAGCTCAACTCAGGCCAACCAATCAATGAACCAATCAATCAATCAACTGATCATGAGATCAGTGCTTCGGGCTGACAGATGATCGGTCGTCCAGTCAAGTAATTGATTGGCATTGATTAGTTAATGCTGTAGGTAAGTGTTTCATTAAGGAGCCTACAAGCTTGTTTCACAGAGAGGATTAGGGGTGAATATTGGAACAGGAGCCTGTTCATCGACTCTACCAGTGAAGTACATACTTATCTTTATCATCTTCCCCCTTTATAAACACAGAATGCAGTATTAGAGGTTACACTTGTTAATAAAGACAAATCAACCACAAGGTGTAGACTAGAGGGATTCCATTGCCCTTGGACCAACTCATTTCTCAATGCAAAAGGTTGAAATCTCACTTCTTGGTATCCATGAAGCTGTTTATTTGCAGAAACTTAACTTTGTGTCACATCATGGGGCTATCCAGGTACCAATCAGTCAGCCTTGGCAGCTCATCCTAGTTTTGGTGAGATATTTTGTCTCACAAGATGTCAGCTTTTCTATCTTTCTTCCTTAGCAGAAAAAAATTGAATTTTGACATTTGAAAACACAATGATCAAAACAAATATAATTTCAGTTCAATCTGATTCAAAGGATGTTTCACCTGCACCTTCTATTTTGAAACAGCGCACATGGATGATTGTATTTTCATCAGCTCTTCACCACGTCCACTTCTCCCCCAGTATCAGTGAAATAAATAACTAAGGCAGGCTACCCAACAAGAGACAACATCCATCAGCTCTATGGGTTCATCAAGAAATAGAAATATATTGGATCGACCCACTACTTCAACCAGCCTTCTTTCTAGTGGTATCACAGTGCTAATTTAAGGTAAGTCCAAATTGGAAGTGAGCTCTGGCCAAAGGAGACTACCAGCCACCCAAAGGAAAGCAAGATGGATTTTAATGGGAATTTGGTATTTTATTTCATTTAGCCTATGTAATTGTGCAATGGACAGTGTTGGGCAGTAATGCATGGCTGAATAACACATTTCAGCAATGTGCTTACTTTTTTTTTAACAAGTAGGGGATTATTTCAAATTCAAGAATTTCACTACTCCTGCTAATCCCAGTAATGCTCCATTACTTTTTCTTGTTCTTTTAATTTTTACTTTGATTTAAAAAAAGAAAAAAACAAATTTCTGTCTAGTGCTTTCTCAATGCACTTGCACTTGGTCAGCTATTGAGGATTTGTACCACAGTTCTTTTCAGTCACTGTCGTCTAATGCTTGATGATCTTCCCTCACTTGCAAGTGACTTCTGATTAAAGTGTTTGCCAAATGACAAAATGTTATTGTAAATGAACATTTTTGGGGGTTGGCTTGTTTTCTGTTTTACCAGCTGAGTTGAAGTGGAAGCTATCAATTTCATCCCATTCATGATAGTCAACAGCTAGCTTGGTTCTTTTTTGGTTCATTTTTAAAAACTGTACAGAGAATGTGACACATGCATGTTGTGACTAAGTTGCTTGGAAGGGACCTTTGAGTAAAGGAGGAAGGTAATGTAACGAGTAATGTGACTACTGTTGCTGAGTAATAAGTTAGTTATATTATCACTTTTAAATTAGTAAGTTATGATATTTTGCCAGTAGCAAAGCAAGTTTATAAAATACAATTTAAAAAAGGAAAGTAAAACAAGCTCTTGGGGTACCTGTTTATTTCCATGAGAGAAATAGAGTGAGGGAAAGAGAGACAGAGATGTTATAGCATTGTCCTTCAGCGTAGCAAGGTTACAGTTTAATGGACCCGACACAAATGCCTCTCCTGACAAATCCACCCAACTATGGCTATCTATTAGTAAAGGGACAGAGAAAGAGAGAGAAGGACAGGGCAAGACAGAGCAACATAGACTGACAAAGAGTTTTGAGCTTTTAAACAATCATTTATTCAAATAAAAACTAATCTACATTTATAATTGTTTACAATTATAAATGTTTCCATTTTTTTTCTCTACTTACATAAAATGCCAACTTTGCTTGACCAAAAAGGAAATTCAAAAGTTGACCTTATTTCTTTTTCTTTTTTTTTCACCATAAGAAAAACTAAATATGAACATCTGTTTAGTCAAATGCTCTCCAAAAGACATCAATAAAGTACTAAGTGTTCCAAATAAGGGCATTAATTTAGAACATTGTACAAAACAATAAAATATTGTCTCTCTTACTGAGCAAAAAGGACAATGATCTGAGGCTGTAGGATTTAACCCTGATACAAATGCATTCACTGTCACAATTCCATTTAAAACACTTCATTGTAAATCACCAGCATTTTTTGTTAACAGTGGTTTATAAAGCATACAGGTTTAACTTCAGATTGGATTTTTGAATGCTCTCTCCATGGTGTGCCTGCTCTGTCTTTAAGTTTTTCTCATTTAAAGCCTTGACATACCCCCAGTAAAGTGTTTTCCCCCTCACAGAGTCCAGTGACATCCATACTTGACTGTCCACTTCCAGCAGAGGACCCAGTCTTTCACAGTCTGTAAGTTGTGGCCTAATGCACAAAAAGTCAGAATCATTAAGTGTTAGTTGTCCAGTAAACCACTCTGCTGGCAGCACTCTGTCACCAGCCCAAATATTCGAACAGATCAGACCTCCAGTCTTCTTGCCAGGGTAACAGCATTATCCATGTGAGCTCCAGCCAGTTCTAGCAAATGTTGGACTGTAGTTAGCCCTTTATTTATTAGTATTTATTTGTAGTAAATTCCAGACATCATCAGTACCTTGCCCCAGGAAATGCCTAAACGAGCACCCTTGAGAATTGGCTCCATTAGCAGCCAGTACAAGGATGTATTAGGGCCTAGTCTACCCGTTTCCATCAATTTCCATATTTTTACTGCACTGACGTCAAATGCCGACAAACAATTCAGATTGAAACTTGAACAATCAAAAGTAAACAGAGTCTTTCCAATTCCTAAATTACCAATCTGACCAAAAATAAACTATTGCCTCCACTTGCCACTTGCCTACATGATAAATTTTGTAGTCCATAAAGAAAACTTTGTAAAAACCCTAACCTAAATGCTGCTTTCATACTTGACCGGTGAACCAAACCCTGTCCTCCTTCTTTGGTCAAAATAAAACACTTTGAGGTATCCAGTGTAGTCTATCCCAAAAGAAGTCCACAATAATAAAGTGGAGGCCAACGGATTATTGATAATAAGTGTACACCCCCTATAGGACATCAGTGTTAAAGCCAAAGCCATTTCTTTAGTCTTCCTTCCATCTTTCCACCACTCCCTCCCAGTTTTTCATAACCTCAGAATGATCACCTAGGTGAACTCCTAAACACTTGATCCCATGCTTCACCGAATTAAATCCATCAGATAACTTAGGCTCATTTCTTTGCCATTTACACACTAACAAAGCTGTACTCTTATCCCAATTTACTTTTGAGGGGGAGATTTTTCCAAAACACTGTAATATTTATTAGCTTTTGGACATCACTATCATCTGTTACAGCCACGATAATTTCATCTACATATACAGAGAGGTGCAAGGGTGAAAGATTATCCCTTAATTTTACCCATCTTAACTCTTTTCTGATCTGACATAACATGGGTTCAATGGCTAAAGAGTAACGTATACCAGACATTGTACAACCTTGCTGAATACCCCTGTTTAACCACACTTTCAGTGTCAAAATCAAATAATCATGGCAACAAAGCCAGATAACCCAAATGCCTCAAAGGTGTTCCATAAGTATTGGTGCTTCACCGGATCTAATGCCTTTTCTTGCTCAAGGGAAATCATCTAGAGACCTCCAAATAGTACCAAGTCAGGGATATGTTATCCATAATTGATCTGCCAGGGATGCAATACTACTCCATCATATGCTCTGCTCCATCACTTTTCCTAACCAGTTTGCCAGCATTTTCAACACTTTTGAGAGGATTTTATAAACAGCACATTTAATCAACACTCACTGGCCTCCAGTTCTTGATTTCACATAAGTCTCCCTTTTTAGGTTGAAGAGTGAGGACTGCTCTTCAACAGCTGAGAGGTAGTCTCCCTCCAGACAAACTGCCACACATGACCTCTAGCAGATCCTCCCCTAACATGGACCAAAAGGACTAGTAAAAATCCACAGGAAGACCATCTATTCCTAGAGCTTTGCCATTTACCGTGCTCATTAGCGCCAACTGCAGTCTCTTGGTCTGCATTGGCACTGATACCTGTGGTGAGTAAAAAACTGCTCTGACATCAGCAAATCATCTCTGTTCTCGCTGGCATAGAGCTTTGAGGAAAAAATCCACAGCTCTTTGTCTTATCCCAGTTGACTCTGTGATCACCTCCATCAACTGATCGAAGATAATGAATAAGTCGATTCTGACCATTCTACTTGGAGGACTTGTCGGCAAAACCCACGCACGTGTTCTGTAAAAATGAAATACAATGAGTAAAACAAAAGGCTGAAGAAAATGAACAAGAGGTTTCTCAGAAAAAAGAAAGACAGGAAAACTAAAGAATGGGACATAAAGAACAAAAAAACTAAGAAAAAGAAAATAACAACAGATAGTATAAGAGTGAATAAAATCACCCTGATAAGAACAATGCTCAGAATGCATGTGTGTGTATATGTGTTTAAATGTATGAGAGTTTCTTGAGATTTTACCTTGTTCATTGGTGTAGAGTACTCAGCCAGTTTGTGTATGCGTGTAGGTAATAGGTATATGTTTACAATGTGAAAAACTGTGTGCATTAGGTAAAGGTGTTAGAGCACTCAGCCAGATAACAAGGTGTGCATAAAGATGCTCTTTCTGTAGTGTTTGTGTACATAATGTGTGTATGTGTCAAGTAAGTAAGTGCTCGAACAAACAAACTGTGTATTAGTGTGGTGTGAGTCAGATAAGAAAACATTCAACATGGACATGAGCAAACAGCAGAAAGAGAGAAAGAGTTTGAAAGTTAGAGTATTTAAACACTACAAATCAGGTGGATAGTTTTAATGAAGTTAGAGGGTTAACACTGTTATTCAATTGAAACAGTTCCTGGTTATTCTAGTCAAGATGTAGCATTAAATGTTGCAGCTTGAGTAAAATACTTGAAGGTCAACTATAATTGGCAATTAATCTAATAACTTCAGTCTATTATGCCACACGGGCTGCCAATTCACTGCAAACCTACTAATACACAACATCTAGATCATTGATATTTCTACCATCAAAGTAACAAACACTGATGGAAAAAATGTGTGTTCCTCATCAGCTTTCAGAAGTGATCATGTGTGTGTGTATGTGTACGTGCACCTGTCCGTGCACGCATGTGTGTGCCTGTAAAAGCCCAGATTCAATCAGTCTCGTTAATTAGAAGCAGATGTGTTGCTTCCCAAATTAGAAAGTGATGATTTAGTGAAAGCGTACCAGCCCTCTGCTGTCTTCCTCAACTCCATTATGGGGGACAAAAAAGGCAAAAGAAATCCTTTCATTTATTGAAACAAGGTGCTTAAATGAACTTTTGTACATTATTTATTTAAAGAATTTTTTTTTCATATTGTATGATTATAATGGTATATAGGAGATGATCAAAATATCATATTCCAACAAAGTACAGCCTTAAAATTTACCAGTTGAATCAACACATGGCTGGTGCACATACTGGGTATTTTCATTAAAACAGATCTAGGCTAGTAACAATAACTAAATGCTCTGGTGCTCATTAAATGACAATACATGTATTTAAAACTACTTGCCATCCAGCACTGAAAGCAAAGATGTAAAACAGTCAAACAGCATTTGTTTAATAATACAGTTTGGCCTTGCATCCACTAGTTTCCTATTGACTGGTGTGCTTATTAAAAGTTGGAACTGAGGTAAAAAACAGTAATTATTGCCATTGTTGCACATTTTTAGAAGGTAAGATGATCCAATTGGACATACTGTATGTTTCCCTAAAAGATGCTATTATACAGCCTTTTTCAACACTTTGTCATTGACTGTATATTTCCAGTGCTGTCTATGGTTCACTGAGTTAGAGTTGCTGTTAAACAGTTTTTAGGACTCTCAAACGGTTGTGGCATGGAACCAAACTGGTCATTAAAGAATTTTATAGTTTCAATCACTGAAGCGTGTGGAGCTGAGCACTGCGGCATTACCACCTTCCTCAGTTCTCTAGTGGAGAACGGTATGGGAAAGCAGAACACAGCAAAAGTTATGGCATAGCACTACATGGAAAATCACATGGAAAATCACATTTCTCAGCATGATGTGGTACTGTACAGCATGAGAGACCACAGCACAGTAAAGGACGACAAGGTATAGCATAGGACATTGGCTTGCTTAACTCTAGATAAAACAGGATGCAGTGATCTGGCACACATCACTGCCCCACCGTGCTCTTGCTTGAAACGGCATGTTAAAGCTTGACACGGCATAGCATGGCACTGAACTGCACATATCAGATCTGCACAGCCAAGAGAAGAATTCTGAATTATGCATACTCCAAAGATGACAATGTTAAGCGTTTGTGGCCTCTCAGGAAGCAGATCTTGAGGTCAAACCAACTCAGCTGGCACGACAAGTAGGTTACGTGAAACCTGAGGGAGGGGGGGGGGTCAGTCAGCCCATGAAGTCACCATGAAGTCCCTTGTTTTTACAATCTATGGTTGCTGCTTTACAAAGTGATGTAGATGCACAATTGATCTTTAAGTGTTTATGTGTTTAAGTGGAGATAGCACAACCGCGCCTCTCAAGTGTAGAAGGCGTGACGTGACTGCAGGGCAAAAGCTCAGAGAGAGAGCTCAGAGGAAGGTTTTTGTGTGCAGCGCTGGGAGAACGAGTCACAGTGCAGGTGCATCCGCATCTGTTTGGGAGTATATCAGAGAGAGAGTGCACGAGAGTGGGGTGTACAGCTCCAAAAATAAAAAATCAATTTGTGGTGGGCAAAGTTTTATTGTGGCATGCCACCACAAATAAATGAATGTATGGGAAACCCTGTAAAGGTATTACAAAATAATCTTCAACTTAGTGATTTTCTTTGCAAAAGGGAAAACATAGCCGCTACCTTAACTACCACAATATAATGGTTTCTTCAGTTGTATGAATATTACATTGATTTCTTTTTACAGTAACAATGTTTTCTACAGTAGTATAATATTACTGTGATTTTCTACAGTAGTATAATGGTTACTGTGATTTTCTAAAGTAATATAATGGTTACTGTGATTTTCTAAATCGATATAATGGTTATTGTGATATTTCTATATTAATATAATGGTCACTGTGATTTCCACTAGTAGTATAATGGTTACTGTGGTTTTTCTACAGTAGTATAATGGTTACTGTGATTTTCTAAAGTAATATAATGGTTATTGTGATATTTCATAAAGTAATATTATGGTTACTATGATTTTTTTCTAAAGTAATAAAATGGTTACTGTGATTTTTTTCTTAAGTAATAAAATGGTTACTGTGATTTTCTACAGTAACATAGTTGTTTCTGCAATAGTATGAATATTACTGTGATTTTCTACAGTAGTATAGTGTTTATTGTGCTTTTCTTCAGTAGTTGGATTATTACTGTGATTTCTACAGTATCATAATGTTGATTATTGTGTTTTTAGGCCTAATACATAGCACTGTACTGTAAAAATATTCACAGTAATTAACTGTGCAGAAACATGGTAAATTACTGTGGATTACACAGCCATTTTTTTGCAGTGTACCAGTATGGTATAGAATTCAGGGAAGACTGAAAACAGAACAGGTGTGAGAGAGAGTGGCAACAATGTACAGCAATAGGTGGTACTCTGGACCTGGACTCACAATGTGACAAGTATGTGAGATGCCCCTGCTGCTCTACATAGCCCTCAGCCCTGCTGTGCTCTGCTCTGTTCCGTGCTGAGGCGTTCTGTTTCATGCCAAGCAGGCTAACTACATTGTTATGCTTCGCTGGTGCAGAACGTCAGCTGCATCTGCTACACTGCCCTGGCTGCTTGTGTGTGTGAGTGGATGAATAAGTATGATGATAAAATAAGCAAGTGAGACCGAAAGAAAGTTGAGAGGTTAGGCAGAGGGTGAGAACTGTAGAGAAAGAAAACAAGAAAAAGCAGAAACGGAAAGTGAAGAAGCTTATAGTTTATAGAGGTAAAAACAAAACACAATTTCATGAAGAAATGAGAAATATAAAAAGCAGATGGAGAAAGAAGTTAGACAACAGAACAGTGCTCAGACTATCCATTCCATTCTGCAATCTGTTTTTTTGCTGGATGAAACTGTAACTATGTGTTCTGGAGAGATTAGACCAAGAAAGATTTCCAAATTTTTGACTACATGTCTACATCACTGATATGGCTCACATCTCTATGTCATCTGTCTGTCAACCATCTGTTGCTGTTTAATGTAAAAAAAAATAAATAAATAAAAAACATTGATTTTCAAGCATTTTTTTCAAAGTTTACCACAAGTTAGTTTCTCTCTTTCCCCTCTGGGTCCATTTACCCTCACACACTGTCCTCTGATGCTCTCGTGTCTGCTGTCTCTCACATGAGCGTCATGACAGGCTGGAGTGCTGATCCTGAGGGGTTTTACTTACAGTAGTCCAGCACAGAATAACTACCCAATAAAGAGAGAGAAAGCCTTATGGGTAATTCTTGAAATCACATAGCCAGTTTTAGTTTTGAGACAAATATACTGATGAACAGATGGCGTTAGAACTGAGAATAATAAAGAGAAATACCCCACATATACATGAAAAAACATCAGTGTTTGGCATCTTGTATTATTGATGGTCTTCCCTGAGTAGGGTGAGCAGCAGCCATACGAGGGTCTGTTGACTCCTGCCCCTGGGTCTGTTTTTATGGGCTTTCCAAATAGCTATCTGAACCCTCCTGACAGGATATTTATGGAGACCTGTGCAGGTTCCTCCTCCAGCATAATTGAGAACATATAGAGAAAGAGACATAGAAAGGGAAGGCAAACATGCACACACAGATAGTAGATGTACAAGGCTTTATACATACACAACAGAATACTGCCACAAATAATGTCACAAAAATGACTTAGTTAAGGCTACTCTAATCAATATCTTTATATCAACCATGTGTCACATGACTATGTATAAGATAAGATAAGATAAGATAAGATAAGATAAGATAAGATAAGATAAGATAAGATAAGATAGAACTTTTTTACTACAAAAAGAAATTCTTGTGCCAGAGATTGCTCAAAAATGAGTTCAGTCAGAGGCTGAACTGAACACAAACACACAGGCACACTCCCACAAACACGGTCAGTGCATCTGTTGCAAGCTAGCTTATAACTTATTTACAGTTGGTATTTTGGCCATTTGGGGCAAATGAATAAATGGTCCAGCAGTCAAATATGCATGGGACTCTGAAGTTCCCTTCAGAACTTCAGAGTCTTAAGTTCTGAAGGGAGCACCGTGCTGTGTCTGGGGATCAATGCGCTGTGGTCGAGGAGCAACGCACTGTGGCCAGGGAACAACATGCTGCGGTTTTGTTGTGAAATGTGTGCTCATTACCAGCTTTGGACTACCAACAGAAAAAACAAAAGGGGTAAACTATGTTCTGCTATCGCTCTGAAGCATGTTTTATGCTCCTTTGTTGAGGAAATAATGTTATTTTAGCCGTGTATGTGTGGAGTGGGTGGCTTGTCATTGCGGGGGTATTTTGTTGTGAAATGTGTGGTGGTTGATGGAGACAGCTAGCTGTCTCATTAGCTGGAGAGCTAATATCTACAGGGTTTTTCTAGTCGGACAACTCTGTCTTTGTTGTGGTGTTGATGTTAGCGGGAGAAAGGCAAGGCACTCCAGAGCACGCAAAAATGTCAAACCCATTAGTTTTTCATGGAAAATCGGCCCAGGTCCTTCATATTAAAATATTTTGAGTAAATATTCCAGCTGGGCAAGCAACTGGCCATGGCAGCTGACAATCTGGGAGTGTTGAGCATCGCTGTGGCTAATACACCACTGGAGCAGAGAAGACCTCCTGGGAGCTCCCATAGCTCCAGATGGGCTTTTTGGGTCCATTTCCTTTGTTACTTAGCGCTTCAAGAGGCTGGAAGAGGAGACAGAGCAACTGAACCATCATCTGCCCATTGCACTTTCTTCCAGCCAGAGAGGAGATAAGGTGCTGACAAGTGTCAGCTGTGGTACCTGTTGTATGATTTGTGACCACTGTGAGGTTAGGCCATGGTTACACCCAGTTTATGTTCATGTTAACTGAGCTTGGTTGGGCCCCCTACTGCTCCACCTAAGCAGCTGGGATTATAAAGTAGTAAGAGGGCCGCAGCAACTAACCTATAGCCGGTCAGGCTTAGTGAGGCAGTCTGATGACATGTCGCGGAAGGGCGAACATTCATCAGGCAAACATTCACCAGAACGAAGGTTGTGATATTGTAACCCTAGTTCTATAAAAACAGGCAGACCCCTCTATCTATAGACCCTGCCACTCCTATGTTCTTATAGAACTAGGGTTACTATATCGTAACCTTCGTCTTGGTTCACTCTCACTGCTCTCATTAACCAGCCACAACTGACAGGTGGTGTAATAGTGAAAAAGAGATGGTAGAATGAGGTTTTGCATAGATGTCTTACATGGTCATCAAAAGTCAGCTGAGGGTCAAACTTAAAACCCAGATTAGTGACTGAGGAGAAAAGGGGGATGTCTGGGCCATAAAAGGTGAGATGAGGTATGGGGGGTGACTGAATCTGGTGTGGAGTGCCAATAAGGACAGCTTCAGTTTTGCTACTGTTTAATTGGAGGAAATTCATGCTCATCCAGGCCTTTATCTCCTTAAGACAGGTGCTGAGGTGTGACATGACTGCAGAAAGGCTTGGGGCAGTTACAGCTGAGTATCATCAGCATAGCAATGAAAAGACATTCCAGAGGGTTGATGACAGGAGGAGGCAGAGAGGAAGAACTGGACATCAGAGAGTAGAAGTTGTTGATCTTGGTTCTGAAAAAGTCAATGAAGCTGTTACATCACTCTTCTGTAGCCTAAATTGGGGAAGATGATTGTGGCTTCAGGAGATGATTTATGGTGGAAAAAGATGCTTAGGACTGCCAGGATAGTTATTAATTAGATTTGAGTAGAACTGTGCCTGAGCATCGTTAAGGGACTTTGAGTAATACCTTTGATGTTCACGGAAGGTTAGTTTATGGACAGTTCACCCAGAGCGTCTGAAGTGTCATTCCAGGATATGTCCAGCTGTTTTTATTTTCCGCAGGTCATGAGTGAACCAGGGAGCAGAGCGTGAAAAATTGACCTCACACATCTTGACAGGGGCATGAAGATCAAAGACACTGCTGAATTGTAGAGTGCCACTAGTTCATCCACTGATGCAGAAGCTGGGCAGGTAATGTGCTGGAAGTCCATCGTCATGATGATTGGGTCAATGCTTTTCTAGTTCTGAAAAAGCATTTAACACTTAGGTTTAATAGGTGGTGACAGGAATGTCAAATCCATTGAGACCACCTCGTGGTTGGACATACCCAGATCTGTCTGTAGGTTAGTGATGGGGGTGGAGTCAGTGATGACCAGGTCAAGTGTGTGCCCCCTGGTGTGAGTAGGGACATCAACATGCTGCTTCAGGCCAAGACACTCAATCAGACTCAGGAACTACACTGAAAAATGAGGGGGGGGTTGTATATTCATATCACCAACATTGACAATATTGATTGACATGATGCAGAGTGAGGATAAGAGGTCGTGTATGTCAGGGAGGAAAGATTAGTTTGGTTTTGGGAGGCGGTAGATGATAAGTACCATCATGGAATATGAAGATTTACATTTTAGAGCGCAGCATTCAATAGAAGAAAGATCAGGCATTGGTACAGGAGATAATTTCAGTTCAGCCCAGTGTATGATTGCTAAACCACCACCACAGCCGGAGCTGCAGGCATTCTCCATGTAACTATAGCCAGGAGGACAGGCCTCATTAAGCACAGAGTAGTCCTCTGGTTCATGCCGGGTTTTAGTTAGGCACATGAAATCAAGACCCTTGTCCAAGATGTGGTCAGTGAGGAGGAGTTTATTGGTGAGAGATTGTGTATTTAATAGTTCCATGGTGGCAGGAGACAAAGCTGAGGATGGAAGTTTCTGCAAACTCCGCAGTACACTGTGATCCACTCCGTATTTTGCACCTCGCCTGGTGTAACAGAGTTAAAACAAAAAGGCACTTTATGATCCTTAGTTTCACTTTGTGTTGTGAATTTTATCCTAATGTCTAATTTTTATTTACCGTTTTATTAATGATTCCTGTAGAAATTGTGTTGCTGCACATCACCTCTCTTGTACCTCCTGAGCTTCCGTAGCCCCCCTTCTGTCCCTCACATTGCCGTTTTGCAGTGCTGAGGGTAAGTTGTACGGAGAAATATTGCTGTGCTATTTTATTGTTTACATTGATAATTGAACGGTTTATGTTGTAACGTTTTATGCATATTGTTTACTGTTAACACTATTGCTTTACCTAGCTGTTTTGTGTTATTTTTATCGTTAATATGAGTTTTGTAGATGTTTTCAATTAACTTTCTTGGCGCCTTGTAGTTAACTTAGCTCAGTGATAGCATCCTATTTTTGTGCATAAATTCTGTTGTTTTGCAGTGTGTGTCTTCTGAGAGAGCGGATGTGCAACATATACCAAAAAGGCAAATTATGTTATTTTGTCTTCACCAGGTATGTGTCTTGTTTTTGTAAATGTTGTAATTTTTGTTGTCTTTCTTTATTCACCCACCCCCATGTATTTGTTTGTTTTACACACTAGGCGGCACTGTTTCTCCTTCTGTATGTTTTTATTGGTTTAAATTTAAAGTTCAGACTTTGTTGTAACAGATAAGGACAGGGAAAAAAAGTTTCCTAGCTCTTGGTTAAGCAAGTTAATAATGTGTTGATTTGTGCAGGTGTGGTAGTGCCAAATTAATGTATCTGTTACTTTGGGAAACATTAGCCAAGTGAAGTCCCACACATTGCCGTTTTGCAGTGCTGAGGTGTGTGTCTTCTGAGAGAGAAGATGTGCAGCATTAGCGTTATTTTGTCTTCACCAGGAGCTAATAAAAAGACTGGAAACAGACCGTCTGAGCTTCCTCATTACCTGCCCTGACCACATCTGTTACACTGGTGCCGTGACCCTTTGGATCTTCAGATCAGCTTGATGCTCATCGCTGTGGATACTATGCTGCTGTCCTGATCTACATTTCAGGATCATTGTGTGGTCAGGTCTATGAAAGGCTGTGGGCACTGTGATTTCAATTGATTAACCTGAGTGTGTTGATAATTTTTAAGTCACTCTTGTATATATTACTTTTGTTGTTTAGCTAAGTTGTGTTTCTGCTCCATTTTGTTTTTGTATGAATATACACAACGCAAGTACATTTCGCAGTTGAAAGTAGTTGCTAAAATAACAATGGATAGGTTTACTAGTCCCAGTTTTCCTAGTCCAAAAGGCAGAGTTGTTTGGCTCAGTGATACTGCTGACAGTAGGGATGTGGGACATTCAAAGTTCACACCTGATGGTTGTGCAGATACAGGGTTAGGTCAGAGCCCAGGTTGTACTCGTGTTAGCGGGTTGATGAGAGAAAGCCCCCCACACTTACACTCCAGGCAGATGCCATTGATGCCATTGCCATTGATGTTGATGCCATTCACCACCTCACAGATATGGTAGGGCGGTTAGGTGCTTAAATTGGTGAATCCATTGTAGCAAAGTTGATGTCAGCTGGTGTTGTAACCATGACAGGTGACCACCAGACTACCTTTTCCACCCAGAACACACACTGTGATGTTAACAAAGATGACCCTCCACATGTGACAATCCATGTTAAGTCTGATAAAGGACTCCAGACATTCAGAGGTGACAGCACTGACAAATATTCAGTCCAGGACTGGATTGACTTGACTAAAACTCATCTCAGAAAGCAAGTGATTCATTTGTATGACCGAGCAGAAGAAATCATGAGTCATTTAATGGGCAAGGACAGAGATGTTGCATAGTAATCCTGAACTTGACGTTAAACAGAAGCCAGAACTAATATACAATGTTCTTCCCCACTATTTCAGTGATGCTCCCTCATGCCTCCCTCTTGCAGACTTTTATGCTACTCTGCCCAAGCACAGAGAAAACCCAGTTGACTACTGGATAAGACTGAACAAAGCAGCAGACCTAGCTCTTGAGAGCCTGCGCAGACAAGGGAAGCGGACAGAGGACATGAATAATGAAGTGGCTCTCATGTTTGTCAAGCACTGCCCTGATCCAGAGCTATCCTGCACCCTAAAGTGTAAGCCTATTTCTGAGTGGACCTCACGTGATGTTTGGCTGAGGATTGATGATTATCAGAGAGAGTTGAGGGCTAGTGGCAGAGCCACCGGTGCTGCACAGCTAAAACGCCACATCACCACTGTCACCTCTGAGCAGCCCAGCCCACCATCAGCAAGTTTGGCTGTGTCCGAGCAGTGCCAACCTCCAAGCCCCTCACCTTCCTCTCTCCAGGCCCAGCGTCATGTGTGTCATCCTCCCTGCCCCTCTCCAACGTCTGTCCCAGTTCAAGGTGAATCCCACCATACTCCAAGTCATGCCTCTGTACCAGCTATGGCACAAAACCTCCAACAGTCAGAGGAGAGATTCCTCACTCGTATGGTCAACATGTTTCAAGAGATGATGGAGAAAATGCAGGTGCGTAATACTGCTCATCCAACTCGAGGAGGGAGGTTTCAGTGTGGCTCTCGTGAAAGACGTCCCAGAGAGGCAGTCTGTAAAGTCTGTAATGACTCAAGCCACACCACCATTTCACACTGCATGTCCGAGAGACTGTGTTTTGCCTGTCTTGCCCCTGGTCACACCAGACTGAACTGCCCTACCAATAACTCCTCCCAGTCTGGGGGAAACTAGCTGACCTGTATTCGGAGGGAGGCAGTACAGGTCACACCACAAACTCCCAAGTCGATGACATGGCTGATGCTGAGACAGTTTACACGTCTGTGAAGGACTCATTGAATGACTCTGAAGTTGTTGTTTATCAGAATATTCACAGAGTTGGCAGTAGTGACAGTCTCTTCTACACACCTGTAGCAATGGGTGGGACATTGAAAATGGTTGGCATGTTGGACAGTGGTTCAATGGCCTGCAGCATCAATGAAACAGCTGAGACAAAACTGGTGGAGATGGTGTTCAACAGGCTGCGTGGCCACAACTTGAAGTTGGCCCCCAAAAAGTGTTTCTTCCTCAGGAGGTCTGTGAAGTTCCTCGGACACGTAATAGATGAGAATGGTGTTTGGACAGACCCCAGTAAGGTTGAGAACATCACAAACATGACAAGCACTGACCTCATGGAGCCTGATGGTGTGACCCCATCCCAGAAGCGGATAAGATCATTTTTAGGGATGATAAACTTCTACCAACACTTCGTGCCCAGATACTCTGCCACCGCCAAGCCGATCTTTGAGCTGTTGAAGGGTGAGAAAAGAAAAGGCAGACAACATAAAAACAAGATGTCAAGCAGAAAGTTGTGTGTGTCTGACTGGACACCAGAGCAGGACAAGGCTTTCGAAAACCTGAAAGCTTCACTGGTTTCCAGTGTTGTCTTGGCTCATCCTGACTTCACCCGTCCCTTCATGCTGTCAACTGATGCATCTTTGGATGGCATTGGTGCTGAGCTGTCCCAAATTCAAGAGGGTGAATCACGAGCCAGACACATTGCTTTTGCCAGCAAGTCATTATCTCAGTCCCAAAAGAACTAACCGGCTCACCGTTTAGAGTTTCTGGCTTTGAAATGGTCAGTCTGCGACAAGTTCAGCCACTGGCTGAAAGGCCACAAATTTACAGTCTGGAGAGACAGTAACCCATTGACTCACATCCTGACAAAGCCGAAGCTGGACTGTTGTGAGCAATGCTGGGTAGCTAAGTTGGCAAGTTACAACTTTGACGGCAAGTATGTCCTGGGTCAGCAAAACATTGTAGCTGATGCCCTGAGCCGTGTGCCATTTGTCAAGGAGAGCTTTGGCCACAGGCTGCTCACTGAACCCTATACAGGTCTTCTCACTGAGGTCAAGGATGTGTCATGTACTTCCGTCCAAAATGCCTTCAGGTCATCCAGTGGTCACAAGAAACCCTCTCCAGTGAGTTACAATGCCCAGTCCACATGCAGTCCACTTCGTATGCATACTCAGTCTGTTGCAATGGAGGCTGTTTCTGCTGTACTACAGTCACACATTGAGTGGGATGCTGGTCCGAGGGCCCGTGCTGTTGAAGTGTTGCAATACCTACCTCAGTTGGTTCCACCTGGATTGGACACCTTACCTGCTTACACTGAAAAAGACCTCTGTGATAAGCAGTTGGAGGATAGAACTCTCTCTTGTGTTTTGCCCTATGTTGAGAAACATTGGAGGCCCTCTAGGAGAGAAAGATTTAAAGAGCCTGTATCAGTCACAAGATACTTGAAGCACTGGGATAAGCTCACTCTGACTAACGGTGTGCTGTACAGGATTTCAAGGGACCAGAAAACCAAGGCAAAGCGTTTCCAATATGTTGTCCCTGAGTCACTTAAGACTGAGGTTCTGCAAGGAGTTCACGACAGAGCAGGACATCAAGCTCAATTCAGGAGCCTCAACTTGACAAGACAGAGGTTTTTCTGGTTAAACCTCGACAGAGATGTGAGAGACTATGTTCGTCGTTGTCAGCAAGGCAGTCGAGCCTGAGGGAAGGGCTCCCCTGGAGTGCATAACATCAACCAGACCACTGGAACTGGTCTGTATTGACTTTTGGTCAGCCGAAGACTCCAGAAACAAGTCTGTTGATGTCTTGGTGATAACCGACCATTTCATGAGGATGGCTCAGGCGTTTCCATGGAAAGACCAGACAGCTAAGCAGGTGGCAAGGGTTCTCTTTGACCGGTATTTCTGTGTCTTTGGATTTCCAGAGAGGATCCATAATGACCAAGGTGCTAACTTTGAGAGTCGGCTGATAAGTGAGCTCCTCAGGGTCTCAGGTGTCAGAAAATCACACATGACACCCTACCATCCAATGGGAAACGGGAGTGTGGAACGATTCAGTCGGACCTTGGGTGGCATGGTCCGTGCATTACCCCCTGAAGAGAAAGCTGACTGGCCACGACGCTTGCAGACTCTGGCGTTCATGTACAACTGCACAGTCCATGAGACAACGGGCTACCCCCCCTTTTACCTCATGTTTGGCCGGGTCCCTCGCCTACCTGTTGATGTCCTCTTTTGCACTGTCTTTCATGACTCTGCTGTGACGAGCTATGATAAGTATGTAGTATGTCTCGCTAGTGATCTGAAAGAAGCGATGGTGATTGCCCAGGACCATGCTGCAAAAGAGCAGAATAGACATGCTCAGCTATACAACAAGTAAAGGGATCCAAAATCGAAACAGGTGACAGAGTGCTCTTGGCCAACAGGAAGGAAAGAGGTAAAAAGAAGCTTGCTGATCGGTGGGAATCTACCATCTACACTGTGGTGGACATGAACACAGAGACGCACACATACAGGATTTGCAACACGATCAATGGACAGGAGAAGGTGATCCACAGGAACCTGCTGATGCTGGCCAATTTCCTCCCTGTGGGGGACACATGTGACATGCCTGACTCTGCTTCATCTGTGCCTGTTACAAAGTCCTTTTCTTCAGCAACTGGTGATGCGGGAGAGGCAGGAGAGACTTTGTTTTAGAGAGAGAGTGACACTCTTTGTGGAACTAGTGACAGCCTTGACGCTGGCAGTGACAGTAATTCACCTGTTACTGTGGGCGAGGGACAGGACCCCTTGACTGATCCACAGCCTCTGGACCCTGAGAGGAGAACCATAGAATGGATTACACAGTTGTCTGTGCCAAGTCTGTCAGAGGCGGATGTTACTGACTTGCCAAGTGTGACCTCTGACCCTCAGGATACCTCCATCCCACCAGAGGATCACAGCACTGACCAATCTGTGACCTGTGATTCTAGTCCTGTGGCTGCTGTGGACATGTCAGCACATGTGAGACTGCCAGACCCTGGTCTTAATACCATGACGCAGACAGACAATACATCAGACACTCTGCACACTGTTGATCAGACCTCACCCACACACTGTGGTCATCCTAATGTTCAGACACAGGTCAGGTCGAGATTTGGTGGCCTAGTCAAACCTGTGAACAGGCTCATTCAAACCATGTCCAGGCAGGATGTTGTTAAGGACACGTTCAGTGTTAGGACTGTCTGCAAATCTGTGTTCCAAGCTTTTGCTGACTAAGATCTTAATCAGATAACCTATGCCTTTGTGGGTCCACATGTTTTGTTTTTTTTTCTTTGTCTTGGTATAATGTTCCACTGTTTTCATTTTCTTCTCTGTCATGGGCTTGAACTACATTATGTGTTAGGGTCTAGTGGGGTGTACAAGGCACCCTGTTGTCAGTTGCTGGGTTGAGGGATAAGCGCTGCTCTCATACCACTTCATCCTTATGGGATACTTTTGGTGTTGGCTTCTTGATGATGACCCTTTGTGATTTGTCGATTTGTAGTGTTTTCTTTAGTGCATACCGTGTAGTTGGTGCTCACATTTGATAAAATTCAGTGGGAGTGGATGTAACAGAGTTAAAACAAAAAGGCACTTTATGATCTTTAGTTTCACTTTGTGTTGTGAATTTTATCCTAATGTCTAATTTTTATTTACCGTTTTATTAATGATTCCTGTAGAAATTGTGTTGCTGCACATCACCTCTCTTGTACCTCCTGAGCTTCCGTAGCCCCCCTTCTGTCCCTCACATTGCCGTTTTGCAGTGCTGAGGGTTAGTTGTACGGAGAAATATTGCTGTGCTATTTTATTGTTTACGTTGATAATTGAATGGTTTATGTTGTAACATTTTATGCATATTGTTTACTAGTTTTGTAGATGTTTTCAGTTAACTTTCTTGGCGCCTTGTAGTTAACTTAGCTCAGTGATAGCACCCTATTTTCATGCATAAATTCTGTTGTTTTGCAGTGTGTGTCTTCTGAGAGAGCAGATGTGCAGCATATACCAAAAAGGCAAATTATGTTATTTTGTCTTCACCAGGTATGTGTCTTGTTTTTTTAATGTTGTAATTTTTGTTGTCTTTGTTTATTCACCCACCCCCACGTATTTGTTTGTTTTACACACTAGGCAGCACTGTTTCTCCTTTTGTATGTTTTTATTGGTTTAAATTATTTAAAGTTCAAACTTCGTTGTTACAGATAAGGACAGGAAAAAAAAGTTTCCTAGCTCTTGGTTAAGCAAGTTAATAATGTGTTGATTTGTGTAGGTGTGATAGTGCCAAATTAATGTATCTGTATCTGTAACTTTGGGAAGTATTAGCCAAGTGAAGTCCCACACATTGCCGTTTTGCAGTGCTGAGGTGTGTGTCTTCTGAGAGAGCGGATGTGCAGCATATACCAAAAAGGCAAATTATGTTATTTTGTCTTCACCAGGAGCTAATAAAAAGGCTGGAAACACACCCTCTGAGCTTCCTCATTACCTGCCCCGACCACATCTGTTACACTGGCATAGGGTAGTCTTGTGATGTTTCCAACGATGATGTCCAAGTTTGTTTTGCTCACGTATTCCACATTGAAACCATGGCGTAAGCCTCTGTGGAAAACCCCTTGTCGGGTGTAATTCAGAAGCTGCATAAACTCTGTAGCTGTGTGGCAGTGTAGGACATCACAATTAAAGCAGTTGCGTTGTTCGGGCAGAATGGCAGTGTTGGTAACAGCCGCAGTCACAGTCACACAGTGGAGATCATTACAGCTAACATGAGGGGAGCTCCAGCTGAAGAAAAACCCCAGTCACTAGAGTCTGTCAGTGACAGCGCAGCCCTGGGTGATTTCAATGCTGATAGAGATTGCAGGGGAGCCAGACAGGGCTTTGTTGCACACCTGAGCTGGCAGGCTGGAGGAAGAGACATCCACTGTCTTCTGCAGAGAAGGGATCTCAGTAAAGCAGGTAGGAAGCCCTTTATGTTGAATAATCCAAAATCCATAAATCCCAGTAGAGAAGATAGGCAGTACTTTACTTTAGTTTATCCAAAATCCACCAATTTGATAGAACATATTCAAACTCAGAGAGTGATCAAAACACGCAGACAGAAAACAGAAAAATATACAAAGCTCAAGCAAAATGCAGGAAGGCCATGTTAATCACACGAGCAGTGAAGTTCACAGACAAGTGTTTATTCAGCAAAGAGGAGCGGCCAGTATGCACCAGCATTCTCTTGTAATACAGAGTAGCCTCTCTCCCACTGCAACACAAGCACCAAAACAGATCTTGTACTTTTGGTTGCTGTTAGACATTCTCAGTGCTCTAGCACATACAGTTCCATATTATCATTAAAATGATTTTGAAAAGTACTAATACTTAGTGAAAAAAAGATATCATCTAGTTCAGCTGCATGGTATGGGTATGCACTGACACTAATATCACATCTACTGGAAATGAAAGTCCTTCTGTGCACTCAACTCCAAGGAGTGACACTAATTTTTCTATAAATGTATGAACCCATTCACTTTTTAACTGAGCATTATAAACTAGGTACCTTGCTGGTGAAGAATTATGTTTACATAAATACCTTGTGCCATAACACACAGATTGCCTTGTTGCTCCTGGAACAGCTTTCCACAGGGAAGAGGTGGCGATGTGAACCTTGACATACACACTCACAACACACAACCCAAAACACACAAGTGCAGAGAGAAAGTCTAAAATCAAATACGTGAGTTTATATTCGGTTTGCTTTCAATTTTTTAAATACATATTGGTGTCTATTTTTTGTGTTAGGATTTTTTCACTTGCAGAAGAGAATCCTCAGTCCTCCTCCATGAATAAATAGATGCTTTTAATGTCTGCCTTGTAAACATTGAATAGCAGCTCCCCAGCTACCGAAGCACTGCTTCAAGGGCAGTGAGCATAACTACACTACTGAAGATGATAAACACACACACACACAAACTTGCATGCAGGTGCACACATAAGTGCATACAGGTATTCACAGACCTTTTTTGCATGCTCAGACTCAAATACCACTCAAACACACCAACAAACTGTCCACACTCTCTTAAACTAACATTCCCACTCGAGCACAAACATACGTGATGAATCAATGGGTTGATCATGTTAATCATATTAGATTTAGTGAAGTAAATATGATTTTTAGACAAGCAAAAAACGGGAGTTCTCCAGGGGTGCATGTGTGTGTTTGATACATGCACTGTTTGTGTCTGTGTGCATACTGCCGCATGTACACGCGGTACTGTATGTGTGTGCCTTCCAATGTGTTTGCATCTGTTTGTTTTATGAATGTGGAGTCCTATAATAGGAGGCTGTTATCCTTGTTAGAACAACTAAATGAAAGAGGTGAACAATAAGCTGAAAACAAAACAGGCAATATGCTAATCTGCAGTAAAAACCAGCTGTTGGGAAAATCTGGGTTAATCAAAGTATCACAAGTAGGTGGACGATTTCATCTCATGTAAAGGGAAAATCTGTGCTATTCTGCTTTATAGCACTTCAATTTAGATGTGTGCTTATGAAAACAGAGATATTAAAAATAAGCCTGAAGGCATAAGATTTCAGATTTGTATTTAATTCAGTCCACTTGTAGACATAACCCTAGGTTATTTTTGATGATATAAATACAGATTTTGATTCATAGCTGTTTGAAAACAAGAGAGTCTACAGCCACGTTCGCGGCTTTGTGAGGCTGGGGCCTGTTTCTTGAAAGTAATTTATGAACACTGTTTACACACAGATCACAAACGCGTTTCACAAATGATTGTCACTTGCAAATTGCAGATACATTTCTGAATCCTACAATTCTGTCAGATCTTAATACGTGGCCAGCAGGTATGGGGTTCTATTTGATTAGTTTAACATGTCAAAATCAATAGAAGAGGAAATTATGTCTTGTTGCAAATTGCATCTTGTATGGGCCCCTGTACAGCAGGTTTGAGCTAATTGCTAACATCTGCATGCTAACACATTCATTATGACGATGCTAACATGCTGATGTTTAGTAGATATAATTTTCACCATCTTAATTTAGTGTGTTAGTACACTAACATTTGCTAATGCTTGACCATGCTCTCCAGAACAACACACAGGAGTGTTTTCTAATCTGGCGCCCCTGTCAGCAGTAATCACCAAGCCAACATCATTTGTCTTTGCTTTCCAAAACTGTTACAAATCACTGTTAAAAAATAATTATGTTTTATGGTGTGACAACACTATGATTAAGGTCTGGTTAGGTTTAGGCACAAAAATCACTTGGTTAGGTTCAGGGAAAGATGATGGTTTGGGTTAAAATGATCACTTTGTTAGGTTAGAGTGATATGGGTTAAAGTTACTACTTCCATAAAATTACGCTGACCCTCATTGTCAGGGCTAAAATGATTTCCATGGGGTCAAGGTTAGGGGATGATTGTAGTTACATTTCTTTTTTAAAACTGTCCAAACTCATGGTTGAAAATGTGAATTTTGCAGTTGGAAACAGGAAACAAACAGCGGTGTCCTGTAGAAAAGTCTATGTTGGGTTAATGCCTTGATCCGACCCACCTTCTCTGAATGAGGAAAATTGCCAACTTTTATAGATGTCATCTGAACAGCACCACTGCTCTGGGTCATAATTACTATGGCCTTCAGATGGCATCTGTCAGTCAAATGTAACTACATGTAGTTTTGGGGCGACTTAATTACAACCTACGGCTCAGGGATGCCATTAGTTTGGCAGATATTTGGTCATAAAAGTACAAAAAACATTTTTGACCGTAGGATGGTGCTAGATGAAAAGTGATTACAATTTATCCTGAGGTAGATGTGAAAGTTTCTACCAAATTTTGGCAATCCGTCCAATAGTTGTGGAGACATTTCACTCAAAACCACAAATGTCAACCTCATGGTGACACTAGAGGAAAACTCTGTGGATCACTTAAGTCATGTAAGGTTTCATCCTCTCGGCATGAACATCTGTACAAATATCATGGCAATCCATTGAATAGTTTTTGAGATATTTCAGTCTGGACCAAGTGGTAGACCAACCAACCAACAGGCCGTAATGCCACAGACACACTGCTAGTGTGGCTAAAAAGCTAGTCGTCATTAAAACACATGAGAACTGGAAAAAACAAGCATAACAATTAGGTTGTGCTTGTTCATTTTGCTTATGGGCAAAATGAATCTTTCAACAAGAAAGTGTTTGTTTTTTTTTCACATTAAGATTTTCCCCAAAAACCTATTGCTTATTTGTAGACAAGATTGTAATTAAAACAAAGGAACGACAACATCATTTAGACTACAGTCTGCAACTCTTTGACAGGCAATTTTAGGATAAAATTCAAGTAGCAAACATTGTTTCTCCTTATGCCACTGAGTTGATTTGTTCAGATTCAATAATGGGGCACAAATGGTTTCTTCAGGGGATGGCGCAGCCATTACATAACTAACCTAATAGAGAGGTTGTCATTCTTCTTTACACACCAGTCCTTTCTGTTTTTAGCCCCGCCACCTTTACCTCCTATCTTTTATATAACTTTTAGCTCATAATTCATATTTCTGCCTTGTTTTTGATGCCCTGTTAGTGCTGAATGAGATGAACATGCCAGGAGGCTGATTTCAGGCTAGATTCATAATTCCCCAACTAATTATCTAGGTTAGAAAAGGCATTTTGCACATGCAGCCTCTTTCCATTGTTTGTTAGTTACTTGCTTTGATTATTTTTCAGCTCTAATATGTGTGAAAGAATCAAGGTATGCTACACTCCTGTGCCCATGCTTATGTATCTGCTTTTGAATTGCAAATGGGGATTCAAGTATCTTTGAGTGATGCTAATGTGTGCTTATGTTCATCTTGTAGGGATAGCTGTATTTGTCTCTTCTCCCTTAGCAATAACAATGTATCGACACAGCACCGTCACCTTTTAATACATTCAGCATGCCACTGGGGTGAAGTATGGAAATGTGGCGCCTTAGACACAACAATGTATGAGTAGTCTGATGATAAGCAGGGACTTAGCTGAGACTGACATTAACTTCTAGCAGAGGAATATGCAACACTCTCTCAAACCACACAGCATCCTAATTTGAATCATAGATTCTTGTACTTTCTCTGAACTCAGTCATAAAATGAATACATTTAGATATGAGAATAAATAGACTAGTACATGCAAATGAATAAATCCTGAAATAAGACCTCATCCCAGGATTTAATAAAATTCTGCCCTCATGGGATGAGAGGTCAGCAGATGTCTAAACATTGTTAATTTCAGTGAAATAGGTGAAAAAGTTAGCATGTACAGTATATATAGGACAATATCATGAAAAACCTTCAAACATAAAGCTTACTGTTGTGGTTAGATGTCATTTTGAATCTATTCACTGTCAGCTGTATTCACACCAGTCCTATATTGCATGATATAATAACACCACAGTTATAAATTACAAATAGCTATTTGGCATTTGCAAAGAAAGCTTTTGCTGTGCGTGGCATAATCCCGTTTTGATCTGTTCAATAATGTAATACTGCTGTGCCAGGCCTATGCGAGGCTCTGAGGATATGGACCGCTAAATGAAACCTCAGCTAACAAGACAGAGGGCATTTGAGGACACATCGGCTTCTGATTACAAACCAATGCAGTGAAGAAGAGATCAAAGTAATGAATGTTCCCTTGGTGGCCAGAGCCCTTCCTTGTAACCCTAAACTCAAGTGCTCTCTCATGATTGCATCTTGAGAGAACTGTCATTAGGGTCACTGAGACAATGTTTAGGCTAAATGCAATATTAGCCTAAACCAAATGAAACACAGTGAGAGTCTTAAATTGGATTAACTGCTACTGTGCAAGAGAAAATGGAAATCATGATTGAGTTTCACTTAATTTTGTTTTGTTTTTGTTCATTTGTATTGTTGGTTCTTCATTATCATAGACTATAAGACCATTCTCTTGTAACATTTGATTAAAAAGTTCATTTTCCTTCAACCTGTGCTCCGTATTGTTCTTATTGTTCTTGTTATGGTCACTGAACATTTAAGGTTTTTGTCAAAAGTAGTTTTTTGCTTGTTGCTCAGAGTTGGAGAGAGGGATTCTCCTTCTCTGCTGCACCTAAATATGCGCACCTAGCCAGAAAACTCCCATTTGCAAGTTTGCTTACTCACTATTTGATTACTGCCCCCATTACACACACATTTACTGAACACCAACACTTTTTCTGAGGTGCACGCACCTTGACAGACTTCAGATTGACTGGGTCTGTTTTCAAATCTTAAAGTAGAATTACAGTACACACCCATTTATTTATTTATGTATTTATTTTTTATTTTCTCTATTTCATTTTCCTTTTATACAGTTTACTCTACAAAATGAATAACAGCAGAAACCCTGCATAGACCCTGCATACAAGAGAAGGTGACACGGCAAAAGCTAAATTAATTTGTGGTTATGTAATTTAGAAAAGGTTAATATGGTTAATATAGGTTAAGGTTAATATAATACTTATGAAATAAACATATATCAGTGAACATATACTGGATTATTGAAATCAACACAATATATGTCTGTCTACAGCACAATTAAACATACTGTATATTTTGAAATACATACCACAACATTACAATTTTTCTTCAAGAATTGTACAAAGTAAGACTACATTTCTTTCTATTGGAATCACAAATGGTGACACATTTGGCATCATGTAAGAAGTGGTATAAGTAACTAGTGTAAGTAACAGTATTAGTTGTAATCTGTAGTATACTGCAGAAATGTGATATATACCATGGTACACTGCAAATCTATCTTGAACATATGCCAATATGTTAGATCTAATATTCAGAAAATCCATTGCATAATGGTTAAGCTAAATGCAGTCTACTAAGCAAAACTGTCTCAGTGCTTAACCCCCTTGCCACAGCTGCTAGCCTTTTAAATATGTAGCAAAAATGATCTTGCTGTTAAGCTATGCTATAGCCACTACCTGAAGCCAATAAGTGCTAAAGCCGCCAGTCTTTTAAATAACCACACTGTAGAAGGCTTTTGTTGCTTGAGCTTGGGGCTAGGTGTTAGCTGTTTAATATGCAGGCTGGTGGCATTAAGGGGGTACGACTGCTGGCGCTATTATTAATATGCAGCATAAGGCTTGTGATGCAGAGTGCTAAAGCTGCTAGCTGTGATGCCGAGGGAAATCCCTGCTGCTGACCTTTCACTGACAGGATGAAACCTGACACAGACACACACATGGTAATGAGGGCTGGGAGCGGAGGAGGAGAGAGTGAGTGAGAAAGGGGGTGGAAGGGAGAAAGGAGGGAGGTAGTTAGGTGAGAAGAGCTGATCTGAAGTGCAGGGAATGCCCATGGTAACACTGTCTATAAGATTAACAAAAGATGTCATCAGAGGAGACCAGTAAGAGGGAAAGATAAAATGATGATGCAAGGAGACAAGAGAAAAAGAGATAATGGGTGGGATGGGCCAAGTGACCCAAGAGGACAGGTGTGCAGACCACATGAGTGGATGAGACAAGACATGCGATGATAAAAACACAAAACACAGAAAAGCAGCAAGCAAAAGTAAAGTGGAAAACAACAGGTGAGAGGAGAACAGGACTCAGAGCGGAGATAAAGATAAGTAAAGATAGAGGAGAAGAATGGAGGAGGAGGAAGGACGGTGAGAGGAGGAGAGGATAAGAGACAGCAAGCAGAGCACACAGCGATTCCCTCACAGCAGTTTTGGTGAGGCTGTAATTTAACGCTCCGTCAGGTCGCAATCAGAGCCTGTGTGTGCATGCATGTGTTTGTGTGTGCATATGTGTGTGTGTGTGTTGGTGAGCGAGCGGGGGGGGGGGGCGAGTTAGACACACACCAGAGTCGGAGGGAGAGGGAGGGACGAGGGAACACAAATAAATGAATAGATGAGCAGACGGAAAGGACTGGCAGGGCAGATCCCTAGGCTTTGTCAAGATTTTGTTTCTCCACTTCTCTGTTTAGAGACATGTCGCTTTGGGACGGGAGAGTGAGTCAGATGAGAGAAGTTGAGAAGTAAAAGGTCAAGAGGGGAGGAAGTGGAGGGGAATGAGAAATGGAGAAGAGGTTCAAGGAGAGGGAGAGTGCCAGTAGCAGTGAAAAAAATGGAAAATATTAAGAATTATGGAAGCAAACAGGAGAAGTGGATGGAACAGAATACAGTAGCAGAGCAAGAGAAGTGATGTAAAGAGAGTAAGGTATGAGTTAGGGAGAGGAGTGACAGGAAAATGGAGAAGAAGTGAAGACAGGAGAGGAAATAAAGAGCCTGTTAGAGGATCAAAGCCAAAATTGGAGAGGGAAGCAGAGAGGAGGAGATGAGGAAGGAGGACTAAGGGAGAGGGGAGGGCAGTGAATGAGAAAAGGGGATAAGGGGGAGGTGAGGATTGGAGAAAATAGAGGATGAGATGGGACAGTAATGGAGAGGAGAAAAAAGGGAAAAGAGGAGAATGGAGGGGAGAGCAGAGGAGAGGCGATAGGATTAGAGGAGAGTTGGAAAGAGAAGAGGGGAGGGAGAGCCATAAGGGAAGGGAGATGGGACAAAAATGAGTTTCCTTTTCATCCAAAGTAGAATAATCCATAAAAACTGTGGAGATAAAGAGAGTTCAAAGGACTAGTTAAAAAAAAAAAAAAAGGGGGGGGGGGGGGGGGGGGGGGGGGGTAAGCATTTCTCTGCATCTGAGCTCTGAACACTGAGGAAAGCAAAGGGTCCATTTTTTAGATAAATGTCTGCTTACAGAAAGCAACAACACGACTAATCAATCAACTTGATAATTAATGAATTACCTATGAATTTCCCATATAACTTAAAGTATATGACTAAAACAGACATCGAAAAAAATTAGGACAGTTACAGTACATGATATAGTTGAAAAGTCAAAAGCTAAATGGTACTACTGTTTCCAAGACCAATATGTACCTCAACTTTTAAGTCAACATGGATGGATGAGTCCTACATTTAAAGTCTGAATATCTACAATTCAATGGCAATTGAGCAAACTCTGTGCCGATGACAACAATTTGATGCGATTGAAAGGCTTTGAACTGCCACCTTGAGGTGAGATTATTTTGTCAAGTGCTGTTTCCAAGGTCAAGAATGAGCTTTGAACCTTAAACATGCAATGACTGCATTTTGGCCACTTGGGGGCAACAGAAACACTGACATATTATCACATTTTACATTTATATGGCGAACTTAGCAGCAAATATTTACACATCAACCAGACATATAACAACATTAGCGTTCATTTAGGTGATCACCTGGTGAATGTAAAGCTAATATTCCAATATCCAGTATTGTCCTTTTAGCTCTTGTTTGGTCCACGATTTGGTGTTGAACAGATAGCGTACAGTGGATCTTTTAGAGCTTCTTTGGTGACACTGGTAAGAGTGGTGAGAGTCAACCAAAACATTAAAGCTGCAGGTCCTAAAACCAAAACAATCAGCTGAAAGGCACTTTAAAGCTTCATAAAGATGCGGAGAACTGCAGAGTCGGGTGATGATTATCTGTTGGTTCGTCAGCCCTTTTACATACAAGAAGTCATGTGATCCATTGTTAATAGAGAAATATTGATTATTGCTGCTTTAACAAATGAAATTAAAGAGACTGCAGAAGTTAAAAGTCCAGGTTAGGTTGAGGATGAGGAGATATTTTATGTATCTAATTTGACTTATAATATGTTCATGACCAGTTCATTACTAACACCGTCCGGTTCTTGAACTAAATTGCACCTACCTAAAGTCGACGGGCATCCTTGATTTGAGTTATGTTTTTGATAAATATTAGATCATATGATACATTCGTACCCTACCATGCACAAAGCACATCAGCAACACTAAAGCTGCTGAACACAAAGAAACAAACACACATACACACACACGCTTGAATGATTTATTTATATCCACATCATGACCAGAATTGGGGGAACACATTAATATTACAGATGTAATCATAAGTCTTGTAACCCTGCAGTTACAAATGTGTTCACAAAAAAGAGACCAAAAACAAACAAAAAAAGAAGCACAGAGCAGATTGCATGGCTACCATTTCAGGCTAACTTTGAAAAGTACCAGTTTTTTTCTATCAATAACTGGATAGATAATTAGGTAGACTGATAAATCTATAGATAGTTGCTGACAGTGAACATCTGGCCAGCTGTTTGTACAGACAGAAGGAAAGACATACAGCCAGACAGAGAGAGATAAACAGAAAACATATTATTGAGTAATTTTTTCAGCCTTGTTTCTCCTATCTAAGTGATGTAAGCTGAAGGCCATTCCAAGCTGCAAACATGATGCTTAATTCCATACCACATTTAGGCAAAGACATAAAACTGCCAAGTGTGCGTATTTATTGCTGAGAAATGGCACATAAAATGATATTATGCATAAGAGAAGCAAACACTTTGCGCTGCAGGGTTCGTCCTAAATTGCTTTTAGTTTGAGGAAAACACTTAGGACCTTGTTTCATTCAATTTGTTTGATACACTCTACAGCATGTAAACTACATCAAAGTAAAGTACATTCAACTATTTGCCTGAGATAATGGTTATTGAAGATTATATGGTTGAACATCTCAAATATTTTGGCATTTCTTTCTTGTTACAGTCTTTTTATTTCTTACATAATTTCTTTTGTTAACATGAATTCAAGAATTATACAAACACACAATTCTATGTGTCGCTCCTGTTTTCTTCTAAGCTCTGGGAGGTTTCTGCTATTATTTTCACCCTAAGGCACATGCAATAGTGTTTGGCAAAGTTATCTATTATTGTATTGTATTAATAAATTAAAAAACCTTATTTCCCACTGTGCATAAAACTTAACATGCAGACACACCCATACTCAGTGGGCGATAGCTACAATGTGGAGGAAGAAAGCTTAAAAGAAAACCAACAATCGC